>NC_072429.2:121925000-122575000 GCF_028878055.3 Symphalangus syndactylus | reverse complement strand
CCATGTGGGACTGTGAGTCCATTAAACTACTTTCCTTTATAAATTACCCAGTCTGGGGTACGTCTTTATTAGCAGCTTGAAAACGAGCTAATACAGACAACAATCGTTGGATTTAGGAAATATTCTAAATCCAGGATGATTTCATTTTGAGATCCTTAACTAATTACATCTACAAAGACTCTCTTTCTGAATAAGGTGAATTCTGTGGCTGTGAGTAGACATGAGTTGGGGTGAGGGGGTGGGGGTGACACTGTTCAACCTATGAAACTAAGGAAATTAGATTTTATTTTCTTAGGCTAGCAGTGATTTTAAACTTCAGCACATTAGAGTTCCTTGGAAGGCTTACTTAAATGGAGAGTTGGGTCCAACCCCCAGAATGTTGATTCAGTAAACACTCTAAGGCGGAGCCTGAGAATCTGCATTTCTGAGTTCCCCGGTGATGTTGATACTGCTGGTCTAGGAACTACACTTTCAGAACTGCTGCCTTAGGCATAGGGAAGCCCAAGTCAGAAACAGACAAGGAAGTAACAACTGGAGTGCTGCTTTTAGCTAGACCATGCTGGAGGCTAGTGGAGAAGGGCTTGGAGGGAAACATGACCAGAGGCAAGTCAAGCACTTGGGAAGCAGTGGCCCTGGAGAGAAATGAAGACCCTCTGCCGCCCTCCGCCCTCATCAGCTAAAATAGCAACAATGGAATTGGGGAGAAGAAGGCAGATCAGAGTCAAATGAATATAACTTGCTAAGTGGATGTGAGAGGTGAGGGAAAGGAAGATGACAGAGTGACTCCAGGTGTCTTGTCTAGTTCGTGTGCACAGGTGGATGGTGGCACATCCCAGGGATGTAAGGCAGTGACAGATTGAATTTGGTTTGGGGATCTATAGAGTTTGAGATATCTTTGGGAAGTATGAGTTCACAGTTGTTTTTGTTTGTTTGTTGGACAACTAGTATGTGTTTGATCGAAAGTAGCACACCACAGGACTCACTTTGGCTTAAATAACAAAGACATTTAATTGTCAATTCTAACAGGAGCTCTGAATTAAGATGATTCCAGTGTTGGTTCAGCAGTTCAGTACATCGTTAGGGACCCAAGCTATGTCTGCCTTTCTGTCCTGCCACTCTGGATGTATTAGCAACGTCTCCCCGCCTAGATGCAAGATAATGGTCATGTGTTCAAGTTAATGATATCTCAAGATAGTCACAAGCAAGAAGGAAGCAGATAGAGGGAAAAAATACCTTCTTCCTTATGTACCACTCCTCTATCAGGGAGGAAAATCTTTCTGCAAAGCTCCAAGCAGCAGACATCCCTTTCTATCTCACTGGCCAGAACTGGTCAAAAGCCCAACCCAAGACTGGCAAAGAGGGAGAGGAGAGCCTTGAATCATAATTCATCCCTGAGGCTGAACAAATCATCTTCTCAGTTCTCTCTCTCTTCTACGAGTTGGCCTCTTTCTCTCCTACTAAAAATAAGCTTTTTCTTTTCCTGATGTGGGAAGCAAAAGGGGCTGGTGAGAGGGAGGCATGGCCATAGATAGTTCAGGCACCAAGAGACCTCCATGGCATCACATAGCTCCAGATTAGCAGCCTCAAGGAAAATCTCTTCTTTCTCTAAGTATCTATGTCAGGGAAGAATTCTGGTTGGCTTGGGTCGTGTACCTACCCTGTGAATAATCATAGTAAGTAAGGTTGGCCTTATCTTTATCATCACTGCTTTCTTATAACTATTATATTTATTAATATTACTACTGCTATTACTACTACCACTACTGATACTAATACTACTAGATGGACAGAAATAGAAGGAGGATGCAAACTTGAAAATCAGATAGAAAGGGAGAAAATAATTCTCTTTCCAAATAATGGGGACTTGGATGGTTGTAGTAGGAATGAAAAGGAAGATAAAATGTTAAAGATAATTTTAAAGAAAGAATTAATAGATTAAAAATTAACTAACTAAAAGAATTAATTTTTTTAGATCCAATGCATAAACTCTTCTACCAGGGGAAAGAATAACATTCATTGTTTTGATACTGATTGAGACAGAAATTTGCTCAAGCAAATTTAGCTATTTTACCTTGTTTCCTTTTCAGCAAATCAGAACTTGTCCACATACTGTTGACTGCATCCTGCTACACAGCACATTTGATGCCGTGAAGGCCCCGCTCAGCCCCCAATATTCTCACTTTTCAATTCCATCTGCCCACTTATCATCGACTCTTGAGGATTCCAGAGTACACTTGCTACCTTTTTTCCTGCAAGTAATGAATCCCAAGTTCATACTCTCATTGAATTGGCAAAAGACTACCTTTGGCAATATAAGAAGGAAATGGATCATTCTTTTCTAATGAGAAACATGCTTCATTTTTCATAACTACTGAAGGCATGGTTCCTTTCACGGTTGAGAAATAGCCATCATCTGCCCACAACCACTTTATCCTCCAAGTTCTCTTTTGTTGGTGCAATACAGTGGTAATTGGATATCTGGAAGTTTAGCACTCTTCAGAGGTCTCCAACTCCCCAAACAATCTGTGGACAACCTCAAAGCAGACAGTCATTTTCCCCAGGACACAAAATCTTGTTTCCAGATAATGAATGTTATTCCGCCTCTACTAGAAACTCCAAGTTCTCCAGCCCAACACAGCACTCAAGGGCCCCTAAGAATGAGTCAACAGAGAGATGTCACTTGGGCACGTCGCCCTGCCAGTGTAGGCTGGGATGTTCACAACAATCTTAGTGCAGACAAAGAAGCAGGAGGTGACAACAGGTTTCTCACTTTGAACTGATCTCAGCTCACACCTTCTTCCTAGTTACCTTATCCCAGCACTCATCTTTCAGATTTGTCATCTGGGTTTCTTTGCAAAAAAATTAAAGAAAGTAAGACATCATGGTCCATTTCTATTCTTCCCTTTTAAGTTACCACAGCAATTTGCTCTTGGTGACTGGAAGCCTTGCTTTAGTCAGTACCTGTGTGCCGTTTACCACCAGAGGCTTGGCCTTCTCCACACTTTTTAAAGAGACCCGTTGACAGAATTGTTACAACCATTCGGCCAGGGTTGTGGACCCTTGGCACATTAGTCCTTGGCACTGCTGACATTTGAGCCCAGGTAATTATTAGTGTGTGTGTGGGCGGAGGGAGGGGGGCTGTCTGTTCTGTGCATTACTGAAGGATGTTTAGCAGAATCCTGGCCTCTATCACTAGATATTCCAGTAATACTTCCCTACTCGTGCCAACTGAAAATGTCTCCAGACATTGCCAGTTGTCTCCTGGGAGACAAAAATCACTCCTGGTTGATTGAGAACCACCGCTTAAAAGGGAAAACAAGGCTCCAGGGCAGATGTCCTCAGAATGTCTTTATGTCACTGGATCTCCACCAGAAATCACCATTCCTGCCCTTCTGGCCCAGGCACGTCCCTACACTGATTTCTTCTCTTATAATGGAGAAAAGTCAGCTTCTCTTGAAGATTAACCCTTGTCCTCCTGTTGATGACAGCAGCAGCCAAGAGGCAGCAGTTTTTCTCAAAACTGTTAGCCCATGAGTAACTTCTTCTTCTTCTTTTTTAAAAATTCTTTATTTCCACAGGTTTTGGGGGAACAGGTGGTATTTGGTTACATGAGTAAGTTCTTCAGTGGTCATTGGTGCACCCATCACCCGAGCAGTATACACTGAACCCTATTTGTAGTTTTTTATTCCTTACCCTCTCCCACCCTTTCCCCCAAGTCCCAAAAATCCATTGTATCATTCTTATGCCTTTCCATCCTCATAGCTTAGCTCCCACTTATGAGTGAAAATATATGATGTTTGGTTTTCCATTCCTGAGTTACTTCACTTAGAATAGTATTCTCCAATCCCATCCAGATTGCTGCAAATGCCATTAATTCATTCCTTTTTATGGATGAGTAGTAGTCTATTGTATATATATACCACAGCTTCTTTATCCACTCATTGATTGATGGGCATTTGGGTTGGTTCCACATTTTTACAATTGCGAATTGTGCTGCTATTAATATGCATGTGCAAGTATCTTTTTCATATAATAACTCCTTTTCCTCTAGGTAGATACCCAGTACTGAGATTGCTGGATCAAATAGTAGTTCTTATACCAGAGTGAGAAGGGTTTCACTGCAGAAACCCTCAGTAACAAGGCTGCTGGGCTGCTGGGCTGCTGGGCTGCTGGATTCCCTGCCTAGATGAGCAGTGCTCCCCTGGAAAGACACAGGCTGGAACCATCAGGAGCTGATTGGCTCACCTCTCCTCTGTTTGGGTGTAGCCCCCAAAAGGCTACCCCACTTGGACTCCCTATACCACAGGTCAGTGCATGGCAGGATGACCACATTGTTTACACTCCTGAGGATACCATCAGTACCTTCAGGTGCAGTGGTGCCCACCACTTTAAGGCACAACATATTGAAGGGCCTTCAAGTCAGGTCTCCTAGCTCCTACCCAGCCCTGCAGTCACCTTTGATAGGTAAATATCACATCAGCACGTGTAACCCAGACGGCACAGCCTAAGGAAGCTTGTCTTTCTGGAAAATGACCTAAGTATACCAATCTTCATTAAAAGGTGCTGAAATGCCAACATGGAAGCAATCCCAAATGTAATAGAAAGGTCATGTTTTAATCTAAAGAATTGAACTCATTTTTCAGAACATACAGTCAACATATGTAAGCAAATCATGTTGAGCTGTGATCCAAATGGATGTTTTTCTAGTTTTAGTTTTATTTGTCAAATGATACAAATATTTCTGCTCCTTTAGAGTGATAGCCAAACACTTAGTCATCATGCATGTCACTGTAATACTGCATCTTGGAAAGGAGGTATCAACAGCAATGAACAACTCTGTAGCATTCTAGCACCCTACTAAGGTGGGCAGAGCTCAAGTTTCCTAACACACTTTCCCAACAGTTCTCTGATCAACCCCCACAGATTAATAAACTTCTAATGTGGGAAGAGATTCTAGGCATGAAGGAATTACCTTGCTTTTAGTTGATGTGAGATTCTGGGGAATCCTAATGAAAACAGCAATAACTACATGATGAAATACCAAATATTCTTATTCAAACTGTGCTTAAATATACCCAACAGGGTATACTGCCAAATATATTTTTTTCTATTGGGTATTTTTACTTTTTGCTCTGGCAAGCAATTAAGTGGATTTTAATTTTTTTTTTTTTTAAAGGCAAGTCTTTTTAAAAATCAAATTTATTGTTCCAAGGAAATCATGCCCAAGAAGCAATCGACTTAATGAAACCAATATGTCACTAATCACCCAAGATTCATGCTTCAGATGTGAATGGCCCCTCTATTTTGTTTCAAATTGCTCATCAGTCTCTACTAACCATGTCTGTGGAAATGTCACCAAGATATTTTCTGGCTCTGAATTCATGAATGTTAAAAGTACAATAATTTGCATTCATACTAACTGGCTTCAAGGTGCAAATGAGTAACCAGTTAGCGGTAAAAGAACATTGTTCTGAGAGAGATAGGAGATGGTTGTTTCCATAAGGTGACCCTGAGCAGGTGACTTAACAACCAGGCTTCAGTTTCTTTGTTTGTAAATGAGGGGATTGGATACATTCAATGTCTCCCAAACTTCAGATTTAAGTACAACCTTCATGATTGTTGCCAAATATATGGGTCACCTCTTCTACTAATTATTCTATTAATTATTTTTAAATACGCACTTTTAAATATAAATTAATTTATCTTAAAAGGAAATTTTATACTGATACCATAAATGGAAAATTAATATCAGTTGACATAAATGTAGATAACTAAATGAAAGCATAAAGAATGTATTAAATTCTAACTAAATTTGATGCTGCCAGCTGAAGGGTAAGGTCCTATCCTCTGACTAAAAAAGGACCTGTCTACATGGTCTACGTGGGATAGAGTGGGAGTCCACAAAGTAAATAATGAGGCTTTGTGGGCCACAGAAGCTCTGGTGCAAGTAGGTAACTCTGCCATTGTAGCGTGAAAGAAGCCATAGGCCAAATGTAAATGAATGGGTTGGCTGTGTTCCAATAAAACTTTATTTACAAAAATAAGTAATGGGCCAGATATGGTCCTCAGTCTGCAGTTTGCCAACCCCTGGATTAGATGAGTGTGAAAGATCCACTATCACTAAGCAGAGACTTAATCAGAAGAGTTGGGAGAGAATTTTAAAAGGAGTTCCTT
The DNA here is from genome assembly GCF_028878055.3 of Symphalangus syndactylus. Taxonomy (NCBI): domain Eukaryota; kingdom Metazoa; phylum Chordata; class Mammalia; order Primates; family Hylobatidae; genus Symphalangus; species Symphalangus syndactylus. The sequence goes on along the minus strand of NC_072429.2, from coordinate 122,568,826 downwards.
TCCTAGTTGGAGGTCCAATGGCTTTAATGCTTTCAGTGTTCCATGTCACCCATTTGGAAAAACCTGGGTTGAATTTTCACTTTAAGATTTCATACTTAACCTTCTTCTCTTTATCTTTAGCATCTTGGATAAGGTCAAGGATTTCTTACTTGTGTAAACCTTCAGCACATTTCTAAGTTGTCTTCCTCCTTTACCGGGATGTCAACGGGGAAAGTTTCTAATTGTTCTCAGACTAACAGTTCTCAACCCTGGCTGTTTGTTAGAATTGTCTGGGGAGTTTTAGAAATATTTATACCTGATATATCCCTGTACCTCAGAGATTCTGATTTCGTAGGATCAGATTGGGATCCCAAATGATTTTGAGTGCAACCAGGGTTGAAAGGCTACTAATCTATATCTTGGCCAGGTCACTTTCCTCAGAGTCCATTATTTTCTCCATTTGGTATTAAATTCTAAGAGCCCCAAACTCTATTTAGCTCAAACCGTTTCACACCCGAAGGTCTTAGGACTTCACTTTCATTTGTGATTCCTGTTATTTCTCCAGCTGAGGTCTGATTGAGCCCTCCCAGACACCTTGGTTAAATTTACTGTTCCTCTTTTCATTCTCTCTGCTTCATCACCTTAGAAAGCTTGACACTACTCTCAGCTCAAGATTTCTAGCCAGATAAGTTTCCTGTTCCATTCTTCTGTCCGTACTACTGCCACTGACTCTGACATTAATACAAACTGCGTGCAAGACCAGGATGCAAAGGAAAGGCATTCAGTGTATTCTGTAACATACAAAGGAAGAAGATTCCTCCTTCCATGGAAAAGAAGAGAACATTTACCAAGTACCTACAATGTGTCAGGCATTGTGCTAGATGCTGGGGATATGAGAGTGAACATGACATAACCTAGCCTCCAAAAGGCTTACAGTCTAGGGAAGGAAATTAATAAAAATGTATAATAATGTATCTGTAAAAAGATCTGATAGAAGACTCTAGAGTGGAGTGTAGAACAAAAGAGAAAGTCAGTGGTGTGCTAGAATATGTCTCACCACCAGCTCTCTAGGAGAAAACAAAAGCCTAATTTGTGGTGCTTGCCAATTTCCATGGTATAAATACTTTCACCGTGACTGATTTCAAGTTACCAGCATGATCTCGCCAAGCAGATTTGGGAAGAGATCACACAATTGGCTCTTGCCAGCTTGCAAAGTCAGCTCCAGCTAGCGGGACCAACCATCCTGGTTTACCTGGAACTGTCCCAGTTTTAGCACTTAAAGACCCACATTCCAGGGAACCCCTCTGTCCTGGGCAATCAAACAGTTGAGTTCAGCACACCACTGGAAGAATTCGATTCTTCCCAAGAGGATCAGGAATGGTTTCAGAAAGGGGAGGCTTCAGCTTATTTGCTTGAGTAGAAACATTCTCCACTGTTGCCAATGGAATCAATGGCTCTGTGCTGTCAATCTCAAGTTTCTTTGGTCCTCCGAGGACTCAGGAAGTTGCAGGGAGGAATCCACTTGCAGCATCCCCCCTTTTTCCTCCCCCTGCCTCCCACTGATGGGCCCCTTGGGAATCAAACAACTCAGCAATCCATGTGCACAGATTCTGTCAAGCAGGGAGAAGTGATATTTTACCTATAAATATATTTGGCAATTTATCCAGCTGGAAAGCAGGCACCCATAAGAAGTAGGCATATTGGAAACCTTGGCCATCCCACTGGCTTCATGTCTTTTCAGTCTTCAAAATGTGTCTGCTAAAATTCAGCCCCCTGGCACACTGTAGTCCTTTAGCTATGATCCCTCCTCTACCTGAAGGGAAAGATACTTTAGGAAAGGGAGAACTGGAAGATTGGGTGTGAAATGAGGAGGGAAGGAGAAGGAAGAAGCTTCCTAATGGCCTTTGAAGGGCAGAAGGGCCACTTCCTCCCCTGCCAGCCCTGAGTCATCATAATGAAAGCTCCCTGTCCAGTGCTCTGACATTGTCTTATTTAATCTTCCTGAGATTCTTCAGGTTGGGCAGGTATTAGTCCCAGTTTACAAATGAGAGGCAGAAAACCTGATTCCATTAGCATCGGAAGGAATATTGGGAGCAGAATTTGACAATAGTGCCTCTCCTACATACACACTTTGCTCACTGGGAGATGGCTGTCTGTTTTGCCTTGCAAATAGTGGTGACTTCGTTTTTCATTTTACTTTCTATTTTCTCATCATCCAGAATATTTATTGATCCTACAGCTGTGCAAGGGGTTCTTGGCTTCTCTGGTCACTGGACAAGTCTCAGGTCTCAACTAGTGTTTCTGTAAAAGACTATCATTCTAAGAGTTGAACTGAGCTTTGCTCTTTCTTTCTTTCTTTCTTTCATTTCTTTCTTTTTGAGACAGGGTCTCACTCTGTCACCCAGGCTGGAGTGCAGTAGCACAACCACGGCTCACTGCAACCTCGACTTCCTGGCCTCAAGTGATTCTCCTGCTTCAGCCTCAGCCTCCCAAGTAGCTGGGACTACTGGCACACACCACCATGCCAAGCTAAATGTTTAAAATTTTTTGTAGAGACAGGGTCTCATTATGTTGCCCAGGCTGGTCTTGAACTCCTGGTCTCAAGCAATCCTCCCTCCTTGGCCTCTCAAAGTGCTGGAATTACTGGCATGAGCCACCCTACCTGGCCCAGCTTTTCTATTATTAAATTTAAAATAATAATTATTTAGACAATAACCCCAAAAATCTATTAATGAGAAGTCAGTAGTAGAGTTTCTGAATGCAGACTGCATAGGTTTGAATCCCTATCTCATCATACTTGTGTGTCTTGGTTTTTCTCATCTGCAAAATAGGAGGTAATAATACCTACCCCATAGGGTTGTTGGGAGAATTAAATGAGTTGTTATTTGTAAACTGTCTGGACCCACGCCTGGCACATATTGAGTGCTCTATATTTTGCTGTCATTCTCAATTTGGAGTTTTCCTCCCATACATCTCTCTTAGAACTTTACCCCTGCTACTCTTTATCTATGAGTACAAAGTGATTTCTAATTTAGGACAAGTTTCGTAAACAGTCATTTTGAGCTTCCTATAGTAAACTTCCAATTTTAAAGGCACTACACAAAGCACCATGCAAAGGGCTCACTCAACACTCAACAGCAATCAGGTCAAGATGGAAGAAAGGAATAAAAATAACACTCAGCACTCGCCACGTGTTGAATATCCTGCCAAGCGCTCTTGATACATATTCTCCTAACAACCCATACGAGGTGGGTACTATTATTACCATCTTTCAGATGGGAAAACAGCCTTGGAAAAGATACGGAGGAAAAAATAGCCTCGTGCCTGGTTCAAAGGTAGATGTCTGTGAGAGAGGAGGCAGAACTTACGTGACCTCAAAGAAGAACCTTCCCCGAACTGGACTCAGTTTCCCTAACTCTGTAGTGTTCTTAAGATCTATACAAGGCAAGTTTACAATGGAATATTATTCAGCCTCAAAAAAGAAGGAAATTCTGCCATTTGTAACAACTTGAACAAACCTGGGGAACATTATGCTAAGTGAAATAAGCCAGAAAAATAAATACTGCATGATTCTACTTACATGAGGTACCTAAAATAGTCAAACTCATAGAAGTAAAGATAGAACTGTACTTACCAGGGACCAGAGGGAGGGGAAATGAAGCACTGTTCAACTGGTACAAAGTTTTGGTTACGCAAGATGAATTCGTTCTAGAGATCTGGAGTACAGCAAACTGTACCCTATACTTTATTATGCACTTAAAAAATTGTTAAGGTCAAGTGCAGTGGCTCATGCCTGTAATCCTAATACTTACGGAGGCCAAGACTGAAGGATCGCATGAGGTGGGAGGATTGCTTGAGGCCAGGAGTTCAAGACCAGCCTGGGCAACATAGTGAGTCCCTCTTGCTACAAAAAATTTTAAATACAAAGTTTTATTTGTTTAATGGGTTGATGTCAAGTTAAATGTGCTTAACATACGCACACACACACACACACACACACACACACACGGAGACACAAGGAAACTTTCATAGCTGATGAAATATTTATTACCTTGATGGTGGTGATGATGTTATGAGTGTATGCCTATGTCCAAATTCACCGAATTGTATAATTAAATATACAATATATTTTACAGCAATTATACCTCAGTAAAGATGTTTAAAATATGTTTCAGGAATTTTGAAAAAAACTATACAAGGCAAGCTTAATCAGAATCACCAATATTGGTGCAAGGTGCCATTAACCAACAGTGGCAATGGTAACAGCTTAAACCTAGGAGAATCAGGTGTGTCTGAGGCTCTCTCCAGCACACCCTTCACCTGCCTCCATTTTGCTCCTGCTTAACAAGCCCAGGCCACTATCTGGTTCTAATCTTGGCCCTGGTATTTAATCTCATTTCATGACAGCTCAAACAGCAGCTCTCTGTAGATCAGTGTACAGCGAGCCCTCTGCCCTCTGCTCCCTGGGTCTTCCCGGGGGCCCTCCTGGCTCACAGCCCAGATACCAAGCAACCATTGTCAAATATTTACTGAGCAGAGTGCAGCCAGCCAAGGCTTCTGAGAAACTGCACTGGAAATATTAAACAGTCTAAATGCCACTCCCATTGCATTTTGATAATACTTTCAGAGTTTACAAATGACCCTTACATCCTATGTCACCCAGCATCCCACCTCCTACGTGCCACCACCTGAGTGCTTACCGTAATCCAGCACTGTGCTACTACATCCCAAACACGAATGCATCTACACCTCACACCGCCCCATGCGCAGGTGCATCTCCACTTTAAAGATGAGACAACTAAGGCTCAGAGACGTGAATCAGCTTGCCCAAGGTGGTACAACCAGCAAAGGGCAAAACAGCAATTGAACAGAGTAGGTCTGACTCCCGAGTCCACACTATGTGGACTATGATGTCATGATTAGATGTAATCATGTTAGCACATTGACAGGTCATAGTAAGCATGCAAGTACACAGACTTCCAAAGCATCAGGCTGTGGTCTCTCCCTGGCATATCTTCCTTCTACCTCCCCTCTCTCTTTTATTTAATTGCTTGCCTAATTCCTACTGCCCTTTGAGAACCAGCACAAATGTCAACTCTTCCATAAAAATTCCTTTCTCCTCTCAGCTATTTGTACCCAAAAGTGCTTACTGTATCATAATGCAATTGTCATGTGTCATTTACATGTTTATTTCCCTGGGAACAGAGACTATGCTTCATAGATCATGGCGTCCACCTCAACTGGGGTAGTGCTTAGCATACAATAGATTTTCAATACTTGTTTGTTCAAGGAAGATAAGGGAGGAAAAAAGAAGAGAAGAAAGAAGAAGAAAAAGAGAAAGAGAAAGAGAGGGAAAAATAATTCAGAGTCTAATTTGCCTGTAACATATTTCTTCTTAATTAATTCACATGCCTCTCATGAGACAATCTATTCTTATTGTCCAGGCTTGAAGCTACTCAAGTAGAAAATCAGGACACAAGGACTGACAAGTATGAATGTACTTAAATGAGTGTATTTCTGGCTGTGTTCTGGAAGATGCTGGTTACTATATAATACTTAGAGCAACCAATTTGCAAATCATATCCCTCAGCAAACTCCTTCACACATTCCATCCCCAGAGTTTGCTGCAACCTGGAAGATGTTCCTAGAATGTTCCATTTCTATTATAAGAGTTAAGACTTCCTTGAATTGGACTGGGACAGAAGGCATTTGATCAGGCGTCTGTTTTTCCATTCTGGTTCTTCTGGCTGAGGGTATCAGAATCTTGATTCAAAAGAGCTGACCTCCCTCCTGGGCAATCTGCTCTGTTGCCTCAGGAACATCCCTGAGTCATTTCTCAACGTAGATGTTTTCTGCATTCTTTCTGCCAAGGTGACACCGCTTCCTAGGATCAGAGCATCTCAGTTGATTTTCTATGCTTCCTCCTTTGAGAAAAATGGATCATTCATGGCCTTGTTTTAGAGGAGGGAACACAGGAACGTAGATACACAGAGAAGGACATGTAGACCTACTAGAAGGAAGAAAAAACCAAAGTGGAAGTCCCCCCAGCACCAGGGCTGCCTTATTCATGCACCAGGCAGTGCCTTTCATAGAGCTGACAGCACTTGCTCCCATTTTGGACCTGAGGTCCAGGCATGATGGCCAGCACCTCACCAGAATGGTATCCCAGGGAGAGTCTCACACTCCATGAGGTGTGAATTATCACACTCGTCAAATGAAACAGCTAACAAGGTGTGATGTTGGGACATCATGCCAGGCCACCTGGACTCCGCAGCGTGACTGCCCGGTGTAAAATATATGTCTGGAACCTCAGATCCAAGCTGCAGGTGACCGATGAGAAATTGATCTTTAGAGTGCCATTTACAGGGTGAAAACTCCTCAAGCAGGAAAGGGGTTTGAAATATTCTGGAAAGTTTATTGCTGATTTGCCTTCAACAAATATCAATTGTTTGCATTTGCAAAGTCCATGCTGTCAGCCAGGCTTGTTTTAGATGCTTGGCATGAATAACTTTAACTCCTCCAGGAACCTTACGTGGTAGGCACTATTATTATCCCCATTTACCATTGTTAGGTTCTAACTGAGATCCGAAAAAAGTCAGTGGGTTGGCGGCTAGCTGGAAAAACACTCGAGGAATCACAGGGAATTTCAATATGGCTTTACTCTTTCTCTGGGCGCAAGCGAGCCTGGGTGTGAGCCCCAAGCCAGAGGTACAGCCTTAGCAGCGTAACTGTACCTTTTACAGACAACAGTGGCTCAGAGCCAAGCACAAGCGCATGCGAGTGGTTACTTAATGCGCCTCACGTGGCGTGGCTACATAACGTGCAGAGTTGTGCGTCTGCACTCCAAACTTGCTGAGACACGCTGCGTCAGAAAGTTGCCTGGGCCTACTCCCGACTAGAGCGCAGCCATCTCCCTTACAACCATGAAGAAAGTACAGCACAGAGAGGTTCTGTAACTTGCCCGAAGTCACACAGCTAATAAGCAGTTGTGCTGGGACTGAAATTCACTCTGACAATAAAGCCACATTCTTCAACTTTACTGTTATATTTTCAGTGGCTACCTATTATAAATATGTTGTTGCTCGGGCATTATAAGATAAATATTTGACAAGTTTGGGAGATATCTATCCATCTGAGATCAACATATATGAATTAGAAACCTATATATCTACATATGGTACATATGTTTGTGTATGTATCTTCATATACGTACCTTCCAAAGCTGTTAAATCTAAATATGTAGAATTGAAATCTGCTTGAATATCACTTTTATGAAATCTTATAAATATCACAAGGCAAAAAGCCAAGAAATGACCCAAACAGACAGGGAAAGGACCAATATTTATCTAGCTCCCTGTTTTCTGGCATTTGAAAAATTATTTCACGTAAGCCTCAAGCCTTGCAACGCAGAGACTGCTCCCATTTTACAGATGAGAAAATGGTGGCTTAGAGGTTAATGGCCCAAGTTCACACAGCTGCTAAGAGGCAGATCCTCATTCAAACCAGGATTCCTGTGGGCTCAAAGCCCAGACCTCTTAAACCATTTTTATTGATGTTTAATATCTTGTGCTGTTTTTATCTGTCTCCTGAGTGTCAGTGCAAGCACCGTCAAAAAATAAACAAATTGAAAGAAAACAAAACAAGGAAAGTTGCCCTGGCTCTACAATGTCTCATAGTTGAAAACAAGTGGAATATCCGTGTGGTCTCCTGAAGCCTCACACGCTTGTCTGACCCCATCCTGGAGTCCCCTGCAGCCCATTCTGTATCTGACTTGCATTCTCACAGTATGCAGAAGCTCTGCTCAGTTGCTTCCGTTTCAAAAACTAAATCTCTGGATAGGCAAACAGGCCTGAGGCCCCATCGTCAGCTGTCTATCCCATTAACAATGAACAGTGGACGTGGAATGTCCGCTCCATATACATTCCCGAGAAGAAGTTCGGTACCCAGCTCCTGGGAACAAGCCATAGGACACCCGTTCCATCAGCACTGAGCATCGATGATGAATACAGCCATTGTGGAGGCAGCCCCCACCACAATGAGGGGACAATGCCAAACAGACTGTTTTCTTTTTCTCTTTTAAAATCACATCACATGATTCTTTCACTTCGACATCAAATATCCTGCTGTTACAAGGAACAAGCCTGAATTATCTTCTCAAGCAGATTAGGAAAGACAACCAACGTGGCGAACAGTGGTTCCTACAGGGAGTCAGGGCACTGGGACCTCAACCTGCCCTGCTGATGGTGGCACCTCTGATAGAGAGTCCTACCCCACATTATTTGTTAAGGAAAAAAAGTGCGGTGGCTCACGCCTGTAATCCTAACATGTTGGGAGGCCAAGGTGGGTGGATAGCTTGAGCTCAGGAGTTTGAGACCAGCCTGGGCAACATGATGAAACCCCATCTCTACCAAAAAATACAAAAATTAGCCAGGCGTGGTGGCACTTGCTTGTAATCCCAGCTACTTGGGTGACTGAGGCAGGAGAATCGCTTGAACCCGGGAGGCAGAGGCTGCAGGGAACTGAAACTGCAACACTACACTCCAGCTTGGGCAACAGAGTGAGACCCTGTCTCAAAAAAATTTTTTAGAAAAGGAAAAATTAAGTCCCAATGTTATCTTCATTCATAACACATGACTCAACACTCTCCTGCTGCACCTCCCAGATATCAGAGTTATTTGGAATCAAATGACACTTATTTACTAGGTTTTTTGGTCTTGGGCATGTTGAGAGCATTCTTTTGTCTCACCCCTCAGCTCCTACAACTCTACGATATTTGTATCATGGAATGGCCTCCCTAAAATGGGAAGGGGATGAGGGGCAGGCATGTCATTTAGATCTGCCAGAATCAGAAAATCTGCTTCTAGCCTTGGCTCCCACTCAACCACTGCCTGGCCAGGTGATCTTAAATAAGTCTCCACGTGGTCTCTGCGAGCCCTCACAGCTTCTATGTGCAAATGAGAAAAAGGTGACCCTTGAGAGGAAGCAGTCCTGCCAGCACTAGGCTTGGCAAGCATGCCCCCAGCTCAGTTCTGCCCCAGCCCCTCAGCCAGGGCCTCAGGCAGGGCATAACCTGCACAGCCATTTGCAGAGCCCTGCATCTCTGTTTCAGCGCATTAGTTGTAAATTGGGACAGATCATGTCCCACAAAATTCTCTGCACTGATGAGGCTAACAGGACATAGAGAACAGCTTATGAATTAGCCGAGTGATAGGAGATTTCTGTTGCCCTGATTCGATTCTATCTCACTTCCTTGGCACTCCATAATACTTCGGATGAAAAGCAAAGAAGCCATTACTATTTTGAAGTTGCTACTTCCACACTCAGAGGACCAGCTCCTTCAGAATTTGAACAAAAGTAGGGTGGCCTTTATAAGTGTGCAGCCTCTGCAACTGCATAGGGCCCCATGCTCAGAAGGGCCCTGTGCTTGGCTTAATACTCTGACGTTACCATATTGAAATCCTTGGTAATTTTTGAGGAAGGAGCCCTGCACTTTGATTTTGTACTAAGCCCAGCAAATTATATAGCTGGTCCTGCCAACAAGCCTTCAAAAGCACCAAATAGCTGTCTTACATCTCACAAAAGATTTGGATAAGGAAAACAGGAGGTATCATTCTGCAACTCCAGAGTCATCGGACCCCTCTGTCGGATCATGGAGGCTCTAGTTATAGAATGTGAGGCAGTATTGTGCGCTGCACAGAGCACAGGCTTTAGGAGGCAAATTGAGCTGGGTTCAGTCCTGCATCCTGCCAGACCTCAAACAAATTATCTAACCTGCCTGAACCCAGGTTTCCTTACCTGGAAGGCAGACTAGTAATGCCCACTCTTCCCTATGCATAATGAAGAAAGGTCTATAAACTGCCTGGCATACAGCAGGTGTACAACAATGTCAGTCCCCTTTCTGGCTTGTTTCAGGAACAGATGCTGCAAGATGGGGCATGCCCTCATGTTCCAAAAGGCAGGGAGGTGATAGGTGGCCCTGACAATCCTTTCAGCTCTAGGAGTCTATGATTCTCCATTAATCAAAGCCTCAAGCCAGCTCGCCTTCAGCCGACAGATATTAGCCAGGACACTTTAGATCGCAAGGACGGAAACTCAACTCATATTAACTTAGACCAAGGAAGTTTGCTAGTTAATGAAACCGGGAAGCCCAAGGACACAGGCACTGCTGTGTCTGAGGATTTGTACAATGTGTTTCTTTCTCTCTCTCCCTTTATGTAGTGGACAAAATGGCCACTAAGAGCCCTAGACTCACGCACTTTCACTGCAGCAGACCCAGCAGGAGGCAGACGTGTATCTCTCTCAGTATCTACGTATCAACCAAGGGAAAGACTCTAATTGACTCTAATCCTGCTTGGATTACATCTTTACTCCTCAACCAATCCTGATTGCCAGAGTCACAGGACACGTGCCCACATTGGTGACCAAGGGCAAGACAAACGGGCTCAAGCCTCATGACTGACAGCCCCAATGAGGCCACACAATGGGGGAAGGAGAAATAAGGAAAATAAGGATGCCATGCAGAGAAAGGCAACATACCCACTGAGCTGCATGTGGTTGACTGTTCACTTCCACTGGGTGCCCAAGGATATGAAAGCAGGGAGAGTTGAACTGCGATGCTACTGCCAGTGGCACTTAAACCAGCCTTCACTGAAGGATGGAAAATATACGGACATGCCGGGCGCGGTGACTCACGCCTGTAATCTCAGCACTTTGGGAGGCCGAGGGAGGCAGATTGCCTGAGCTCAGGAGTTCAAGACCAGCCTGGGAAACATGGCAAAACCCCGTCTCTACTAAAAATACAAAAAATTAGCCAAGCGTGGTGGCGTGCACCTATAATCCCAGCTATGAGGAGGCTGAGGCATGAAAATCACTTGAACCCAGGAGGTGGAGGTTGTAGTGAGCTGAGATCGCACCACTTCACTCCAGCCTGGTTGACAGAGCGAGACTGAGTCTCAAAAAAGAAAAGAAAATATAGGGACACATATCGCTTAGGAAAAGCTCCATGAGAAAAGGCAAAGACAGGAAACTCAGAGTGTGTTCCTAGCTACCAGCTGCATAACCACAATTAACCTCAGAGGTTAATTGCAGTTTTTAATAGTTGTGTGTTTCTATTTATGGTTAACTTCCATTTATGCAAGCAATACTGGGTTTCCATTTTTGTGCTCACAAAAATTTCCTGTTTAAGACAACTTTAAGTAAAAACAAATGTCAATTGAAAAGAAAATAATAAGCAAATAATAATTATAAGCAAACAATAATTTGCTTATTATTTAGACATAGGTAACTGTGGATGCAATAGTGCATGTATTGTGCCAATGACTGAAGTATGGGAAACAACTCAGTACACTATGTAAACAGGACTTTACCTTCCCAAGGAGCACTAAAACCAAAACTGTGCTTTTACTAGTTCCTATAGTATCTCCAACAAACCAAATATATATCTCTCATTGTATGGATGGCAAAGATCCAAGTCACCAAATGAACCTGTAATAAGGTCCTAGAACACTCAGCTTCTGACCTATTCCTTAGACTTAGCTGTGTCTCATGGCAAAGGGGGGAGAACCAGCACTCCAGTACACTGGCTCACAGTATTATTCTTTGTTTCAGAGGCAGACACACAAAGGTGGGGTTGATATGAAAATCGCTCATTGCAGAGCTGGCCAGGATGATTGTCCTTGAGAACAGAGGGGCCCATTCTCCTGGTCATCCAAGGCCAGCTGGCCCCAAGGAGTACCAGCCACCTCTCTGGGGCCAGAGTCTCCCTAGCTGATTTCCGCATGTACCAGTGTGTGAAGTGACAGCTGGTCCCTGGTTAGGATGACTGTTTGGTCCTCCAGTTTGCTACCAATTTTAGCCAGAGATCATTTAGGAATGTCTATATTGTCATCTCACCTTTTCAATTATTTTCTCCAGGCTAAAGCGAGCAGTCCTCAGGGTTTTGATGTGGATCGAGATGCCAAAAAGCTGAACAAAGCCTGCAAAGGAATGGGTATGAGAGATATTTTGTTGCTAATTTTCTTCTGAAGTTGATTAAACTTGGTCTCATGTCCAACTTTCCCATGATGTTAGGAAGGTGACATCTCACTGTCTTGTGTATTCCAAGCTAACGCAAGTCAATCACTTCCACTGACCTCTTTGTTAAAGTTTGCGAAATTATAGTAGGAACCTATTACTTTTCAGGATTCTATATAACAGCTAGGAGTTGGATATTGTGACATTTAATTTGAACTTGAGGTGAGAGAAACTTCATGAGAAGCGCAGTTCATGCAATCCTGGTCTATTAGTCTGTTCTCACGCTGCTAATAAAGACGTACCCGAGACGGGGTGATTTATAAAGAAAAAGAGTTTAATGGACTCACAGTTCCATGTGGCTGAGGAGGCCTCACAAGCATGGCAGAAGACAAAGGAAGAGCAGAGGGACTTCTTACGTGGCAGCAGGAAAGAGAGAATGAGAACCAAGTGAAAGGGGTTTCCCCTTATAAAATCATCTGATCTCGTGAGACTCATTCACACCATGAGAACAGTATGGGGGAAACTGCCCCCGTGAGTCAATTATCTCCCACCGGGTCCCTCCCACAACATGTGGGAATTATGGGAGCTACGATTCAAGATGAGATTTGTGTGAGGGCACAGCCAAACCATATCACCTGGCATGATCTAAACCCCTCTGATCTCTTCCCTAGGAGATGGTGGGGAATTGAGTCTGATGAGAGCTGGATTAGGGACCTGGAAGCAGCCTGTAGAAGTAGATCAGCTGGGCGCGGTGGCTCACGCCTGTAATCCCAGTACTTTGGGAGGCCAAGGCAGGCAGATCACGAGGTCAGGAGATCGAGACCATCCTGGCCAACATGGTGAAACCCCATCTGTACTAAAAATACAAAAATTAGCTGGGGGTGGTGGCATGTGCCGGTAATCCCAGCTACTCAGGAGGCTGAGGCAGGAGAATCGCTTGAACCAGGGAGTCAGAGGTTGCAGTGAGCCGAGATTGCGCCACTACACTCCAGCCTGGGTGACAGAGAGAGACTCCATCTCAAAAAAAAAAAAAAAAAAAAAGAAAAAGAAAAAAGAACCAGATCAAGTGAGTAACTGGCCAAGATCAACCATCAAGGGTTGAAAATGGAGAAGCTGTTTACATCCTAAGGGTCAGTGCATGGCCAAGAGTGGGGAACTCCACAAGAAGTCAAAACTAAGGTAGACCAGGGACCAGGGTGGGAGAAGGGAGAGAGCATCTAGGTCTAGGGCCATGAAGAGAGGCCCTGGGATCCAAGGAAGCCACTCATGACACAAGGTCTAGTCCCAGAAGCCTGGAAGAGGGTGAGATCCAAAGCACAGATGGAAGGATTTCCCTTGAATAGGACAGGGAGGGAAGGCACTGAGACTGACAGCTGGAGTAGATGCCTTCATAGGTGTTATCGGAGCAGAAATTGAAGGCACCCATGCCTGGTAACCTGACATTGCTCAGTGAGTGGGAGGTGAGGTTGTCTGCTGAAGAGAAGGGTTTGACAATGGAGTATGGGGCTTGAGTGGTGGCTTGGAATAGCCCTTGAGTAGCAGAGAAGGGGGAGACGACCAACAGAAGACTGCTGATACACATTGAGGGCCCCACCGAGTGGGGAGATCATGGTTTCTCATGGCTCCAGCACACATGGTTGTGTGATCATATCCTTGAAGGTAGGATGGGAGAAATTGATTGACTCTGGGCTTGCTGATCAGAAGTTCCAGAACAACAAGCAAGTGAAATCATTGAAGGAGACAAAGGGGTCAAGGGGCAAAGTGGATTAATTTCCCAGATTTCCTTTTTTACATTTATTAAGAAACTGTTAAACTTTCAGGCATTGGGCTAAACACTTTATATAGAAAATCTCATCAAGTTCTTACAAAAATCCATTTTCCAGCTGAGGAAACTGAGGACCTGACATTTTAAGTAAGACAGCCAAAGTCACCAAGCAAGTAAGTGGGGAACACTGGGATTGAACCTATTTTTGTCACTCACTCCAAATGCCACCAATTTAGAGACATCCTAGCTAGGCACCTCAGCCACATGGCTGCAGTCCTGGAAGGGGTGGGGACATTGCTCAGTGTCATTAACAACAGGTAGGAGCCATCTCAGTCCACAGAATGTTTTATTAAATTAATTTTTTGCTTATCGAGATATAATTTGCATACCATAAAATTCACCCTTTTGCAGCATGCAGTTCAGAGTTTTAGTATATTCACAGGATTTTGCGACCATCCCTACTTATTCCAGAACATTTCATCACCCCAGAAAGAAACCTCACACATATTAGCAGCCCCTTCCTCCCTTCACCTCCAGGAAATCACTAATCAGCTTCCTGTCTCCACAGATTTGCTTATTCTGGACATTTCACATAAATAGAATCATACAATATGTGGCTTCTTTTACTTGGCATAATGTTTTACAAAAACAAGTGATAGGTTTTTTACACAGAAGTAGATTAGTAGAGATTTACTTTCCTAGAATTGGTGTCATGGTAGAATAAATATGGCCAAAAATTTTTTGTATGGCTCCAAAGGAATAAAACTTGGATCCATGGTAGAAGTTCCAAAGAGACATACTTTGCTTTAATTTAAGAAACTTGGCTGGGCGCAGTGGCTCACACCTGTAATCTTAGCACTTTGGGAGGCCAAGGCAGGTGGATCACCTGAGGTCAGGAGTTTGAGACCAGCCTGGCCAACATGGTGAAACCCCGCCTTTACTGAAAATATAAAAATTGGCCAGGTGTGGTGGTGCACACCTGTAGTCCCAGCTACTCGGGAGGCTGAGGCAGGAGAATCACTTGAACCTGGGAGGCGGAGATTGCAGTGAGCTGAGATGGCACCACTGCACTCCAGCCTGGGTGACAAAGAGAGACACCATCTCAAATATATACACACATACATATATGAAACTTATCTAGCCATAGAATAGTTGCCTTACCCAAGAAATGTTGAGAAGTCTGCAGGAGGTGGGATTGGGAGGATCTGGTAGGAAAGTAGTACAACGGATAGCTACATATTAAAACCCATTTATGCCTAGTGTTCCATTATTGGGACACTAAGCATGTGGGAGTTATTTATATCCTACTGCTCAAGGTCATTGCCAAGATCTGATTGCAAAAATTCAAAAAACTGCAGTCTCAGGAATCAATGGGTTAAGAATTCTTGAATAAATCAGAGCTAGAGAATGGGGGGAGGAAGAGAGAAGGAGGGAGGAAAAGAAAGAAGATAGGGAGAGAGAAGAGAAAGAGAAGATAGAGGGAGGGAGAGAGTGAAGGAGAGAAAGAAGAGAAGGAGGAAGAGAGAGAAGAGAGAGAACAGAGAGGGAGGGAGAGAGTGAAGGAGAGAAAGAAGAGAAGGAGGAAGAGAGAGAAAGAAGAAAGAAGAGAGAGGAAGAGAGGGAAGGAGGGAGATTGAATGTGCAACCTGTGTTCTCATCTACAAAATGAGGCTAACAATGTCTCCTCACATGGAGAGGGATAAAGGAGGCAATGCAGAGCCCAGCACCTCGTTGGCCCTCGTTGTATGTAGATCGCATGCTTTGGAACAATATGCTGGGATCCAAAATCTTCACAAAGCCAGTGAGATCAGTATGAGCGTCGAGTAGGCACGCCCTTGTTCTACATCACTGAGGGTGAACTGGGTTGAATGGGGGCTCCCCAAAAATATATCCCCCCAGAACCTGTGAACATGACTGTTTGGAAAAAGGGTCTTTGCAGATATAATAGTTAAGGATCCTGAGATGAAATTATCCTGGATTACCTGGGTAAGCCCTAAATCTAATGACAAGTGTCCTTAGGAGAGACAGAGGAGGAGACACACAGAGAAGGCCATGGGCAGATGGAGACAGAGACTAGAGAGATATGGCCACAAACCCAAGAATGCTAAGGGTTCCCGGCAGAAGCCAGGAGGGGCAAGGAACAGACACTGCCCCGGGGCTGCTGGAGGGACTGTGGCCCTGCCGACACCAGGATTTCAGACTTCCACCCTCCAGAGCTGTGTGGGAATAGGCTGCTGTTTTTTTAAGCCATCAAGTTTGTGGTCATTGAATCAGCAGCCTCCCCTCTGGAAACTGAGACAGTGAACAAGTGGGAAGCAGTGACTTGCTCAGGCAGGCAGGACCGTGCCCATTCATTACTTCATCTGTCTTCCCTGCACTCCCATTTCCAAAGGAGAAATGAGGGACTGCACGGCCCAGCAGTGCTAGCAGAAGAGAGTGACCCTTAAGCACCAGAGCGGGTGTTGCAGCCTCCGGGGCCCAGCCAGGCAGGCTGGGCTGGCATTGGGGCCCAAGGGAAAGCTGAGCCTCCACCACAGCCCGATCACTGTTCTGCCACACGGGCCTGGGGGCTTCCCACCCTGTCTGGAGCCCCCTTCCTGCTGAAATGTGACTCGGTATCTTCCCAGAAAATTTCTGGGAAAAGCAAAGCCAAGGAGGCCCAGAGGCACTTCCTGAGGGTGATTATTGCCCCGGCTTTGACCTCTGCTGTGAAATTACAGTGTCCAGCGTGTGGCTCCTTCTTTTCTCATTTTTAAAAAAGCCTTTCCCAGAACCACTGGGGACTGGCCCGGGTGCCTCAAACCGTTGTAAGTATTTACAGGAAGTCATTCAGCGGCACTGCTTATACGATACACATATTGTGAAATGTCAAGTGAGGTCACTGTTCAGTGACTGGGTAGTAGAAACACCCCCCAGATCAACCTGAGACCTGGACTCAAAGGACTTGGGGGAAATCCAGTGTTGTTTTCATGGCATCCCCCGACGTCCAGGTTGTTGCTGGGCCATCTCAGGACTGTTTTGCAATCTGGTTTCTCGCCTTTTTTTTTTTTTAGCTTTAAAATTTCATAGACTTTTATTAGGTTTTTTTATTATTATTATTATACTTTAAGTTCTGGGATACATGTGCAGAATGTTCAGGTTTGCTACATAGGTATACATATGCCATGGTGGTTTGCTGCACCCATCAACCCATTATCTACATTAGGTATTTCTCCTAATGCTATCCCTCCCCTTGCCCCGACCCCCTAACAGGCCCTGGTGTCTGATGTTCCCCTCCCTGTGTCCATGTGTTCTCATTGTTCAACTCCCACTTATGAGTGAGAACATGCAGTGTTTGATTTTCTGTTCCTGTGTTAGTTTGCTGAGAATAATGATTTCCAGCTTCATCCATGTCTCTGCAAAGGACATGTACTCATTCTTTTTTATGGCTGCATAGTATTCCATGGTGTGTATGTGTCACATTTTCTTTATCCAGTCTATCATTGATGGGCATTTGGGTTGGTCTCTCTCTTTTTTTTTAAAGCATTCCCAGAAAGAACATCTAAAAAACACTATTATTTGTAATATTAATTTCATTTTCCTGATTATCCAGTTGTGGGCTGCATGTGGCATCAGAGTATGGAGGATTTCTATTGGACCTCGCTACACAGACCCATCTGAATATCACATACAACTTACACCACTTCAGAGACAAGGTTCTGTCATGATGACATGCAAACTTCCTCATTTGTCCATTCATTCATTCATTCATCCATCCATGCATTCATTCATTCGTATGTGCACATGTTTAAGCATCCGTTCATTCAGCAAGCCATCTGATAAATACTGACAGCCTTCTGTGGGAATATCGTGGTGAACAAAACACTCTGCTCCCATGGAACTTACCGTGTGTCCTGGCAGAAACAAGAAGAGCAGGCAGCATGAGAGACACAGAGGGTGAGATGCCTCGTCTGTCCAGGAGTGTGCAGGGAGCTGAGACCTGAAGGAGAAGTAGGAGTGGAGGTGAGGATTGGTGTGTTCCAGATGAGGGGAACAGCCCATGCAAAGACCCAGAGGCGAGAAAGAAAGTGTGTTTGTTCTAGGAGCTGTAAATCATCTACAAAGTGGGTGGAAAGTAGCGTGGGAGAGGACAGGTAGGAGGATGAGACTTTGAGAGGCCAAAAGGCCCCGTAGGCCCCCCTGCAGAGTTGAAGCCTCATTCTGCATTTGAGAGGGCCTATACTGAAAGGTTTAAAGCAGAGGGGTGAGCAGGCCAACCTGTACTTCAGAACGGTTGTTCTGGAGGCAGTGAATGCCAATTGGAAAAAGTGAGAGCAACAGAGGAACCTGCATGTGGGCGGTATCTGTAGTTCTACTGAGCGATGGGGTGGAGATGAGGATGGAGAGAAATGGGTGCATCTGAGAGGCACTAAGGAGGTGGAATGGAGAGGCCTTAGTCTGACTGAATGTGGGGTGAGGGAAAAGGGAGAGCCAGGCATGAGCCCCAGCTTCCTGGCTGGCCCAGTACAGTGAGTGGGCCTCCTGCGGGCAGAAAGGCTCCTTCCAGGCTTGGCACCTGCCAGGATCCAGGCCTGAGAGGCCGAGGCCCTCATCTGGAACAGGAGTAGCCTGAATGGAAAGAAAGGGGCAGGTTCAAGAGATATTTACAAGAAAAAGAAATCCCTTTAATCCCTTTTGAAGTGAGATTTCTGACACTCAGAATTTTTTTTAAAAAAACATAATAGTGTCATAGAATGAGTAATTGGATACCCATGATGGAGGCGAAGCTCCAGCAGGAAATGAAGCAGGACAACGTGAATCCCAGTGTTAAAACCAAGCCAGCACCAGGCAACTCACTCCTGCTACTTTTGCAAGTGAGCTCCTCCTAGAATTCTGTTTCTCCAATTGGAACCAAACAGCTAAATGTACCCAGAGCTGTAGAGGTGAAAATACTCTTTGAGATTAAGTGAACGGTTCAAGGACCCAAAGGTTTGGAACAGAGCTGTCACATCGGACCCCTGCTCAGGCCTGTCTTTCCAAGTCCCCTCTCTGTCTTTCCAAAGCTGACTTGAGGGCTGGTGCTGGAGCAGCTGGTGCTGGAGGGAGGGTTAAACAGCTCACATTTTTTTGCCAGGGCTCCCTTTTTTTCTCTTCCCCATCTCCAGCCAGGTTCCCTCCATTCACTTCCCATCCCCATGGCCTAGATTTTTCCCACTCTCAACCCTTCCATCAAAATGCATCAAAATGCATTTACACGACCTTGTTCCTTCAGGATCCTGATGGCTCAGCTGGGTAGCAGCCACCATCTAGGTCCACCCACCAACCAGGGCAAGACAGCGAGTGGCACCGTAACAGCACACACTGCCATTTAGTGGCTACTCCCTAGAGCCCAGGTGTCGGGCTCAGAATGTCAGTACTGCAGTCTTGGATAATCACTGCAATGATCCTAGAAATATACACATAAACAGCGTGCTGTGCCAAAACAGAGGAAGCAGAAACTTAACAAGTGTGGCTGAGATTAGGTGAGTAAGCCTTGGGCTGCTGTGTGCAGAGATGGATCTAGAAGAGTAGCATGACACCGAACTACAAGAAGTCTCGATGCCACCATAAGGGATTCTGATGTAATTCTAGGAGTCAAGAGGGATCACTAAAGGTATTTAAAGTATGGTGTGAAATGAACACTTGCGAGATTCCCAGGGTGGACTGCAGAGATCAGAGCCTGGTATCAGGGAGAGGGCTAAAAACGCTTAGGGCCTGTTAGCCAGTGACAGTAGGAATGAAGAAGAGGAACAGGTGAAAGAGTTGTCTCATAGGTGAGACAGGCAGGACTTGGTAGTATTTGAGAGTAAAAAAGACAGGTGGGCCCTCAAAGGTGACTTTGGATTTTCTCTAATCCAGGTGATGCCATGCGCTGAGACAAAGGAACAGGATGAAGAGTGGATTTGAGGACAGACAAAATGAGTTTGGTTTAAGCTACAGTGGAAGTTGAAATGCCTTGGGAGATCCGTGGGAAGTTGACTACAGGCAGCTGGAAATAAGATCTGAACTCAGAGGAAAGATTAGGGTTAGAGGCGCTGATCTTGGAGTCATCAGTAAAACGGCGAAAGTCGCCTGGGAAAGGAGTGACTCCAGTAGAGAGAACTGAAAACCGAGTTTAAAAAGCCAGTGGAAGAATAAAGGCCAATCAAGAACGCTGAGAGGGAGGTGATGGAGAGGAGAAAGGAAGGACCAGGAAAGGAGATACAAAGCCATCTAGGAAGGTGTTTCACGCAAAGAATTGTCAACCGCAGGCCGGGTGTGGTGGCTCATGCCTGTGATCCTAGCACTTTGAGAGGCTGAGGCAGGCGGATCACCTGAGGCCAGGAGTTTGAGACCAGCCTGACCAACATGGTGAAACTCCATCTCTACTAAAAATACAAAAATTAGCCGGGCGTGGTGGTGGGTGCCTATAATCCCAGCTACTTGGGAGGCTGAGGCAGGAGAATTGTTTGAACCCAGGAGGTGGAGGTTGCAGTGATCATGTCACTGCGCTCTAGCCTGGCTGACATAGCCAGACCCTGTCTCAGAAAAAAATAATAATTCCCGACTGCAGAATTCAAATGCTGCAGAAGAGTCAGGTACATGCAGGAACTGAGAAGAGGCGCTGCGTTGTGCCTCAGCTTCCCTATCTGTAAATAAGAGTTTGGACTAGATAGTCTCTAACGTTTCCTCCAGCTCCAATGATTGCTGACTGCTGTGCCTTGATCCCACCGAGCTCGATCACTGGGGTGAGCAGTTCATGGAGGCTGGTCCCTGTGCACACCCTGCATGGATGTGAGGCAGTGCCAGGCGTGTGGTCATTTACATCCCCGGGTGTCCCGGGTTTCCCACGTGCACTCTCAGGACCACCGTGGACTGGACCCACACTTGGATTGTCGCATTTCATTCTCACAATAGCCTTGTATAGTGTTACCCCCATCTTAGAGGTGGGAAAACTGAGACTTGGCAAGAAAAATCACTTGCCCAATGTCATGCAGTCGGTACAGGGTAGAGCCATGATTTGAATCCAGCCTGAATAAATCTAATGTGGGGTTTGATGGTAAAACAGTCTTTCTCATTCCCACACTGGAAATACCTGGTTCATCTTTCCGATCCTAGTTCCTGGTTCAAACAAGGATATTCTCCCCTTGTTTCTTATTCACTATAGTTTTCAGTACTGATCAAATTGCTGCCATGAGCTTGTATTACTTTGAGCATCAGGGGGCAAAAAATCTTTTAAAAAATAGCATAATTTAAAGGTAATAGGAGTTAAAAGGGGCAACCTCCCTTCATGGTTTCAATCAAGACTTCTCTCCTGAGATGAACAAATGTATGGGTGGGGTTAATATTGTAACAGTTTCAGCCTATATCTTAATCTTGTTCATGCAATTGTAAGCACCCAGAGGCCAAGGAACAGGCCATCTTTTTCCTTGTTGTTTTTTAAAACATTTTTATTGAGATATAATTCATGCACCATATAATTCACCCATTTAAAGTATTCAATTCAACAGTTTTTATTATACTCACGGATACGTGCAACCACCACCATAGTCGATTTTAGAACATTTTCATCACTTCAAAAAGCAGCCCTGGACTCCAGCTACCATCCCGCTAGGCAGCCCACCCACCCCCAGCCACTAGTATACTTCCAGCCTCTGTATATTCTCCTGTTCTGGACTTTCATATGAATGGAATTATATAACATGTGATCTGCTATGATTGACTTCTTTCACTTAGCATAATGTTCTCAAGGTTCATCCGTGTTATAACATCTATCAGTAATTTATTACTTTTTCTGGCCGAATAACATTCCATTGTATGGATACCCCACATTTTGTTTATTTATCTTCAGGTAATGAACACTGGGGTTGCTTCCACGTTTGATCTATTATGAGTAATGCTGCTATGAACATTCACATGCAATTGTTGGGTGGACATATGTTTTCATTTCCCTAGGAATAAAATTAAGGAACTGGCCATACTCGTTCCTCTTTCCACCACAATGCCTAGCACTTTGTGCCATGTGCTATGAGGCCTCAATGGCTATTTGTCTAAGTGAGTGAAAAGAATACAGTTTTCAGCACAAGGCATCAAAGCTAAGGGTCCATTGGGTTCCATAGACACCTCCAACCACCTTTAAGCTGTGAGTCCTGGCTGCCTCACCCTGGACTAAAATAAACTTCCATCTTGTTTCTTGTTCACTGTGGCTTTGTTTGTTTCTCCTGCATTTTAGGAACGAATGAAGCAGCCATCATTGAAATCTTATCGGGCAGGACATCAGATGAGAGGCAACAAATCAAGCAAAAGTACAAGGCAACGTACGGCAAGGTGATTCCAGGGGTGGTCAGCAAGCGTGCACCCAGCCATGGCCTCAGCCGTCTCGGCTTCCTCATGTCCCCACGGCCACGCAGAATATCTTTATAGCTTTATTGAGTCAGCTCAGGAGGAAAACTGAAATAACCACTTAAAAGCATTAATGGAGTTCAGAAAAACTGAAATTGCTTTGTTAACTCAATAGCCTGTAAAATCAATACTCTTAAACTCATTTCTTAAATTGACTTCATTTTTCTATTAAGACCCTAGTCTTTTTTTCACTTAATTGGGATTAACTGTACATATGTAGATAGATCAGTAATTTGAAGATCAGTTTCCACAAGTGGGTCTTTATACAGGAATTTTTCATAAGTGATTGTTACAGAAAACTATCAAAAAAACCCTCCATTTTATTAAGCTATCAACACCTATTTTTCTTTACATTTTCTTTCTTTTCTTTCATTCTTTTTATTGTTGAAAATAATGTCATATAGAGAAGTCTTCAAGTGTCATTAGGCTTTCTTATTTCTTTATTAATATATAATGAACACAACTTAACCTTTTCTTAATGTCATTAGAATTATCATGCAAAATGAATATCAATTATTATGCTGTATTCTCATTTATATTTATCAAACTTTTACCATTTCAATCACTGTATGTATGAAAGATGAAGATGGGTTTTCCTATTTATTTGATATTGAAGAGATAACAATTGCTTCAGGCCTTGGTCTTTTCATGGATAGAAAGAAGATGATAACTTAGCTCCCTTCTCAGTTTGCTGGGAGAATCAGCATGTACCAATACAGGAAAGCTATGATAGCTATGATCGTTCCCATTTTACAAAATCACACACCTAAAAAAAAAAAAAAGAGAGAACCAGGACTCACATCCAAGTCTTCTGACTTCAAGAACAGTATCCATTCCTGGAGGACCCAGTGCCATAAGTAGAGCTATTTGCGTATACACTAAATGGCCCAAATGGCTGTGCTTTTGTGCTTTTTCTGCTTCTCTCACTATTAGGCTTGTCAATGTAATTTTTGATGAAAATAAGTGCATCTTCAGTTCAATTGCATTTAATTGAATGCATGAAGCTGAATGTGTGTGTGTGTGTGTTTTGGTTTTCGGTTTTTTTTTTTTTTTGTAGTGACATAATCTTGGCTCACTGCAACCTCTGCCTCCAGGGTTCAAGCAATTCTCCTGCCTCAGCCTCCTGAGTAGCTGGGATTACTGCCGCGTGCCACCATGCCCAGCTAATTTTTGTGTTTTTACTAAAATTTTTGTAATTTAATTTTGGTCAGACTAGTCTTGAACTCCTGACCTAGTGATCTGCCCACATCAGCCTCCCAAAGTGCCAGGATTACAGGCGTGAGCCACCGTGCCTGGCCTGAAGCTAAATTTTTATGCCTGTCAACATCCCTAACTCCAGCAGCCTCCCAAGACACATTCACCCTACCAATATGAAAAGTCAGTCCAGGCGAGGTGGCTCACGCCTGTAATCCCAACACTTTAGGAGGCCAAAGCAGGAGGATAGCTTGAGCCCAAGAGTTTGAGACCAGTTGAGACCTTCATCTCTACCAAAAATAAAAAATTAGCTGGGCATGGTGGTGCATGCCTGTAGTCCCTGCTACTCAGGAGGCTGAGGCTGGAGGGTTGCTTAAGCCCAAGAAGTTGAGGCCTCAGTGAGCCATGGTTGCACCACTGCACTCCAGCCTGGGTGACAGAGAGAGACCCTGTGGAAAGGAAAGAAAGAAAAGAAAAGAAAAAGAGGGAAAGGGAGGAGTGGAGGAAGGGAAAGAAGGGAAGGAAGGAAAGAAAAAGAAAGAATGAAAGAGAGAAAGAAAGAGAGGAAGAAGGGAAGAAAGAAGAAGGAAGGAAGGAAAGAAAAGAAAGAAAGAAAGAAAGAGAAAGAAAGAAAGAAAGAAAGAAAGAAAGAAAGAAAGAAAGAAAGAAAGAGAGAAAGAGAAAGAAGAAAAGTCGGATACAATGCTTCTTAATATTTAGTCTTTAGTCTAAAGAAGAGTAAATGGGTTTAAAGTGAAAGCCTAGGGGCCCTGTTAAAACTTAAATGGGCATGTTCTAGCACAAAACTTTGTGATACATCATTTGCTTACTTTCTGGTTCTCAGCTGTGTTTCAGAGAACTGAGACTGCCAAAGAGATAATCTAGAATCCCAACATCGCAAAGCTAGAAGATGTTAGATATGATCCAATCTCAGCCCCGTGTCAGTTGACCTCCAAAGAGAATAACAATCCCATGGTAACACAGAGTTAGCAGGAAAACCAGGAGTAGAGCTGAGCTATCCTGAGCCTGCTACTCTGTCCAGACAGAATGTAAGCACACAAGGATTTGTTTTTATGCCTGTGGTTTGTAAGAGTGGGAAGCTGGGATTTTTCTTCTCTGCGGCTGTATATAATGCCCACCTGGCCTGAAAATAGATTTCCAATTTTTAGATGAATCCACACCATAGAGTACTGACCACAGACCTGCCTTCACAAGATGCAGTATTGGCTGGAGCAGCCACTGTGGGGTGGAGGCATATTACAGCCCCCTTGTAGGACTGCAGATCCCAGGGCTTTGGACAAAAATATTCCAGGTTTTTCTCCCAGGCCAAGAGCTCAGAGCTTCATTTGAAAAAATAGTTGATGTGCCTCCTCTTAGAACATTTTTTTCAGCACGGGAGATTAATGATAAGCATTTGCTGACCATTTAAAATGTGCCAGGCACTATGCTCAGTATTGACAAGGATTGTCACATTTAATTCTCCCAACAACCCTGTGAGGTCAGTCTTGCACTGTCTCCATTTTCTAGAGCTGAAAACTGACAGTTGGTGGGATTAAGTACATTTCCAAGGTCACAAAGCTACTGTGACTGTGTTCTTTGCCACCATGCCACACTGCTGGGGAGCTGCCCACCCTGTGCTATTGTTCGTGTCCTTGAAATGCCAGCTTGTCTGTGGGTCTCCAAACTGAGCCATCCTAGGCTGTCACTCTACGTGAAGGTCTTTGGTTTAAGTTTGGGCATTAACTATTCCAGGTAGGCTGATGCCCATCCTTGACCATTTCTCCTGTTAAACCACATTGTCAGAGGGAGACAGGGAGAAGGTAGTTAGTTCTCTTGTGAAAAGGGGGTGCTCAAAGAAAAGAGGAAGACAGGTGCTTGACAGGATAGGTGGCAGGCTGGGAGTTGTGGTGGCTCATGCCTATAATCCCAGCACTTTGGGAGGCTGAGGTGGGAGGATCACTTGAGCCTAGGAGTTTGAGATTAGCCTGGACAACATTGCAAAACCCCATCTCTACACAAAAAAAATTTAAAAATTAGCAGAGCATGGCGGTGTGTACCTGTAGTCCCAGCTACTTGGGAGGCTGAGATGGGAGGATCATCTGAGCCCAGGAGGTTGAGGCTGCAGTGAGCCATGATTGCACCACTGCACTCCAGCCTGGGTGACAAAGTGAGACCCTGTCTCAAAAAAAGAAAAAAACAGATGCCAGTAAGAATTCCATGTACCTCCCCTTCTACATATCTGCATTCTTCCTCACGTGTGTCCCTTCCAGGATTTAGCGAGACAACTGAAGTGACGATACAGACTGTCGTTCTTCCCATGACAATCCCCTTTATTCCTGTTGTCCTCTGCAATTGCTAATAGTGCCCCCTTTCACACTGAAAAGCATCCCAATTTGGATGACAAATTCTCCGGTCCTAGAGATAACAGCCCTTTATTTCAGTCCTTCCTAGCTGAATATTTGGGGAAAATTCTTCATCTTATCAGGTTCAACAGATCTTGAAGGTTTTTCAGCGATCTTGAAGACTGGCTGAAAAAGCTCTCTGAGCTCTCAAATGTTCCGCAGATACTGTTGTTATTGTGATTCATCGGTGAGGTCTCCAGCCCTGAGCAGGGAGCTCCTCTCTGCCTCTCTGCCAGCCCTGGGGAAAGGTGGATGGGCAGCTGAGAGCAGGTTGCATGTTCTCAGCAGGTTGCAGGTTGGCAGAATTCATGTCCACAGCACCTTTATTTTCAACCACGACCACTTGCAATAGTGCAAGCAGACACCTGCCCCTCTCCTTCTGGGCCATTTCCAGCAGATCTCTCACTGTCTTCCGGCAGGAGCTGGAGGAAGTACTCAAGAGTGAGCTGAGTGGAAACTTCAAGAAGACAGCATTGGCCCTTCTGGACCGCCCCAGCGAGTACACCGCCCGGCAGCTGCAGAAGGCTATGAAGGGTCTGGGCACAGATGAGTCTGTGCTCATTGAGGTCCTGTGCACGAGGACCAATAAGGTCAGTCCCAGCTGAGCCCGCAAGGGAGCATCATACACCCAGTATAGATAGTTGCAGCCCCCAGAAGGGACCCTACTTCCCAGCATTCTATCCATGGAGTAAGCAGGTGTCTGGGGAGAAATGTGTGTGCTTGGTCCATGTGGGAGGACATCTCTTCCAGTCTTCCAGAGGTCAGTCTTGGTGTTGCTGCCCTTTGACAGGATAGATCTTTCAGAAGAGCTGTGTCCAGCGAGCTTCTGCTTTTCTAAACTGATGCTTTATATGCAGGAGGCACAATTCTACTTTCCCCCACCCAGCCTGACTTTGCGGCTCTTCCGACATGAAAAATCAACAAGCAGCCCAAGCATGTCTGTGCCACTGCCTGGGCCATGGCGGTCAACTAGCATAGGGTACAAAAGAGACTGTAATGAGGAAGAGAGGTGAGTGGTGCTGGGGGATGCCACTGAACACCCCAGTGGTTGCCAGTACTACCCTGAAGGATTGTGTGTCCTTCTGTCATCAGACAGAGGGATGTCCCTCGGGCACATGCCACCTTTGCAGGGGCTGAAGAGAGCATTTGTTGAAGCCCCATTGAGAACTATTTGTCTCTGGCTCCAGAAGCCAGGAGAACCAAGGGACTCATCAAGAGTCAAGAGGGTCCACAAATAATTCATAGGAGAGACCCCTCCCTCTTGAGCAACCACGCATGACAGCAGAATGGGGCAGCCCAGCAAGGAAAATGCCAGAAGAGCCCAACATTCTTGAGGCCTCTCAGCAGGAAATAGAAGCAGAGATTGGAGCAGACAGCAGGCAAAATGCAAACAGTGTCCTGACACAAAAATGGCTGGAGAAGGCCTGGGTGCTTGTAGGGACCAGCCCCACAGGGTCGGTGGGTCTCTCCCTGTGTGCGGCAATGAGAGAGTGTAGAAATAAAGACACAAGACAAAGAGATAAAAGAAAAGGCAGCTGGGCCCGGGGGACCACTACCACCAATGTACGGAGACCGGTAGTGGCCCCAAATGTCTGGCTGTGCTGTTATTTATTGTATACAAAGCAAAAGGGGCAGGGTAAAGAATGTGAGTCTTCTCCAGTGATAGGTAAGGTCACGTGGGTCACGTGTCCACTAGACAGGGGGCCCTTCCCTGCCTGGCAGCCAAGGCAGAGAGAGAGAGAAGACAAAGAGAAAGACAGCTTACGCCATTATTTCTACATATCAGAGACTATTAGTACTTTCACTAATTTACTACTCCTAGCTATAAGGCAGACCCAGGTGTACAGGATGGAACATGAAGGCAAACTAGGAGCGTGACCACTGAAGCACAGCATCACAGGGAGACGGTTAGGCCTCCGGATAACTGCGGGAAAGCCTGACTGGTGTCAGGCCCTCCACAAGAGGTGGAGGAGCAGAGTCTTCTCTAAACTCCCCCGGGGAAAAGGAGACTCCCTTTCCCGGTCTGCTAAGTAGCGGGTGTTTTTCCTTGACACCTTTTGCTACCGCTAGACCACGGTCCGCCTGGCAACGGGCATCTTCCCAGATGCTGGCATCACCGCTAGATCAAGGAGCCCTCTGGTGGCCCTGTCCAGGCATAACAGAAGGCTCGCACTCTTGTCTTCTGGTCACACCTCACTATGTCCCCTCAGCTCCTATCCCTGTATGGCCTGGTTTTTCCTAGGTTATGATTATAGAGCAGGGATTATTATAATATTGGGATAAAGAGTAATTACTACCAACTAATGATTAATGGGATTCATATTTAATCATATCTAAAATCTATTTCTGGTATGACTATTCTTGTTTTATATTTTATTATACTGGAGCAGCTCGTGTCCTCGATCTCTTGCCTCGGCGCCTGGGTGGCTTGCTGCCCATGGGTGCTGGGCCCTGTTCACGCTGCTCAGCCTCTTTTCCCGAAGTGCCGCCAGGGTCCAGGCTACAGCTGCAAACCTTTTCTGGAGCATCCCTGGACTTCTTTTCTCCCCACAAGATAATAAAAATCCTCCATTTCAAGGAGTCTCAGGTTGGGATGGTGCTTTGGAGGAGGGTTAGCACAGGCCCCCCGGGAGTGTGAGTTGAGGCCAAGAGGCACACAACTTCCCCCACTCAGCATCCACCCTTCCCAGAAACACCAAGGTCCCAGCGGGGAGGCAGCCAACACCAGGGCGGTCAGCACCTGCCTTTGTGAAAAGGTTAATTTTAATAATATTTTTCAGGCCAGGTACAGTGGTTCACGCCTGTAATCTTAGCACTTTGGGAGGCCAAGGCAGGTGGATCACTTGAGGTCAGGCGGAGTTTGAGACCAGCTTGGCCAACATGATGAAACCCCATCTTTATAAAAATACAAAAATTAGCCAGGTGTGGCACCATGCATCTGTAATCCCAGCTACCTGAGAGGCTGAGGCAGGAGGATGGCTTGAACCCGGGAGGCGGAGGTTGCAGTGAGCAGAGATTGTGCCACTGCACTCCAGCCTGAGCAACAGAGCGAGACTTCGTCTCAAAAAATATATTCATATATATTTTTCCAATCTTATGTGACCATAGCTTTTTCTTCCTCAGCCTAGTTTCTTTAAGGTCCTGGCTTCAACCAATAAGCAAGGCCTCTCTAGCAATCAAATAGATCTGATGGGATGAGAAGAAAAACCTGCAGAGAGCGGGTGCCAGGTTCAGACAGATCCTGGTTGCTGCTTGGAAGGAGAAAAGGGAGGGAGCTGCACAAACACAAGTGAACAGCCTCCCCCAGCACCTGGCCTGCCCCTCCCTCCCACCCAGGAGCACAGCAGTGAGGCTGCCCACCACTTTCTCCCCATCACCACCTTCTCCCAATCACCACCTACTGACTTTCATTTTAACCAGCTTGGTGGTGGGGGGCGGGGGGAGCAGGAAGCCTGCTCTTACATGCTGTTGGTTCAAGTGTAAACTGAGGCAGCTCCTGAGGTGCACCCCTTGGCACCAAACATTGAAATATAAAGCAGTTTCTCCACGAACACACCCTCGAGAGAAACTAGCACTCCTGCACGCAGCCAGTCTGTTACTGAATGAAGCCTTGTTTGAAGGAGAGAAAACTTGGAAAGGGCCTAAGCCTCCATCAATAGGAGGTTGGCTAAGTAAACCATAGCTTATTGTAGTATGGAATATTTTGTGTCCCTTTAAAAAACTCTAGGTGACTATCCATGTACAAGCATAGCTGGATCTCCGGGATATTAATATTGAGAGAAAAACTAAGTCAAAGAATGATAGGTACAGTATTCCACCTGCTAAACACATGACACCTATACAATTCTGTTTTCAGTAGCACATATATACACAAATGCAAAAAAAAAAAAATCTGTGTATCTTTCTGATACGCATTGAACTTCTAACATGGGTTACCTGAGTGGGGAAGAGAGAGTGAGACCAGGCGAGGAGGTGGTGAAAGAAGGTGTTAGCCTAGCTGTAAACTTCTCACGTTTAAAGAAGGAGAATGCATGCATTTGTCACTTGGGTGTTTGAGATGTTTGCAGAGGTGGGTGGGGTGGGGGGGTGGGGGGGCCCTTCACATCTCCAGGGACTCGCTCCCGGTGTGTGCCCTGGATCTATAGGGATGACTATCTTAAGGGGAAGTCTTGAAGGCACCCTGTGTCCAGACATGGTCTCCTGCCTCTTCTCTCTGTATGTCTCTGTGTCCGTTATTGATTAATCCCTCCTTGCAGTATTGATTTTTTTTGTAAATTACCTTCCCTAGGAAATCATCGCCATTAAAGAGGCCTACCAAAGGCGTAAGTGACTTTTCATCCTGGCTTTGGATAAAGTATATTTCTTTCAAAATACCTCTGGGAAACTAAATCATCTTCTTTCTTCCCTCCTTGTTTACTTCCTTTGAAGTATTTGATAGGAGCCTCAAATCAGATGTCAAAGGTGATACAAGTGGAAACCTAAAAAAAATCCTGGTGTCCCTGCTACAGGTAAGAGTCGGAAAGAATCTTTGGCAACATGGCACCATGATGAAAAAGGGTAATGTAGATAAACATTTCTTTCTTACATTAAAAATGTTATTAAGGGATTATAAACCCATGCTCCATCAGCCCAGCTCTGGTGAAATTATATTCAATTGCAGTTACTTCCATATAAACAATCTGCCTAGTCATCTGCAGTTTACAATCCCTTTTTGTAAATGAATCAGCTCATTAAGCATCACTTTGTCATTTTGCCAGTGAGGAAATGTAGGCCATGGGAGGGTGGGTAACCTGCCCAGGTTCATGCAGCCAGTAAAGACAGCCCAGAAGCAAGAACCAGACCATCTGATCCCAAGCAGGGCCGCTTCCACAACACAACTCTACAATTACTTCCAGGATTCACTGGATCCTGGGCCTGTAAGGACTACAACCAGAAACTCAGCCAGGACATCAGGGCTTTCAGAATTGGCCCTGCTGGGACACAGCCCCCCGAGACCTCTAGACAGACGCATCTGTGTTCTCATGGACACACCCATCTTTATGAGCTCTGTGCATTTTCTCTGTTTTGTTTCTCCCAATGGGATACACTGACAGCAGAGAACAGAAGAGAGAGGCTTCCACTGCAGCAAGAAGGGTGTTTAAGTTTTCTCTTGCTGCATAACAAATCGCCACAAACTTAGCATCTCAAAACAACATAGATCTATCATCTCACAATTTCCATGGGTCAGGAGTCCAAGTAGTATCTTGGAGATCCAGCTGAGTAATATTTGGGTTCGCAGAGTCCTTTGGTCAGGTTCTCAACAGGCTGAAATCAAGGTGTCGGCTAGGGCTGCCATCTCATCTGAGGCTCAGAGTCTTCTTCCAAGCTCATTAATTGTTGGCAGAATTCATGTCCTTATGGCTGTGTTTGATGTCCCCATTTTCTTGCTGTTGATCAGAAGCTACTATCAGCTCCTAGAGACCACCAGCAGCTCCCTTCCACACAGTCCCCCAAGGCAGTGCACCACATGGCTGTTTGGTTTCTTCCAGTCCAGCAGCAGTTCATCTCCTTTGACTTCTTCCATGTCTGACCTTTTAAGAAGAGCTCACTCATTTGGGTCAGGCCAGCCAAAGATAATCTCCCTTTTGGTGAACTCAGCTGATTGGAGACCTGAATTATATCTGCAAAATTCCCCTTTGCCATTGAATATAACACAATCACAGGAGTAGCATCTCCTCACATTCATAGCTCTCACCCACACTCAAGGGAAGGGGATTATACAAGGATATGGATCACTGGGTCATCTTAGAATTCTACCCACCACAAAGGGCTCAAGTTAGACTTCCATGACCAGCTCTCAGGGTTCTTTAGGACTGGGACCTTGAGTGGTGAAATCTGATATTTTGAAACGAGGAGGGGACTCACTCTAGGGAAAACCAGAGATCACACTCTGTCTGCTCAGAGGTCAATGGGGTTTGTGGGTGACTCTGGTTTCTACAAAAAAAAAAAAAAAAGGCAAAACCAAGTGTTGCCACGGAAGCTACTCTGTTTACCCGTTGTGCCCAAAAGATGGCAGCAAAGAGCAGGTGTTACCTCCTTGCCAGGCTGAGCTGAGCTGAGAAAGAACTCACCTCTTTCTCCAGGACTTTGTTTTTTTTGTTTGTTTGTTTTCTGTGGTCAAGCAGGAATGCAAGTTAATAACAATGTGTCAATTTTTCTAGGCTAATCGCAACGAAGGAGATGACGTGGACAAAGATCTAGCTGGTCAGGATGCCAAAGATCTGTATGATGTATGTGTGCAGACATGCCAGTCTCTGCAAATTCTTTTTTTAAATTTATTAGCATTATTTTCAACAAATGTTTATTTCATGCAAAGAGGAGTTACTTGGGAAAAAACAAACAAAGATATGCTTAGATCTTTATAGATCACATATATAGTCCCCATGAATCTAAATGAATGCTTCCTATTCCTATACTCTGGGGTTGACCACATCAGACCCGTTTTGGAACAAAGAATGGTATAAACAATATAAATAAGTATGTGAAATACATTTGTGGGTTAGAAGCTGAAAGTGCTTAGTCCATTTGACTTCTATTCAATGCATAGTTTATAATTTCCTGTGAGGCCTAGTCACAGCACTGTATAATCGGTCTTTTCACAAAAGCCTTTTTCAAAGTGTTTGTATTTGACCCTTGAGGCAGGGGAAGGCCGCTGGGGCACTGATGAGCTTGCCTTCAATGAAGTCCTGGCCAAGAGGAGCTACAAGCAGTTAAGAGCCACCTTTCAAGCCTATCAAATTGTAAGTCATAAAGTATTGGGGCAAAAGAGTTCACTCTGAAAGTGTCTTAAGTTATTTCCAAAAGAAGCCAAGATCTGTAATAAGGAATTGGGGATCCTTTATAACATGGTTCTCAATTAGAGGTGATTTTCCTACCTAGGGAATATTTGATAATGTCTAGAATTATTTGGAGCTGTCACAGCTGGGGGCGGTGGCCCTGGCATCTAGTGAACAGAGGCCCGGGATGCTGTTAAACAGCCTGCAGTGCACAGGACAGCCCACCACCAAGAATCGTCCAGACCCAGATGCAGTACCCAGGCTGGAAACCAGCTGCACAACAGAGGCCAGGGAAGCAAGTGTCCCATCCGGGGGCGAAGCTCTAGAGTCTGAGAGCCCAGGTGCAAATCCTGGGTCTACCACTGGCAAGTGACCAAATCTCTCCATCCTCTTTTGTAGAACAGGAACCATGAACGTCATCTTCACACCCTCAGAGTGATTTTAAGCTTAAATAAGATAGACTCAGAACCGCAGCTGGCATGTGGCAAGCATACTAATGTTTGCTATTATTACTCCAGTTTACAGTTGGCTAACAGTGCTCACCATTCTCAAGACAGGTATGAGGTACCTCAAAGATAGGCTCCTGAAAAGATGCACATAAATTATATTTTAATCCCAGGATAAATTTAAGCCCACAAGGTGAGTTAGTTATTTCAAGGCCCTTAGCAGTAAGTCCTTCCCTGAAAAGCAGTCTTTACTTGCAAAACGCCTGGAGTGGAATATCAGATTTCTTTTTTTTGGCATCCTATTATATATGTGTAGAGTGCTTTTACCTATTCAAAGCACTTCTATGTTCTGTGTCTTATTCAGTTTCACAACAACACCGTAACTATAGTGTAGGCCGAACAACTATTGTGACCCACAACTGCTGGACAAGGAAAGTCTGTTGAGTGAGGAACCATCTGTAACTTATCAGGACCACACAGCAAGTCGGTAGCAGAGAGTGGATGAGAACTCCAAGATTCCCCGGCCTGAGCTCCTACTTCAGCTGAAGCTGGCCGCTCCTCACTCCAAATAGCATTTCCTATGTGTTGCCAGCAGATAAAAAGACAATAAAGCTTTGGAATTTTATCATGACTGTATATAAGCCTTTAGGGCCTGCTCCTTTCAAATTGTGCCCAGAGTCATGATCAAAGACAGCTGGCCCTGCACTCCCCTGGTCTCTTGTTCCTGGAGCTGCGTAGCCTGTGAGCTGGAGGACTTCTCTATGACTGGGATCCTCTTCCCACACTACGGGGCCCACAGATGGAGTTTCTGGGTACATGCGTGTGTGTGTATGAACTCACTACGTGAAAGTACACTCTCCAGGCTAATATCTCAAAGTTGATCCTGAAACAGCAGCATCAGCATCACTTGAGAATTTGTTTAAATTGAGAATTCTCAGTCCCCACGAGACCTACTGAATCAGATTCCCCGGGGCTGGGGTCTGACCATCTGTGTTACAGCAGGTGTTCCAGGTGATTTTAATGTATATTACAGTTGAAGAAGTCAGCTTTAGGCTACAGCTGCATGTCCTTGTGCAAGTTATTAAGGGTTCTGTGCCTCAGTTTCCCAAACTGTAAAACAGGGATAATAGTACCTACTTCATAGGGTTAATAAGGATTAAATGAGTTAATGGAAATAAGCTAAGCACTTAGTACCTGGCATGCAGTAGGCGTTTGATGAACATTAGCAATGGTCAGGCATCTCCCTGGGTGAACAGACAGTGCCAAAAATCAGGGCTAAAGCTTACATGTACAATAAGGTAATCTATGGATTTGATGATTCTTTACATGAAACCAGCTCTAAAATGCTATCTATTCATCCATTTCAAAAGCCTTGCTCAAGTGTCATTCTTGATATTTATTACTGATGTTTTTAGAGTTCAGCCTGCTCTTAGATCCTGGTTCTGTGATTTTTCGGATGGCTTCTGACCAAAAGCACAGAGATGCTAGTCTGAGATCACTGTAGTTTCTCATGTGGCATGAGTCGTCCTGGCTCAGGGTTGAATTTTAATTTTCAGCACAAAAACTCAGGGTTTTGCCATTTATTTATGCTCTAAGCCTGAGTCTTAACTTCTGACACTCCCAGCAATCCTAGGCCACGCAACAGTTTCCCAAACTTCTGCATCATGCAGGATTATTACAGTCCCCAATGTTACCAAATATGAAAGACTTATATAGCTATAAAACCAAAGTCAAGTCCCCAAACAGGGCTCAGCATAAACGGTAGGTATGCATACCCATAGCCCTCTTTGCTGCCACCCCACTGCGTGCCTCACCTTTTGCCCCTCCCCCGTACATGTTCCTCATTCCACGCCAGAGGCTTCAGCCCTCTAACTGCTATAGTCAGTGCCAGAGCACAGAGGGCTCTGCTGTCAGCGTGCCGTCCATTTGGGGAAACTGATTTTCAAAGAAAGAAATGTCTCCCCTTCTCCTCTAATAACCTCCCTGCAGGCATTGCTGCCTGTTTAACTAGAGTCTTAGAGACTTGTTTGGAATCTACTCTCATAATGCGTTTTTCTACTGAGATCAGAAAATGTGCTTCTGTACAAAGAGCCCCTAAGAATCATGTTGCAGTAACTGAAGTGAGAAGTATCCAAAGTACAGACCCAACAGCTTCGCCCAGACCATTGTTTCAGATTGTGTCCCACGGAGATGCCTCAGCAGCTACCAGGAGTAGGGTGGGGCAGGAAGCAGACAGGGCAGTACCTTCTTGTTGCAGTGTGTGAATAGCACCTCCTGGAGTTGTGCAAGGAAAAAACCCGAGAGGGCAAAAACATGGTATTGATGCCAATAGCTAGGGAAGGGAGCCCACCTCCTGCCTCCCAGCACAGCTCTGCTTTCTGCTTTCATCTGTTTTGTAGGCTGAGATTCTACAGAAAATTTAAAATCCCTGTTCTAGCCTGGTATTAACAATAGAAATGGAAAATGGTTTAATGTGAGGATTTTTTAAAGTAAACAAGACCTGTGTGAACAAAATGTTCTCTTGAAGTATGATCTCAGTCTACAGAACAAGAACCTTGTTTCTGGGAAAGGGATACCAGTCCCTTCCAAAATAACGACTCCCACATCAAACCCAAAAAAGACTGGGGGCAGCTAAGGAAGGGACAGTTCCCCAACTCTTCTAATCTTGTTTCTATTGCCACACACCAAGGCCTCCAGATACGCAAACAATGACTAGGAGATCAAGCAACAGGGCTTCATTAAATCTGGACACAGTTCCTCCCCCGACATATATTGTGCTTACATCACAAAGAACATTTTGTTTACCTGTGTTTTCAGAATAAACCACATAAACTCCACTGGTGCATACTCAAAGTCCCCAGTTATTTATAGAATCAATTGTGTCATATCCTCAAAAGATAATTTCTAAGAAAGAAGTTTCAGTATTTCTAATGCTTAATTGCATTTCCCCAAACCCAGCAAAGCACTCTCCTTTCTCTTTATGTGCCTGCCCCGAGCTTGGCCCGGGCAGTATTTGTGTTAAGGATAGTCACAATTTACTCTGAACTTCAGCTTCTGTAAATATTTAGAAAGAAATCTAATGTGTAATGCTGTGCAGAGCAATATGTGAGCCAGTGGTGAATATAGGATTATTTGGAATCACCCCAGAGTGAAGACAAGTGGCATTTTGATGTGGTCAGCACCCCCGGCTTCCAGCAGACCCACCCTCTCAGGAACTTTAGATCAAGTTCTCATGAACTTCACCATCCCTACTTATTTCACTCAAACTGTGACTAAGTCCTTGGTCCCAAGACAAGGGAGAGGATGGAGGTGCATGTCAGATGATCATAACTACAGCCTCCTGGGAAATTGAAACTGGAAAGGTTGAAGAACACATGGGAACTAAACTACACATCAATGTTAAAAAAAAAATCTATGATTATAGTATATATTAGTTGTTTCTCCACTCCCAAATTTTACAGATGAGGAAATTGAGATTGAGGGAGTGGCACTGACTAAGGTCAAATCCATTAGGAGTCGAATCCAAACTGACTCCTCAGCAATGAGAGCCCTCTCTCGAATGGGGGGCAAACACCCCAATCCTACGAGGCAAGAGTCGGGATAGGAGTTCCCTGAAGCCACAGGACTAAATCTGGAAAACTTCAGTGCTTTTTGTAGAGGAACAACCCCAAGAGTACCAAGGTCAAAGGCAAACCTGGGATAACAGCTGATTTTGGTTTTCTCTGCAGCTCATTGGCAAAGACATAGAAGAAGCCATTGAAGAAGAAACATCAGGCGATTTGCAGAAGGCCTATTTAACTCTCGGTAAAGTAAAGTTAGGAGATTTCCTGTCTTAGGTTGGGCTGCCTGGAACCAGACTCAGACAGAGGTTTGCGTGTAGGAAGATTTGAGGGAATAGCTTTTGGGGGTCAATACATCTAAGCAGCACTGAGCAAGGGAGAGAGTGACTATGATGTAGTTGCAACAGGGGCATTGCTGATCCCACAGGAAGCTCAGAAGCTGAGATGTCCAAAGTGGAGCAAGGGGGCCAGGCTTTGGCACCCCACATCAACCAGTCATGTAACACTGGCTGTACCAGGGGAGCAGTGCAACTTTGGGCAAGCCAGCTCTCTCCTTTGGAGGGAGATTCCTGGGGAGGGACTCAGCTGTGAATGACTGCCTCAATCCTGAATAGGGCATCTGAGTGGCACACCACAGCATCCACTGCAGTCCTGCTGTATTAGTCCATCTTCATGCTGCTGATAAAGACATACCCAAGATGGAGTAATTTATAAAGAAAGAGAAGTTTAATGGACTCACCGTTCCACATGCCTGGGGAGGCCTCACAATCATGGTGGAAGACAGAAGGCACATCTTACATGGTGGCAGACAAGACAGAATAAGACCCAAGCGAAAGAGGAAACCCCTTATAAAATCATCAAATCTCGTGAAACTTATTCACCACCATGAGAACAGTATGAGGGGAAACCACCCCCATGATCGAATTATCTCCCACTGGGTCCCTCCCACCACATGCGGGAATTGTGGGAGCTATAATTCAAGATGAGATTTGAGTGCGGACACAGCCACACCATATCACCCACTAACACCATGGGTCCCTGAGGGCACCTGTCAACAACCTAGACTGTTATCCAGTTTCAGGCAGCCTGATAGCTCACAGGTTTCCTTTTCCATTTGGTTCCTTTCAATGTTTTCAAAAAATGAAGTTTGTTTGGAAAGAGAGGGGAGGGAGATCAGATCTGATTGTGCCAACCAAACCCCAGGACCTCCTCTCCAGGTGTTGCCCAAGGGCAGGAAATAGCAGAGAGATGGGCATGAGGCTGTGTCTGGCAGGCTCCTTCTTTCTTCCTGCAAGCCGTGGAATGAAGGCATTGTCCATTGTCCACACTCCTGTGGTGAGGAATCCAGGGCACCAACCCAAATGGCAGAAGCAATGGAGAGACCTGTCCTCAGAAGAGGAAGAACCAAATAAGCAGGCCTGGAAGTTAAAAAATGTGCTCCAGTTGCCAAACTCTTTTGTTTGGTTTCTTTAGGGTTTTTTTTGAACAATGTCAGCAATTGATCTTTTTTAATCCATCCTTATTTTGCATTCAATGAGCAAGACCTCTGCTGTGATATCCGGAGGCCTAAAAATCCCCAGTGTTACTCATGACCCACACTGGGTATATACACGAGCCCTAGTATAAGTGACTGTGCTTAGGGCCTTAAGCCATTTATGCCGGAGGTTGCAATTTTTTGAATTGCATACATGTGTGAAAAATTCAGACCTTGGTGATGACCTTGAGCAGTAGGATATAAATAACTCCCACATGCTTAGCATTCCAATAATGGAACACTAGGCATAATTAAGAAGAGTCTTGAGTAGATAATAGGATCTACTCATGGCCTGGTTCTGAGGCTCTACGTCCTTGCTTGCTATACTTGCAGTGTGAGAATCGGGAAAACACCGGAGTGTGGTCAGAAGATGGTATTACAACTATTCAATGACTTAACAATTACTCAGCACCTGCCTGGGCCCAAGGTTTGTGCTGGGTGTGGGAATAAGAGGTAAATAAGGCCAGTTCTTGCTCTTAAGGAGCCTAAAGCTCATGGTGGATTTTAAGCTGGTGGGTACAAATCAACAGATTAGGCTAAAGATAAAGATAAAAAAGAAAGAGCAAAGATGGTATAGATGACGGAAAAGCAAAGTCCCTGGGGTTGAGGACCACACAGTCTAAGAGACAGCTGTACTCCAGTGGTAGTGAAAAAAAGTGATTAGAAAAGACCTTGAGAATAAGCCACACAAATAACAGAATACGGCTTCATGACTATTTTCTAGACACCTCCCACCCCACTCCCACCTAACTTATAGCCATGCCAGTTTATGACTAACATCTAGGAGCAGGGGGCTGAGGTCAAATGGCTCCCACCACATGCAGCCTCTGGAGCAGCATTTCTCAAAGTGAGGTCTATGGACCCCCTGCCTCAATCACCTGTTACAATACAGGTTCCTGGGCCCCACTCCGGGTTCCCATTGAGAACTCCAGGAAGGGAGCCCGGGAAGCCGCACTTTTACAAACTCTCCAAGTGACTGTGTTATACTCCCTGAAGTTCAGGAACTTGCCCTGAAGGCAAAGGGGAGCAAGATACAGAGCACTGGGCTGGCTGCCCTTCCTGCCACTTGCTGTGAGAGGTTTTTTTCTTTCTTTTTTTTTTTTTTTAAAGACACAGTTTCACTCTGTCACCCAGGCTAGAGTGCAGTGGTGCGATCTTGGCTTACTGCAACCTCTGCCTCCCAGCTTCAAGTGATTCTCATGCCTCAGCCTCCCAAGTAGCTGGGATTACCACGCCTAATTTCTGTGTTATTAGTAGAGACGGAGTTTCACCATGTTGGCCAGGCTGGTCTCGAACTCCTGACCTCAAGTGATCCACCGGCCTCGGCCTCCCAAAGCACTGGGATTACAGGTGTGAGCCATCGCGCCTGGCTGCAGTGAAGAATTTTATTCCACATCTTCTCTGGCTATCCCTGCCCAGCCTTTTGAGGGATTCCTGCTGCTGCTAACAACAGAGGTTGTTCCCCAAGCATAGATTATAGACAGGAGAAATGTTGAGGGTTTTCTTCCCAAAAATACCAGATGGTAGAAGGAATGTCAAGGGAGAAGACCCCTGTGCAGGAGCGGGACACAGTGACTTCAGGCAGACAATGATCCCCACATCAAGTCGTGCTGTACGGAAGAGGATTTTCAGGAAAACTTTGTGGTGCTCGCTAGCTCAAATTGCCTGGGGACCACAGTGAGTCTTGAATATGTTACTCCCCAAAGTAGCGTGCAAGTTTCCCCTGAACCACCAATCCAGCAGCTTTTGGGTTGTTCTCAGGAGAAAGAGGCCAGTGCTATTTTCTTTTCCATTGAAACTGTGGCAGCTACCACATGGCCTGCAAAAGGAGGCTGGTCCCCAACCTAGACTCTGCTTCCCGAACTCTGCTCCTCTCCCCTGCTTATAAGCATCAATCACACAGACAGTCCCCTAGACAACAACAGCCCCATTATGGGACATAGTAAGGTTGCACATTCCACTTACTGTTAATCACTAATATCATCAAGTGTTCTAGAGAAATGTTAACAGCCTAAAGGGCAATTTTTTTTTTCCTCTAACGTGTTAGTCATGTTGGATCCATGTGAGCCTGGGAGGAGGGGAAGGAATGATTTATTCCCAGGAGAAGAGATGCACCCTGTCACCTGCTTGATGAATAGAGACCACGCTTCATTAAGCTGTGGATAGATCAAAGCTGGAAGGCAAGGGAAGGCCAGGAAAGAGCAAATAGCAGCATCGTAGGAAAGTGATCTTTAAAAAGGATCAAACATTTCATCAAGTCCACATCCCGGATTGCAAACCAAAAGATCGCTGGGAACCTGGAAAATGTTCAGAGATGAGGCTACAAAACAAATCCAGTGAGGAAAAACAAAGGGTAGGGAGGTTGTTGAGCATAGGAGAGCAGGCGGCTGTCCAACTGGATACACTGTCAAGATGATGAAGTTTTGTTCCAGAAGGTTGCTGGCCAATCTGTTTCCCTTCAGAACCCTAGGACAGCACCAGAGATTTCACTCGATAGGGAAAGTTATTTCTGCTGGGAAATAACAAGAATCATGGACGTGGCTGGGAAGGCCCGAGGAAGCCACAGCTCTCCTCTAGAAGGTCTTCAGGGGACAGAAGAGGAGCTATGCTTGAAGATTCCAGGTGCTCTGACCAG
Source organism: Symphalangus syndactylus (assembly GCF_028878055.3). Taxonomy (NCBI): domain Eukaryota; kingdom Metazoa; phylum Chordata; class Mammalia; order Primates; family Hylobatidae; genus Symphalangus; species Symphalangus syndactylus. Next base: position 122,528,084 of record NC_072429.2, on the reverse strand, counting down.
GGAATCTTCCGAATCTCATTTCACAACAGTGTCAAGTCAGCTCCTTTCAAACCTCTGCCTCACCATCCAGTCAGCTCGAAGGGCAGCCAGGTGACATTTAGGGGGGTCCCAAGGTCATTCCACAAAACGTGAAAGCCTCACATTCTGTTTTCCTTCGTGCTGCCTAGTGAGATGTGCCCGGGACTGCGAGGGCTATTTTGCTGAACGTCTGTACAAGTCGATGAAGGGTGCGGGGACCGATGAGGAGACATTGATTCGCATAATCGTGACCAGGGCCGAGGTAAGACACACTCCAACTCCAAAGAGGCGGCTGCAACTTCTCTTTTTTCCACCACTGATGTCATCAACAAATAGTTTCTATTAAGGGCCTATTTACAGAAAAAGTAAAACAGAGACAGCCCCTTGCCTTCCCAGAATTTGCAGAAGACATTGTGCTCTGCTTCAATCTGTTTCTTTTTATAAAAATACAATAATGATCGTTGCTTCTTTTTTTGTCCTCTGTGGCTCCGGAGAGCTCGTGGAGGGGCGCAGAGGCGACCCTGTCGAGCGGTTCTCAGGGGCTGCAGCTATGCACAGCTCCATGTTAAGGAAGACAAAACAAAGACACTTGAAAGAGGTCAGCCAGCAGCAGGGACAAAAAGAGAATGATTTCTGAATTCCCGAGCGAGGCCTTTCCTTAACTGAACACACTGCAGAAGCAAGCACACCAGCATAAGGCAATGGTTCTCAATCTTCTTAAAAACCATTGCTGTTCTAAGGAACCTTTTTAGACACATGTGTTTCTTCATTGCCATCCCTTCCCCTCAAGAAATGTTAACACCAGAGATAATACTACAAATCTGTTTATAAACCATGTGGATATCAGTGCTTTATACGTAAAAAGATTAAGGGTTTTTTCACCCCCTAAAAGCCAATTTGTGTTTGCTCTCGGAGAATGTGTGTGTATAAGAAAGAGAAGGGAGAGGAAGAGCCAACGGCTTGGGAGCAGCTGTCAAGATCACAGCTGATCGGGTACAGTGGCTCATGCCTGTAATCTCAGCACTTTGGGAGGCCGAAGTGGGTGGATCACCTGAGGTCAGGAGTTCGAGACCAGCCTGGCCAACATAGTGAAACCCCCGTCACTACTAAAAATACAAAAATTAGCTGGGCATGGTGGCACACGCTTGTAGTCCCAGCTACTCAGGAGGCTGAGGCATGAGAATTGCTTGTACCCAGAAGGTGGAGGTTGCAGTGAGCCAAGACGGTGCCACTGCACTCCAGTCTGAGTAACAGAGCGAGACTCGGTCTCAAAAAAAAAAAAAAAAAAGGTCACAGCTAACACTTTGGGATATGGGGCCACAGACAGAAGGAGGTACAAAATAAAGGGGAAGTGGCATTTCATCGGCAGCAGGAGAAGCCTTGGGGAATGAAGTGGAACTAAGCACTTGAAATCCACAGACATCTTCCCTCAAAAAAAAAATAAAAATAAAAATAAAAGGTGTTAAATGAAGGGGGAGGTGAAGGGGGAGGGACACCAACCCAAATTCTGATCCATGGCTTCTTAACAAATAATACTTAACATCTGACACTGTTTTTAAATATAACTTTGCAACAGGATGGTTCTTGCATTTTTATTTCTATTCCTGGAATTTCTCCTCCCCTCCTTTCTCCTCCTCCACAACTCGTCTTTTTCTATTGAAGGCCACGTCTCTCTCTCTCCCCTCTTTCCCTTTGCCATTCTCTCTGCTCTGCTCCCGCCATGCCTCTGCCTCTCTCCTCCATGGCTCCAAATCCCTCTACCTCCTTTCTCTCCAGGACTTCTGCCTTGTCCATCCCTCCGTCTCTTAGCAACTCGACCTCCAGCCAAAGTCACTGAGAGATGAGAGATCTTGAGGGACTCAAAGGGGACAGGTTGAACACAATGAAGACCCAGGATTCCAAAAGACCCCCAGAGAGACTGGATCCATCCAAAGGGCTTGTGAGGGTTCCGTGATCACTCCAACGTGGCCCACGGAGTGTTTTATTCCAAGAAGCTCTGTCCCATCTCAGAATCAACCACACGTCCTGGGCCATCTCAACATGTGGGCCGTTCCCTCAGAAGGCTTCAGGCCTGGCTAGATACAGTAGTTTGGCCAGACTTCCTAATCTCCCAAAGCCACAGAACAGAGCCCTGTGCACCCCATCCCCACCCACCCTCCACCTTCCTGCCCCTGTCTCAGCCCCAGCACGGGGCAAGGAGCCAAGCAGCGGAGCAGGGGGACACAAAGGCTGGGGGAGAGACAGACACCACCTGTCTCCTGTAGTGTCTGCCACCTGCTCCGCATCCACTGCAAACCCTCCCTCACTCCCCCACATACTCCCATCCTGATCATTTCTCTCACTGTCTCAGCTCAGCCCTCTCACTGGGGCAAGAGAAGAAAGAATCAGATCCCTGAGCCACACTTTTTGGGTCTGGAGTACAAGGTAGGATCTAAGCCAAAAAAGAAAAGAAAGACTCCTGGTTAAAAAGAGTTCTCTGCTTCTTTTATGAGATCCATTATGTTCTACCTGGAACTACGTCTTTTCTGGTACAAGTATCATCTCCTTTGCTAGGCTGTAAGAATCTTTTGGCAGAGCAATCTTTGAGTTTATTTTTCTCCTGAGTCCTATCATCACTTCTAGCACCTGGGTTTTTCAAGCTTCCAATAAATTAGATTCAAAATAAATCCTACAAGTTGCTAGTGATTTGAGTTGTGTTGACTGGTACTAATATCCTTGCTAATCAGGGTGTGAGGGAAAAACTGCTTAATTGCTTAATTCCACATCTCTATGTTGACAATTTTCTTAACTTTATACCAGGGGTAAAAACCAACTACAGCCTGCAGGCCAATTCAGGCTCACTGCCAGGTTGTGTACAGTCCTGCTGGCTTAGGGCAATTCATTTTCAAATAACTGTTAAAACTCAAAAGAAAGATAATACTTTGTAACATGTAAAAACTGTATGAAATTCAAGAGTTTTAGGGCCAGGCATGGTGGCTCACGCGTGTAATCCTAGCACTTCAGGAGCTGAGGTGGGTGGATCACCTGAGGTCACAAGTTCAAGACCAGTCTGGCCAACATGATGAAACCCCCGTCTTTACTAAAAATACAGAAAAAAATTAGCCAGGCATGGTGGTTGACTGTAATCCCAGCTACTTGGGGGGGCTGAGGCAGGAGAATCACTTGAACCCGGGAGACAGAGGTTGCAGTGAGCAGAGACCACACCATTGCACTCCAGCCTCGGCAACAAGAGTGAAACTCTATCTCAAAAAAAAGAAAAGAAAAGAAAAGAAAAAAATTCAAGAGTTTTAGTGGAACACACACACACGTGGACACCTCTGCAACCTTTGGGGAATTGACCTCTGCCTTCCCTTTCCTGATCACAAAATTGAAATAATGTGATAAAGGAAATAATAATAGGAAATAAAGCCCTATCTCAAGGGCTGTTTTAAGGCATGAATGAGATGAATGAGCAAATGAGTATAACGTATGTAGAACAGTGTCCACTGTTTGTGAACACACCGTAAATGTTCTTATCTCCATTGCTGTTATTTTTTCTACAGGTGGACCTTCAGGGGATCAAAGCAAAGTTCCAAGAGAAGTATCAGAAGTCTCTCTCTGACGTGGTTCACTCAGACACCTCCGGGGACTTCCGGAAACTGCTAGTAGCCCTCTTGCACTGAGCCAAGCCAGGGCAATAGGAACACAGAGTGGAACCGCCTTTGTCAAGAGCACATTCCAAATCAAACTTGCAAATGAGACTCCTGCACGAAAACCCTCAAGAGTCCTGGATTACTTTCTTGGCAGCTTAAGCGGTGCAGCCAGGCCAAGCTGTTTAAGTTAAGGGCAACAATGTTAAGATGCGTGGGCAGGGCACCTTGAACTCTGGCTTAGCAAGCATCAAGGCTGCCTCTTCACTTTCTTTTAGCATGGTAACTGGATGCTTTCTAAACACCAGTGAAATCAGCAGTTGATGGAAAAACCATGCATTTGTAATGGCACATTTAGAAGGATATGCAGCACACAAGTAAGGTACAGGAAAGACAAAATTAAACAATTGATTAATTTTCCCTCTGTGTGTTCAATTTGAAAGCCGCATTGTTAATTAAAGTTGTGGATTATGCCTCTAGAAGCTGCTTTTCCAAAGATTGTCTTGATAAGTTTGGGCTCTTGTCTTGGAAATGTACGACTTGTGAAATTCAAACATACATTTTTTAGTGGTCACTAATCAAGGCTAGTCATAAGGAAACAATTCACTTGCTTTTGTAAACTGTAACTAAGGGTAAAATTCCCTAATCTGCTACCTGGTTTAACTGGGTTTTCTCCTCTAGACATTTGACTCACTTGAGTCTTCCATCTGATCTTCAAATACAATTAAGCTAAGCAAAGTGCCAACAAGATCAAGATCAATGGTCTACCTCTGAAGTGAATTGGTTCCACACAAATAGATTCTGTGTTCCAAAACTTTAGTCTCATAGCGACGTGTTGCTAGACATAGAGGGATCTGTCAAGAGAACCTGGACACCTTGGCCCAAAATCATAGTTGTCATTCATTGGCTGATTATTTGTGCCTGACACTGAGTAGTCCAATTTCATTCTTAATCCTCCCCACAGCTCTATGAGGTTAATATTACTCCCAATTATCAGTTGAGGAAACTGACACATTAAGTAACCTATCTAAATTCATTTACAAGTGCCGTTTTCACACTGCTATAATTACCGGTAAAAAATTACCGAGACTGGGTAATTTATAAAGAAAAGAGGTTTAAGTGACTCACAGTTCCGCAGGGCTGGGAAGGCCTCAGGAAACTTATAATCATGGTGGAAGGGGAAGAGGCATGTCTTACATGGCAGCAGGAAAGAAAGAGTAGTGAGCAAAGGGGGAAGAGCCCCTTATAAAACCATCAGATCTCATGAGAACTCTCTCACTGTGACGAGAACAGCATGGGGGACACAGACCCCATGATCCAATCACCTCCCACCAGGTCTTTCCTGGGGATTACAATAGACACATGAGGATTACAATTCGTGATGAGATTTGGATGGTGACATACAGCCAAACCATATCAACCAGCATTTCAATCCAGGGCTGGCTGACACCAGGAATCATGCTACTAACTGCCTTTATTGGAAAAATCACTTGAAGTACATGAGAATGGGCCTGTATTCATTCATCTGCTTAATTCCCTACTATCTGCCAATCACTGTGCTGTGCTCTGAGGATACAAAGATAAGTAGAACACTGACTCCCCTTGGGGCAGTTCATTCCCAGGTCAATGATGTCTCTTTTATTCAATAGAATGCTGTAAGTGCATTAATAAGAGCAGTATATTTGTTCATTTTCACACTGCAGTAAAGAACTACCTAAGACTGGGTAATTTATAAAGGAAACGGGTTTAATTGACTCACATTTCCACCTGGCTGGGGAGGTCTCAGGAAACTTACAGTCATGGCAGAAGGTAAAGGGGAAGCAAAGCATGTGTTACATGGTGGCAGGAGAGATGGGGGAGGGGAAGAGCCACACTTTTAAACCATCAGATCTTGTGAGAACTCACTCACTATCATAAAAACAGCATGGGAGAAACTCCCCCCATGATCTAATCACCTCCCAGCAGGTCCCTCCCTAGACACATGGGGATTACAATTCAAGATGAGATTTGGAGGGGGACACAGAACCAAACCATATCAAGCAGGTAAAGGGCTCTACCCATGAGTAAGAAGAGAGAACACACAGCTCTGCATGGGGAACTGGGGAACACTTCCCAGAGATGCATTTGTGCTGGGTTTTAAAGAATGCATAGAAGCTCTCCAGAAAAATAAAGGAAGAAGGGCACAAGCAGAGGCTGGAGAAGCCCGAGTGGGTAGGGTGTCTTCAGGAAGAGGGGAAATCCATTCTCCTGGGGCACAGATGTGTGGAAAGGAAGGAATGGCCCTGGCAGGCAGGCAAAGCAGCTGTGAAAATAGGTTTGAACCACATCAGCCATGGTTCTGCCTGCCAAGCACGAGTTTGGTCCTCTGGGCAATAGCAGTCACTGGAGATGTTTAAGCGAAGAAAATGATCACATTTGGGCTTTGGGAAATCACTTTAGTGGCTGCTAGACATAGAGGGATCTGTCAAGAGAACCTGAACACCTTGGTCCAATAATCATAGTTCTTATTCATTGGCTGATTATTTGTGCCTGACACTACTAAGTAGCAAAATCTCATTCACACCATTTGGGGTATGATCAACATGTAACAAACAGCCCAATCAGTTAAGAATAGATGTCATAATTGTCTTTTTAGTGGCTACAAAACAGTGATGGACATATTAAGAAGTTATGTTAACATCAGTGTCTTCAACATCCTGGTTTATCTACTTAATAGTCATTGCCATCATTATAAGCTTTAATACATAAAAAATTATTTTCTAGAACCAAGCTCAGTGACAAAACATATTTGTATTTACCTATTTGTTGCCAAAGCTTGTCTTTGCTTTTATAGCCAGAAACAAAACAACCAGTTCTTGGGTTCTGAGCTCATGGTAAGTACAGAAAAACAAATCAATGGACTGAAAAGAGATCTATTAAAAACAGACACAATTTGAGATTGTTGATGGCCATAATTCACACAGAGACAAGCAAGAAGATATTTTACAGGTGGAGAAACTGAGGCTGATGAGATGGAGAAGCCAGGTCATTTACTCAAGATCACCCACATAAAGTACCAGGGCCAGAATTCAACCCAAGTCCTTCTGCCTCTAATGCCCGTGCTCTTCGCCGGACTAGCTCATGGTCCATGAGTGCTTTTGTCTAAAATTTTGCTGAGTGAGACATCAAGGTTCCTTTCTGTGGCTGCTCAATATTGCTCATCACTTGCAAGCTGGAGCCAGTTTCTAGGTACTCGCCTGGGGTCTGGTCCGTCCCAGGAATGCCCCACCCTTCCTCTCCCACAGAGGCAGCTCAGGAATGTCTTCTTTTTTCCCTTCCACACACCCCTGCCCTGCCCGGGTCCCTCTGACTTCTCCTTGTGCCCCCAGCCCGCCTGCCTGTGGAGAGAGGGAATGGGGAGGATAAAAATAGAAAGAAGGGAGAGAGGAGAGAGGAGAGCAACACTATCTTGGCATCTCCCCACTGCACAGCCCTGTTCCTCATACTAGCCCCTTCCTCTAGGGCCACTAAAGAGATGCCAGCTCCTGCCACCCAGATGCTTAGATAGGTAGGGGGCTCCAAACTCCACCTCCAGGGCTGCACAGAGGAGAGCATATCCTGCCAAGGCATGCCGTTCCCCATGGAATTCTGTGTCAGGCCCTGACTGGGCTCCACACTATTGTTCACTCACAGTGAGTCACCTGGGTTTTGTGGGTGAATAGATTCTGGGGAGCTGGTCTGGGTGAACCATAGAAGAAGCTGAAAGTCCTCCCACCCCACCCCAGGAGCCAAGGGCATCCCATGACTTACTGTGGGAGCCTCAGCCCTCCACAGATCCCTCTCAGCAGTGCCGGGGCTTCCATGTGGCTCCCCTATGCAGGCCCACCACTCAAATGTGTGGGTCCAGCCCATCTCTTCAGCTTCTGCCTCTGTCCTGAACTGGGAGGGACCTATGAGGACAGCTTGGCCCACCTAGCCAACTTCTTCCCACAACCTTCTATGGACCCTGGGAAGATACCCGCAGCAACCCTGGAAGCTCAGGGCTCAGGGCAGGGCATTTTGAAGTCTCCGGTGCTAGGTCAAGAAAAGGGTGTCCAAGCCACAAGTGGATGTGTCTCCTGGACCCCAAGGACTTCCCAGCCCATGGGGAGCGGCACAGCAGAGGAAGGCAGGGAGGCATCCTCTAGAGTGGGCCAGGGCGGGACACCAGGGTCCAGGGTGGGACATTGCTCCCGTGAGCCCCTTGGAGCGGCACTGGCCACTCACTTTCTTAGTCTTCTCTGGCCTCTAACTCTTGTATTTCTTCTGCTTAGGTTGCTGGGACCCTACATGGGCCTCAGTCGAATAGGCAAAATGCCCTCCTGCATGCACGCACACACATGTGCATGTGTGCGCACACACACACACACACACACCCCACTTCCTTCTGCTGCACAGGTTGCACTGCCTAACCTGGACTTCTGGGGCCTGATAGAGGCTGGAGAAAATAGCCCTTTGTCATTTCTTTTCAGCCCCACCCCTCGCCAGGACTCAGGCTGTCAAGTCCAAAGGGCTGGAGGGCAACTGACCGGTCCCTATTCCAATCAAGTAATGAGCCTGAACTGCGAGCCATGCACCGGGCACTGTACTGGGTGCTGAGGGTTCCAGGGCGAGCCCCTCACAACTCATTCTGCCCTTATGGTGCTTCTTCTGTTTTGCAGGGAGACAAATAATTGTCAAGTAAACAAACCCAATCAGAAATTGAGCATGGCTTATAAAGCCAGCCATGAAAGAAAGAAACTGGAGCCTGTGGTGGGTGGTGATGGGGGCTGGGCTGCAAGGGAGGGAGCAGGGAACTTCTTTATGTGGGCAGCCAGGAAGCCTCTCTGAGGAGAGACTGAGGGGTGGGAGGAACAACCCATACATTAGGCAGGGGGAGTTTGGGGCACAGAGGACGTGGGGATGACATATGAAAGAACAGAGGTGGCCGAGGGATTCCTGGACAGCCAGTGGTTGGTGCTATGTGAGGGAGGACAGAGAGAGGGGTTGCCAGGGCCCAGGTGGAGCAGCACCTCGCAGGCCACAGTAAGGTGTTTGGGTTTTACTCTAAACGTACTTTTGAGGTACCACCCCATCCTTCCCATGGGGGTGTCCCACATTCAGTCTCCAAGGTACCACCCCTTTTGGTTCAAGCTCCACATTCCCCATGGTTCCCAGTGTGACTGGGACCAGGGACCATGTGGTATCACCCAGCCTCCCCTGAAGCCCTACACCTTGTGCTGAGCCTGGGTCCCCATTCCAGTCTTCCCTCCCTCTCCTCATGGTGAATTCTTCTTTGAGGATTTTGGTGTCGTTTCCCACAAGATGACCTCAGTCAGGACCATGTGTCAGAGAGTTTCTGGAAACATTGGGTCCCACTGGGTCACAGTCAGGGGCTGTGGTGTGTTGGTTGATGTTTAACAATCAGCGGTGGGTGATGGGAAAGACTGATGCATAGCGTTTGTCCATTTCCATGGTATAAATACTCTCACCATGCCAATTTCAAGAAAGTGCCATGACGACATAGAGCCCTGGCTTAGAAAAGCAGAGCAGTAGCACACGGATATACAGTGTTCCCACCAAACACATACAAGAGACGTCAATAACTTGAAAAGCATAGTCAACAGTAAAATGAAGTCAATAATTAGGAATGAATTTTGAGTATTTATTACATGTTATCAATATATTTTCATTGTACATTTATATAACTTAATTTTTAAAAAATGTTTAGCAACCAGTTTCTACAAGTGTTGAAAAATTAGCAATTGGCTCTTATGAACTGATAGGAACTGATGCCAGCATTCCCCTTGGTCTAGGTCTTAATCTCATTTCTCCCAGGGGATTCCAAAGACGATCTGCACCCTGTCCTCAGGTACCAGCATGAGAAGAAATAATTATCCTGAATGCTCTTTTCCTGGAAAAATGAGCTGCTACCCACTGTACGTTTTAGGGTCACAGTGAATCGTTGTATAGGTTGTCTACTGTGCAAAGCTGCCTGGCTGAGGAGATATCTGGGGTCTGAAATTGAGCCCTCGTTCTCCCCACACCAAGACTTTGCTGCAGGTCTGCAGCTGCCTAGAGAGGGTGCTTTCTGCTAATTTGCACAGAGGGAGCATCTGGGCTGGTTCTAGCATTGCACACAATCTATTTTACCTAAGAGGGGCTGAGCCATTCAAGAGACTCCTGCCTGGACAAAACGCCTTGTTGCCAGTTTCTTATTTTAAAAATTTTAAGTTCTGATGTTCAAGGCACCCCATATAACCATATCATCAATCCTTGTAAATCTCTCCTTAGGAGACTGTTGAAAAGGGAAGATTAAGAGGAAAAGGGAGATGAAAATAATGGTCTAGATGAGACAGGTTTTACCACGTAAAGGAGCGAGGTAGAGAAGAAGCGAAGGAAGCAGACCGTGACGAGGGACAAACGGCTACTTTTCAGTGGATATCGGCCCACGGAGGGTCAGACATGACAGCCCCCAGAAGACCCCACCATCCTCAGCCACAGGCAACGTGTTCCTGGCCAAAGGTATGCAGCCTGACTCCTTCAGCAGCAAGAGACGAATGCACAGAACTCCTCCAGACTCCAAACAATGTCTCAAACCATGTTAGAGCCAATCAAAATGCCTCAGATAAGCCCCCAGAAACTAGATAAGCTGAAATAAGGGTGCCAGAAAACCAGAAATGGTATTCAGCTCCCCGTGCCAATGAGTGAAAGCCCCCAGAAGAGATGTCACGTCAGCCTGTTGGTATTGAGACAATTTCTCTCATGATCAGGGCATAGGGTGCAGACCAGTATGTTGGGAGACATAGCATCAGGAGAAAGAAAAGAAATGGCCAGGGGTGTGGGAAGATTATTCAAAATAAACTCCTCATTTTATTTTATTTCTGTAAATTTTAGATTTACAGAGAAGTTGTAACAACATTAGCAAGAGTTCCTATATACCTACTGCCAATTTCCCATACCACTGACACTAATACAGTGCATTTGTCATAACTTACAAATGAGGATTGATACATCACAGCAGAGGAAGGCCAGACTTCCTTCGCTTCTCCTTAGTTTCTACCTAATGTTGCTTTTCTGTTCTGGGTTCTATCCAGGACACCACGTTACATTTGTTCATCGTGTCTCTTTAGGCGCCATCTGGCTGTGACAGTTCCGTAGATATTCCATATTTTTCATGACTTTGATGGCTTTGAGGAGTACCAGTCAGGAGTTTCATAGAACGTCCTTCAGTTTGGGTTTATCTGATGTTTTTCCCATGGCTAGACTGGAGTTATGGGTTTGAGGAATATCACAGAGGTAAAGTACCATTCTTATCACATCAGATCAAGGGTACGTGCTATTAACGTGCTACCAATACAACATACCACTGTTGAGGTTGACTTTGAACACCTGGCTCAGATAGTGTTGGTCAGGTCTCTCCACTAAAAAATTACTCTTCTTGTTCCCCCTTTCTGTACTGTACTCATTAAAAGGAGGACCCCATGTGCAGCCCATGCTCAAGGGATGTAGAGTTAGGTCCCACCTCCTTGAGGGGGAGTATCTACATAAATTATTTAATAGTCTTCTAAACAGGAGATTTGTCTTTTCTTCCCCATTTATTGATGTAGTCACTAATTATTTTAAATCAGTATAGAATTATGATAATTTATTGTATACTTTGGGTTATAACCCAATAGTATATTATTTATTTTGTTGCTCAAATAGTTCCAGCTTTTTCTGTTGGGAACTCTTGCAGTTGGCTTCTGTGTCCCTTTGACGTACCTCTCATTTTGCTTTTTCAGTATTTCTTTAGTTTCTGGAATGGAAAACCAAATACCATATGTTCTCACTTACAAGCAGGAGTTAAGCTATGGGTAGGCAAAGGCATACAGGGTGGTATACTTTGCTTTTCCATTCCTGAGTTATTTCATATAGAGTCCTATGAGAAGATTCAGGCTCATCTTGCACATTCCCTTTCCCAGCCCTAGAATCAGTAATTTCTTCAAGGAGCCCTGACTCTTTTTATTGGAAAATGGGGTTGGATACCAAGATGTAGACCCTGGTTCTGCTCATTGCTACTGGGATGTCATTGCTTTTGAGCCAACTCAGCGGTCAGAAGTAGGAAATATAAGTATGTATACTAACCCATTTGATATGGTTTGGCTGTGTCCCCACCCAAATCTTATCTTGAATTCCCAAGTGTTGTGTGAGGGGCCCAGTGGGAGGTAATTGAATCATGGGGGCAGGTCTTTCCCATGCAGTTCTCATGATAGTGAGTAAGTCTCACAAGATCTGATGATTCTGTAAGGGGGAGTTTCCCTACACAGGCTCTCTTTTTTCACCTGCTGCCATCCACGTAAGATGTGACTTGCTCCTCCTTGCCTTCCACCATGATTGTGAGGCCTCCCCAGCCACGTGGCACTGTAAGGGCATTAAATTCTTTTTCCTGTATAAATTACCCAGTCTCAGGTATGTCTTTACCAACAGTATGAAAACAGACTAATACACCATGTATACACACACATCTTTTTTTAGTTTCAATAGGTTTTGGGGTACAAGTAGTTTTTGGTTACATGGATGAATTGTATAGTGGTGGAGTTTGAGATTTTAGTGCAACTGTTACCTGAACAGCGTACACTATAAGAAATATGTAGTTTTTGTCCCTCACCCCCTTGCCCTTCCCTGATTTTAGTCTCCAAAGTCCATTATACCACCCTGTATGTCTTTGCCTACCCATAGCTTAGCTCCTACTTGTAAGTGAGAACATATGGTATTTGGTTTTCCATTCCTGAGTTACTTCTTTTAGAATAATGGCCTCCAATTTATCTATAATTATTTATACATATATGTAGGTAGATGATATAGACATAGACATAAATAGAGATATAGACATAGATATAGATCCATCTGGATCTATATTAAGCTAAACATGAGTTCATACAATGTCTTCAACATTCATCCAATACCATATGGTTCATGCTACAAGGGTAATTTTGACATCTTGAAAACAGCACAGCTAGACAAGATAGTAGGAAGGAAGCTCCTATAAAAAGAGCCCATGAGCCGGGCAGAGGGGCTCATGCCTGTAATCCCAATGCTTTGGGAGACTGAGGCAGGAGGATCACTTGAGTCCAGGAGTTTGAGACCAGCCTGGGCAACATAGCAAGAACCTGTCTCTCCAAAAAAAAAAAAAAAAAAGACAATTAGCTGGATGGACATGGTGATATGAACCTGTAGTCCCAGCTACTTGGGAGACTGAGGCAGAAGAATCGCTTGAGCCCAGAAGTTTGACGCTGCAGTGAGCCATGATTGTGCTAGTGCACTCCAGCCTGGGCAACAGAGCAAGAGTCTGTCTCTAAAAAAAGTGGGGAGGCGGGGAGGCCGTGAGAAGAATCAAAGCAAATCATGTAATGCCCTGCATGTGGAGTGATCGTACTTCCATTTTGGATGGCAGAATTTGTGCCCAAGGCAGGCTGTCACTGAGTGCTCCTTGGATCTCCGCTGCCTGGTACCTAAGGAATTGTCCCAAGGCTCTGAAGAGAATGTCCCATGACTTCTTTGTGACTAAACCAGAAATACTGATGTCTTTTGTTCCTAACGTAAACAACATTAAACAAGCTCAAAATGTGTACAGCCAATGTTAATACCACACAAGGGAAGGGAAAAGAAAGAACATCTGAGAAATATGAGTACAAAATGGGGAAACTAAGGAAGCTAGCTTTTGACCAGTCCCTGGGGAGTCTGCAGGGCTTTTGCGACGGGATTGGGCCTCTTCCTGGAAAACAGGCCTGCAGCTAGGAGGGCCAATCTGCTCAGTGAGCATTTGAGTGAGAGGAGTTAGTGGTTTCCACGGGGGCTGCCTACTCCATAGTGTGATGACCTTCTTCAGCATCAGAATCAAGTGGGGTTTTATGTCAGTATCCTTGTGTTCAAGATTTTTAGTCTCCAGTAAGTGTCATTTTAGGATTGCTTAGAACAGGAACAGCTCAAAACAAAAGAGACCTAAGGCATTTTTAGACTCTGAACCAGAAGGAAAAGGCACTGGTTTTGAATCATTCCTTGCTATGAGTAATGTGGACCAGGAGAATATGACTCATAAACCAAAATGGACTGCACTAATTGTCTGAACTCTGAACCCAACCCAAGCAATTTTTTTTTACTGCACCAAAAGCAAAATCAGCTGTTTTTAAAATCCTACTGAACCAGTTCAAATTAGAACCAGTCTTTAGAAAAGATTGAGCCAGAAGGAAAAAAGAACCAGAAAAGCAAAATCATTTCCACACAAGTTTTTCATTCATTCATTCATTTCAAGTGTCTGGCATACACAAACATATACTGTGCATGTATTTCTATCAGTAGGGGCTCTTTTTTTTTTAGATAGAATCTTGCTCTGTCGCCTAGACTGGAGTGCAGTGGCATGATCTTGGCTCACTGCAACCTCCACCTCCTGGGTTCAAGCAATTCTCCTGCCTCAGCCTCCCATGTAGCTGGGACTACAGGCATGTGCCACCAGGCCCGGCTAATTTTTGTATTTTTAGTAGAGACAGGGTTTTGCCATGTTGGCAAGGCTGGTCTCAAACTCCTGACCTCAGGTGATCCACTCACCTCGGGCTCCCAAAGTGCTAGGATTATAGGCATGAGCCACCATACCCCACCGGTAGGGGCTCTTTTATATAAAATCTCACTTAACTTATATGCCAGATTAACCAGCACTCTCCATTTACTCTGCAAAGTCTATTGGTGCATGCCCTGGGGCTCTGAAGGCTGGTGGCTGCTGGGGACTGGGTAGGAGCCCTTCTGTCTTCTGGTGGATCCTGTACTTTGCAATAGTAGATTGGATTTATTCCCAAACCTGTTCTCTATTGTATTTACTATTGCAATTACCCAATTTAATTAAATATTAAATACACCGATCAACTGTAAGTACACAAAGAAAGACGTCCTGTTTCTGTGAAAGCTAACTTGGATGCTTTGGAAAGACTAGCTAAAGCTGTGTTTCAAAGGAGGAGGAGGAGGAAGAGGGGAGGAGGAGGAGGAGGAAGGGGAGAGGAAGAGGAAGAAGAGGAGGAGGAGGATGAGGGGAAGAGGAGGAGGGGAGGAGGAGGAGGATGAGGGGAAGGGGAGGAGGAGGGGAGGAGGAGGAGGACGAGGGGAAGAGGAGGAGGGGAGGGGGAGGAGGACGAGGGGAAGAGGAGGAGGGGAGGGGGAGGAGGATGAGGGGAAGAGGAGGAGGAGGGGGGAGGAGGAGGAGAGGAAGAGGAGGAGGAGGGGAGGAGGAGGAGGACGAGGGGAAGAGGAGGAGGAGGGGAGGGGGAGGAGGACGAGGGGAAGAGGAGGAGGAGGGGAGGAGGAGGAGGAGGAGGGGAAGAGGAGGAGGAGGGGAGGAGGAGGAGAAGGAGGAAATGACACTGCCCATCCGTGGCTTACTCTTAAAGAAAAGTTCACAGTAAACCAATATACATTGAATGTTTCCTACAAAAAGTTAAATAATATATGTTGTCTTTTAATGATTCCCAGCTTTAGGCTTAAGTATAAATGGCGAATTGTCTTTCTCAAGTGTGTTAGATCAGAGGGTTTTTACTGTATACACAACTTTTCTTCCTTCTGAAACATTAGTCTGTCTATTACTATTAATTACACTGGTTTTTCTTCTGCTCAAAGACCTGCATGGTGCTGCCACCGTCCTTGTCTCCCTACACCTAACCCTCCATGGAGGCAGCAAGACCAGGGACTCCACTCACAGACTGTGTCACATTAGGAAGCCACCTTGCTCATCTGAAACTCAGCTTCCTTATCTGTAAAATGGGGGTGTTGATAATTCCGAAGCTCACCTACTTAAGGATCAAAAACAAAAGAATGTTTATAGAGAGATGAGAACAAACCTACTTCCAGGACAAACAGGGCAACTCTGCCTGCTAATGAGAAATGTCTTTAGAGGCCACTTATTTAGTATTATTTTCAGCTTACCAAAAACAACAGCAAGAACAATTGCATCTATGCCTAAGTGGAGGAGTGGTGCCTGCCTTGTAGGATCTTTGTGTGGATGAAATGAGATAAAGTATCAGAAGCCCTTAGCACAGGGATGGACCCTTGCCAAGAGCTCCCTCTATGTGGGCTGTACTGTTGTCCAAGCAAGTCACTCCATGCTCTGTGCTGGGTGGCTGGCCCTGAAATGAAATCATGAAGCAGTCTATTGAGCGTGGAGGCCACTCTGAGGTGCAGGTGCCAGATGGATTCAGGTCGTCATCCTTTCCCATCTAGACTAACACAGCAGACCAGGGTGGTCCCCCCACCTCCAGGCACCTCCCTCCTCCAGCGTATTCCCACCCCACAGCCAGCCTTGCCTTTCCTAACTGCACCTCTCTCCTGAGCTGTCCTCAGGCACCCTGCCTCCACAGAAGAATTTGGCAGTCTTATATCTCAAGCCTCTATGAGAGCTGCTTCCTCTCCACCAGGATGCTCAATTAGCATCTCATACTAAACACATCCAAAGCAAAAATCTTGATTCCCCCACAAAACCACTTCCATTCCCAGTTTTCCCTATCTCGGTAACCACCCCCATCTTCCCAGCTGCTCCAGCCAAATGCTTAGGAGTCATCTTGGATTCCTCCCATCCCTCAATCATCAGGGATCAGGTATCAGAAGTCCTATCAGTTCTATTTCTCCAAGTATCTTAGAGTTTCAGGGTTTTACCACCTCCATAGCTATCACCCTAAGCCAAGCCTCTGACCTTTCTAGCCAGGATCCCTGCAATGTCTTTGTCACTGAGCTCCCTGTGTCCCCAGTTGCTTTGTCTCTGATTTCTTCTGGAACACCCACTTTCCCCCTCACTCTCCAGGCACCAGCCACCCTGGGCTTTTTTGCTGTTGTTCCTCAAACTTGTCATGCTTATTCCTGCCTCGGGACTTCTGTGCTTGTAGTTCCTTTTACCTAAAACTCCCCTTCTCACAAACAGCACCATGAGCTAATATCAGCATGCATGTCACCTCTCCAGAGGCTCACCCTGGCCACCTTATCAGGTCCCATCCCCATCACTGCCCTCAGAACACACACAAACTCTCCCTATAACATTATCCTGCATTGATTTCACAGAGGTTGTCACCAGCCAATATTATCTTACTTGCTTACTGACTCATTGTCTACCCTGCTCCACTGTTAAAAAGGAAGTTCACCACTGACACTACAGCACCTAGAACAATGCCTGGCACATAATAGATGCTCAATAAAAGATGATTGAAAAGATGAACGCCTAACACAATGTCCTTCCTCCCTTTCTCCAGCCAAATTTATCCCTTGACTTCCACATTTCCTTTCAGTGGCAGCTCCAGCTTCACCATCTCTTAGAAGGCAAGACTTGCCTGCCCCCTCTCCTGTGCAGTTAGTGTCACCCCCTCTGTATGCTCCTTTCACACAATCCCATCACAGCACTTACCGTATTTTTCTTTGTCATTCTCTATATCCATATCCCTAATGAGACCAGGAGCTCTGTGAGGCCAAAAACCCTGTCTTATGCATCCTTCCAGTCACAACACACACAGCAATTTGAAACCAACCCAATTGTCCCCTGGAACTGATGTTTATGGTTTCTTTTGAATAAACATAAAAATTGATACCCCAAGTCTTAAAATTTGAGAAAGTTACAGTTGTCTTACCTGAGTTCTTTCCTCAGGAACCCAGTTATCACCCCCTCTCCCAAGGTAATGTTGAGGAGCTGAAACTTACAAGACCATCACATCTGGGCAATGAGACACCAGATCCTCACTCATCATGATTCCCTCTCTGACCACCTGCTTCCTGTTGACCAACTCCTCTTCCTCACTCCTTCCTAATTTCTGTTTTCCCATACATGGTTACATTTCTGCTGTGCTATACAAACCCCTAATTTTAGTTGCTTGAGTAGATGGATTCGAGACTCTATCCCCCACCTCCTCAGCTGCAGCACCCGAATAAAGCCTTCTTCCCTGGCAACAGGTCGTCTTCTCAGTGATTGTCTTTCTGTGTGTCAAGCAACAGGACTTAGACAAAACTCCTGGTGTTTTGGTAACAAATTCTCTATGTTTCTGTCCTCCTTGCCCACTAGATATAAACTAGTCATTTCCTTCTATCCCTTCTCCATCACAGGCTGCGTTTTCGTCTCTTCTCATCATCTCAAATCACTTCATCTCCATTGATTGATTGACTGATTTGTTCTGCTTATCTATTGTCTGCCTCTCCCACTGTCAGTGCCTAGAACAGTGGCTGAGGCATAGCAGGTACTCATTCAAGATGTGTTTAAAAATGGCTTATTCAACATGTTTGTTAAATGAAGGAATCATACATTAATTAGCAACCACAGCACTATAAATCTCAGGGTCCCCAAAGAGCAGGGAGATCCAATGCTATGTTTACAATAGTTACTCGTGTTTGCCAAAGACAAACAAGACACAGGGACATGCTTCATGAAAATCACATCTGAAACAAATGTTAGGGGAGGATGAGGGCAGGAAGAGATTTGGCTAATGAGCAAAATACATCTTGAATTGCTCCAAGGCATCCACCACCTGAATTACTGACATGTTGCTTCTTTTGTTTGGCATTAAGAGCCCAGCTAGGAGCAACAGGTCTCTCTGCAGTTCTACTAATCCTTTCAAATTATTTCATTAGAAACAGATCCACAGATAATTACCCAGATGTTCAATTTCATCCGAGGTCACATTGCATATGCAGCCCAAGATTAACATCAATATTGGCTGCAGGGGGTGACATGCAGCAAAACAGGTTTCAAATGGAAATTTTAAGAAGAGTAAAGGAGGTTCAACAGCCCCTTTCCAAGAGGGGGCCTTAGGGTCAACTGCCTTCTTTAGGGCCCTCAAACCAGACCTGCCGGAGAGTGGAGACATGAGATCTGCTGGCGATGCTGGCATCTACTGTGTGACATGTAATATCAACATTAAATCACTCTAGGCCCACAGCACTGCCGAAGACACGATAAATCAAAGCTGAGCAATGTGGCAGCCACAAGGGTAGCGAAAGGTGAGCCTGGAACTGAGCCAGCCTATGGGGCCAGCAGAACAGAAGCCAGTTCACGGCTGCCAGCCCCTAAAATAATGTTTCGTCAGAATGGCATGTGAGGCCTGGCTAAGGCAGGTCAACCCCATTTCCCAGTGGACAGAAATGTATGGCTGATTCCAAACAGGTGCTCAAATCCAGAAATGCACCCAAGAACTTAGCTGACTGCATTTCACCTTTGGGCAGAGTCTCTGTGAAGAAGACAAGAAGAAAAGTTACTCCGTTTTACTTTCTCTCTTACCGTGAGTAAGAGAGGCCAGTGAATTGTGCCTCCAGTCTCTAGGAGATGGGCACAGTGCCTAGCACAGCAGTTCCCACCCTTGGCTGCACAGTGAAATCTCCTGGGAAGCTCACAGAATGCCGATGCCTGGGCACCACCCCCGGAGATTTGCCTTTTATTGGACTTGGATTGTGGCGTAGCCTGGAAATTGGGAATTTTCAAATCTCTCCAGGGACATTCATGTGAAGACAGAATGAGAACCACTGCCCTAACACAGCCTAAGGTTGAGGAGGCCCCAAAACCCAGGTTCCATCTTCATCCGTGGATACCCCTAGTCACTTCAACCCTCCAGACTCATTTTAAAGCAAAGAGAAAAGAACCACTGACCAACTCCTATCTCCAGAAAGTCCTTCTGAAACATACAATATTCTTCTATATGGGTTTTATTGAAGCCCTTAGAATTTTCTATAAAACATTAACTCCTTAGACTAGCCTTCTGAGGCCTCCATCTCCCTGTTCATATACTCATCCAACAAATATTAATTGAGCACCTACTATGGCCCAACGCTCTTGTTCTCATGGAGCTTTTATTCTATTAAGGGAGACAAAACAAACAATGAAATGTTACAAATAGAATCATTTCAAAATCTGAAAAATGCAATGAAACAAAACAGGGTGATACAACAGAGAGAAATAAATGGCAGGGGTGGAGAGGGGCTACATGCTACTTTAGGTGCTCAGGGAAGGTCTGTTTGATGAAATAACAGCTGAGCTGAGTCCTGAACATTCAGGAGCCATCCACGTGAATCTCTGAGGGAAAAACACTCCAGCAGAGGGAAGAAGCTGTAAGAAGGTCTCAGTGCCAGTGTCCTTGTAGCCCCACTTCAGCCCCTCCACTGCCATGCTGAGTGTCACCAGCTCCCCACCTTGGCACTTTGGATTTGCACCATCAGAGGTGCCACCTTCCAACCCAAATCTATCATTTCTTCAAGAAACCCCTCCTCCAAGAAGCTTCCTATGAGCAGCTCCTCCTCCTTCTGACCACTCCTTACTTCACCTCTAACGTCTGTGCATGACCTTGGTAAGCTGCATGGGTATAAAAGCATGAGACATGATTGCCACGATTCATGATCTCTTTAGCATCATGCCTGAGCTTACACTGAATCATCATGCCCTTGATTTTATTGTCTTGTTGTTTCACCTGGGTACAATTAGTCTCCTCCTATGGGATCACTGGTCCTTCAGGGCATAGATCAGATTTTCTGCTGTCTTGGTATCCCCAGTTTCTCCTAGAACAGAGCTAGGCATTCATTCACAGCCCCTGAACATTTATAGGAGGGATTGACCAGGTTTTCAATAAGTGCTTATTTGAGTGAAAGAATTAATTAGTAAGCCTTGCCTCAACACCATGCAGCCTTCATTCTATTTTGCACTATCATTATTTCTATTTTATAGGCGAGGAAACCAAGGCACAGAGAGATTAGGTATCTTGCCCCAGGTCACACAGCTGGTGAGTGGTAGAGCTGGGATTGAAACCCAGGTCTGTCTGGTATCAGATGCTGCACCACGCTGCATAACATGGCCCCAGTGAAGAATGGAGGTCGGTATTCCCATCGTTGATTTTCAATAAAGAAGAAAAAACTCATAAAAGAATTAATAGAGGTGACCTGATTCATGGATTGAGTTGATACCAGAGCCAGGGCCAGCATTCATGGCTGTGAGAGCCAAGGCCTCTGGCTCTCCACTTTGCCATGTCCCTTTCAGAAAGGTCAAAATTCTGGTTGGGATTCAACCAAAGGATCTGATCACCACTGTGCCCTCTACTGATTTTAAGTGTTGCCAGGACACTCCTGACAATAGGTGAAAATGTCTAATGAAATGGCAAATGAGCAGAAGGGCAGAACTTGCGTGTTCACTTTAAATAATGTTGTCTTTCTCTCCCTCTTTCTCTCTTTTGACCATTTGATTGGTGGAGACAGAGAAGAACAGGAGCAAGAAGCTAACATTTATCAAGCACCGTAAGCAAGTCACTTAACCTCGTTTGTAGTATGGGCTTCATGGAAGGCTGCCAGATTTTGCAAACAAAGACACAGGATGTGCACTTAAATTTGAATTTGAGATGATGAGACGATTTTAACATAAGTGTGTCCAGTGCAATATTTGAGACATACTTATACTGAAAACCTTAATATAACCTGCCTCATAATAATCATGAGGGATAATAATTATTATTGCCCATAAAAATCATAAGAATAATCATGAAGACTGAATAACACAGAGAATGTAAAGTACTCATAGGTACCTGATGAGTAAGTGGCAACATCTTGTTTGACCTAGGTTTGTTCAAATATCACTTTTCTTCCTCTACACAGACTAGAAAATTGGCTATCATGGATTATTGACTCACAGTTTAATAAGTAAATTCACCTGAAAAACACCTGGCTCCCTCAGCATGTGGGGCTCTCTGCTCTTGCCTTGCCCCTAGAGAACTCGTTCTGTCCATAGAGCATCCATTGGTTCTCCTGTGAGATGTCTTGCCTGGCCAGAGGCAGCTTCCATGCAGGAAATGTAACTAGAGAAATGGCCCTTTCCATAAAGCCACCCCAACTTGTGAGCAGTTGGATGTACCCACGGAAAGAAGGGGAAAGGAGCGGAATCAGGAGGCCGGGCCATTAAGGCCAGAAAAGTCGATTCCTCATGAGGAGGGATAATAGAAGGGATAACAGGACAGTGGTTTCACAAAAAATAATAACTTGGCTGAGCAAGAGGAGAAAATGAGATGGGGAGGTAGTGGGAGGTGGAGGTTAGGAAGGGGAAAGGGCCTAAGAAGAGAACACAAGAAGAATGTTTGTGGGGAAATGTCAAGAGGGAAAGGCCTAATCAGAATATCTAGGCACATTACGTGATGCACTGTGAGGAGAAAAAAATGTTTTACAAAGGTCCTTGGGGCCGGGCGCAGTGGCTCATGCCTGTAATCCCAGCACTTTGGGAGGCTGAGGTGGGTGGATCACAAAGTCACGAGATCGAGACCAGCCTGACCAACATGGTGAAACCCCGTCTCTACTAAAAATAGAAAAATTAGCTGGGCGTTGTGGCGCGTGCCTGTAATCCCAGCTACTCGGGAGGCTGAGGCAGGAGAATTGCTTAAACCTGGGAAGCGGAGGTTGCAGTGAGCCAAGATTGTGCCACTGCACTCCAGCCTGGTGACAGAGCGAGACTCCATCTCAAAAAAAAAAAAAGGTCCTTGGACAAGCTTGGGATAGCTGTGAAGCAAAAGAGTTTGTCTCTGATGCCCTTTCCTCCTCCCCATCCAGAGGTGACACCAAGTCAGACCACCCTCCCTGTCCAGAACTCCCTCAATACCTCAAAGGCATTGTGCTAAGAGAAATACCCCCTTAACACCCCAGGCCTGGCCCAGATTCGGTACTTCTCCATTTACCTCTCCAAGGTGCCCCTTTGCAGACCCCAACCAGCTCATCTGACAAGCTAATCACAGCACCAGAACATTCTTTCTAGAGAAAATTCATGTTCTAATAACACCACTTGGAACAATCTCTTCCCCTCCTTAACCTGCACTTTCCTTTCCATTGTTGTCTAACTCATTATCTGCTCTAATTGGGAGAGAGGGATTTTCAGACAGAAGCGAGGGCTAGTGTACAGCACAGTAAAAATGGGATCTTTGTGTGTCTCTCCAAACACACTCTGTGGGCAGGGAATATAACAGGTGTGTAGGAGGTGTTCAATCATTTTGTGTTGGAATGAAATAATCCATTGATATGACCTGGTGGCTCTCCCAGTTTCAGAAAAGGTTATCCTATGAT
This sequence comes from Symphalangus syndactylus, assembly GCF_028878055.3. Lineage (NCBI taxonomy): Eukaryota > Metazoa > Chordata > Mammalia > Primates > Hylobatidae > Symphalangus > Symphalangus syndactylus. The sequence continues at coordinate 122,505,369 of NC_072429.2, read as the reverse complement.
TGTATAGTGTTCTTATACAATCATTTCTGAAGGAACATCCACTGACATCTGGGACACTCAGTCATGTCATCAGCTTACCCCCACCCCACACCCCATTGCATAACGCTGTACTTTAGGAGCCATAAATAAAGAAAGTCCCCCTTCAGGCACTTGTGTTGAAGAAAATTCTGAAGATGACAAGTGGAACAATGTGCACATCTCCCAGGCGGAATGGTAGATTCCTGGTTCTATTATTACTACCAATATTGCGCAATGCCTTTGGGCAACTGGCAAAGCACTGGGTGGAATGAAAAGTTTAAATAGCAGACTCTCCGACCTCCAGCTCATGTCTGAAACTCCATGGCCTGCACTGGCCTGCCCACTGGAATGGAAAACACAAGGAGATACTCCCTACTTCCTTACCCCAAGCCCTGGGGACTCTGGCAAGCTTTCCTAGGAATGGAGGTTACCAAATCAACCATGTTTACTTTTGCTCACTCTTTCTTCTACCTTTTGATTATTCAGGTGTCAGTAAAAGGAAAGAGATGACAAGGGAAGCCTTTATCCATCCAAGGGGCTCCTGAATCCTGGTAGGTTCTGAGGATCTAACCTCAAGAACAAAGCATAAAGCTGGTGTTCTAATACAAAACAGTATCTCTCTAGTAGCACCTATTTGCCACCAAACATTATTTACAAGAAATAGTGAACACCCACCACCCCAGGAAAGGTAAGACTGATTAAAAAAAACCTTAGCAGAATCTGGGAGTTATTGGAATAGTGGGAAAGCAGATGCAGTTGGTCCAGGAGCCACAGTGAATGACCTATTCACACTCTGCCTCATGAAGGACAGGACCTCCATTCTCAGAAAGTCAGTAAGGAGAGAGTTCATTTCTTCTACACTCCTGCTCCTTGACTCAGAGACCCAGAGTACAGACCAATCTTAAAAACAATCTTAAAACTGACCAGCTATTCTCTACTACACAGGTGACATCTTTTGAGGTAACCAGAGTACAGTGTTACACACACACACACACACACACACACACACCCCATACCATATTTTTCAGAGACTGCAACTCTCAAGCACAGAGCAGGGCAAGATATGGAAGACAGTGAAGAGTGCTCATGTCAAGCGATCCCCTGCCTCCTCAAAGTCGGAGTGGAGTCAGTGTAAAAACAAACAAACAAAAAAGGCTATAAATCACTCAATTCACAGACTTCTATTCTGCAGCACTTCAGCTTTTCCAGAATAAGAGGAGCAGTTTCTAGAAATATTTGAAGAAAAAAATTTGACCCCTAACTATTAAACCAAGCCAAGTTATTGTTCATCGGTGGTAGGAGATGGAGACTCTTGAGGATTCAGAAAATACACCTCTCCTATATTATTTCTTTAAAAAATTGCAATATCGGCAGAGGTGGGCAGATCACTTGAGGCCAGGAGTTTGAGAACAGCCTGGGCAACATGGTGAAACCCTGTCTCTACTAAAAATACAAAAATTAGCTGGGCATGGTGGTGTGTGCTTATGTCCCAGTTACTCAGGAGGCTGAGGCAGGAGGATTGCTTGAGCCTGGGAGGCGGAGGTTGTAGAGAGCCAAGTGCACGCCACTGCAGTCCAGCCTGGGCAATGGGAGTGAAACCCTGTCTTAAAAAGACAAAAATTGCAATTTAATGAACTCCCATTCAAAGATGAATCAGAATTAAACATTTAAGAATGGGAAACTGTGGCATAAAAAAACTGGCAGCTCGGGTGTAAATCAGCCAAACACAGAGCTAAGTGTAAATAATTGTCATAAATAAAAGCAAATAGCAAAGTAATTTTTAAAAGATACATTATATAAAATTTGATGACAGTAATCCAAGCCTTAAAACCCAGATTATTCTCATAAAAGCCTGAAAACGAGAAGAAATAAGTGTTCTAGATTTGTTTTCTTACTAGCAGGGAGTCAAAAAATATTTCTTTACTCTTGTTTTTGATCATTAGAAAAACAGGTTAAAAAATATTTTTGGAAAAACTTAAAAGACAGACACTTATGAAAATACAAAGAAGTAAGCAAACGGTCTCCAGGGTCAGACTCTGTCACCAAATTCTATTATATTTCATCTCTGCCTTTACTAATAAGGGGCAGAAGGCTAAGGTTTATTTCTTCCCTCAAAGAGCTAAAACCTAAAATAGGAGAGAGAGATGGAAACACATGACAAAAATTCAGCTATATATATAAAGATATATGTATAAAGTTCTCCAGAAGGTTACCAAGAATTCATGGTGGGAGGGCGATGAGATTGCAGGGAGGGAGGTTGGGGAAGGCTCTCCTTCAGAACAATTTGGACACTTAAATTATTTATTTGTCTGTCTTTCCTAAAAGATTGTAAGTTCCGTGTGGACTGAGACCTTGTCTGATTCTCTAGAGTTTGTAAGTACAGACTAACGGATGATGGATGAATGGATGATGGATGGATGGAAGATGAATGGATGGATGATGATGGGTGGCTGGATAAATGGATGGATGAATAGATGATGGATGGATGAAGGATGAATGTATGGATAGACAATGAATGGCTGGATAAATGGATGGATGGATGGATGGATGGAGGAGGAATAGATGATGGATGGATGGAGGATGAATGGATAAATGAATGCTGGATGGGTGAAGGATGGATGGATGGATGGATGGATGGATGGATGGATGGATGCTGGATGGATGGATGCTGGACGGATGGATGCTGGACGAATGGCTGCTGGATGGATGGAAGAATGGATGAATGGATAGATGATGGATGGATGGATGGATGATGGATGGATAGATGAATGAACAGATGGATAAATGATGGATGGATGGATGAATGAATGGATAAATGGTGGATGGATAGATGAATAGATGCTAGATGAATGGAGGATGGATGGATGATAGAGGAATGGCTAGGTGATGGATGGATGGATGGGTGGAGAGATGGATGGATGGATAGATGGATGGATAGATGGTGGATGAGTGGATGGATAGATGATGGATGGATGGAGGATGGATAATGAATTGATAGAGGATGGATGGATAGACGGATGGAGGGAGGATGGACGGAGGGATGGAAGATGGGTGAATGGATGGATGGATGGATGGATGGATGGATGGATGGATATGCATGGACAATGGATGGATGGATGGATGAGTGGATGGATAGATGATGGATGTATGGATGGGTGGAGGATGGATAATGAATTGATGGAAGATGGATGGATAGATGGATGGAGGGTGGATGGATGGATGGAAGATGGGTGGATAGATGGATGGACAATGGATAGATGGATAGATGACGGATGGATGGATGGATTGGTGGAGGATGGATGGATGGCTGAATGAATGGATGATGGATGGAGGGAGGATGGATGAAGGATGGATGATGAATCGATGGATGATGGATGGATGATGGATGAATGAATAGATGGATAAATAGATAGATGGATAAATGGATAGATGGACAAATGACCCTTCCTTGCTTGATTCCCATTTCCCATAGAGATCCTAACTAATCCCACTTTAAGGTAATAAAACTTACCCTCCCAGTCAGTCCTTCGTCTGTAAGCCTCCCACCTTTTATCCCACAAGTTGGTAGCAAATTGCCAAGCCATTCCTGAGTGGTCAGGGGGAGGTGATGTTTTTGCCTAAATGCCTATCTCACCAAGAGGGAACGCCTGGTCCTGGGGAGCAGAAAGACCAAGACAGTATATTATTCTTTGTGACTCACAGTGCTAAAACAGGAGAGTAAGAAAGCATCCTTGCTCCTGTTCTTTCTTTCTTCCCAGTTTGAGAGCCCAGAAAGCTGATCTGTGGCATAAATGATGGATGAGGTCAGACTTTAGTTTGCAGGAAGAAAGAGGGGGGCAGACAGCCGGGTTATACCAACAATCTGCTAGCCGTCCTGACGTCATCCCTGTTGTCCTTTTTTTCCCCATTATTCTCCCTGGGGGAAAAAAATATGAAGATATTTTCTGGTGATAGAGCAGGGTGGAGGAAGAGTCGGGAATGTAGTCGTTTGCACTACTGGCCTAGTCAGAGTAGCCTTAAAATTTTTGCTTCTGGAGGACGGTCGTCATGGCAACCCCTGGACTCCTGGAGCAGGACCCCTTTCTGCCTTTGTCTGGAGTACAAAGTCCTTGTTCAGCTTTCCACAGGCTGCTGAAAAAACACACCCAGCCAGATAGACACAGACACAGATAGACAGGCTCTCACGTATACTTAAAAACATTTTGAATCTTATATCAAGACACAGGTTTCTTCCTACAGCTTATAATGATTCAGTTAATTGCAACCTTACCTGTCTGCTCCTCATGTTTCTCTCCACCTGTGGGAACAGGAGATTCTCTGATGCTGGCAGGGGACAGCCTTCCAGAGAGACCGCAGCACCACGAGGGCCTTTATGTGCATGTTTGTCCATCCTTGAAACACAGCACTCACCACAGCTATGGTTCCTAATTAGAGTGAGGGGACTTCTCCCGGAAAGGGCAGGTGGGGAGCACAGCCCCGAGTGAGTTGAGAGGACTGAGGGTAAGGTTGTGACAGAGAGTGTTTCGTGGCTTCCCAGCTGTTGTTGTCAAACCTGCTGCTGACAGGAGCCAGCCTGCCCTTTACTTGGGGACCCAGACCCCCCACACCCAGACAGGAAAGAAACCAAGGCCTCCTGAGTCAAAGTGCCCACCATGGCAATCCAAAACTCCAGGAGGAAAATGAAGGCTTTCCAGATTGACTTACAAGGGCAAACTCATCAAGGGCACCTGCTGGGAGCTCGACTTAGGTTTCTTCTCTGCACCTGGCTTCAGGCCAGAGCCGTGAGGAAGCTCTGAAGAGCCCTCATCCCTCAGTCTCAGCTTCTCCCCGTCACTGTTCTAGGCCACAGATTGCAGAGAACACCTCAGGGTACAAACCATAGGAAGGTGAACTAGAAGGGCCAGGTGAGGAAATAAGTGCAGACAGGTTAAGTGACTCATCCAAATATGCACAGCTAGTCGACAGCAGAGCCCAGACTGAATGCCAGGACTCCTGGAGGCTAAGTAGATCATGAGGAACATAGCAATTGCTCAAGGAAAAGGAAAATGCTAGAACGCACAGGGGACCAACTGAGACACTGAAAACCAGGCACCAAGACCCATTGGAATCTAATGAGATTAATTTTAGGTAATAATATAATACTGACCATACTTTACTGTGAATATACACTATGCCAGGCACTTTACTGCATACTGCACATACATTATTTCGCTGTGACAAGGATGGTTATCTCCGCTTAACAGATGGAGAAACTGAGGCTGGAAGAATATAAATAACTTACCCAAGACCACATGAATAATGAGGGGAAATGCCAAGATTATCCCCAGCCCTTCTGCCCCCAAAGTTCAGGCCTTGACTTGTTATGATACTGACTTTCATCAAAAGGAGGGCCGTGATTCATGCCTGTAATCCCAGCACTTTGGGAGGCCAAGGTGGGTGAATCTCTTAGGCCCAGCAGTTCAAGACCAGCCTGGGCAACATAGCAAAACCCTGTCTCTACAAAAAATACAAAAAATGGATGGATGTGGTGGCTCATGCCTGTAGTCTCAGCTTCTCAGGAGGCTGAGGTGGGAGGATCACTTGAGCCTCGGAGTTGGAGGCTACAGTGAGCCATGATCATGCCACTGCACTCCAGCCTGGGCCACAGAGTGAGACCCTGTCTCAGAAGAAAAAAAAAAAAAGGAGGGACAATGAGCTGAATGTCCTCATTGATCTCATTTCTTTTAGGTTGCCCATATGTTCAGGCCCTAGACTAAGACATCTTCTAGATGAAAGTTAAGACAAAAAGTAGAAACCTCCCTGAGAGAAATCAACTCATGAATGGGTTGGTTGGGTTACATGTGGGTGGTAGAGATGCTTTTTTTGGGTCAAGCTTGGGCTTATGTGTGTGTTTGCCGTGTTGAACACCAAGACTCTGTGTCTTGACATTTGACATTTGACGTAGAACCAGGATCCTCTTGGTAGGCCAGGCCAGCAAAACAGGGCCTATTTTTTCTAAACATTAGAAACCAAAAGATTTAGTAAAGTTGGTCAGACATTGATGCTGCACACTAAGACCTATCTGAACAATTGACAGGGCTGGATTCCAGAAGGTTTAATTGGTAAGGGGATGTAGGGGAAAATCCAAGATCCTTCCTAGGGAATGGTGCTGTGTTAATTCACTCCTAGAAGCCCCTACCTATTACCCTCAGAACAAATCCTTGGCTTGCTTGCTGCCTGGAAGAGAAATCATGCAGGCGTTTCAGAGCATTAAGGAAGTTATTTCTTCCTTATGTTCACTCCGAGGTCAAGGACAAGAATGCTAGCTTTGGCGTTGGGAGGACCTCAGTTCAGTTCCCAGCCTGAACTCAAGTCTTGCACTGCAGTATAAAACAAGTGTTTTACTTTTCACTTCATCACATTATTGGATCTGATTATGTGGATAATCAGGGCTGCTCCAGAGCGCATTTGCAGGGCAGTCTACGCAGTAAGCCATACATGGCAGCTCTGCTAAACCGGCACAACAGACGGTGGTGTGAAGTCCACCCAGCAAAGCTCCCTCTCTTTCCCCATTCTCCATTCTGTTCCAGCACAATGCAGGAACTGTATGGAATTCATCCCCTCTAAGCCAGGCCCTCTGCTGGGTGCTAGGAATAGAGCTACAATGAAGTCAAGATTCCTGCTGCCCAGAGACTTCCACTCTAATAAAAGAGACACAGGCAAGTAAACATAATCTCAGTGAGGTATGAGGCATGCCATCAGAGGTATGTAGAAGAATGGAAACTGCACAGAGGAGTGTGAAATTAGTTGTCTTAGAGAGGAGTAAAAAGACTTGCAGAGAAGTGATACGCAAACCAAGTTTTGGAGGATGAACAGAAACAGTGAAAATGATAGAGTGAGCAGAGGGGAAGAGCTCATGGAAAGGGATAGAGTACGAATCAGAGGATCCCCGGGCTCTTTCAGGAATGTGACTACTCACTCATTATGTTACCAGCACAGCTCACCAACTTGGACATATGGAGGAACAGCTCCTGTCGCCTGCTCCCTGCTTGTGCCTCCATGGGTCTCTGACCCCCTTAGCTTAGGCCTCCTGCTCCTAATTCTGGCCTCCAGGCCCGTGGCCCCAGTAACATGCTTTGGATCCATTTCCCTGGCCTTGACCTTCTGGACTCTTTTGGGCATAATCCACTCTATGATCTGCAACTGTGAATGAGAGACTCTCGTCCTTCCACCTTGCCCTGTGGTGTCCCAAAGGCCAGGCCAGCCCAGCTTCTCCAACAGCGACCAGATGCATACAAGGATCTATAAGTGTCTCATGGAGCTAGACTACCACACATGAGTGGCAGTAAATGTGGTTCCAGAAGCAGACAGGACACCAATCCGATTCCGGCTAAGGAGTCCTGCAGACATGGGGAGCCACTGAAGGGCCTGATGCTGGGGACTGGCAAATTCTGAGTTGCTTTCCCAGGGGCTGTTCCAGAGGAGACAGGGTGGATGTATTGGAGAGAGTAGTACTAGGAGCAAAGAAAAAAAAATGCATGGAAGGCCATTGCACTAGTTGAGCAAGACTTTGAGTAGGAGACAAAGTCAGGCTTCCCTGCCTTTCGTGGCTAAGACAATCACGGACCTCCCTGAAGGCAGGGGCAGGACAGACCTGAGGTCCCCCTCACTCTCTCTCGTGATTCTGATTGTTATTGAAAGCTGCCTCCTACCACATCACTATCATCATTCCTCCCCCGATTCTCTACCTCCTCCTTCTTTTCCTCCTCCACTTCCTCCTCCTCTTCTTCCTCCTCTCTTCTCTCTCCCTCCCTCTGTCCCTGCTTCTTCTTCCTCCTTATCCTCCTTCATCTTCTTTCTCTCTCCCTAAAGCAATATGCCTTGCCTCCTGCCTCTAGCTCAAGCTGCCAGACAAGACAAAATGGAAAAGTAAGACAGAAAAGGAAGTCTGAACTATAAAAAGCCAGCTGAAGAGCAATCAGCACATGTCTGGGAGAGGCAGACGTGACAGGAGGAGCTCGGCCTTGCCACTGTCAATCAGAGGCTCCTGAGTAAGGAGACCTCACAAAGGTTTGGGCCTTTAGGAGTCTGGAAACCCTGGGGTGCTCAACAACAACAACAACAAAAAAAAAAAAAAAGAAAAACTTTTGTCATGGATTTCGTCACCTAGGATCCTGGAGGAGGAAATCACAGCTCTCCCCAGCGATCCTGCCAGGCAGATGGTGGGAAATAGAGATCCATTGAATAGCACCCACAGGCTCATGTTCCAGCTTCCCTTGTGACCACCTGCCACCTTCACTGTGGCCCAGAACCATCTTCAGTGACTCTCCACAGGTCACAGCAACCTGTTTACAGACAGCTAGAATTCTCAGGCACTTTTAGGACAGGGGACTCGGGATGGTTCCAAGCAGACAGCAAAGTCTTCTCTAAGAGAAGCCGCTCCTCCCGATCTATTTTTGCCGATGTAAACACTTGCCAAGGAAACAAGGCATGTGGGCATGCGCGGGCCCTGCAGGCCCTCGGGTTGCTGCAAAAGGCAACTGCAAAGTCACATGTCATAACAGTGGAAAGTACATATGCAACTATTCTTAGCCCTGGAATGTATACACTGTCTCCCTGCCCAGCAGTCCTTGCACAAAGCTCTAGAAAACTATGAAAGTGCCTTCAGCATAAACAAATCCAGAAATCTCCCAGGACAAATCATTTGCCAACTGAAAGAAAGGCCTGGGGTTTATGGTTTCCCTCGGAGCTAGAGGTAGAAACTCTCCGGGGGGACAAGTCAGACCAGGCATCAGTGGATGTCACTGCAGCAAAACAAGGTAAGTGTCCCTCATGCTTATTTCTTCTGCAAGCAGACAGCCAGGTGTCATCCAATAAACCAGCGGATTGTTTGGTCTTTCCTTTTATTTATTCCATCTTTAAAACAAGACTCAATGAATCATATTTAAACATATGTATCAAAGGTCCATTTTCTTCCCTCATTTCTGTCCAGTGACCAGAGGGCCACACCTCCAGAGTATCATCCTTGGAGAATGATTGACACCCAGAAAGAGATGTTTAGACATCTGTTACTCAATAACAGATATGCCAGCGATCTGGAAAAAGGCTCGTGAACTTCTGCTGGTCAAATGCATGGACTGTTATCTTGCTTCAGACTAACATTTCAGCTTCCGATAACAGAGTAACTTCCAACAACTTTAGTTTATTTGTTTGGTTGTTTCTCTCAGATTAACTGAAGATACTATTTGCCTATTACTTTTGAAAATAACCATAACCCGAAAGGGCTCAGGTCTGAGATGTATGTGGCCTTCCTTTCCAATCTTCCCTACACAATATCCATGGTGACATCCACAAACATCATGGGGAATGGAACAGGAGCACTGGTCTTGGAGTCCCCGCAGCTGAACCCTCCAGCACACGCAGCTGAGAAAGACTTGACTCTTGCTGACTCTGGGGGCTTCCTTCCCTCTTTGTAGGATGGACGAGGAGTCACCAGATGGGCTGCTCTTCAAAGACCATGACTTCTCTTCTGACTTGTTGAGGCAGCTCAACAGTTTAAGGCAAAGCAGGATCCTGACTGATGTGAGCATCTGTGCCGGTGCCCGGGAGATCCCCTGCCACCGCAACGTGCTGGCCTCTAGCAGCCCCTACTTCAGGGCTATGTTCTGCAGCAGCTTCCGGGAGAAGAGTGAAGCCAAAGTGCAGCTGAAAGGCATTGATCCCCCAACCCTGGACCAGATCGTCTGCTACGTGTACACGGGGGAGGCACGCATCGCCGCTGACAATGTCCTCCCCATGATGGAGGCCGCCTCCATGCTGCAGTTCCCCAAGCTGTTTGAGGCCTGCTCCTCATACTTGCAGAGCCAGCTGGCCCCCAGCAACTGCCTGGGCATGATCAGACTCTCAGAAATCTTAAGCTGTGAGACCCTAAAGAAGAAAGCCAGGGAGGTGGCACTGACGTCCTTCCCAGAGGTGGCCGCGTCGGCCGACCTGAAGGAGCTCTGCGCCTTGGAGTTGAGAGACTATCTCGGAGATGATGGGCTCTGTGGGGAGGAGGAAAAGGTGTTTGAGGCCCTCATGGTTTGGATCAAGCATGACCTCCAGGCCCGGAAGCGATACATGCAGGAACTGTTCAAGCAGGTCAGGCTGCAGTACATCCACCCGGCCTTCTTCCACCACTTCATTGCCAACGATGCCCTCCTGCAGTCCTCGCCTGCATGCCAGATCATCTTGGAGACCGCCAGGAGACAGATGTTCTCTTTGTGTGGCACCAGCGCCCCAGACTGCAAACTCCTGTTGCATGTCCCTCCAAGAAACTCTTACCAAGATTTCCTCATCCTCTTGGGCGGACGGAAGGACAGCCAGCAGACCACCAGGGACGTCCTACTGTACAGCAAACAGACCGGCCAATGGCAGAGCCTTGCCAAACTCCCGACACGGCTGTACAAGGCCTCTGCCGTCACCTTGCACCGCAGCGTCTATGTGCTGGGGGGCATGGCTGTCAGCTCAGGGAGAAGCCTGGTCAGTCACAATGTCTACATCTTCTCCCTGAAACTCAATCAGTGGAGGCTGGGGGAGCCCATGCTGGTGGCCCGCTACTCCCACAGAAGCACTGCCCATAAGAACTTCATCTTCTCCATCGGAGGGATTGGAGAAGGGCAGGAGCTCATGGGCTCCATGGAAAGGTATGACAGCATCTGCAATGTCTGGGAGAGTATGGCCAACATGCCCGTGGGGGTGCTCCACCCTGCAGTCGCCGTGAAAGACCAAAGACTGTATCTCTTTGGAGGAGAGGACATCATGCAGAACCCTGTGCGCCTTATCCAGGTAAATGGCCGGTTCTTCCCATCACGTAACTGCATGAGTATGTGTGCATGGACACACCCACACCTGCATGCACACACATGCACATGCATACATACATACCAACAAACACACATATGCACATAAATACATATATGCACACATATACACAAATACACATATGCATACATGCATGCACACATATATGCAGAAATGTATATTCATGCATACATGCATACACATTATGCACACATATATGCACATACCAACATGCATACATGTGCACGTGCATACACATATACAATTCATGCATACGTACACACATGTACATATATCTACACATACATAGACACATTTATACATATGCACAAACACAAATACATACATGCATACATGCACACACGTGCACTCGTGTACACATATACAAACACTTGTCATTTGCAAGGAAGGAAGAGAGGAAGGGAGGGAGGGAAGAAGGATTTTCAGCAAGATATTTTTCAATTTATGAATTCTTTTTGTGCAAGAATAATACATACAAAGGATATCAAATACCATCCCTATGCACAGAGTTTATCTTCATTTGATGAGAAAAAAATATATCTAAAAATTCAAGTTATTATAGAGCGTATTGAATGTCAGATAGTGAAGTCCCATAGGAATTTAGCAGATGCTTCTAACTCAAGTCAGTAAGGCCTTAAAAGAAGATTCCCAAGCCTTGGTCCACACCTCTGTGACCAAATCCCCTGGAACCTGACCTCACATCACTGAATCAAAATATCTTTATGTGAGATCCTAAAATGTATGGTTTACAAAAGTCCCCAGGAGACTCTAAGGTGTAGCCAGGTTGGGAAACCCCTACTTTTAATGATTGGCAGACATTAATTTCACTAACAAGCTGTCTGAGAAGTATGATCAATAAAGGCCACATTTCAGAATATTATGTGTTTTCCAACTTTATGCAAGTTCCTGGTAAGCTCTGCAGAACGTGAATATTGAGCCTGCCTTTACAGATAATCAGAAGCACCCACGAGATGTACTTTGCTCATTTATGAGAGTTATGTTGAACACCAACCACTGTGAAGGGCCTGGAGACCCAGCAATTTACACATAACCCTCAGTTGCAATTCAGATGCTGAAGAGAGGGGTGCTCTAAGAGCACAGGCGGGATGCCCTAAACCAGTCTAGAGCAAGCTTGCCCAACACGCATGCAGCCCAAGACAGCTTTGAATGTGGCCCAACACAAATTCATAAACTTTAAAACATGATGAGATTTTTTTTTTTGCGATTCTTTTAGCTCATCAGCTATCATTAGTGTTAGTGTGCTTTGTATGTGACCCAAGACAACTCTTCTTCCAATGTGGCCCAGGGAAGCCAAAAGACTGGACACCGCTGGTCTAGAGAGAATCAGAGAGAGTGCCAGGGTTAAGGGAATGTTGGAGCAAACCCTGTGAAGTTGGCTGAAGAGGTCTTGAGCAGAGAGGCAGGAGAGAAGAGAGGAAGATGGGAATGGAGAATAAAAGAGGAGGGAGAGGGGTGGGGTGGGTGCTAAGAAAGCACGTAAGGGAAGATCCGACTTAGAGGGAGATGCAGGAAGCTCCTGCACCTCCTGAAGCCGGAATCAGAGTTCTCTCTTGAGGGAGGGGGAGTGGTCCTGGGTAAGGGAGCAGCTCATAAGAAGGCTCTGAAGCACAAACAGGTGCAGCCCATGGCCTTGGGCAGCCGAAAGCAGGACAATGAAGTTGCAAGACAGAGCAAAGAGGAGAAGGGCAGTGTGCTGAGGGGTGGCTAGGGGCGGGTGTCAGTCCTCATGTGATCTCCATCAGCCCCCTTCTCAGGCTACCGGGAGCAACCTCCTCCACCCACATCGCAGCCCGTGAGCCCCTTCTAGAAAAATCCTGGAACCTTCTTGAGGGATGGATATTTGTGGAGATGAGGCTGGCCCGGCTGGGCTTTCTAGGCCTTGTCAAGGAATTGGGATTAGCCTGAGAGGAACAGAACTTCATTGAAGGCTTTCAAGAAAGGTGGACGAGGTAAAACACAATTCACATTTTTAGAAGTTCCATCTGGATTGGAGGGGGCCTGAGTGGACCAAGGGGAGAATTGGGAGACTCTTCTAGAGTTCCAGGCAAGGGTGCTGATGGCTTGGGCTTGGTCAGTTCCAGTGAAGATTTTTTTCTTGCCTTCACTTCTCCAGCCATTATTTTCAGCTCCTCCCTGACCATCCAGGCAGATTCCGAGTCTTTCTAGAATCACTGTTCTAAATCCCACTCCTCTACTTGAACTGGGGTAGACATTCTGCTCCCCTCCAGGCCCTGACCACACCATACAGGTAACAAAGTGCTTCCATGTCAAGCTGGAGCCCCTCTTTCTTTTCTATTTTTCAAAACAGAGTCCACAAATACGCTCATTATTTCACATTGCAAAACAGCCATTGACCTTCTGAGAATAAAACACAAAGTTTAAGCTTCAAGCTAGCATATCAAGAAATGTATAATACCATCAAACAAGACATTGCCAAGCCAAGAAAATATTAAACCTCTGAGGGATCCTTTTGCATTTCAGGATTAAGAAGAGAGAGAAGGGGAAAAGTATTCATTTGGATGCTTTTCTTATCTACTTTGCACTAGCTTTGAAATAGACATTCTACTCGTTCGAATATAGTTTAAAATGAACGCCTGGAGTCGCTTGATGGAGCAGGTTGGATTTTCAGGCACTGGTTGAGAGTTTTCTTCATAGGCTTGTTCATCTGTGTATATGCGTTCTTTTCAGAACTACCCTGCCATGGTGTTATGATGCAAATTGCACTGTACCTGTACCTTTCCACCCAGCCTTCTCTCTACCTGTTTCTGGATGGGATTAAGCAAATCCTTTACCATAACAAAATATCGCTTCCTTCACTGGTCAAAGATCATCCTTTGTTATCCTTGCCCCAGCCTCTTTGGGGTATTATGAGCATAGTGGGCAAATGTTTAATCTATTTTTAAAGCCATACCCAAAGCTGAAGGAGAACAGAAAGGCCAGGAGGCAATTATTCATTCAAGTAAAATGCAACCAGTGTTTGCTTTTCTTCCAAGGATCCCACTTTCCAGAGAGTTTGCCACTTACATATTTTCCGATGAAACAGCCATTGTGACCTTCCCTTCCTCTAGCACTTGGCCTCTTCCAGGATTCACTGACTTCTTGAAGGACAGACAGAGACCTCACGAGGTCTCCAGTCTCAAAAGCCTTCATCAGCAAAGGCCACAGTTTCATGGCTCCAGGCAGAGCCATGAGTGTGGTGGTGAAGAGCATGGACTCTGAGCTTGGTCAGACCAGCTCTCCCACTCACTGTAGTTGTATGACCCTGGGCATGTCATTTGACCTCTCAGAGCCTCAATGGTCTAAACTGAAAGATGGAAGAAATAATAATACCTACCTCATAGGATGGTTATGAAGATCAAATTTAGTAAACTGATTTTTTAGACATCTTTAATAATGCTGGTAATCTTACTTTATTTTATTTTATTTTTTGAAAAGGAGTTTGGCTCCGTCACCCAGGCTAGAGTGCAGTGGTGCGATCTGAACTCACTGCAACCTCCACCTCCAGGGCTTTAGTGGTCCTCCCACCTCAGCCTCCTGAGTAGCTGGAACTACAGGCATGCACCACCACACACAGCTAATTTTTTTTGTATTTTTAGTAGAGATGGGGTTTCACCACGTTGGCCAGACTGGTCTCAAACTCCTGACCTCTGTGATCCACCCACCTTGGCCTCCCAAACTGCTGAGATTACAGGCGTGAGCCACCGCACCCGGCCTCATAATTTTATTTTATAGGAAAAGATTTTCTAGCAAAGAATACTATGCCATTTTCCTCTGTAGATAAATGTTCTTGTTCCTTCTTTGCTTATATGAAATTCATCCTATATCTCTTGTGCTAAATTTTGCCCATAATGAACGAATTTACATTTGATATTTAGATTTAACACTGAGGACACTCACAGGAGAACATGTTTCGGGGGTGTTGATTTGATACAGCGTTTCAAAGCATGGCAAAAGAGCCTGCTCCCTTCGCTTTGGTCTTTCTCCCCTTTCTCTGCTGCATTTTTCTAGGACTGTAATGACTTTCAGGCATGAACTGTTCAAAAGCCTTCCTCACTTAGCCTCAGATTTATTCTTGGCTCTGTGACCTTCTTGGATAAACCAGAACATTTAGAAATTTAAACATGAGCTAGAAATAAAAAATGATTGGAAAATCATTGGTTTTCTGAATACCTAAGTTTCTTCATTTCTCATTAAAAGAAAAACATGTTGCAAGCAAGGTAAGTAAAACACATATTACAATGCAAAACTCTTGGTCTATTCCATAGAATTACAGCCACTGAGTTCCTGGGGTCACAATAAGATCGATTTTTAATAATACAATCCTTCCTGTTTTTCAATACTGTTTTGTTTATTAACAATAGCTACATTTTTAAAACTGGAAAAAAGTAGGAAGAAAAATCTCACTCCTAGTTCACCCTCTTAATTACTACTTCCGTCTTTTTTTAGGAATATTTCACTTTAAAATGAAATGCCATGATTCTCTCTCTCCCTCAGGTTTATCACATTTCCAGAAACTCGTGGTTCAAAATGGAGACAAGAATGATCAAGAACGTGTGTGCCCCTGCAGTGGTGCTTGGGGAGCGGATTGTCATTGTGGGAGGTGAGTCTGAACAGAGGATCACTGGGTGTGACACAAACTTGGCACCTTCTATGGAAAAAAGGTCACTCATAGACAGATGTTATTCTACAAGACTGTCTTTTCAAAAGCACATCCAACCAACCAGAAGAGTGTGGAGAATCTGACAAAACTCTTTCCTCATGCAGAAGTTTTTCCCTGTCTTTATCTGTAAACAAGGGATGAAATAATACCTATCTCACAGAGCTGTTGTGATAATTAATGTACTTGTGTATCTAAAGCACTTAGCACTATCCCAGATACATGGTAAATAAAAAATGTTTGCTTCTGCTTACAATATTAGCTACTAATAGTTTGTTTCTCTGTAATCAGATCATAGTGTCATGGTTAAGAGGACTGGTATTGGGGTCAGATAGACCCGGGCTCAAATCCTGGCTCTGTCACTAACTGGCTATATACTTTTAAGCAAGTTAAACATCTTTCTGTGCCTCAGTTTGTCCATCCATAAAATGAGGATCCTAAAAGTAACTACCAGATGGGGCTGTTGTGGGGAACCCACTTCTGAGTTTCCAAAGGATTGTCATAGTTCTTGAGTGGGCATTTGAGACAGGAAGAGGCCAATGAGGCTGAGAAAGTTACAGGAATCAGGAGGCCACTCTCAATCTAAGAATGGCTTATATGCTGCCTTAACTTGGGGTGAAGGTCAGAGTCAGACAGATCTGCGTGCCAGCCCCCACTCTGCCACAAAGCAGGCCTTGGCAGGTTAGCTCAACATCCCACGCCCTAGTTCAGAGCCTCAGCCTCAGCCTTAGGCAGTGGCAGGAGTCAGACGCGTCCCAGGACTGCTGACCTCCAGTCCCAGATGAGCAACGCTGAGCTTGCCCATGTGTCATTTGGTTTTCAGGTTACACAAGGAGGATTCTTGCTTATGACCCTCAATCCAACAAATTTGTCAAATGTGCGGACATGAAAGACCGGAGGATGCACCATGGGGCCACGGTGATGGGAAACAAACTCTACGTGACTGGCGGGCGGCGGCTGACCACGGACTGCAACATTGAGGACTCCGCCTCCTTCGATTGCTACGACCCCGAGACAGACACCTGGACATCCCAGGGACAGCTGCCACACAAGCTCTTTGACCACGCCTGCCTCACTCTCCAGTGCATACCCCGCACGTCTGCCCTCCCATGAGGTCGACAAGAAACCTTCTGCCCTAGTCAAAATGCCTTCTGTTGCCAGGGACACAAACCTGGCTCCAAAGGGCTTAACCCTTAAAAGCTGCAGGGAGAGCTCACAAGACTAAGGTACCAGAGTTGGGAGGCCTGGAACTAGGCATTGCATTGCCAGAACTCTCTCTCTCCTTCCCTGCCTCTTTCTCTCTCTCCCCCACCTCCGTCTGTCTCTGTCTCTCCCCCTTCTTTCTTTCTCTCTCCCCTATCTCTGTCTGTCTCTGTCTCTGTCTCTCTCTCTCCCTTTTTTTTTGTTTTTTGTTTTTTTGTTTTTTGTTTTTTGAGATGGAGTTTCACTCTGTAGCCCAGGCTGGAGTGCAGTGGTGCTATCTCAGCTCACTGAAACCCCCACCTCCCAAGTTCATGCAATTCTCACGCCTTAGCCTCCTGAGTAGCTGGGATTATAGGCATGTGCCACCAAGTCCAGCTAATTTTTGCGTTTTAGTAAAGACAGGGTTTCACTCTGTTGGCCAGGCTGGTTACGAAATCCTGGTCTCAAGTGATCCGCCGGCCTCAGCCTCCCAGATGCTGAGATTACAGGTGTGAGCCATTGCGCCTGGCCCGTCTCCTTTCTGTCTCAGTTTCTCTGCCTCTCTTCTCTCTCTCTGAGTCTGTCTGTCTCCCCCTCTCTGCTTCTCTCTCTTCTCTGTCTCTCTGGCTCTCTCTGCCCCTCTCTCTCTCTCTCTCTCTCAGTCTCCCCACTCTCTTCCTCTCTCTCCCTAGGTTTTCCTCTCTCTAGCAATCTTCTTCATTTACCCACATAGTGTGTAGACAATGACAAATGATAAACCCAGACTCATTTTCCAGCTTTATATATACAGGAGAGAACTTTGCCATTATCCATACATTAAACCTAAAATACAATGCGTATGGGCCTTTTTTGAATTTCATGTCTACCTCTTGAGCCAATCACTGTTTCCAGGACTGGCTAGTCCTGGACCACACCCCCACAGACAGAGGTGGGGTTACCTGTTGTCACTGACAGCCTATCCAAACTGCATGTAATGGGTTAGAAGCATTTCCCCAAAGAGAGAAGTCCAGACAAAAACCACATCTGCCCAGGACACCACTGAAATCTGGAACAAGAGGGCTGAGAGACCCCAGAGGATTCCTGGAACTGCTTGGTCCAGGTGGCAGCGTGAGAAATTGGCCCTGACCTTGCTTTTCTGCATTCTATGGATGTAGTACATTGAAATTCCAGAGACGTATACACAATTCAATACCTAATGTTTGTAAAATTATCCTGCACTGCCAGAATAAAGTTTGTTTCTGGTGCCAAATGATGTTTTTCTGCAGCCTCTGGGGAGCTATAAACCTGCATAATTAATCAGGATGTTCATTTTGGTCAGTGTTATAAGGATTGCTCTTCTGGGGAAAGTCAACAAATTCCTTCAGTGCTTACAGCAGTCATTGCCCTCAGATAGTCAGCCAGGGCTGACTATCTCTATAGCTCCCGTTATCTCGAGGTGCCTCCCACGCTGGCTCAGTCCCAAACACAGGAAAAAGCTGAAGTGGAGAATAGCAGTTCTCAGCGCAGACTGCACAACACAGTCATCTGGGAAGATGTTTGAAAATGAGGCCAGCTCCATTCGAGAAAAATGAATAGGGATGCTTTCGGGGGGGGAACCAGAACACTGTATTTTTTGAAAAGCTTCCCAGATGATTGATATGTACAGTCAGGGTTGAGAACCACTGCCCTGCTCAGCTGTGAGCACGGAAGACCTGCATGGCTGGTTTCATTCCCCTCCTGTCATGGTCAGCCCGTCTGAGCCTAGAGATGCAGGCTAAGTCCTCTCCCCGCTAACAGAAGCATCTGCCATCAGTCTTGCTGCCCTGAGCCTGGCACCAGAGTTCACTCCAAGCTGTAGCCTTCCTCCCCATCTGGCTCTCCAGGTTCATGTTCTAGACTTTTCCTTCTAAGTTGTCTTTTTTGTACTTCAGATTCTCCTGCTGGGGTCTGAAGTTCTGCTCTGCTCCCCAGATCTCTTGGCTGTGGTTCAGAGACCCTGCTTGGATCACCAGCCCTGCTTCTCATCCTGGACACTGTTCCCATAGCTGCTGGCTGGCATCTTGTTCCAACCTAGTCTCTTTAAACCCCCTCTATTCAGGCTCTCAGTCCCACCTCTATTAATTCACAGGACAGTTGATTGTTTAAAAGGGCATGGCACCCTTCCCCTCTCTTTTGCTCCCTCTCATGTGAAATGCTGGCTCTCTAATATGAGTTGGCTGTGTCCCTACCCAAATCTCATCTTGAATTGTAGCACCCATAATATGAGAGGACCCCGGTGGGAGATAATTGAATCATGGGGGTGGTTCCCCCATACTGTTCTCATGATAGTGAATAAGTCTCATGAGATCTGAAGGTTTTATAAGGGGTTTCCGTTTTCACTTGGCTCTCATTCTCTCTTGTCTGCCACCATGTAAGACGTGCCTTTTACTTTCCACCCTGATTGTGAGGCCTCCCCAGCCATGTGGAACGTTGAGTCCACTAAACGTTTTTTTTCTTTGTAAATTCCCCAGTCTTCGGTATGTCTTTATCAGCAGCATGAAAATGGACTAATATGCTCTCCTTCCCCTCCACCGTGAGTGGAAGCAGCCTGAAGCCCTCACCAAAAGCAGATGCTGGTGCCATGTTTCTTGGACAGCCTGCAGAACCATGAACCAAATAAACCTGTTTTCTTTATTAATTACCCAGCCTCAGGTATTCCTTCGTAGCAACAGAAAATGGACTAACACATCCCCTTTTTCTGTTTTCACACTTGCTGTGCCCTCCCCATGAAAACATTTGCCCCACACATCATACCCACATGGTTCACTCCCTCAATCCCCCCAGGCTCAAAGATGCCTTCCTTCCCTGACCACCCACTCTTCACGTAATCCATCAACAGGTCCTGTCTGCAACACCCCTGGGAAATAGATCACAAACACCTGCAGCTTCTCCATCTTCACTGGTGCTTCCCCAACTCAAGCCATCCTCATCTGATCAGCCTCCAAAATGTGCCCCCTGCTTCCGCTACTGCCCCCTGAGCCTTCCTTAGCAACAGTCAGAGTGATCTTTTTTTTTTTTTGAGATGGAGTCTCGCTCTGTCACCCAAGCTGGACTGCAGTGGCGCGATCTCGGCTCACTGCAAGCTCTGCCTCCTGGGTTCACGCCATTCTCCTGCCTCAGCCTCCCGAGTAGCTAGGACTACAGGTTCCTGCCACCATGCCCGGCTAATTTTTTGTATTTTTAGTAGAGACGATGTTTCACCGTGTTAGCCAGGATGGCCTCGATCTCCTGACCTCGCAATCTCGGCCCCCAAAGTGCTGGGATTACAGGCATGAGCCACCGCGCCCGGCCAGAGTGATCTTTTTAAAACACAGAACTGATCATGTTACGCCCGTGCTTAAAATGATTCCATGGCTTCCCAGAGACCTTTGCATAAACCCTCCAATCTTTTATGTAGCTTCTAGTTCATTCCCTAATCCAGCACCCACCTATCTCTCTGGCCTCATCTTTTGCCACCCTCACTCCTTGAAGTTGTCTCAGGCCCACTCTCCTCTCTTCCTCAGGGCCTTTGCATGTGCAGTTGCCACTACCTGATACACACCTCTCTTACCTCTTCGGCCTACATAATTTCAACTTACAACTTACACACCAGATTAAGAGTCACAGCATCAAGCGTGTCTTCCATGCTTCCCCCACTCCAGTTTGGGTCAGCTCTCCTACTAAATACCCCTATCATTCCCCTTTTTGTTTTTCTTGTTGTTGTTTTTGTTGGTGTTTTTTGTTTTTTGAGACAGGGTTTCACTCTTGTTGCTCAGGCTGGAGTGCAATAGTGCAATCTCAGCTCACTGCAACCTCCACCTCCTGGGTCCAAGCAATTCTCCTGCCTTAGCCTCCCAAGTAGCTGAGATTACAGGCGTGCGCCACCGTGCCCCACTAATTTTGCATTTTTAGTAGAGACAGGGTTTCACCATGTTGGTCAGGCTGGTCTCAAACTATTGTTCTCAGGTGAGCCACCCACCTCGGCCTCCCAAAGTGCTTGGATTACAGGCATGAGCCACCGTGCCCGGCCCCCTATTCTTCTCCTTTGAGACTCTTATCCTATTCGTAATTATTTGATCTCTGTCTTCCTCTCTAGACTTCTTACTCTGTCCTGTTCATCTCTGCATTCCCAGGGCTGGCCTCAGTGTCTGCCACATACATTATAGATCTTCCATAAACACATGATAAATGAATTAATGAATTAGTAAATGAATGAAGAGGCTGGATCTACATCGTCTCTGAGATCTCCATCACAAATTCAGAGGTAAATGTGTTGAGGCACTAGTTCCCGTGCCCCAGATCCTCTGCTCGGAGTCATTCTGTCCTTCCCTCTTTCTTTTCCCCTGACCCACCCTGAACTGAGCCTGACAAGTCTGGGTGGGGCATAAAATCACATGGCCCACCTGGGTCAAGCCTGGTGGGCAAAGAGCTTTATCCAGGGCACCCTATCTGCCTGGAATTAGAAGTAGGAGTCTTGTCTATAAATGCCTTCTGTGGCCTCCAAAAATCCTTCTGTTGGAGGCTTGCTAATCCCTTGACTGTCTTTTCCTTTCATCTCAGTCCAATATTTAATAAGGCATCAGAGTCTGTGGCTACTTACAGTTTGTCCAAGTCACCCTGGGGTACAAAAGAACTACATAAATTGCCTCCTGGGATTTATAAAGAAAGATGGCACTAGGGCCAGACACATCGCAGGCCAGCTTTGTGTGTCAAAGAAGATGCCTGCATGGCCAACGAATCCACACACCTGGACATCCCAGCAGCCAAACCCATTATCTGAATTAGGTTTCAAAATAATCTGCAGAATATGAGGGCTCCTCTCCAACCTGCCAAGGACAATCTCAGCCTAGAAAGAAAGAGAGATGGTTTTGGCACAAGGCTTCGTTGGCCTCACTGGCTGGGGAGAGAGTCACAGTCCATGGCTGAGGTCAAAATATATTTAGCCAGCAGCCGTTAAACTGAAAAGCTCTAAGTGAAAAATGTCAAACAGCCTGGCTAATCATCTCAACAGGCAATGAGGGAAGAGAGAGAAATTGAAGTAGAGCAAGGGCTCAGCAAGAAAACACAAAGATTAAACACCCCGTGCCAATGCAAAGCAGTGAGCAGAGGAGAAGGAGCCAGCAGAGAAAATAGTGATGGCAGGAAGGAACTGAAGCAGGCAGATGGGGCAGTGGGGAGCAGGACCTGGGGAGACTGTGGCATTCAGCACCGCACAACCCACCTGACTCCTAGCCAGCATCTTAAAAGAAGGCCTGGCTGTGCTGAGGCCTCCCTCAGACCACACACTGGCCAGGGCATGACCAGCTAGTTACTGCATCGGGCCATCCCCTGGCAGAAGGACATGGCCCCAGCAGGACAGAGTCACTGGAATCCTGGCTTCTCTCTTTGAGACACTTCCTGATACTCTGCCCTTTGAGACCCTCCTGATACTCTGCCCATAAGCAGTGGTGGCTCCTAGGGTAAACCCTCCCAGCCTGGAACCTCCAGTCCCCTCCAGGTGGCCCCATCCTATGATCCTGCCTCAACCTCTTCAGTATCCACTCTTTCTGGTAACAACACAAAGGCCCAAGTATCTACTTCTTAAAACCAAAGTCCCAGCATAGGCTGAATTTACCTTTCCCACCTATAACAAAAGCCTGTCATGTCTCATAGGACAAGGACTGTGACTGGTTTTACTCAAACACATCATCCTGCCCAGGATGTCTGGGTCCTCCCCTAGCCCCAGTAAGCCACGCACATCATGCCTCTGTGCCTTTGCACATGTTAGTCCCTCTGCTATGATGCTTTTCCCTACCCTTCCTAGTGAACTCCTACTTGACCCTCACCTCCTCTGTGGAGCCTTCTCCTAACTTTCTACCCAGGATACCTCCCTTGATTCTAGCCCCTGTCACATTGAAGCACAATAGGGACTTACTGAATCAGTCTGGAGTGGGAGCTCTTAAAGGGGGCAAGGGCAGAGGCTTGGTGCTATTTGAACTCCCAGGCCAAGCTCAGTCAGTGTTTGGCAGACGATGCTCACATGCTTGTAGGATGAATGAATGGATGCATGAGTGAATGAGTCCCAAACATCATCGGGGTGTCCAGGCTGCTAAGGGGTGAAAACAAGGGCTAAATTATCAAACAAACTGGGGGTTTAAATCAGATTGAAACCTAGATGGTGTCTAACCTTTAAAAATGATTGCAAGGCCAGGCGCAGTGGCTCCCGCCTATATAATCCTAGCACTTTGGGAGGCCGAGGTGGGTGGATCACTTGAGCCCAGGAGTTCAAGACCAGCCTGGGCAACGTGGTGAAACCCCATCTCTACAAAAAAGACACAAAAATTAGCCAGGCCTGGTGGTGGGACCTGTAGTCCCAGTTACTCTGGAGGCTGAGATGGGAGGATCAGCTGAGCCCGGGAGGTCGAGGGTACTGTGATCGCACCTCTGCACTCCAGCCTGGGCAACAGAGAGAGACCCTGTCTCAAAAAAAAAAAAAAAAAACAAAAAAACAAAAAAAGACAAAAAGATTGCAGTTCTATCTGAGAACAATGAAAAACATAGCCTAGAGTAGTAAAATATGACAGGAAGAAAATAATACGGATTTTTACCCAGAGAACCTTATTCAAGACCAGCTGAAAGCATAGAGCAGATGGCCTTCGGATGATCAGGATCCCCAGATCTCTGCCAAGGTGCTATCTTCTTAGATCATTTTTCAGAGAATTCCTCCTCCAGTCCCCTGGACTTGGGAGACATTAAAGCCTTTTTCAGCCGAGGTACCCCAATTTCCCTTCCCAATAATCGCTTATTGGCAGAAGCAGCATGTTGTACTGCAGAGAACACAAACGGGAGCAAAAGAGACCTGGGCTCAATTTGAGTTTGTCAGTTCTACCACTTACTGGCAGTATTACTTTTGACAGGTTTCACCTCTCTGCACCGCAGCTTCCACATCTGTAAAGTGAAGGAATTTTTACCTCCCTGATGAACTGTTTCAAGGACAGAGAGAAAGATCATGGACATTAATGGACACAGTACAGTGTCTACCATAGAGTGAGCAATGGACACAGCTCGGTTCTTTTCTCCTCCTTTCTATTTTGGCCCTTCTCCTTGTCCTGATGGCTGCCTAGTCTGCATGTCCCCAGTGCAAGACATTCCTAAGTATCCACTTTTACTAAGTATCAGCCATTGAAGCAGATGACCGAGAACAGCCCCTCCACAGCAGCAGCCATGGCTTTTCACACCGGAGGACCCGCTTCGTGCAGCTTGGTCCACCTTACAGCCCCTTTCAGAAGGTTTTGATTTTGCAGTTACCCTGATTCGAAGGGTGGCCCTTTTATCTCCACCAGCTAACTGGCCCACCCTTGTTAGTACTACTCTTCTGCTTATTCATTCATTCACACACTCGGTTATTCATGAATTCAACAAATATTGGCCATAAACTCCTATGTGTCAGACATCACATTAAATGTGGGAGTGGTGGAGCAGGGTGAGGCTCCTACTACCCAGGAGCTCACAGAGCAGTGGAGGTCTCCCAGCCTCATGTGCTGGAACAAGGAAAGGGGCAGGAAAGCAATGGCAAGACTCCAGTGGCTCATCTCAGGTGCTTCTGTACTGTATTTGTTTCCTGGGACTGCTGTTATAAAGTACCACAAACTGGGTGGCTTGAAACAAGAGCAATTGATTCTTTTACAGTTCTAGAGGCTAGAAGTTCAAAATCAAAGTGTCAGCAGGGCCGAGTTCCCTCTGAAGGCTCTAGGAAGAAATTCTTCCTTGTCTCTTCCCGGCTTCTGCTGGTTCTAACCATCTTTGACTTTCCTTGGCTTACCGCTGCTTCACTCCCATCTGCCTGAATCCTCCCACGGTCTTCTCTTTCTATGCCTTTTTCTTTATGAGGACATTCTCATTGGATTTAGGGCCCCCCTTCCCAGCATGGTCTCATCTTGATTCTTACCTTAATTATATCTGCAAAGACTTGATTTCCAAGTAAAGTCACATTCTAAGGTTCTGAGTGGACATGAATTTGGGAGCAAGCACCAGTTGACCCACTGCAGATGCTATCTGCCCCCAAGAAGCAATTCTTGGGGAGCCCTTAGCCCACTCTGCCCCAGGCTGGGCCACCATGACACTGACTCACCCCATGTCCCATATTTCATCAAGGGCATCTCATGGCTGAGGACTGTGTCTTTCATCCCTCTATCCCCCACTTCTTGCATGGGACCTGCCACTGAGAAGATGCTAAGCAAATATGTATTGAACCAAACTAAACCATTTCATAGGGACTAGCAATTTTTTAATGGATTCCAAGGACTACAGGCCAATATATACAAAACGTAGCTTCCAGTTACCTTCCCAAAAGTCCAAGGTGAGCAACATTCACCAAATACCATTGGAGAAGGAATTAGGGTCCATGAAGAGAAGCCCAGGGCCAGGCATAAGAAATTACATAAGAAGACTAATCTGTTGGCACAATGTTACCCACAAGGTCCTGTTCTCAATCTTGCCAACATAAGCCTTTGGGGTGACGTCATGGGAGGCTGTATGTTAAAGCAGAAGCCGATGTGGAGGGTGCTGGGATGTGGGTGGGGTCTGGTTCCGAAATGTCAGCTCTCACGCAGTCTTATAGGAATTCTAGGCTCCCATTCAAATACCACGTCATTCTCTTCATGTGGGGAATTTGGGTTTTGTTTTTCCTAAAGATATCCATGAGCCTCTTTTCCTCTTCATTTCACTTGTTTGATTTAATTAGAATGCCAGGGCCTGCGATCCAGAATTCCCCAGTAACCCTCCCATAACAAGTCAGTGGTCCAGAAAATGGTGCTTTGAGGACACAGACGGGGATTCAAGAATCTGAGGTGTTTGTAAGTGAGGAAGACGCAGGCACAGAGATCTGTCCTATTCAAAATCAGCAGCTGTCTATGCCTTTTCCCCAAAAGACCTGTCAGCCCTGTCCACAGTCACAGGCAAGAGGGCCACCTCAGGGCAACAGCAAAATCAAAACCTTCTGAAAGAGGCTTTAAGGGAAGCAATGTAGCGACATCTATGCTGAAGATAAGACCAAGGAGAAAAGCAGTGGAATTCATTAGCAGGGCCTCTGAGACATTTATCTTTCATGGAGTGTTGGAGAAGAAAACAGAATTAATTCCCACTTTGCCTATGGATTTATTTGGCTTACTTATCTGAAAAGCAAAACTAAGAATGCTAATGGGGTTGAGGGAACCGAGATCATTCTCCACCTAGGACTGAGATCACTGGCATTTATGCACATGAGTGTAACAATTAGCCCTCAAAAGATTTTTGTTGAATGAATGAATCTGTGAGTGACAATGGCTGACGTTTACTGCCTACTTACTCTGCATCAAACAGGATGCTAAGGGCTTCCCTGCATGACTTCATTCAACCATTGCAAGACCCTTCAAGCACCTCCGCGGCACCCTTCCTGACCACCCTATCAAAAGCAGCCCCCACCCCACCCACCGCATTATTCTCTCTCACTCCTTGTTTCTTCCCTTCATCCGTCTTATCATTATTTATTGTTTATTTACTTTCTGCATTTACTTAGTTGTTGTCCCAAACCAAATGGAAGATCCATGCAGACAGAGAACATGTCTGCCTTGTTCATCATTCATGTCTGTTTCCCTGGTACCTGACGCGAAGCAGGCAATCAACACATGTTGAATGCATGAATGAATGATGGCAGTCCAGGCATTTAGGATGCAGCACAAATGAGAAAGAAGATGTGTTTGTAGGATGGCATGGGGGATGCATATGGGGAAGGGGTGGAATGGTCATGGGGACAGTCTTTGCCCCGGCGAGTGCTGCAGGCAGCTGGGGGAAGGATGGAGAAGCCTAGAGAGTGCGGATCCCAGCCACTCCCATCCCTGGGAGAGATGATGAGCTTTGGCCACTTACAGTAACAATGGGAAGCAAAGGGAGGAGACGGGACCTGAAACAAGAAGGCAGGATTCACAGAGAATGGATCACAAAGTGGATCCAACTGACCGATTGGACATCACTGAAGGGGACTGGACATCGCTGAAGGGGTGAAGCAAGGAAGCGAGAGGGCAGCTCTTAGCTTGGCTGACCCCAGGATGCCCACACCATCTGCATGAGGAAGGGGAAGTTTGCCCCAGGGCCACCAGCCAGGAGGTGAAAGAACCTAGAGAGCCACTGAAGAGTGAGTCAGAAAAGTGTCTCCTGAGTCACAGAAAAGCGTCCCTTCCTTCAAGTGTTTCCCAAATCTCTCCCATCTTGCCTACAGTCTGCCTTCCCCCATTGGATCATAGGGGCCCATCTTCCAGAACCCTTTTTAAAACTCACAAGCCACCACTGAAAACAATTCGGACAATGGTTTGTGTGGTGACCTTTGATGTCAGATTCGGAGCCAATGTGCCTGGGGTTCAACCCTGGCTCTGCTCTTCACTGCTGTGTGGCCATGGGAAAATTAATCAACCTCTCTGTTCCTCTGTTTCCTCATCTCTAAAGTGGGGACTATGATAATACTTCCCTTCTCATGGCATTTTCAAGGGGATTAACTGAATTAATATATGTGAGTGTGGTCAGGGTTAGCCATTATTACCATTACTGTTACCAAATACAGTGTACTGCAAAGAGCAATGGCCATGGAGCCCATCTCTGCCATCTGCTGACTGTGTGGCCTTGGGAAGGACCCTTCACCTCTCTGAGCTTCAATGTCCTTTTTATTAAAATGGAGATGATGATGACATCACCCTGCACTGAGCTGAATGATGCTCCCTCCGAAACGATCTCACCTTATTTGAAAAAAAAAAAAAGGTCTTTGCAAGTGTAACTAAGTAAAGGATCTCAAGGTGAGATCATCCTGGATTGCTGGGAGGACCCTAAATCCAATGACAAGTGTCTTTAGGAAAGCAGAGGGAGATCTGAGACATAGATGTATGTGTGCAGACCAAGGCAGAGATTGAAGTTACGCAGCCCATGGGCCAAGGAATGCCTGAAGCCACTCAAAGCTGAATGATCCAAGCAGGAATTCTCCCCTAGAGCCTCTGGAGGGAATGTGGCCCACCAATACCTCGATTTTGGACTTCTGGCCTCCAGAACTTTGAGAGAATCAATTGCCATTTGTTTTTTAAAATCAATTGTTTTAAGCCACCAAGTTTGAGGTAATTTGTTGCAGTAGCCACAGAAAATTAATACGCTCCCTCACAGGGCAAGGATTGAAAGACGTAGTCGGCACAAAGTAGCCAGCACTCAGCGACTTGTAATGACGGCGATTATAATTCACTTCCTTCCTCTGGCCCTTCACTTCTCCACCTGTAAAAGGAGAATATGAGATGGGATGAAGATGTCCAAGCTTTTGCTACCTTGTGCCAGCTCCTTCACCACTCAACTCCTTCACAAGGTAGGCTGGGACCATGTAATTCTCCATCCTCCTTCCTCTCCCTCCTCTTCCTCACTCCAGGGATCCTTGGGAAAGAATGTACCAAGGCCTCATATCTCTGTGTCCATCACAGAGGGTGTGGGCACTTGTCCTTTTCCCCAGCTCCTCACTAGAGGTGATGATGAGACCAAACAATACTCAACTCGTTTGTAAGGTAGGCTGGGACCTCACCCAACCTAAAGCAATTGCCCTCCAGATCTTCCAACCTGAATAAAGATTCTAGGCAAGTCGTCCAATGCCACAGAGACATAGTTGCCCAAATTACACTTCTGAAATTATTGTATTCTCCTCCTTCTCAAGGCTGGAGGAGGAGGAAACACCTAAGATGATCATATAAGTGTTAAGAGAAATAATAAAGGTGAATGGCAAGAGGAACAACATATAGAGGTAAAATGTATAACAATGGCAGCAGAAAGGATGGGAAGGAAGAGTTGGCACTGCCTCATGGATGCATTGGTTGGGCATGCAATGATCTCTCACCCAGACTATAAAAAGAAGCCCTCTCACTGCTCTCCCTGGCTCCATCCTCTCCTCTTCCAGCTCACTCTCCCCACTGCCACCACCAGGAGTATGGATTGAAGGGGCAATCCTAGCAGGGGTGGGGAGGAATAAACCCACTGATTTTTCTAAAAGACAGACCTACCCAGATGACTTCTTTCTTTAAATCTCTTCAGTGGTTTCCCACCTCTAAGAATTCTGACTTCACTTCCAGATCCCTGAGTTCCCTTATGTGTGGGGTTATAAACAGCCTCCACTTGATAAGACAACAAACAAAATGGAAGCAGAGGGTGCACCCGGTAGGCACTCGGTGAGACTGTGATTTTCCTTGTTGCCCCCACACCCCCTGTTCTCTTCAAAGGGCAAAAAAGAACTCTCTTACGGCCTGTTAACAATGCCTAGCTACTAGCCATGGCTGTAGATATATAGAACCAGAGACTAAATAAACCTTGGACGCTTGGCCACCAGCTTCTTATCCCATGGGAGCAGAGTGACTTGCTCTTCCATGCCTAAGGCTCTGGACACTTATTCCCTGAGGGCTCAGTCCCCGTGAACGTGGCCAAGTGCTTTGTTTCTCAATACGTTTTCAAGGAAATACTCTTGCCTTCAAAATTGCCCCCTTCTTTTTGTCTGCAATGATGATTAAGTTCATTATTCAGTGACTGAAAATTCATGAAATTTTGTGGTTAAAACAAAAATGTGTCACACATAATGCCATATGCCCATGCAGTAGAGCTGAGAAAATCTAACAACGAACACCATCGTTTCTCCTCCAGAGTTTAATGGGACTCCAACCTGTGGGTTTTTTTTTTCAACTTATAATATCTTTATCTCCTCAATTAGAAGCATTGCTTTTTTAAAAAAGTAGTTCAAGATAAGGCTATATAAACAAAGATAATAGTCAAAATGCTGGAGTTTCTTGGATTCGTTTCAAGACTCAAAGGCAAATGTAGCATTTCCTAGTCATGAAGCTAGATGGAGGTCAGGAGACCAGTTGGTCCAGTCCAGAGAGGCAGCGTGGAGAAATAAAAATACCGGCAGCCCTCATGAAGAGCATCTAAGGACTTGGGCTTGCAGTCTGACTCTCACTGTATGAGGCACGGCCCCTTGGGCAGGTCACTAAGCTATGATGCCCTTGCCTATAAAATGGGTAAATTTCATTTGCCCAATACTCTTGAGAAAACTGTGACAGTAAACGTGAAATCAGATCGTGGTCTACAGTGGCCAAGGAGAAATATTCTCCTACATTCTTCACTTCATCTTTCTAGGCTCAAGCCCATTTGGCCTGGGGAAGCAGGGGTGGAAGCAGGATTAGAAAAAGCACCGAACACATGTAACCAGCATCCAGGTCAAGACACCAGACATTAAAGGATCCCACATGGCCCCTTCACACCCCCTTCCTGTCACTAGATTCTCCAAAGGTAACCACTATCCTGACTTTCAACACCTTAGATCAGTTATGCCTATTTTTGAACTCCATATAAATGGAATTAGATTGTTTGAACTTTTCAAACTGGTTTCCCTTATGCAATGGTAAGTTTGTGAAATTCACCCATGATGTTGCGTGTACTTTTAGCTTGTTCACTGTTGTTGCAGATAGTATTCAACTATATGACCATCCCACAATTCATGTACCTGTTTAACTCTTAATGAGAGTTTACATAGTTTCCCATTTAGGGTTATTATGAACATTCTCAGGTATATCTTTTAGTCAACATATATACATGTATCTATTGAAAATATAACTAGGAATGACACTGCTGAGGGTAGGATGTACCTATGTTCAGCTTTACAGATACAGCTTATCAGTTTCCCAAACTTGTCACACCCATCTCTACTTTCACCAGCAGTGTATGAGAGTTTTGGTTGCTCCATATCCTCAACCACACTTGGTATTGTCTGTCTTTTTTAATTTGGCCCTTTTAGTGGGTAAGAAGTGGTATCACATTGCATAATGTATTTTTAAGGGTAAATCAGATTACATTACTCTGCCATTGGTTTCCCTTTGCCCTCAAAATAAAACCCAACTCCTTAACATGATCTATAAAGCCCCAGTTCAGTTATGTCTGACTTTCTCTCCAAGCACTCTGTCTACACACTGTTCTTCAGCTCCACTGCTCTCTTTCTAGTGTTCAAATATGCCAAAGCCATTCCCACCTCAGAATCTTTACATTTCTGTTGCCTCTGCCTAGAACATTCTTCCTCCACATATTTCTATGGCTGACTCCTTCTTGTTCATCAATTCATTCAAAAAATATTGCTGAGCCATTATCAGGTTTCTTCTTAAATGTCACCTCCCTCCAAGGATTCTTTCCTGCACACCATCTAATGTTGTCATGGTAGCATATTGCAGCACCTACCACTATCTCCCATTTCCTCTCTTAAGAATGTTTTCTGCCTTATCACGCTACAATACAAGCTAAGAGCAGAGACTGTGTGTTGGATGTATGGAGAGTGAAAGGGAAGCAGTTCACAGATAGCATTCTCAAAAATAACTGTAGAATATTGAAGCTAATGGAGCCTCCTCTTCTCCCCAACTCAGTTGATAAAAATGAAGCTCAAAAGATAAAGTGACGTGGCCAAGTTCATGGTCAGCAGCAGAAATGAGGCTTGAACCCAAGCTCATGCCTTTTAGTCCTGGTACACTGCATTGCCTACAAGAACAAAGGACAAAGTCTTATTCCATGTAAATTAGTTTCTAATTACTGGATGTTGGACATTAGGAACTGATTCATCCTGGAGAAGTCCCCTCTCATGCCATGAAGTCTGACAACACATCAAGAGGACATGAGATGGGAATCATTTCTGGGTCCCCCAATCATCCCTGACCTTGGTCCAGAAGAAGAGAAGGATGCTGAAAGGGTAAATATGAACAGAGGTGATGGTCAGTCCATCTTCCATTCTCCAAAGAGAAGAAAGAGAACCATCGTGGCAGGAACCATTTCCCTGGGCTCAAGGGCCTGAGGTCTACCAAGAGATCACGCTGTACCAGGTGCAGGCCCCGTCTCACATGTTTAGTTTGGGTGAGAATCAGGTTGTACCACAATGTGGGCCTCGGGGCCAGTTGCATAATTGGATGTGTAATCAGTACCTTAGAGAACTTCAGCCAAAAGCACTCCTGACACCACTTCGAACTTGCTGAATCATCTCCAAACCTCATGACTGGATGATTCACTGGTCTCCTCTGGGGTCATGACTATCAGGTGCCAACCCAGAAATGAGAGCTAAATTCTAAGAGGAGAGATCCTCTAATTGGAACTCTGACTTTTCCAGCACTTCAACCTACCATTCTCTGGGTTTCCAAAGAGTGAAGGAAGCCATGTTGGTCTCTTGCTCCTCAATCTGAATAAATGAAAAAAGATAATCAGGGACCAACTAGAAAAGATACAGAGCTAATGTTTGGGATGAAGCCAACCTGGAATTATAAAAACCATATATATCTACAATCCCTTGTCCCAAAATCCAAACAGCTCCAAAAGTCAAGTTTTTGGCTTGTTTCTTTTGTATACTTGCAGCAAATCCACTTGACAGCAAAGCCTGACAGCAAAAACTGGCATAGAACTATTTGTAGTTTTAATTTATCCCACTCCAGATACATACTAATGAATCTGATGCAGAAATACTATTGTTTGACTATGAGGTGATGAATCAGATCCCAATGGGGTGTTGCATAATATACATTGTATTGTGTATCTCATTACCTTTATAAAAGCTGAAAAATTCTTAATACCCAAACACTTCTTGTTTCTAAGATTTCAGGTAAGGATAGTGAACCTATAATTTTTCACTTATTTTTACTTAATCTTTGCAAAAACCCAGGACAGGCAGTACTATCTCCATTTAACATATGAGTAAACTGAGGCTTACAGAAATTAAATTACCTAAGTCCACACAGGAAATTAGTATCAAAAACGGAATTAGAACCCAGGCATAGTACACATCCATCATTTTCCCTGCTGGCCTTCCATGCCCCTGTCTTTTTGTAACAGCACCTCCATTTTGCTTTAGAAAACTACCCGCATCTCCCCTATGCTTGCAGACTTGGTGGGCCCCACTCTCCCCTAGGCAAGGGAAGGGCACATGCTCTAAGCTAAGTCAACCAGACTTTCACTCTCCCTTGAAACTGGGTCCAGAGAGGAGTTATTCAAGGACCAAAAAGAGTTAGAGCTGAATGGTCCCAGCAGTGGTTCCTGAAGAAGTTCTAAGTGTTGATTGCTGCCTGGACTTTCTGAGGCCTGACTCTATAGCTTGCACTTAGAGTCTAGGACTTAGCCCATATCCTTCCAATAAACTCCTCTCTTGTATACATTGGACAGAGGTGGTTTCTTTTGCTTTCAGACAAAGAATCCTGATGAGATACCATATTATACACACAGCATGTATTCATTAGACTAAATAGACAGACAGATAGATAAATAGATAGACAGATATTATATATACATACATAGAAAGTGCTTAAAATGGAATATGGAACCTAAAAAACTTTATATTTCAGAGTTTCTGTGAATGTTAAAGATAAATCACGCAAAGTACCTAGCACCCAGTAGTTCATACTCCCAAGGGATACTCTTCTACCTCCGTCTTCCTCTCTATATACCATCTTCCCAACATACTTCCATACATCATATTTTTTTCTTTTTTCCCAATTGCACTTTTACATACAAGTTGACCTTCCACTTAGCTTACTCTCATATCTATATGTATTTATGCATGAGCACTTCTTAGCCCTAGGTATAATATCAAGGCTTAAAGACAAATTCATGGCTGGCCATGGATTTGAACACCCAAGCTGACATGTACATTGGCTTTCGGGACCTATGCTCTTGGGATCTCCAAAGTTTTTGCTCACACCTAAGGTTATTTTGCAGACTCTCAGCCTACAAAAACCAGTCAAAACACAAACAGTGCTTGGAGTAGTTGCAATGTTTTTGAAAACATTTTCAGAGTATATAGAATCATAAATACATAAAGTAGAAAATTAATTGTAGAGAATTTGGAAAATACAAAACAGTTCAGTAAAGAAAATTATCATAATCTCACTCCAGAGATAACTACTCTTAACATTTTGGTATATTTCTTTTTTTTTTTTTTTTTTTTTTTTTGAGACTGAGTCTTGCTCTGTTGCCCAGGCTGAAGTGCAGTGGCGCAATCTCAGCTCACTGCGACCTCCACCTCCCGGGTTTAAGCCATTCTCCTGCCTCAGCTTCACAGGTAGCTGGGACTACAGACATGCTCCACCACGCCCAGCTAATTTTTTTGTATTTTTAGTAAAGATGGGGTTTCACCATGCTGGCAAGGCTGGTCTTGAACTTCTGACCTCAAGTGATCCGCCTGCCTCGGCCTTCCAAAGTGCTGGGATTACAGACGTGAGCCACTGGTTTATTTCCTTATACTTTATTGTGTCTATCATATTTCATCATATGGATATATGAAATAATATTGATAATAACTAATATATAAAGTACTTATATATTAGTTATATAATATATTAAGTACTAACATACAAAGTATCTATTAATTAAGAGATTAAATGCAAAGTATTTTGGAAGCATTGTATTATTTAATCTTTATAACAACCCTATCAGGTGATGTATTAGTTATCTATTGGTGCATAGAAGATTACTCCAAAATTTAGTGGCTTAAAACAATAAACATTTATGATTTTGCATAGTTTCTTCAGATCAGGGATTTAAGAGTGGCTTAGTTGAACTGCTCTCATTCAGGGTTTCTCATGAGGTTGCAGTTAAGATGCTGGCCCATTATCTAGCATGTTTTATCTGAAGGCTTGACTGGGGCTGGAGGATCCACTTCCAAGACAGCTCACTCATACAGCAGGAGACCTCAGTTCCTTACCACATGGACTTTTCCATAGGGCTACTTGGGTGCCCTCCCAACACTGCAGCTGGATTTCCCGAGAATGAATAATTTAAAAGAGCAAAATGGAAGCCACAAGGTCTAACTCAGAAGTCAGATTCCATCATTTTCATAATATTCTACTGGTTACACAGGTCAACCTCTCCAATATGAGAGGGAGCTACACAAGGACATGAACACCAGGAAGTGCATATCCATGGGGGTCATCTATGAAGGCTAGCTACCACAACTGGGTAATACAGTTTGTTTACATTTCACAGATAAAACTTTGAGCAGCTGGCCCAAAGTTTTACAGTTGGTGAATTGCAGAAGAGGATTTGAAGCCAGGCTGATCAACTCCAGAGCTCATACTTTTAACTATGACATAATACCACCTCCTCAATTTACCTGACCATCCTACTAACGTTGGATATTTCAGTAAATTCCAATTTTATATTACTATAAATAACACCACAGTGAATACTTTCTACATAAATCTATCTCCATGTCCCATTACTGCCTTAGGAAAAATGTCTAGAGACAGAATTCCTAGATCAAAAGATAAAACTTTCTTTTTAAATTTTTTGTAGAGATGGGGTCTATGTTGCTCAGGCTGGTCTTGAACTCCTGGCCTCAAGTGATCCTCCCACCTCAGCCTTCCAATCATTGGGATTACAGGTGTGAGCCACTGCACCTAGGATCAAAACACAGAAAGTTTTTTAATGCTCTTGACACATCCTACAAAAAATAATAATAATTTCCAGAAAGGAAACACCAGCTCACAACCTCAGTGAAAGTTCATGTGGATACCTGTTTTGCTGCATCTTTAAAATGACTGAATACTGTTATTGTTTAAATCTCTGTTGATTTTATAGGCTAAAAATGCCTGTTTTGATGTGTATTTCTTGGAACATTTCTTTATTTGCTTATTATTATTTATTTGCATCATTTAGGGTTGTTGATTGTAAGCAATAGAATCTAGTTGATTAATTTTAATTGAAAAGGAAAGTATTTAAAGAATACCAGGTAGCTCTTGGAATTAAAGGGAAGGTTGGAAAACCTGAGGCCAGGGCTCTAGGCAAAAGGAAGGGATGAATGATGGTCTTGCAAGCCACCATCACTGGGATAAATCGATTTAAACTTCTATCCATCTTTGTGTCAAAGAGCCCTAGCTTGGGTCACATGACTAACCTTGGTTGGGCAGGACAGGGCAAGGTGCCTTGATTCAACCAAGACAGCACTTAGTAGAGGAGAAGTAAATAAATTGCTATTAGCAAAAGAAAGGAGTGCTGTATCCTAGAAATCTAAAGAACAATAAATATCTACTACAAGATTTAATTTTGATGGCTCCCAAACCCATGTTTTTTTCATTAAGTTAAAAGTTCTCTATTCCTGTTAGTTGGTCAAGTAAAAGACTTTTACTTTGGGCCGGGTGCAGTAGCTCACACTGGTAATTCCAGCACTTTGGGAGGCCAAGGCAGGCAGATCACCAGAGGAAAGGAGTTCGAGACCAGCCTGGCCAACATGGTGAAACCCCCGTCTCTACTGAAAATACAAAAATTAGTTGGACGTGGTGGCACACAGCTGTAGTCCCAGCTACTTGAGAGGCTGAAGCAGGAGAATTGCTTGAACCCAACAGACGGAGGATGCAGTGGGCCAAGATCACGCCACCACACTACAGCCTGGGTGACAGAGTGAGACTCTGTCTCAGAAAAAGAAAAAAAAAAAAAAGACTTTTACTTTGTTTTTACCTAAGAATTTCAGCATCATTAGAGTCTTCGCCATGGATAAGCTGAAGAAAATTCTTCTTCATTTGGGTGAAAAGTCTGGAAATGCAGAAACGTGGAGATAAGACCCCTTCAACTTTGCCAAGTAAAATAACCAAGAACGAAGGGATCAAGGAGAGCCCTTTACTAGGGGTTGGCAAGCTTTTTCTATAAAGAGCCAGATAGTAAATATTTTAGGCTATTCAGGGAGACACAGTCTCTGCCTCAACTACTCAACTTTGCTGCTGTAACACAAAAGTAGCCACAGACAATAAGGAAACAGATAGGCATGGCCATGTTCCAGGAAAACTTTACTTACAAGATCAGGTGGCCTGCAGGATTTGACTTGGAGGTCAGAGTTTGCTGACCCCTGCTTTCAACCAAACAATAGCTAAACATAATACTTCTGTTTATGACTATTTCAATCCTGGCTCCAAAATGATAAAATTTCTCCTGTGATTTTGAAGAATTTGCCCTCAGTCCCCAACATTTAGGATAGTGTTCACTTATTTAGCACCTGCATTTTAACCATAAATGATGTCAGGTGATTTAGGCTTGGAGAAAACATAATGACAACGATGAACTATTTATTTTGATAGGAACTAAATATCCACATCAACATCAAATTTACTATCCAATTAGATGGAGAAAAGTAAATGTGCTTATTCCTTCAAGAACAGTCAGCATGCATTTGCTTAGCACCTATTATGTGCCAGGGACTGAGGCTTGATACACAAAATACACAGGCCCAGGCCTCAAAGAGTCTAAGCCTGGTGGAGAAACTTAGAATCTAGAAAAACATTCATAGTTGAGTGCTATTCTAGTGGGTGATAGGTGGGTGTTACAGAGAACCAGAATAGGTTTGAATGGCAGTAACTCTCAAAATGGAACAGGCTGCCTCATGGAAAGGTCAGAAGAGCTCCAGCAAAGGACGGAAAACCAATGCCCAAAGGTAGTTCCCAATTAGAATAAGAGCTCAGACTAGATGATCTGTAAGATTCTGTAATCATCAGACATCTCTTGGAGTGCCTTCAGGATTTATAAAAACTCCCCCTTCAATACGAGTGCCCTCCTCAATATGCCAGCAGGAGCCCCCAGTGGCTAAATCTGTACCATGTTTCTATTCAGATGGACCGGCCGGACATGGACTGATGGATCCAGGAGTCAACAGCTGACCCAACCAGAGTACAGCAGAAAGTCTTCAAAGATGGCCACCATCAATTCCTTTGCTCCTTCTATGCATATGTTACTTCTCATGTCAAAAAGTAGAGTATTTAGCCTATGCTTGATATTAGTTGATCTTTTTCTGGACCCAGTGGAATATGGCAGAAGTGATGCTGTCTGACTTCTGACTTCAGGAGAAGTCTGGCAGCTTCCGTCTTAGTCTCTCAGAACATTCACTCTTGGAACCCAGCTGCTGTACCGTGAGGAAGCCCAAGCATCCCCAAAGAGAGGCACTGAAGTCTCTCCACTGATGAGCCAGTTGAGACCCCAGCTGACCACCAGCACCAACCTGCTGGTAATGTGACTATGCTATCCAGGAAGTGAATCCTTCAGCTCTAGTTCAGCAGCCCCAGTTCAGAAGTCCCAGCTGATGCTGCATGGAGCAGAGATGAGCTACCCAGCCAAGTCCCGCCCAAACTTCTGACCCATCAATCATGAAATCAAATACAATTTTTTTAAGCCACCAAGTTCTGGGGTAATTTGTTACTCAGCAAGAGGTAATAGGAACATAAAGCCAATCAGTCTTTCTCTCTTAAGAATTTGAAATCTGGGGTTAAGTGCAGAGGCTCAGGCCTGTAATCCCAGGACGTTGGGAAACTGAGGCAGGAAGATTGCTTGAGGCTAGGAGCTCAAGATCAGCCTGAGCAACATGGCAAAACCCCATCTCCACAAAAAATATTTTAAAATTAGCCAGGCATGGTGGCCCGCACCTGTAGTCCTAGCTACATGGGAGGCTGAGATCAGAGAATCCCTTGGGCCTGGGAGGTCAAGGCTGCAGTAAACTGTGATCACACCACCTACACTCTAGCCTAGGTGACACACAGAGACTCTGTCTCAGAAAAAAAATAAGAAGAAGAATTTGAAATTTTGGTTAGAGACAAATATTGGACATTTTGAGATCTGAATCTCATTAAAAGCAACCTTGTTGTGTATTAGAATCCCATGAACCATATAAAATGTAAATAAATGTCTAGATCACCTCCCTCCCCACCCAAACCTCTGATTCAGTAAGATTGAGGGGGAGCCCAGGAATATTTTATGCAAGGATTTTAAACATGCATTTCATATGATTCTGATATCATGTAATAAAACTATAATGCAGATGCTCAACTTAAAGAACAAACACACATGCACATTTAGACTTTCCCTCACCCTGTTCACCTGAGGCCATGACAATCCAGCCTTGGCTATTTGTAGCCTCAAATCTGGTTGAGCCTCAGGGTTAAGAAAAGCCCCTGTCAATAAAAAAGCTCAGCAGAAGAGATGGTGGTGCCTGGATCTTCATTAACCATCTAGTTAAATCTAAACTGAACTGGAAGACTTAATCATCTTCCTAATTTTAGAATCCTAAAATATCTAGCAGTGCACGATTAAAGGCCTCTGTTTCAAATACAATGTGAAATGTGTTATAAGCCTTGTTATATTTTTCCTCCAAAAGGAAAATCTCATCCGACACCTTGGGGATTTTTCTGGATTATATCACAGACAACAGAATTATTTCAGCAAGACAGGCCCCATGACTGCCATTATCTGCAGACAGAATTTCAAAGGGCAGGTCAGCATGCGTGAACTCTAGCTATGGCCAGTCGCCTTGAGGGAAGAGTTTCTTTGCGGCCCTCAGATAGGAAACCTGATTTCCAGGCACTGGACTCCCACAGTCCTGCTTTAGATAGATGTGAATCCTGTCTAGGTCTGTGTGTTCTTTCATGCTTAAAGGTTTATTTGGGAACAAGACAAAGAAAAAAAAAAGTTTCTAGGAGTTTATTGGTGGACTATTCACCTCTTCCCACAGCCAGTCCAAAAAGGCAAATACTATTTAAGTGGCCATTTGCTAGGTCTTCCAGAGACAGGCCTGCAGTTTTCAAATGCAGAGTCGATGCCAGCAAACTTTAAAGGTGCTGAATTGAAATTGACTCCAACCTTCTCCCAACTCTAATTTTAGTTCTACTTCTCTCCTGCTTTTACTCTCTAGCATCATGTTGGCCTTCTTTCCCTTTGTTGTTCCCCAAACTAAGGCTCCCCATCTAGAGGGGGCTTTTTCAGGAAGAAACTTAGGCTCTGGAGTGTTTGCTCCTCTTTCTTCAACCTTTCTTTAACCAAACCGCCCCTTGCATCAAAACCTACCCTGCTTCTTCCTATTCCCTCTGACCCTTCCCAAGCCTCACCAACCTCATAACTCATTCTTTCCATAGAGTTAATAGGTGGTAATTTTATTATTATCTTTCAGGCTTCATTTTTGTAATTTAATGGGGACCTCATAGAAGTAATCTCTCAGGGTAACTAGTGGAAGCTTCATTCACCTGGCAGTGACATGGAAGGGTTAAAGCAATACATGTGCTCTCTTTCTACCAAGCAGGCTTAGAGACCCAGAGCAGCTGCAGGTACTACCACCTTGGTTACCTGAGAACGCAGGTACTGAGGAAAGAATAATTAATTCTTAATGTAGGTGTAATTAATATGTCTGGAGTTGGGAATAAAAGTAGCCTTTCTGTAACTCAGTGTATATTTATTCTTTAAATCTGGAAAATAGAACCACCCCAAAAATTAAACCGATAAAAAATGGAAACCCAAAACTCACCCTCCCAAGACATTACTGGCACATTTGGGACAGTGGTTTACATTCAAGGAACATCATAGCCTTTGGCCCTGGCTTGTGGTGGAGGAGAAGGAAGCACGAAATCAGTCCCTCTGACTAAAGCCACTTTCCAAATCACCTACCTTCACACCTGAGACTGGAAGAATTCTGGACTGGAAATCAGAGACCCAACTTTTAACCCAGGTCCTACTGCTAACTGTGGGGTCTTGACCGTAACAGGAAAAGGAAGAGAACAAACCTTGAAAAATTCTCTTCAGCCTAAGATACCTAGGATTCCAAGACTAAAGGCCTCTTTAGTCTTGTACTTAAGATACAAACACATTCCCTGAATGCAGTGACACATTAGTCAACTATTACCCATTATCCCTTGGGTCAAAGCTTAACCCACACATCTTCCCACAGGTCCTAAAGGATGCCACAAAAGACCAGTCATTTAAACAGGGCGATGAAGAAGGAAGGATTTAGAAGATGGGGTCTCTCTCAAGAGAGGCAAGGAATCTGGCCGAAGACCACACTGGCCTATGGGGAGCATCAGGCTCCGAACCCCGAGTTTGGAGGCACCAAAACAAAAGTGGGGAATGAATGAGGCACAAAAAAACTCGTTTTTCCCACTTTATACTTTTTCCTTGGCTGGGCCTAAATACAAATCGCAAAAAGTCTATCCTAATGAGAGCTTTTAATACCTTTGCGGATGCTTATTAAATGGCAAATAAATAGAGTAATAATGATCCTAAGGACTTCTAATTTCATCACTGCCCTGACACGTGTCAAAATAGCCATGCCCTTTACTGTTCCAGAAATAAGACTCACTTTGTGAGGCCAAAAGGGATCAAGAGGGAGAGAAATGAAGAAAATAACTAAGCAGTGCCCTTATTCAGCATGCACTCTGCACTCAGCACTCAGCACTGTGCTGATGCAGGACATGGGTTCTCTTGTTGTGGTCTTGTGACACATTTGCAAAGGTAGTAGTACCATTCCCATTCTAGAGATGGGAAACACTGAGGCTCAGAAAAGGTCCTCTTGCCCCACAACACCCAGCCAGTGATGGGCACAGCCAGGATTTAAATCCACATCAGGGTAACACAAAACCCATACTCCTTCCACAATGATCACCAAAAGTGAGTTTTAGCCAATGAGTTTTAGCTTTCTACTTCAGTGATAAGCAAAGTAAAAGTGATGATGAGCATTTGATGAGTGCTTATTATTTGCCAATCACTCTGCTAAATGTCATCATTTATCACGACATTTAATCCTCACTCTAACCCTACAAAACAGCTAATACTGTCCTCTTTTCACTGCTGAGGAACCTGAGATTAAGCAATTTACCCAGGGACACATGGTTTGATAGCAAAGACTCAGCCAGACAATCTGACACCAAACACCATAATCGTAACTGCCACACACAGCAAACTTATTTTAGTTCAATCCCCCATAAATAAAAACTTGTTATTGCTCAGAGTATTAAGAGGGATGAGGATAAAGGAGATTTTAACTATGATACAGGCTGCTGACAGACCCAGAAATCGCTCTATGACAGCAGCTTGGAGTGACTAAGAGGTGGATGTTTTCAGAGTGTCAGGCCTGCCCTCAAAGCCATTCAGGCTCAAAACAAAACTCTCTCTGAGTCCTGATGTTTTTAAAAAACACAGGTCCATTTCAATCGTATGGGGACAACGTACCCCATCCTGCAAAAACAACACCCTGGCTCTCTCCCCTCGGGGCCTGGAAAATGTTTCTGGTGTCTTTGCAGAAATGGGAAACTGGAGCAGGGAGGAGGTAAGGAAGAAAGAAAAGAAGGGGAAAAACCCAGTGTCTATGTATGTGAAACGCAGCAGAGGGCTGAGCTAATGAAAGAACATATTTCCAAAACTGGAACCAAAACATATTTCACAAACTCTCTTGGCCTTGCAGAGGATTAGCTGCTAATGGACATGACCGTGGGTACCACTCTCTGTTTACAAGCTTCCTGTCTGCCCTGCATGTAGATGTGACTTTCTGTGTCCTCCGTGAAGGGCTGATTATCCAGTTACCTGGGCTGCATAAACCCAAACAATTCCCAGAGTCTCTTGGATAAGACTCGAGGAGCAAAGTCCAGAGGGGCACTGGCTGTGGACGTATTTTCACCATCAGCTTACAAATGTGTGTCTTCAAGTGTGTGCCCCCACCACAAACAACAGGCCTGAACACTTCCAAAATGCCAGAGTCATGAAAGACAAACAAAGGCTGAGGAGCTGTTCCAGATTAAAGGAGATTAAAGGGACATGAGGAACAAATACAGTGCATGATCCTTGATTGCGTTTGGAGGAGGGGAGTGGAAGTTTCTGTAAAGGATATGATTGGGGCAACTGGCAAAATTCAAATATGGAGTGTCTGTTAGATCACAGTGTTATGCCAAAGTTAAATCTGAACATGATCCTTGCACTGATTCAGTATACAAATGGCCAATGGCCAGACCATATGTAAAAACAGAACTTTGACCCACAACCTGCAGCAGTCTGTCCAGGAAACCAACCCCTTATCTA
Organism: Symphalangus syndactylus; assembly: GCF_028878055.3. Taxonomy (NCBI): domain Eukaryota; kingdom Metazoa; phylum Chordata; class Mammalia; order Primates; family Hylobatidae; genus Symphalangus; species Symphalangus syndactylus. Next base: position 122,462,801 of record NC_072429.2, on the reverse strand, counting down.
CAATAACCAGCCCAGAAAACCAGCCTGCTGTAATTCAGACTTGCAGGAAGCCAGGTTTCTATCTCTAGTGACAATCCAGGAAGCTAAACAATAACTTCTGTAACAATCTACTCAAAATGGTCAGGACTCAGTTAGGAATGGACAACTTCCCTGATTTTTGTTCCCACTTCAAATTTAGGACCAACCAGAGAAAGCCAGAAAGGTACCCCTAACCAATCATAGAGGACACCCTTCTTCGCTGCCTTCAGCTTCCCCAGGCCAACCCTTTTTTCCACCTGAAACCTTCCTGTTTTCTTCTTTATGAGCATTCCCACTCCTCTGCCTGGTTTTGAGACTCTGCCAAAAGACAGGTGATGGTGCTGACACCCATGCTGTTAGCAAGCTCTGAATAAACAGCCTTTGCTTTTCTCATTTGATTGGTCTTCATTTATTTCTGCAGCACCGTGGTTATATGAGACAAAGCACTTGTTCACAGGAAACACACACTGAAGTGTTTAGGGTTAAAGAGCGCGCCCTTAATCCTCAAATGGTTCAGAAATATACCTACACACACACATCTAGAGAGGGAGGGAGCAAGGAGGCAAATGTGGTAACCAGCTAACAAACAATTAGTGAACCTGGGTGAATGGTATGGGAGTTCTTTATACCAGCAGTCCCCAGGGACCGGTTTCATGGAAGACAGTTTTTCCAAGGACCAGGGGCAGGGGATGGTTTCAGGATGATTCAAGCCCATTACATTTATTGTGCACTTTATTTCTATTATTATTACATTGTAATATAGAATGAAGTAATTATACAATTCACCATAATGTAGAATCAGTGGGAGTGCTGGGCTCGTTTTCCTGCAATTAGATGGTCCTATCTAGGGGTGATGGGAGACAGTGACAGATCATCCGTCATTAGGTTCTCATAAGAAGCATGCAACCTAGATCCCTAAGTTCACAATAGGGTGTGAGCTCCTATGAGAATCTAATGCCACCACTGATCTGACAAGAGGCGGAGCTCAGGAGGTAATGCAAGCCACAGGGAGCGGCTGTACACAAGCAGCTTCACTCACTCGCTTGCCCCCTACCTCCTGCTGTGCTGCCCAGTTCCCAACAGGCCACAAACTGGTAGCAGTCCATGGCCCCGGGGTTGGGGACCCCTGCTTTATACTATTCTTGCAATTCTTTTGTTAAGTTTGAAATTGTTTTAATATAAAAAGTTTTTTTTAAGTGTCCCCAGCTGATGGCTCACATCCTGACCAAACATTTCACACCTGCTCGCCTAAGACGCTGGACAACGGATTTGAGTCTTGTCCATGCTGCTTTATTTGTTTCCTTTTGCAGAACCATGAATGCAGAAGCCCAGACTCTCTCAGCGTATCCCCTGAAAAATGATCATGTCTTCCCCACCCCCAGCACTCTCCTAACCCTTGTTGGCAGTTCTCTTGTTTGGATCACTGACAAGCGTAGAGACAGCATAGAGAATCAGGGTAATCTTGAAGTCCCTTCTCCTTTCTTTCTGGGCCAAGAAGAACAAAGAATCGGGGGGCTGCTCTCATTATCAGCTCTCACGTGTACCCTGCGCCACGTGATGCCAATGGCTCACGAACCGGGATTGCAAGGATGTTTGGAGATTGGCCATCTTCTTAAGGTTAAGCTGAATTCTTGAAACTGGCTGGACTTAACCATTACATTCCAAAGCTGTTGTATATGACGATTCCCCAACCTGGGCTTCTGATTCCTCTTTCTTCCTTGCAACATGTTGAGGTGCCCTCTTAATTTTTAAGCCTCTCTTATCCCTTAACATAGAGTTTCTTAACTGTGGCTGCACATTGGAATCATCTAGAAGTTTTAAAACAATACTGTGTGTCTTGCCCCAGCCACTCTTATTCAACCATTCCAAGGTACAGACTGGGACCAGATTTTTTTTTTTTTTTTTTGCTTTTTTTTTTGGTTTTGGTTTTGAAGCTCCTCAGAAGATTCTTATGTGGAATTAGATTCTAATGTGTGCAGCCAAGATTGAGAACTACTGCCCTAACATGTTGTTTGCAGGAAATGCACTCTACAATGTTTAGAGATAGAAGGCCAGGATGTCTGCATGTAACCCTCAAATGGTTCAGAAAAAATATATACACATTTGGAGACGGGGAGGGAGAAAGTGATAAAGCACATATCTATGAAGCTCTTCCCTTCCAGATTTTCCATCTTTCTGATAACTTTAGAGAGATTCCTGATCATTTCCTCCAGGTTTGACCTCCCTAAAGCCCCCACTTAGGGGCAATTTACCTGAAATGGTTAGGATTCACTCAGCCTTTACAAAAGGGATTTATTTGAAAGTCTTTCTCAACAACAAACTAAGGAAAGATGAGCCAAGTGAAAGCTTGTCTGGTCTATCACAATCAAAGGTAATCATCGCAACAAGAAAACTCACCCTGTCTATATTTACAAGGTAAAAACCCCAGAAGCACTACAGCACACGTCCCCTTGTGACCCTACAAGTTGTTACAAAGCAAAAAACAACACATCATTCAGATGCAGTTATAAGATACTGAAAATACATGGGGCAAAGAGATGATGAAATTGCACCAGATTTACAGCAACAGGTGATGGCTTCTCCTCTTAGGCATATACGTGGTCATCTGGCCTCTCGGTCACATGAAAGAGAGAACAAGGAGACCCAGCACCAGGAAGTCTGTTGAAAGATCTGTGGCCAGGATTCAAAACAGGGGGGCCATGAGACACTGGAAAAGCATGCATTTGCCCAGTTCTCAGTCCAAGTATTCATTAGAATCACACGGGGGCTTCTGAAAACGTCTCTCTCCAATCCCCAGCCTCATTCAATTAAACCAGTATCTTTAGGTAGGGCCCAGGCACTGGTATGTTTTAAAGGTCCCCAGATGGTCTGAACGTGCTTCCCGCTTGACTTTGAATATCACCTCCACATGGAATTCTCTTATCTCGCCAGCCAGGCAGGACTCTTGAGTTCATCATGCCCTCTGATCCAAGTTCTGTAGCCACATCACTTTTTTTCCCCTACCCCCATCCCCTTCACTCTGCCTTCTTCTTGTCTCACCCTTTCCTTGTTACACACATGTACACACACACTCATATACACACACTCACACAACCACACACACAGGCCAACAGAGCAGAAATCCCAGCAAGCCCACTTGAGTCGTTACAGTTTCTTGCATATGAGCCATTTTCTCAATTACACTATGAGCTTCAGGGAGCAGGTATCTCCCCTTACCATGTGGGGCCCCTGGTAGCATCTAGCAAAGTCTCTAGCTCAGGTAGGAAGATGGCTTGAGCCCGAGAAGCCGAGGCTGCAATGAGCCATGATCATACTACCACACTCCAGCCTGAATGACAGAGAGAGATCCTGTCTCAAAAAAAAAAAAAAAAAAAAGCAAATCACCAATTGGCCAAAGGGTCGGTTGATCTATTCAGCCAAAACTATCCAAAAACAGACTCACTGCGCCCAAAACTTGGTATCCTATGGTAGAGTCAGACAGCCACTGAATATTAAGTACCATGGACTGGATTTGAATTCTGGCCCCAACACTTATGAGTTATGAGAGTTTAAGTAAATGACTCAAGGCGTTTTCTCTAAGCCTCAGTTTCTATACCAATCAAATGCGAATAATATTGATATCCACCTTATAAGGCTGTTAGATAATATTAATACATACAAAGCACTTTGCAGCTTCAAAGTGTCTGACAGATAATAAACATTCAATACATGGCAGCAATTTTCAATAGCCACATCTGTGGACCGAAGTCCACAGAAATGACCCCCAAAGTCCAAATCAATCACGTGTAACATCTTTTCTAAACAGTGACAATGGTTCACAAAAATAGTCTCCAGATGGTACAGGGCCCACTGCTTTGTGGTTTTCTGCCAATATTCCAGTGTCCTGTCTGGGTGACCCTGCAGCTCAATTCTGACTATTCTCACTTTCAAGAAGCCACCCATGAAGTGTCAATCCATGACTCATCTGTTTCATTCTTCCCTTACAACAAGATACAGGGCAGGTGGGAAGACTGTTGAGTTCAATTCTGGAAATCAGGCCAAGTATCCAGATTCTTAGGGATGCCCATCAGTCACACAGAAGGTCTTATGCATGAATGAATCATCCGTAGGACTTGCCATGAAGGCAAGGTGTGGGTTCAACTCCCAGAGACTCTGTTTCCACAGATCTGGACTTCCAGGCTTTCCTTCTTCTGAGAATGACTTTGTGTCCCAACCCTTTGTTGCCCCCAAAGACAAGCCTACGGACCCCACCAAGCAACAGACAATAACATAGAGAACACAGAATGCCACAAAGTTCTTAGGCTCCTGACACTGGCTCCTCCCTGGGATGGTCTCTGGAACCCTCTTCAAGCTCTTCGGGTCTGCTTTCATTCCTGAGGGTGATACTCACTGAACCACCCCACTTCTCAAGATCGTTCCTTGGATGAGACACAGCATCGTCTTCCTCTGTGGAAGCCCCTGTCCTCAGCCCAAGAGTCCTGGGGTCAGATCACTGCTGTCTACTAATATCTCTCAGGTGCCAAGCTGTCTCATACTTGAGGAGTCCAGGCCAAAGCCAAACTCATCTCTTTGGGCCCTGAGCTCTGGGCACTTTCCTTCACATGAAAGCGTGATGAGCAGTGAGTCAACAATATTTACCAAGTGTCCAGATGTAAGAGTCACTCATATTTTCCCAGCCATACTTGCCATGGGGGTACAACAGGGTCCCAAGGACAGCACCAACACAGAATTTGAGAGGCAACTTGTGACCCCTTTTGGGGCTCAGAACATAATATCCCAAAATATGGTGCCTTGTAACCCTCAAAGCACTGAGTACTTTGAACTAAAGGAGATTGGAAGGGCCTCAGCCGAAAGGTCTTTCTGACCTTTAGTTATCTTGTCTCCCACCCTGTCTTTCTCCTGCAAAGTGAGTCATTTAGAAACCAGAATTCCTCTCCTGCAAGGCAGGTCATAGAAACTAGAACCCCTTTCCCACAAAGCAAGCTGTAAAACTGCTAAGGTCACTCCCTTCTCCCTCGAAGATCCTCAATCCAGAGGGGTCCAGCCCCATACCCAGGAGGAAAGAACACTCTACAGAGACTCCACGAAGAATCTAGGCAGGCCTTGTGGGCTTCCTCGCTCAGTCCATTACCATTAGATCACACTCCTCTGTCCAACCACACTTCCACATGGCTGTCCATTCATCATCAACCTAAGCATAAAAACAGGCAATTTCCCTGGGTCCCTGGGTCTTCATTTCTGAAGGTTCCCACATCACTTAAAACTTTGACTAAGTAATTCATTATACTTTTCTCTTGTTAACCTGTCTTTTGTTATAGGGGTGTTGGCTGTGACCCTTATGATGGGTGAGGAAAGGTATCCCACCTTTTGACCCTACACCCCCTAACACAACCACCTCTACCTAGCTCTTTCCCAGGAAGTCCCCAAAAAGATGCTCACTCATGCTAAAGAAAGTCATGTTCTGGGCCCTTGTTTGGAGTTTGTCTCCTGCCACAGCCATGTCCCCAGAGCTCTGGCTCCATCCAGAAACAAGGTGGTCTGGCCCTGCCTCAGGCCGCAGTGTCCCGGCCCATTTTGTCTCAAAGGCACAACGTCCCTTCACCCACACCTCAGCCCATGCTCCACTGAGTGCGCTTCACAGAGCACTCCAGCCTTTTTGCTCTGTCTTTCATAGAGCTTGATTCCAGCTCCATCGTGTAACCACCAGAGAGGGTGTGTGCTCCCTAAAGACACTCCCTGCTGGGCTCAAAACCTCCTTCCTTCTGAGACATGAAGCCAGCTGGGCTTCTGGGTTGGGTAGGGACTTGGAGAACTTTTCTGTCTAGCTAAAGGATTGTAAATGCACCAATCAGTGCTCTGTGTCTAGCTAAAGGTTTGTAAACGCACCAATCAGCACTCTGTAAAAACGGACCAATCAGCACTCTGTAAAATGGACCCATCAGCAGGATGTGGGTGGGGCCAAATAAGGGAATAAAAGCAGGCCACCCTAGCCAACAGCGGCAATCCACTGGTATCCCCTTCCAGGCTGTGGAAGGTTTGTTTTCTCACTCTTTTCAATAGCTCTTGCTGCTGCTGGCTCTTTGGGTCCACACTGTGTTTATGAGTTGTAACACGCACTGCGAAGGTCTGCAGCTTCACTCCTGAAGCCAGCAAAAGCAGGAGCCCACCAGGAGGAACAAACAATGCGCCACCATTAAGAGCTGTAATACTCACTGCGAAGGTCTGCAGCTTCACTCCTGAAGTCAGCAAGACTATGAACCCAGCAGAAGGAATAAACTCTGGGCACATCTGAATATCTGAAGGAACAAACTCCAGACACACTATCTTTAAGAACTGTAACACTCACCACGAGGGTCCACGGCTTCATTCTTGAAGTCAGCGAGACAAAGAACCCACCGGAAGGAACCAATTCTGGGCACACTTTCAACACCCACTCTGCCCTTCATACCAATTATTTAGGCATCTCCATTTCCACACTCTCACTCTCCTAAGGGACTTGTCAGTCCCTCCTGCTCACGCCCCCCAGAAGTCTGGCCTCATTGCCCTCTAGACAAGCCCAGATATGTCTACAAACAGCAGAAAACATTGCTCTTAAGCCTTCAAGCCAGGACCACCACCACCCACAGTTCCCTGAGGAAGACTAGGGAAGTTTGGGTCCAAGAAGGATGTAGTCCTCAAGTGGTTGAATACCTAAAACCTGAAGGAGTACCACAGAAATGTAAGATGATAACATTAGGGGAAACTGAAACTGAATGAGGGATGTATGGGAACTTCTGTACTATCTTTGAAACTTTGCTATAAATCTAAAATTATTCCAAATGAGTTTATTTTGGAAACAAAGAGAAAAAGAAGGGAAGGAAGGAAAGAGGAAGGAAGGAAGGAGAAGGGAGAGAAGGGGAGGGAGAGGGAAGGGAAGAGGAGAGGAGGTAAGGAAAGAAGGAAAAAGACAATTATCTTTCGATAGGGGTTCAGATGAGAAAGACAATATCTAATCAGGCATATCAGTGATTGCTACAAAAAATGTTTCATAATGAACTCTAACATCTTTAAAAACAAAAAAAGGGAGGCAGGCCCTTCTTCCCAGCATGTACATTGCACCCTACTTCCACATACATACACACACACACACACACACACCCCTACCTACCACCACCACCACTCACTATCAAGGAATGAATTGTAGGCCCTTGGTTCTATCCTCTCAAGAAGGTTCAATCTTGCCATTGCCATTTGGAGTAACCATGAATGCTGCTCACCAGGTATTTCTGGCCCTTCACCTATGTGGTAAGAAAGCACTTCCTGGAAATAGGAATGCGTTTACACTCATGGTGGGAGTGTAAATTAGTTCAACCATTGTGAAAGACAGTGTGGCGATTCCTCAAGGATCTAGAACCAGCAATACCATTTGACCCAGCAATCCTATTAGTGGGTATATACTCAAACGGTTATAAATCATTCTACTATAAAGACACATACACACATATGTTTATTGCAGTGCTATTCACAATAGCAAAGACTTGGAACTAACCCAAACGTCTGCCAACAATAGACTGGGTAAAGAAAATGTGGCACATATGCACCATGGAACACTATGCAGCCATAAAAAAGGATGAGTTCATGTCTTCGCAGAGACATAGATGAAGCTGGAAGCCATCATTCTCAGCAAACTAACACAGGAACAGAAAACCAAACACTACGTGTTCACACTCATAAGTAGGAGTTGAACAATGAGAACATATGGACACAGGGCAGGAAACATCACATACTGGGGCCTGTTGGGGAGTTGGGGGCTAGGGGAGGGATAGCATTAGGAGAAATGCCTAATGTAGATGATGGGTTGATGGATGCAGGAAACCACCATGGCATGTGTATACCTATGTAAGAAACCTGTATGTTCTGCACATGTATCCCAGAACTTAAAGTATAATTTTAAAAAAAAAGCACTTCCTAGCCCCTCTGTGGGAGGTAGAGTCATGTGACAAGTTCCAGCCAACCAGGTGTAGCCAGCAGCGATGTGTTCCAGTGAAGCATTTGATTATGAGATGAGTCTCTCCAGAGTTCACTTTCCTTCTGTCTCTGTGATTACCCACATCCTGAGTTTGTGAGAAGACATGGAGGCTAGCCTCCATGTGACTCACAATAGGTGTGTGATGTGAGTGAAAAATCAACCTTTGTTTTTATAAGGCACTAAGATATTAGGACTGCTTGTTATCACAGCATAACTTAGCCTATCTTGACTGATACGCCCTCTTTTCTTGACAGATATTCTAGTCTTTCTCCCAACTGTTGTATTAGCGAGCCAGTCATAGCATTCTGCCACCTGCTTTTCATTCTTCCTAGATACTCTTTAAATGTCTCTGAATAATGTTTGCGTGCCTTTATCTATTTCTTCAGCCTGAAAAGTCCTTCCTCACCAAATGCTAAAATTAGTTTCATCCTTTAAAGCCCTGCTCAAAAAAACCCTGAAGCCTTCTCTAAGTCCTATGTTGGAATGAACAGCTCCTGCTGCTCCCAGATTCTTTATTTGAGTCATTAGTATATATCTTATCACACCTCAGTAGAGGTGTGTCTTTCTGCTCCACAGACTGTAAGCTCCTCCAGGACAAGATTAGAGCTAGTTCATCTCTGTATTTGCTCATACATGCACCCTGGACACAGCTGGCATGTTCCATCATTATCATCTCCAGCTTTAGAACACACTGACTTTGAATCTGAAAAAAATCAAACTACATACTTATTAATTTATCTTAGGCCTATGAACATTTATTGAGGGCCTATTAAGGGGCAGGCACTATATTGGGTGCTGGAGATTTAGAGATGTGAATGGCATGACTCCTGCCTCCAAATCCCTCAATCTAGTGGAAGAAAAAGAGACATAAGCAGATAATTATAATGTACATTTATATTCAGTATAACTTGTTTCATTGACTTAGGGTCAAATGCACTCATTTGATTTTATTTCTCCAGTTAATAACTCATACCAGTATTGGCAGAAGGGCTGGTGTACTCGTCTTTAGGGCCTCCATGCTTCCTTTCAGACATAACCCTGTTGGCTTAGTCCAATAGGGTGGGAGTGGGAGCACGGCCTTGCCATATAGGAGCAGAGAAGAGCAGAGTCATCCCCCGACACTCGCACTTTTTCTGATGTTGCTGTGGACTACGAGGCCTGCAGAGCCAAAAAGATGGTGCTTATCTGCTGCTGCAGCCGGCGCCCCCAGGTCCTGATCCCACCCACCCTGCAAAGCTGCCGTGTGAGTGGGTGTCCCTTTCTGGTTTCCACTCCTCCACTGAGTCATGGTTCTCCAAAGCCTAAGCTCTGGGCCCAGGTTCCTTGGTCTGGAGAAACTTCCAGCATCAACCACATTCAGAGCTGGTCTATCCTCCTCCTCCAACTCTCAGACCCTTGTGTGGAGCCCAAGGCCCAGCCTAGCCTCCCATTTCCTTGAAACAATTTTATCTCATGGGACCTGTTGCCTGTTTCCAGCCATGAGCATCAGTCAGAACCAACCTGGTCCACCCTGAAAGAGCTTCCTATCTTCCGCTCTTAAGATTGCAGAAGCTGGGGTATCAGCCCCTTCCCTCCCTGAGGACCCTGCTCATTATTCAAGTAGGGTGAGGACTAGGCCCTGCCAGCAAGGCCCTGCCCCTATTCCCACCACTTCTCCTAGAGCTTTGTGTGCCAAGGATAAAGAGGGTTGTTGCTAAAGTTTCCTGTGGCACTCTGATCTCTGGATCACTGGTGTCCACTTGCCTTTCATTCACGTAAGTACAAGGATGACTCAAGTGACCCCTCGGGACAAAAAGGCCAGTGGTTCATTATGATACTATAATAGGACAAGCACCCAGTGCTGTGGAGCCCAGAAAAACATCTGATCCAGACTGGGGAATGGGAGCAGGAAGTCAAGGAAGCCTGTTTGTATCATTTACCTGTGCTACGATTCCCCAGCTTATGCTCATCTTACATGTCTGTGCCTTAGGCCAGGGAGCTGGTCTGAATGAACTCAGGTCCTCAGGTGTTTGTCAGTTCCAAAACAGGTGGAGTCTCCATGGAAATGGAGCAAACCACAGAGCTGGGGAGGAGGTGAGGACTCACGATGAAGTAGAGGTGGGAATGACGAGACAGAAGTTCGAGGAGTCAGCACTTGAGCCCGAGTGCCAGCAGTTAGCGATCTGTGGCCAACTGTTTTCAAACACTGAACAGACACCGAAGTTCATCTGAACAGACACCGAAGTTCAGGAGCTTGTGGGCTGGGCTGAGCAAGGCAGACCCAGGGGCACAGGGCAGGTTTGCAGCTCAGCAAGGGCTCCCATTGAGGAATGAGCAAGTGCACAGAGGCATGGAAGCGAAGGCCCACCTCTTCCTGAGCGGGTTCAGAAAGGCTCTGTGGAGCAGACAGTGTTAGAGGTGGGTGGGTCTACAGGGCCTCAGTTAGTCTAGAAGATGACTGGACAAATTTAGAAAAGCCTTCTGCTTTGGGGAGCCAAAGAGGAAAAATACACCTACTCCAGGCCAGACATATAGTCAATACTTGGTGAGAGGAACACAGGCTGGGTTTTAGGCTCCACTCTCTGCCCTGGACAGGTGCCTTGGCAGAGTGTGCAAAATGCAAACACAGTTAAAGTGACCCTGCCCAACAATCCCATTCCTGGGTATACGCCCAAAGGAAAAGAAATTGTTATACGAAAAAGACACATGTACTTGTATGTTCATAGCAGCACTATTCACAATAGCAAAGACATGGAATCCACCTAGGTGCCCATCAACTAGATGAAGAAAATGTGGTACATGTGCACTATGGAATACTACACACCCATAAAAAAGAGCAAAATCATGTACTTTGCAGCAATATGGATGCAGCTGGAGGCCATTATCCTAAGTGAATTAACACAGGAACAGAAAACCTAACACTGACAGGCCAGGCACGGTGGCTCACACCTATAATCTGAGCACTTTGGGAGGCCAAGGTGGATGAATCACTTGAGCCTGGGAGTTCAAAACCAGCCCGGGCAACATGGCGACACCCGGTCTCTACCAAAAATACAAAAATTGGCCGGGTGTGGTGTCACGGGCCTGTAGTTCCAGCTACTTGGGAGGCTGAGATGGGAAGATTGCTTGAGCATAGGAGTTTGAGACTGCAGTGAACTGGGTTTGTGCCACTGCACTGCAGCCTGGGTGTCAGAGTGTGAGACCCTGAATCAAAAAAAAAAAGAACTTGTTCAGTGTTGGAAGGGTGTATGTGTCCAGGAATTTATCTATTTCTTGTAGATTTTCTAGTTTAGTTGCATAGAGGTGTTTACAGTATTCTCTGATGGTTGTTTGTATTTCTGTGGGGTCAATGGTGATATCTCCTTTATCGTTTTTTATTGTGTCTATTACATTCTTCTCTCTTCTCTCTTCTTTATTAGTCTAGCTAACGGTCTATTTATTCATTTTTTCAAAAAAACAGCTCTTGGATTCATTGATTTTTTGAAGGGTTTTTGTGTCTCTATCTCCTTCAGTTCCGCTCTGATCTTGGTTATTTCTTGTCTTCTGCTAGCTTTAGGGTTTGTTTACTCTTGGTTCTCTAGTTCTTTTAGTTGTGATGTTAGGGTGTCGATTTGAGATCTTTCTAGCTTTTTGATGTGGGCATTTAGAAAGGGAAAGAAAACCAAATACCATATGTTCTCACTTATAAGTGGGAGCTAAACCTTGGTTACTCATGAACATAAAGATGGGAAAGATAGACAATAAGGACTGCTAGAGCTGGGAGGGAGGGCAGGGGACAAAGGTTCAAAAACTCCTATTAGGTAGTATGCTTAGTACCTGGGTGATGGGATCATTCATACCCCAAACCTCAGTGTCACGCAACATAGCCATGTCATGGACCCCTGAATCTAAAGTAAACATTGACCCCTGCACATGGACCCCTGAATCTAAAGTAAACATTGAAATTATAAAAAAAATAATAAAAATAAAGTGACCCTGGCTTCAAAGAAGGAGTGAGAGAGTGCCCTGAACAGAATGGAAAAGGCTAATCCAGGCAGACGAACAACGTGGGCAAAGTCCAAGGGCTAAGGCAGAACTTGATTCCGAGATGCCTTTAAACTTCCTGCCTCTGTGGAAAATGGTCCCAGAGTGCAGGTGAACCGGGGTTTACAGGGATGAATTGTAGAACAATTGCCACCATTAGAGAGCAATAAAAAGGCACCACTATTAGAGATCAGTTCTCAATCTATGGAGGATAGGGATGAGAGTTGAAATGACGAGGTCGCTGTCAGTGGCAGAGAAATTATTCAGCAAGCTTCAAATATGTGGAAAACACCTGGGACTGATCCATCCCTTCATTAAAAAAAAAAAAAAAGAAAAGAAAAAACCTTTCTCTTCTAAACTAGGATTCAGAGACCGAATCTCCAAAAATAACTATTCTTAGCTCTTCATTTTCCTTTGTGAGTTTGGAAAAGAACAAACACATTTTACTTGGCTGGTTTTGACCTTCTCTGCAGTAGACATACCTTCCCCACCAGCCCCCGCACCCGGGATGAGTCACTAGGAAGAACATTTTAATCAGACCACCACCATCCACAGACAATACAAGGAGATAAAACACCTGTGAGCGTGGACCATTGAAGCCAGTTCTTTATGAAATAAACAAGGCCATTTGTTTACTCTAGGTCTCCCAGAATTAGCCAAGTGGAAAGGTGGAGGAGGCCACCCCACCACAACCAATGGCGTGATTTGAGAGAGGCAAAAGGTTTGCTAACTCTACCTCAAAAGAGTCAAAAGCCCCTGCCGAAGCTTTGCAAGTGCTACAAAAATCACTCTCAGAAAATGGCAGTCTTCTGAAGGTGCTATTGAATCTTCTCAAGAGGACCTGTCTACACAGCAGCCATGCCTCCCTTCCCTTGCAATAGTACCCTGATTCCCAAGTACCCTCCCCCAGGTGCTGCAGGGGAGGCAGGCGCAAACCCCAGCTCTGGAAGGTGAGTCAGTATTGGTCCAAGCAGGTCATGAAGGACCTTTTCCCCTTGCCAGCTTTTGTTTAGCCATGGGCACATGCCACAATTCCAGCCAATGAGCTATAAGGGGAAGTCTGTGGGAGACAGGGAGTGGCTTAGAGAAAAGATCTCTTAGCTCTTACAAAGAAACACAAGGAAGGGACAGCCTGTGTTTCTGCCTGGGACCACAGGTGTGTATGGATGTGTTTTCTGAAATTCAATGTCAGTTAGACTGAGTGACACACACAAAGGATGGTGAAGGCAAAAGATACCAAAAACCTGGGTGCATGATGAATCGTGAAGCCATAGAGCTAACCAACAAAGAAATGGCCCTTTTTAGGACTCTCATTATATGAGTTAATAAGTATTCTTATTTTTTTTAGAGATTTTTAATTGAGAGCATTATGCAGTTCTTGCATTGCTGTAAAGAAATACCTGAGAGTGGGTAATTTATAAAGAAAATAGGTTTAATTGGCTCGTGGTTTTGCAGGCTGCACAGGAAACATACCAGCTTCTGCTTCTGGGAAGGCCTCAGGAAACTTACAATTATGGCAGAAGGTGAAGCGGGGAGCAGGTATAAGACAAAGAAAGACAGCAAGACTGAATCTTGTGTTTTTAGCCTGAATGATGCTGCCATTACCAAGATAGGAAACACTGGCTGGAACAGTTTTGGGGAGTGGGAGGGTAGCAAGAGTTCCATTTTGGATAAAGTAGGGGCTTTTAGACTTCCTAGTGAGGCTAATCATCAGGCAGCTGGGTTTGTGAGTTTGGAGTTTAGAGTAGGTGAGACTAGAGATATAAATTTGATAGTTGTTCAGCAAATAGGAGGTGTCTAAAGTCAGAGGACCAGAAGAGAGGATCGAGAGAATGTGTACAGATAGGAAAGAAGATGGAGCTGGGGCTCTACAACATGTTATAATGGGAAGAGGAGGCCGGTGCAGCACATAAACAAAAGAATCCTCCAGAATCCAGGCGAAGGACATGTTTTGAAGCAGGAAGGATCAATTGTGTCGAAAGCTGTCAATAGCTCATGACAAAGACTCAGAATTGACCACCGGATATGGCAACATGGAGGCAGCTGTTGACCTTGAAGAAAGCATTCCAAGATCAAAAATGCTCTTAAAACACTGGAGCCATTTTGAGACAGAAAGAGTGGAAGACAGTTTGCATTACAGGCAAAGTTGTGCATTCACATAACCCACAATCCAGCAATTCTATTTCTAATATCTACTGGAGGGAAACCCTAGCACACAAGCACCACAAAATATATCCAAGAGTGTTCAGAATGACACTGTTCAAAATGGCCCCAAACTGAAAACAACCCAAATGTCCATCAATCCTAGAAAAGTAGAACACATATGTAAATTTGAGTATTGTGATACAATAAATACAATACAATACAGCGAAGAAAATGAATAAACCTTCAGAGACAACAACATGGATAAATACTAAAAATAAAATGCTGAGGTTTTAAAAGAAACGAGTCTCAAAAGAACACATATAATATTATTCAACTCATATGAAATTCGAAAACAAGCGAAACCAAACTACAGTTGATCCTTAAACAACAAAGATTTGAACCACTCAGGTCCACTGGTACACAGATTTCCTTCCTCCTCTGCCACCCCTGAGACAGCAAGACCAACCCTTCCTTGAGGGCGGGGGGTGGGAGCCTACTCAACATGAAGATGATGAGGACAAAGATCTTCATGATGATCCACTTCCATTCACTGAATCATACATATTTTTATCTCTTCCTTATGATTTTCTTAATAACGTTTTCTTTTTTCTAGCTTGCTTTACTATGAGAATATAGAATTGCAATATATATGACATACCAAATATATGTTAATCAACTGTTTTTGTTATCAGTAAGGCTTCCAGTCAGTAGTAGGCTCTTAGTGGCTAAGTTTTGGGGAAGTCAAAAGTTATATGTGGATTTTCAACTGCACAGGGTGTCAGGGCCGAAGCTCTCGTGTTGTTCAAGGATGAATTATAAATTGTTTAAGGATGCATACATAAGTGATAAAACTCAAAAAAAGGCAAAAAAAATATATTTTTTAACTTTTATTTTAGATTTGGGGGTACATGTGAAGGTTTGTTACATAGGGAAACTTGTGACTTGGGGGTTTGTTGTACAGATTATTTCATCACCTGGGTAACCCAATAGTTATCTTTTCTGCTCTTCTCCCTCCTCCCACCCCCCACCCTCAAGTAGACCCCAGTGTCTGTTGTTTCCTTCTTTGTGTTCATAAGTTCTCATCATTGAGCTTCCATTTATAAGTGAGAATATGTGGTATATGGTTTTCTGTTCCTCATTAGTTTGCTAAGGATAATAGCCTCCAGCTCCATCCATGTTCCCGGAAGAGACATGATCCCATTCTTTTTTATGACTGCATAGTACTCCATGGTATGTATGCACCACATTTTTTAAATCCAATCTGTCCTTGATGGGCATTTAGGTTTATTTTATGTCTTTGCTATCGTGAATACTGCTTCAATGAACATTTGCATGCATGTGTCTTTATGATAGAATAATATCTATTCCTCTGGGCATATACCCAGCAATGGCATTGCTGAGTCAAGTGGTAGTTTTGCTTTTAGCTCTTTGAAGAATCACCATACTGCTTTCCACAATGGTTGAACTAATTTACACTCCCACCAACAGTACATATTTAAAGTAAGGTTAGTCAAAATCATTGAGTATTTTCTCCATCTGTGTCCAGCTACTTGATGTAGATAAAGAACAGGAGGAGAGTTGGAATTTTGTCAATTGAATATAATGGAGAGAAAGAGTGCAAGGGTGTGGCTGACCTAGCAGGGCATGGACTCTAGCTGGTCAAGAAGAGAAGTACAGACAGCAGCAAACTTCATATTCACTACTGATAACACTGTCTTCAACTGCCAATGTAATTATTACTGCCATTTGTGTTTTAAAGATATAGCAAGGGAATTTGTTCCAACAGGACTTGGTATTTTATCTGCTTTTAAAATTTTTTAATGTCTATAAAGATATAAAAGTCTTTGGGAAAACTGGGCTTTTAAAATTTGCCCTGATAGGCTCCTGGTTTTATCAGAAAACTGATAAGACACAGGAAAGCCTGGGAACCACTATCTCATGCAATCTTCCCCCAAGTAAGGGTACATTTCATAGGAACAACATGCTCTGCTGATTATCATCATAGGGCAAGGCAAGAGATAGATCTGACATCTAAGCCTGCCTCTATCCCCAGCTGAGTTTGGCCAGGTTTCTTAGCCTCTTTCAACTTCAGTCTTTTCATCCACACAGTAGGGATAACAATAATATCTTCCTCCTAAAATTGTCTTAAGGATTAAATGAGAAAATTCACATAAAGTGCTTAGCAAGGTGCCAAGCACATCATAAATATTCAATAAAAAATAATTATAATGAGTTAGAGTAAGTACTCAAAAAACGTTAGCTGGTTTTGTTTGTTGGTGGTGGTTCTGTTGCTTTTGAGTGATTTAACCCCTCATAAGGAGTTAAATGTTTGAGTACCTCCAGGATAAGGAAGTCTCAATCTTACTGATATTCTATTCTATAGTTGGCCAACCTTAATTTGATCTGAGACATCTTGGAAGCACTTATGTTCTTAGCACTGTTTTAAGCACCTTATATGTATATTTCACTTAATTTGCACAACAGGATTCAAAACCAGATCTTTCTGCTGCTAGAATCTATACTTTTTTCCCAATGAGACACTCTTCTTCCTGACAAATTCAACCATCTTTTCTAGTTCTGCCCTCAGGAAGGACTCAGAGGAAGTCAACGACTCTCCTTCATAGTGGTTTCCTCCACATTGAATGGCAAACTCTCCAGAGGTGTTGATCACACTGGGAGGTTGTCTCCTCACCTGGTTGGGGCTGTTGGGAAAGTCAGAGGCTGGCAATGTCAGAATGGCCTCAGAGTTCACTGGCTTCTCTACTTACAGCCAGAAACCTCTTCCCAGAAAGATCTTTAATCTAAAGTTATTTCCATAATGTCCAGGGAAGCAACTTTTCTGCCCAGTAAAACAAGGATCTGCTGATCCTATAGTCCCAGGATAGAATCCTAATACATGACTTTCTGCCTCAAATAGATGTGCTGTCCTTTCGTCATTCAACCAGAAAGCTGTTAGTATTTGCCAAGTACACAGGCACCCAGGGGAATGCCAAGGAAATACAAGGTCTGGTGCCTAAGAACATAAGGACACCCTATAAGGACACTCTAAGAGCCTATGTGGCCTCAGATAAATCACTTCACCATCCTAACCCTCAGCTTTCTCTATGTGAAATGGGGATAGGAATAATTGCCAATGCAAGGATTGCTGTGAGGATTGAATGAGATGATGCTAGTGATTATTATGGAAGATACTCACATAGCTTCCCTTCTTCCTTGTCATCAGAACCCCAGTTTTGTTCAGGAAAGTACCTGCTCCCAGACTGTGAATTAAAATGTATCTGATATGGTTAAGACCATCATCTTCCTCTCCACCAAGATGCTCACTTTCCCAGCCTCCCTGATGCCTAGGGATCCCCATTTGATCTTGTTCTGACTAATGAGAGGTAAAGAGGAGTCATCTGGAAGTCTTCTGGGAAACTTTTTGGTTTCTTGTAAAAGGAACAGGCATGAAGTCATACATAGAAGTGCTTTCACCTCATCCCACCCCACCTACAAATACACACACTGTTTCTTCTTTGAATTCAGATGCAATGCCTGGAGCTGGGGTAGCCACCTTGTGACCAAGAAGCAGCAAGTTTGAAAGCAACAGTCAAAAGCTAAGTAGAGAGGGGCAGAAATGAAGAATGACCCTGGATACTTGAGGAGACATTAGAGCTGATAAACCAACCTCAAAATACCTACCTCAGAGTTCTCAGTGAGATTATAAATGCTTGAGTACTTAAGCCACTAGTATCAGTTTTTCTGAATAATTGACTTGATGCTATCATCTATTGTTACCATTCGCTCCAAGTTCCCATCACTGATCCTTCTATGACTTCGAGGGGTGAACCACGTCTCGGAGTACCAAAGGGACTTTTGAGGGACATTACTTTAACCAAGGCATACACAGTAAAGTCAGGCCCCTCTATTATTTTCCATAAAGTCCTCCTATACAAAGAACCCCAGCAGAGTCTGCAAATGAGGGGCCTTTTGTCCTATGTGGTTTACACAATGCTTCTCAGGGAGTCTTCCGGTATGACACCATATATGCAGGCTCACGGGTCAACTCCATTCTCCATATGTCTCATATGTTATGCTGACACCATTCTGGGTGTATCCTGGGCATTCTGCTCTGTTTCAGTGGGAAAACTTCTCCTGACTCTCAGAATCAGATTTCACAATTGCCCATTGTATTAGTCCATTTTCACACTGCTGATAAAGACATACCCAAAACTGGGTAATTTATAAAGAAAAAGAAGTTTAATGGACTCACAGTTCCATGTGGTTGGGGATGCCTCACAATCATGGCGGAAGGCAAAAGGCACATCTTATATGACAGCAGGCAAGACAGAATGACAACCAAGTGAAAAGGGTTTCCCCTTATAAAACCATCAGATCTTGTGAGACTTATTCACTATCATGAGAACAGTGGGAGGGAAACTGTCCCCATGATTCAATTATCTTCCACTGGGTCCCTCCCACAACACGTGTGAATTATGGGAGCTACAATTCAAGATGAGATTTGGGTGGGGACACAGCCAAACCGTATCACACACAAAGACAGAGGAGGGATCTGAACATGGGAGCAAATGCATAGAAAATGCTCAGCACAGTGGCTGGTACTTGGCAGTTTCTCAATAAAAGGCAGCTATTATTCTCATGATGATCAGGACCATTCTCATTATAGAACAGAATTGCTGTCACTTCTAAATTCAGCTACTCCACAAAGGGATCAACAGGCCCTGCACTTCCAAGTCCACCCACTGTCTGTGACTTGGATATTAGGATTATTTCTCACATGGCATGCTTCCAGAGCAGGAGGGGCCTGGCAGGTTGTAGTAGGTGAGCAGGTGCCTCAATAGGCTACACAGAGAAGGAGGCATCACTTAGCCTGACCATTCAGAAGATGAGTGAAGACCATGGTAAAGAAATCATACACTGTCTTCCAAACCTAAGCCGAATGTCAAGATGAATTTTATATCATTCATCACCCAACAAGTATTCACTGAGGCACAAGGCGGGTGCTCAAAACTGTACTGAAAAGAAAAACCCTAAAAAACAAGACAGAGAGTGGGATGTATACTGCAGAGAGTATTTGTGGCTTGGTTGAAAGAATTATGCCAGGAAAACATCCTCAGGTTTTAGCTGCTCACTTTCCTGGAATTCTAACTGAGTTACCAAGCTAGAAGATCCTGGAAGACACACACCAAGCTTGCCAACAGAGCGCTCCTCTAAAATACACCCTGCAGCTCTGTAAACAAGCCAACCCCATACATCCAAATGACCATGTGCTGAGACCATGTCTACGTGGTGCTTTCTGCCCATGGGGAGCCACCCTCGTGAGTGGCAGAGTGGGTGCACAGAGCAAAGGACGGCAACCGGGAGACCTTTGTCTCCACCAGCCCCCACCCCCCACTGAATTGCTGCCTGTCTCCCTGTGGATCACTGAGCCCCCCAGACCCCCATTTCCGCACCTGTCAAGTGAAGGGGCTGGATTCCATGGCCCCTGTGATGATTAACTTTGTGTGTCCACTTGGCTGGGATGCAATGCCAGAAAAGTGGTCAAACAGTATGCTGTATGTTTCTGTGAAGGTGTTTTGTGGATGAGATTTACATTAAAATCTGTGAGCTTCGAGGAAAGCAGATGACCCTCCATCATGCAGGCAGGCTTTACCCAATCAGTGGAAGGCCTGAATAGATCGGACTGGCCTCCCTACACAAGAAGGCATCCTGCCAGCCAACAGCCTTTGGTTGGACTCGGACTGCAATTCTTCCCTGAGCCTCCATCCTGCCGGGCCACTCCAGATTTTAGACTCCCCAAGCTGCTACAATCATGTGAGCCAATGTCATATATATATATATATATATATAATACTTTAAGTTCTAGGGTGCATGTGCACAACGTGCAGGTTTGTTACATATGTATACATGTGCCATGTTGGTGTGCTGCACCCACTAACTTGTCATTTACATTAGGTATATCTCCTAATGCTATCCCTCCCCACTCCCCCCACCCCACAACAGGCCCCAGTGTGTGATGTTCCCCTTCCTGTCTCCAAATGTTCTCATTGTTCAGTTCCCACCTATGAGTGAGAACATGCAGTGTTTGGTTTTTTTGTCCTTGCGATAGTTTGCTGAGAATGATGGTTTCCAGCTTCATCCATGTCCCTACAAAGGACATGAACTCATCATTTTTTATGGCTGCATAGTATTCCATGGTGTATATGTGCCACATTTTCTTAATCCAGTGTATCCTTGTTGCACATTTGGGTTAGTTCCAAGTCTTTGCTATTGTGAATAGTGCCACAATAAACATACATGTGCATGTGTCTTTATAGCAGCATGATTTATAATCCTTTGGGTATATACCCAGTAATGGGATGGCTGGGTCAAATGGTATTTCTAGCTCTAGATCCCTGAGGAATCACCACACTGTCTTCCACAATGATTGAACTAGTTTACACTCCCACCAACAGTATAAAAGTGTTCCTGTTTCTCCACATCCTCTCCAGCACCTGTTGTTTCCTGACTTTTTAATGATCGCCATTCTAACTGGTGTGAGATGGTATCTCATTGTGGTTTTGATTTGCATTTCTCTGATGGCCAGTGATGATGAGCATGTTTTCATGTGTCTGTTGAGCCAATTTCTTAAAATGTGTGTGTGTGTACCCCCACATATTCTGTTACTTCTGTTTCTCTGGAGAACCCTAAGACAACCCCCAAACTCCTTTCCCGTTCTAAGTTGCTGGAAGACTGATGGCAGAAGGGAAGATTAGGCCCATCTCTCAGCCTGAAGCTCCCCAGGGCAGAGATGTTAAAGTGATGGAGATAATGGCCTCTTTTAGGAGGACTTGTGCAATGGGCCTCCTCAGCACAGCAATAAATACCAGTAGTTCCAGAACTGGTACACCAAGTACTGTGGGGTGTGGGGTGAGATAAATTGATATGAACACAGCCAAGAGGGAATCCAAAATAGGAGGTTATGAAGACAGCCTCACATTCCACAGGTTTTGCCGTCCTCTGTTGGGAGCTCCCCATCCACTTGTCACTTGACAGCACCGTTATCCCAGAGACAAGAAACAAGTTTGTTTTTACTGGTGACTGATGAGGTCTTGTTACAGAACTGCAGAGCAGCAAGACACAATTTGGTAAAGATCTGGGAAAGAGGTAGAACAGAGAACATCCTCATATTCAAATCCATTCGAAGGTCACAGCCACTTGGAAGAGCCTGCTCCACGCCAGCTGTTCCTGGATGCCCTGGGACCTTTGCATGCCTGTCCTTCAACCACACTCCCAGCAGATCCCAGCCACAGCTTGCAGAACTAGAGAGGGCACAGGTGGGAGATGACGACTCATTCTCAGCCTCCTTTGCCAGCTTTTCTTCCTCCTTGAGTCCTGTGTGCCCCAGGTTCCATCAAAGGCCCTCTGCTCTTCTCTTTCCTCCTACACGCTTCCAGGTTGTCCCACCCAGACCCAAGCCTTCAATTCTCATGCCTCTGTGGATGAACCCAAAATCTAGATTTCCATCTCTGACTGCTCTCCTGTGCTCCTGACCTGAGCTCCCCTAGAACATAAGCTTCATTGAGGACAAGGATGGGTGTCTCTTTTCTCTGATGTGTCTCCAGCTCCTAGAATGTATTTGGTGATGAATAAATGTCTCTTGAATCAATTAATGGATGTGCATTCAGCCATGTTGAAACATCTCCACTTAGGCTCTCTTGGACTAAGCGTACATAAAACCAAACCCTTATTCTTTCCCTCTGCCAAACCCAGGCCTCCCGCTGTGTCCCTCACTTTGTGGATTCCCTGCACTATCCATTTCCTAGCTCAGTTCTGAAATCTGGGTGTCCCCTCTGTCTCTTGCTCGCCATCACCTCCCACTTCCAGTGAATCTCCAGATTCTATCCTCTTATGCCTCTTACCTGCTCAGTCTTCTCTTTCCCCACCTGGAGTGAGGAGTGAGCCACCTGTCCCTCTTATGGTATCATAGTCATCTGTTTACTTTTCTGCTTCTCCAATTAGACAAGGAGTCATGTAATCACAAAGACCTGAGGTACTGACATTTACCTGTGTGTATGGGGAGGAAGGAGTCCCAGAATCTGAATCCGCCTTCTTATTTTGGGAAAATCCCTCCCCTGTGGTCATAAGCATGTGAGCTGGCCTCACCCTCAGAAGCTTCCACCCAGGACTTAGAAACTGGAGGGAGGAAAGCCAAGAGGCAATTTCCTCCAGGGCTTATTCATGCTCTGGCCATCAGGGTGGCTGTACCAGCAGGGTGGTGCCAGCTCTGAGTCCTCGCCAGCAGGCTGCTCTCGGGCGGGCCCTGGGGCTGTGCTCTTGGTGGACTGGCTCCCTTTGTTCCTACCTCTTACCCAAGCCCAGTTCTCCAGCTTCCCACTAACTGTGAGAAGTGACCACTATCCTTATGTTATGGCTCTTTAATGAGTAAGTTTAGTTAGGGTCAGTTTCTGGGCCTTGGAACCAAGAACTTTGACCGACATACCTGGTCTCACCTCTCTCTTAACCCCAGCATCTAGCAGGGTGCTTGTTATCTAATAGGTAATTAGTGTGTGAATAAATAAATACATGAAAAGAGGAAGGAAAAAAAGAAAAGGAGGAAAGGCAGAAGGGGAAAAAAAACCATCATTATTATTCTTTTTTCCCCTTTGACTATTCCCCAGGTAAGGTTGGAAGGAGGGAGAGAAGGGCTGGGAAATGATAGACCACTGAATATGATGAGCCTTGGGTCGTTTTTAGCATTAGGACCCTCCTCCTTCTTCACTGGCTGCATCTTAGAGTCCTGGAAGAATGTGAGAAAATGTGTCCTTTCCCAGCTTTGAGAAATCACCAGTACTTAGCACGCTCCAGGCAGTAAGCTGACAACCGTGCTTTGCTTTCTAGAATGACGTGACTCCAACATGATGCCCGGTCTGACTTGGCAGAGCAAGGAAAAAAAGGAATAGGGTCTAAGTGGTTATGGAAGGAAAGATGAAACAGGGAGCTGGGAATTTGGGAAAGCACACAAAGCAAGCTTATAAAATTCCCATGCTCTATAAAAACCAGCTGATAATAGAAATTGGTATAAGTTTTCTGAAAATCACTCTGGCATTCCCTTTAACCCAATAATTCCACTTCAAAGCATCTATCTTAAGGGAGTAATCAGAAATATGAACCATGATTTATGTATAAAATAGTCATGTCAATGTTATTTATAACCAGAACAAAAATTGGAAGCAACTTAAATGTCTCACAGTAAGAAAATGGCTGAGTAAAACGTCTCATCAATACAATGGAATATTAGACAGCAGTTAAAAATAGTGTTTGCAAAAGAACTATGAGGAAATGTGGTGACATAATGTTGTTATGCAGAAAAGACAAGAGACATGCAAAACCATGTATATAGGAAAATGTCTGTATTTGAACACAGCCTAGAAAAAGACAAAGTTTTCACAGGGGCTGTCTCTTCCTGGAGGAGGAAAAAAAAATCATAGAATGGTTTTCTCTTCAGTAACTTTTCTATAGTTTTCTACAATGAGTCGATATTACTTTGTTGATCAAGAAAAAGAAAATGTAAGATGAAAATGCAAGAGTAAAAATTACAACCAAATATAGAGTTGCTCTTTACTCAATAAATAATGTAACCTTTTTATTAACCTCAGTTTCTTCTTGCAACAATATAATAAATGTTAGAACAAATCTCATATAAGTAATTTAAATACACTGTCACTAAGCAGTTATCCAGCCAAGTTCAACTAATCCTCAGTTCTGCTCCAGCTGGTTTTGAGTTGTACATCAAAGAGACTGTTGGTGTTAACTGCCTCGATAAGAAGATGAAGAGGATTTATAATAATAATGGTTCATTATGTGCCAAGCACTGTACTAAGCTATTTCCTTTAATATTCACGAGAACCCACAGATACTGAGTTACAGGGAGGCTGAATAACCTGCCCAAGATGACACAGCTAATAACGGTAGAACTGGCCTTGAACCCAGGACGTCTGCCTCCGAGACGCCTGCACACTCCCACTGCTATACGTGCTGTTCCATCTCATACCTTCAGCTGGGTCTTCAAAGGAATGATGGCTCTTCCTGTCCCCCAAAAACACCACTCTTGAGTTTCTACTCTCACCATCTTAAGATTCTGTTTTGTGACTCACAAAATTAATGGCTCTCAAACCTCATGCCTTCGTGTCTCCCAGCCACAGTGCTTTTTATTTTTTCACCTTAAGTATCTGTCTCACTGTCTGTGATCCTTGATCATTATTTTTAGCTTTTTTAAAGGAAGTTTTTAAAGTGCCAAATGCCCTTCCCTTAAGATGTTTTTTAATTTTAAAAAGTCTACCAAGAAGAAGCAGGATGGAATCATTACTAGGAGCTGGGTAAATGGTCAAGTAAACTATATTATTTTAATGAAGGGAAATTATTTTTATCAAGCCAAGAGCAGGAATGCCTAGTGGTGGAATTTTGTTTGTTGGCAACAGTCTGACAAAGAAAATATTTTGGATTAGATTGTGTTCTGGGGCAAAGCAAAACAAATCAAGACCAAAAAAATAGTCCTCTTGTCACTTTTCCAGGGTTGGAAAATGGGAACCCATTGAAATTTCTATCTAATGACTTGGCCTACCAGGAATTTGGCCAGTCTGCTATCAAAAGATTGCTGTCCTGAGTCTTGTCATGGTGAAGGTGATGACCATCAAGAAGTGGCTGTGAGACCTTCTAGTCAAAGATCTTTCCACTGTAGGTGAAGAGAAACACCCCTTTCACCAACATTTATTGAGCAGCTACAAGAGAAGACACAGTGCTAAGACTTGAGGTGCAGGAATGAGTAACTCCCAGGGCTTCAGATTAAGATTAGGGACAAAAATGGAAATGACTAACTATATTACAACACAAATGCAGTAAGTGGCAAAATTCAAGTAAAGGACAATTTACTCAAGGCTATGCAGAAAGAAGCACAAATTGCAGGTGTGATCTTTTCCACTGGGGTGGAAGGTGGGGGTGTCTGTGTTCTGAAAGGCACAGAATTTGAAATTACTTCCACTTGTCCAAAAGTGTGGGACCCAAAATACTCTCCCCACTCATCATCCTGATCCAGCCAGGGTAGGTCAAATCAGAGCCCAGGAGTTCAAACACAAAGAGAAATCCTTTGCCTGCTTCTGCTTCAGTGGAGCTGGGTTTACCTTAGGGGCCAGAGGACTAGAGGACATTTTTAGTCTCCTAGAGCCTAGATACCTGGAAGTCTGGGCTGACAAGTAATTTGAGTCTCCTGGAACCTAGATCCTCGCTGCTTTTGCTCCAGCTAACTCCAGCAGCATCAACAAGAGAATGACGTGTTAGGCCTTAGCTGTCCTATTCTTTCTCATGAAATGAGGGCTTTTGAAAATAAGAGGAATACAAACGGCCTTATGGATATAAAAAGTCATGGAAACCTCCCTAGTAACCAGTAAAACATCGATCTGGTGCTTCCATTTTTTACTCATCAGATAGGCAAAATTTTTAGACTGGGAAAATCTGGTGTTGTTGAGGATCTGAGAAAACGGACACTCATTCCCTGCTAGTTGGAGGATAAACTGACATTGTTGCTTGGTAGGGCAATTGGAAGCCTCTATTAAAAATTTAAATGCTAATTCTTTAAGCCACAACTTTGCCTTACAGACACATTCAAACATACGCATAAGGATATATGGACTAAGATGCTTGCACAGATGTTCACAATAGCAGAAAATTATGAATAACCTAAATGCCCATCAATAAATTATTAAATCAACTATAATGTATCCATACTAGTGAATGTCACGGGCAGCAGTTTTTAAAAATGAGGCAGAGGCCAGGCGCGGTGGCTCACGCTTGTAATCCCAGCACTTTGGGAGGCCGAGGCGGGCAGATCACGAGGTCAGGAGATCGAGACCACGATGAAACCCCGTCTCTACTACAAAATACAAAAAAATTAGCTGGGCGTGGTGGCGGGCGCCTGTAGTCCCAGCTACTCGGAGAGGCTGAGGCAGGAGAATGGCGTGAACCCGGGAGGCGGAGCTTGCAATGAGCCGAGATTGCGCCACTGCACTCCAGCCTGGGCGACAGAGCAAGACTCTGTCTCAAGAAAAAAAAAAAAAAAAAATGAGGCAGATCTCTTTGTCTTGTCATGGACATCTGATCATTGTAGAATGCAAGTATGATAAAAATACAGAGTATGGTCTTATTTATGTTTTTCTTTATGTGTGTTTGTGTGAATGCAAATATACAAGAGTAATTGCTTATCCTTTGTTATCTAAAATTCTACAATGTGTATTTATGTTTTACTTACTGAATTTTTTTTAAAGTGAGAGAAAGTTAAAACATTTTAAAATACAACAATAGAAAGTTGAAAGAATTTTCAATTCGAGGGAGGCACGCTAGCTGTCATGAGCTGTAATCAGGGAATTTGGCAGAGTCCAGATGCTGCTCATCAGCCTGACAGGCCGAGACTTGATTGCATCATTCTCCAGGAGCGGTTTGGTCTCTCAGCAGTAAATGCAAACTAAACTCAAAACAGACTGATGGACAAACTGGGATATCCATTTGTCATTTACAGCAGGGTTTCTCAACCTCAGCACTACTGACATTTTGGGCTGGAGAATTCGTTGTTGGAGTGGGGAAGGGGCACCCTGTGCATTGTAAGATGTTTAGCAGCATCCCTGGCCTCTACCCACCAGATGCCAGTGTCACATCCCTCCTCCAGTTTGACAACCAAAAAGTCTCCAGACATCGCTGAATGTCAAGGACATTGCCAACATGGCCCCCAATTAAGAACCACTGATTTACAGTGAGCAATACAACCGCCAAGAAGACCAAATGCTGTCACTGCTGGAAAACTACGTAGATGACCAAATCACAATAGAAGGTTGCCAAGAGAACAGGAAGTCAGAACAAAGGCAGTCTTTACTAAAAATATGATTTAAGTATCTGATGGTCTTGGGCTGTGATAGCCTAAAGCACCTCCCTCATTCCAGAGAAATCCCTGCCTTTGGACAAAACCTTGGTTAGGCACAACCAGCTTTCTCCTCTCTGGCCCACACTAATCTTCCCTTTCTGTTTGTCACTTTTTTCCAAAGACACCAATGTTGTTGATTGTCTCAATGCTTCTCAAACATACCAATGGTCTCAAATGGCAAAGGAGCATCCATGTGAGCTCCGAGGGGGCAGAGCCCCAAATGCCCCACCACAAGCACATCATTTCCTCAAAGTTGTGCTTCACCTTAAAAACCCACCTGATTTTGCTTTCTGCTCTGTATTATAGCTATATATTTATCTTAACAAAAAACAAATAAATTTCCCAAGTTTTATGTCATAAATTTTGGGAAGGCACATAAGTTTACCCTGTGGCTTCATGCACTCCCAGGCACACTCCCAGATATAAAGAATAGACAAGTTCCCACTCTTCTTTCATCTCGTCTGAGGAGATTATTTCCATGAGATTCAAAAAGGTTGAAAGAAATTTGGGAGGACCAGGTGCGGTGGCTCACACCTGTAATCTCAGCACTTTGGGAGGCCGAGGCAGGCGGATCACTTGAGGCCAGGAGTTAAGAGACAAGTCTGGCTATCATGGTGAAACCCCATCTCTACTAAAAACACAAAAATTAGCCAGCCATGGTGGTCTGCACCTGTAATCCCAGCTACTCAGGAGGCTCAGGCAGGAGAATCACTTGAACACGGGAGGCGGAGGTTGCAGTGAGCCAAGATCATGCCACTGGCAACAGAGTCAAACTCTGTCTCAAAAAAAAATAAAGTTAACTGGGGAACCATCTATCTCTGTGATGCCTCCTGCCTGTATCTGATCTCATCGAGTGTATTATGCACACTCCCAGGACAAAGAAGAGCCCTTTTACAGTCTCTTGTACTGAATGTCTTGCTGCTTTTGCTCCAGCTAACTCCAGCAGCATCAACAAGGGAATGACGTGCTAGACCTTAGCTGTCTCCTCGGCAGAATTCCAGTGAAGACGACTGAGCTGCTTGTTTTGGTTTCAGGCAGTATAGCCTCCTGAGATTATTTTTTAAAGAAATTTCTCTTAGCAGGAAAGACATAAGGACAGAAAAAAGCGTGGGAGCCTCTATTTCTGAATCAGACTTCCTTGGGATTTTATCTTCTCTTATTTAAGGGATTTCATGTTTCAATGTGGGAGAAAATTTTAAATATAGAAGTATATTTCAGTAATGACTCACTTAAAGCATTTATCAAGACTGACTTTTTCAGGGGACAAAGGACTTATGGATGTGTAAGATAAAGAAAAAAAACATGGGGTTTGGGGGAGATCAAGACATTTTGATTGACCTGTATTTGTCTTTTGAAGTTACAGCATAGGATCCTGCATTTCTGGGATTAGCTTAGTATTTTCTGAGACACAAACACTGTGAGGGTGAAGTCAGGACTTCATGTACCTCTTTTCAGTGTCTTTTGGAAGCCTATATTTTTTCCTCATTCCCAGCTCCCCTCTTTCAATCCCTTCATTAGTTAAATGCCAAAGCTACAAAATCTGAGAAAGGACAGAACTAGACACATCCCTTTCCCTCTGATTCTTCCCCAAACTGGGATGGAATTTTATGTTTTGCTCTTGCTTTCCTTATCCAATTCTATATGTGATTCTGTTGTACTTTCATCCGTAGAGAGTTTCTTAGTAGAACAAGACTTCTTATGTTTACACTTCTCTTTAAAAATGACCAAGAAAATGGGCTCTGGAATTTTACTTCTTCTTCCCTCCAGAGTCTTTTTCAAGGAATCAAATCTCAATCCTGGTATTCATCCTCAGTGCCATGATATTGAAGACCCAAAGTGATGATAAATTGAAGCCCTCTTGAAAGTCAGGCTTGTGGAGAGAGAAATAGGGTGTTGGTTCCTGTAGTTTCCAGGCCCATGAGAAAAAAGCACTCAGGCTCACCAGGGACTATTTACACAGAGGGGAGGCAGGGAGAAGTAAGAGGCACAGTTCCCAGAAATCATGTTCCACGTCAAGAAAAGCAAGGCTCAGCACCAGTTAGGTGGCATTGCCAGAGCAGACAAATAATCCAGCCTACTTCAGCCTAGTAAGAGAAATTAAGCAAGCAAAGGTCGCACCACCACGAGGCCAGCATAGTATCAGCATTCAAGGCCAGCATAGTATTAGCATTCAAGGTGTTTATTTTGGAGACGTGCAACTTGGGTTTGAACCCCAACTCTGCCATTATATTAACTGCAAGTTACTTAGCCTCTCCCTGCTTCAGTTTTCTCATATCTGACATGGTGATAACAGCATTACTTTATTCAACACATGTTTATGAACACCTAGCATATGCCAGACACTCTTCTGGGTGCTAGAGGAGGGGTAGGGCAGTGGTGAGAAAAACAGAAAACATTCCTGCTCTTGGGGAGTTTACATTCTGGAGAGAGTGACAAACAAAAAATAAGTAGGATTATTTCCTTAACAGATGCTATTTAGAGATAGAAAGTGATGGGCGGCGGGGGGTGGGGGGCGGGCAGTGAAACGTTAGAAGAAATAATTGAGCTGATGCATGAATGGTGGGAACAAACCAGCCACATGAAGACGAGGAGAAGCATGTTCCAGGCAGAACCTGCTTCAGACGGTATTTCATAAGGATTTCATGAGATAAAGTGTGGAAAATATGAGTACAGGACCAGACACTGCAAATATAAATTACTCAACAGATGTAGGCAACCATGATGACTCAGAGAGGGTGGAAGAGGTCCCTGAGTCAGGTCATGGGTAAGTTGGGAGAGGGAATGTCAAGGGTATCAGGGAGGGAATTAAGGCTGGAGAGTTCATTGTATGCCCTCGATCATAGGGGCCAATGGAACAAAGGAGCCATGGGAGGATTGTGGAGGTGACTGTGGAAGCTGGAGAGCTCAGGCCACACTAGAAGGGGCAGCCAGCTTGCCCAGTTCCCTCAATTAGCTGGGTCCTAGTGACTTGAATTTTTCGCCCTGGCCTGCCCATGGCCTCCCCATCAGCTCATTCTACCCACGTACCCCCTCCTAATGCCCGTGCCACCGCCTCTGCCAGGACTCTTAGGCAGCATGTAGGCAAACAAGTCAAAGAGCATCTGTCTAATCTCTACGTGTTATGAATAAAGAAACTGGGGCCCAGGCAGATTACGGGATTCTTGCAAGGAACCCAACTACTCAGGCAGCCTCCACTGAAGACTACACCTCTTCTAGTTGAGAAGGTTGTCTTCTTCCACCTTGGCTCCTTCTACACTTGTGCTGTAGCTTAACAGGTGGCGTGAAACAGTATGACAGAGAGGGGACACCTGGCTAGCAATCCACCCTGGCCATCCATGGAGCCACAGATGTCACAATGGGAACATTCCTAGGCCCAGAGAAAGCCTGCTCCAGTGTACCTAGGTTTTCAGAAGTGCCAGAAGTATTTTTTGGCAGAGTGTGGGGATGGACAGGAGGCCATGGAATTATCACCATCGGGGCACTGGTGGGGCAGGCCATCTACATACAGGGCAGGACACTGGGGTACAGCTCTAGAAAGTAACTCTGGTCAAATCAACAATTCAATAATCCAAAGAGTGTTGATAGTACAGCCTCAAACACAGAACTGCAGCAGAACCCAAGAGAAGTATGACACCCTCTTCTACCTGCAAATTGCTTTCACATTCATTGTCCCAGCTGGTTTACAGAGGAGACAACCAAGCCTGAAGAGGTTAACAGAGACGTTGTGACTCCTTCGTGCCCTGCTCTCATAGAAGTCAAAGCCTGTGATATTCGGGGATGCCTTCCACTCATGGGAAACAGGTTCCCATCCACAAACCAATGAGAGAATAGCACAATATGCACAACACAACCACCAAGTCCCGACGGTCAGTGCTCCAGACTTTTGAACAACTTGTAGTTTCTGGACAACACACCACGCCCTTTTCATCTGTAGGCTTCTGTAAATACCATTCCCTCTGCCTGAAATCCTATTCCCCACACTTCTCCCTACCATGACTTCATCCACTTGGCAAATCCTATTCATTTTATCCCAACTTAAGTATCACCTCCTCCAGGAAGCCTTCTCTGGCATCCATGGGTTGGTACCACATTCATGTGCTTCCTTGGCACCAATGCCTCTCTTAGAGCATCCACCAACCACATTGTCCTGTAATGGCAGGATTGTGTTCTGTCTCCCCCACTAGACTCTGTTCCATGATGGCAGAGGCTAGGTCTTATTCACTGTTATATCGTCTGACCTCAACAGGCACTTGGTAAGTTGTTATTTACAAAATCATGAACAGGACCAGATCCCTGCCCTCTCGGAGCTTCAGAGCTCACCCCATGGAAGGGAGTTCACTGCCCAGGATGATTATTCTATAGCTGACTCTGCCCTTAAGAGCTTCAGGCCTCTTATGGTTCTCTCTCTCTCTCTCTCTCGTTTCTACCCTCCCCCACTGTTGACAGTTTCATGTTAGTCGGGTGAGGTCTGAATAACGCCAGCCCATTCCAGAGCCAGCCAGCTTCTTTGTGCAGAATGGCACCAGTCCATTTGATTTTCTCCCTTCTGCTGGCATGAGAAGCTTAGAGGCAGCCAGGAAATCGGTCTTGGGAATATTTGGCCTTTCCAGGCCCTTGGGATTAGAGCCAAGCTACCAACCTATCCCCCTGTTGACTAGCGGGGGCTCCTTGCTTTCACTCAGCTCCCTGGGCCCACCTGTCTCTTCTCTCTTATTCTCCCCGTTCTTTATCACCACTCATAGGGCAATTTCTAATTTTGACAGTGGTTCTGTATAGGCTACAGTGAAAATCTTCTGGGGAATTTGCCCATTTACTATGACTCCTTAGCTGTACCCCTTACTCACAAGGGCTCTTGGCATCTATATTTTTGCCTCGTATTCTGTTCTCTCCACAGTACTGATTGGACCAAAGCTGGATACCTGAACCAATCTGAGACCATCATATTCTCTTACCTAGGAACTGGTGCAACAAGGGTCTGTTTTGGCCCGAGTTGGTCTCTTAAATGAAAGTGATGTAAACTAAGGAGCTGTGTGGTGGCTTCTCTCACCTACGAAGTAGTCTGGGAAGCATAGAAGGCTGGTCTACAGAAAGCAAAAAAAGAACCAGAAACATGTGTATAAGATGTCGGGGTCAGTTGTTTCATTCCTGGTTGCAGCTTCGTTCTAAGGCCCAGCCTCATCCCTTACCACAGGTACCTCCTCAGTGTTCAGCAATTTTCCACCGAGCACCTAATACGTGCCAAGCATGAGTTTTTAAAGCACTTGGTCTAAGTGGTGGGAAAAAATAGATACAATCCACGTCCGCATGGAGCATACAACCTAATTAACCAAATACTCACAAAACTAAATACATAATCACAAATAGGTTTAACTGCTATGAAAGAAAAGTATAAGGTGACTTAAAAATACATCTAACAGAAAGACCTGATCTAGTCTGGAGAATTAAGGAAGGCTTTCCTGAGGGAGTGACATCTGGACGGATTTAGGAAACAGAGAAGCATCCATGGGCTGATAAGATGATTCCTAAACCAAACCAGTGCAGCAGAGGCAGGATTTCCGGGGCAGAGGTGACCACAAAATGCAAAATGAATCATCCACTGGGAGAATACTGGGCCTTCCACAAACTGAGGAATGGGAATCCAAGTCAATCTTATCTAGACCTTAAGAGGCAAGATGATACCTGGGCCTCATCTG
Source organism: Symphalangus syndactylus (assembly GCF_028878055.3). Classification (NCBI taxonomy): domain Eukaryota; kingdom Metazoa; phylum Chordata; class Mammalia; order Primates; family Hylobatidae; genus Symphalangus; species Symphalangus syndactylus. The sequence goes on along the minus strand of NC_072429.2, from coordinate 122,429,986 downwards.
ATTTAATTGGTTGGGATGTAGCTTGAGCACTGGGAGTTTCTGAACTCCTCAGGTGACTTAACTGTGCAGCCACGGTGGAGAATCACTGACTACTGAACTGCAGTGAGAGCCTAGCTTGTGGCAGAAACCCTGACTTCATAGTAATATTGATCCTTGTAGTCACGCAACTTCCCCAGCATCATGGAGCAACAAATTCCTGTGATTGAATCTTACACAGTCTGTATCATAACTGATAATGCCCCTGCCATATAGCATGCTGGGACCTTAGGCCAAAAAAAAAAAAAAAAGGCAGAAAGTGACCCTGAAACAGCCTGAAGTACAACCTAGGCTCATCAACTAGGAAAGAGCTCAGATTCCAAGTAAAACAAAAGTGGTAAGGCCAAGGAAGAGAAAGAGAAAGACTGCTAGGCTGGCATAGAGCTTAAAGAACTGAGAAAAATTCTCCTAGCCACCTACTCTCAATGCTTGCCACAGAATGCCAAGAATCTGGGGGACAGAAAGTCATGCAATTGTACTTTTGGGGTCTTGCAGGACAGTGAAAGATGTAGTGTTAGTGGCCGCAGCAACAGTGTGCTGATAAATGTCTAACAACCCACTCTCTAGGGAGGGGAAAGCCCTGGTTTGCAGCTTTTGCCAATTACAGGGGTGTAAATATTCCCATCATGGCAGATTTCAAGTTACTAACATGACATCACTGAAAGCAGAACTGGGAAGAGATGCACATGATTGGCTCTTGTGAGCTCGTGTGAATCATCTCCAGCACACCACTGGCCCCAGCAGGTAACCTGAATGAGTTTTGCGGGCTGGGGTCATCCAGGAATTCTGAGTATCTGGCATTCATATTTAATTTTTGACCTATATAATAAATAGCACTTTCTGTTAATTAACATTCTAAATGTGAGAGGGGAAATGATTATTTGTACTCTATTCTCCCTACCTTCCAAGGAGGGTGAATCCCAGAGAAGATATGTCTGGATTTCTGGAGAAGCTACCAAAAGAGGTGGGAGAATATTTGGGGAGGGAGGAGTGATGAGGTTGCTAATGTCGACAGAGGAACATTGGGGAAAGAACAGAGAGGCCTTAAAAGGAATTTTTTGGGTAAGTTTTGCTGTGTGACACAGTGTTAAATCTGCTACTCCAGATTTCCTTAAGAAATCTTCAGTAAAGTCTGCATTTCTCATGAAAACTTTTGGCATTCAATTTGATTAAAGGAGGAATACGGTAAAGTGCTGAATTTGGTCCCATAGTGGGTATACAGCAAGAGAAGCGGCTGCCCAAAGGGATAGAGTCGTATTCAGATTAGATGGATAAGAGCAATAATAACCTGACAATAACAACCATCCTTGCTGAGCACTAACCACATGCCCAGCACAGCTCCACACATTTAATGAATATTCATCCATTTAATCAGGAAATAAATCAGTTCAAATCAGAACCCAGGCAAACTGGTCAGAGCCCAAGTTTGATTGGTTACTACATCATATGACCTCTTCGTGTAGTGTATGGAATATGGAACACAAAGTGTAATTTTAGGTAAATAGTATCTATTTCAATATGGAACACTTTGGATTTCTATAGTTAGGTTGTTTGACCTAGAATTCAGACATTCCCAGGAGACTGCAACCTTATAGTACTTCCAACAAGCATTGCCTTTGAAATGAATGAAAACCTTAGACAGATGTTGAGGGGGGTTTCAGGCATCAGTCAGGGAGGTGGGTATTTTCTTTCTGAGGCATCTGAAGTGTCTATAGAAATCCATTATGCACCCCTGCATACAACTTAATTAAACGGATATTATTAAGCACCAATTGGGGTCTACAATGATGAGGAGGAGAGTTTCTCTTGCATCTCACTCATCCAGGAGGAGAGGGTGGGGAGTGGAGTAAAAAAGCAAGCATGGTGGCTCATATCTGTAATCCCAGCACTTTGGGAGGTGAAGGTGGGGAGATCACCTGAGGTCAGGAGTTCAAGACCCGCCTGGCCAACATGGTGAAACCCCATCTCTACTAAAAATACAAAAATTAACAGGGTATGGTGGCACACGCCTATAAGTCCAGCTACTCAGGAGGCGGAGGCAGGAGAATCACTTGAACCCGGGAGGCAGAAGTTGCAGTGAGAGATTGTGCCACTGCACTCCTGCCTGGGCAACAAAGACAGACTCCATCTCAAAACAAATAAACAAACAAAAAAACAACAACAACAACAAAAACGCAGTTTACCCTTAACTCTGTGCCAGGGGACAGACATGAGGGGGCATGAGAAAGCAAATGAGTAAGTGCTGCTCAGGACCTCAGGACGTGGCACAGAAATCATGAGAATTTTCCCGGGCTGATAGAGTGGGCTCAGCTCTGAAGGAGAGTGAAAGCAGTCCAGGGAGAGGAAAAGCCCAAGGAAAGAACAGGGCAGGGGCAGGACTGCAGGCATGGGGAGGGAACATGAGGCAGAGGCCAGAGGCTATTTATCTGGGAGCTCACAGTCTCCTCTGGATTGCCTTATAATGAAAGTAGATAAAATTATAATGACATTATTATGAGAACCTGGCAAATCAACAGAACTATTTTATTTTGAAAAAATAAAGAGTACCTTAAAATTTAAATAAAAGTTACTATACTTCCACTAATGCTAATTAATAACAATTAATTAATAATGAACCAGTTCATTGAGGCTTAAAATTGAAAAGGCAGACCAGAGTCACTCTGGGCAGATCTGGGATGCAGTCAGTTTATAAGTACCTCGTCTCCTCTCTTCCACTCCCCTACCTCAATGTTTCCATCCTCCCCCTTGGCTCAGTTCTTGAGGTCCCTTATACCCTCAGCTACCCTGGATCTCCTTCCATGATGTCTTTTTTTTTTAAATTTTACTTTAAGCTCTGGGATGTGCAGAATGTGCAGGTTTGTTACATAAGTATACATGTGCCATGGTGGTTTGCTGTACCTATCAACTTGTCATGTAGGTTTTAAGCCCCAAATGCATTAGGTATTTGCCCTAATGCTCTCCCTCCCCCTGCCCCTCATGCCCCCGACAGGCCCTGGTGTGTGATGCTTCCCCTCCCTGTGTCCATGTGTTCTCATTGTTCAACTCCTACTTATGAGTGAGAACATGCAGTGTTTGGTTTTCTGTTCCTGTGTTAGTTTGCTGAAAATGATGGCTTCCAGCTTCATCCATGTCCCTGCAAAGGACATGAACTCATCCTTTTTTATGGCTGCATAGTATTCCATGGTGTATATGTGCCATATTTTCTTTATCCAGTCTATCATTGATGGGCATTTGGGTTGATTCCAAGTCTTTGCTATTGTAAATAGTGCTGCGATAAACATATGTGTGCATGTGTCTTTATAGTAGAATGATTTATAATCCTGGACATATACCCAGTAATGGGATTGCTGAGTCGAATGGTATTTCTGGTTCTAGGTCCTTGAGGAAGTGCCACTCTGTCTTTCACAATGGTTGAACTAATTTACACTCCCACCAACAGTGTAAAAGTGTTCCTATTTCTCCAGAGCCTCATCAGCATCTGTTGTTTCCTGACGTTTCAATAATCGCCATTCTAACTGGCATTGAGATGGTATCTCATTGTGGTTTTGATTTGCATTTCTCTAATGACCAGTGATGATGAGCTTGTTTTCATATGTTTGTTGGCTGCATAAATGTCTTCTTTTGAGAAGTGTTTGTTCATATCCTTTGCTCACTTTTTGATGGGGTTGTTTTTTTCTTGTAAATTTGTTTAAGTTCCTTGTAGATTCTGGATATTAGACCTTTGTCAGATGGGTAGTTTACAAAAGTTTTCTCCCATTCTGTAGGTTGCCTGTTCACTCTGATGATAGTTTCTTTTGCTGTGCAGAAGCTCTTTAGTTTGATTAGATCCCATTTGTCAATTTTTGCTTTTGTTGCAATTGTTTTTGCTGTTTTAGTCATGAAGTCTTTGCCTATGCCTATGTACTGAATGGTATTGCCTAGGTTTTCTTCTAGAGTTTTTATGGTTTGGGGTTTTACATTTAAGTCTTTAATCCATCTTGAGCTAATTTTTGTATAAGGTGTAAGGAAGGGGTCCAGTTTCTGCCAGTGATGTACATGGTCAGAGAAACTTTTCTAGTAACGAACTATAGAAACGATCCCTGAAAGTATAGTCTTCGTGATCAGTACTGTCTTGATTCTGTCTTTTTTTTTTTTTTTTTTTTTTGAGATAGATTCTTACTTTGTCCCCCAGGCTGGAGTGCACTAGCATGATCTCGGCTCACTGCAACCTCTGCCTCTGGGGTTCAAACGATTCTCGTGCCTTGGTTTCCTGAGTAACGGGGGTGCTGGGATTACAGGCACATGCCACCATGCCTGGCTAATTTTTTGTACTTTTAGTAGAGACGAGGTTTTGCCATGTTGGCCAGGCTGGTCTTGAACTCCTAGCCTCAAGTGATGGGCCCACCTCAGCCTCCCAAAGTGCTGGGATTTCAGGCGTGATCCACCACATCCGGCCTGATACTGTCTTTTCTATCAAAAGTTATCACTTTTGTGTTTCAGGCCCAGGGAGTTCCAGATAACCTGAATTGAAGCTCAGGTGATAATGGCTAATTGTGACCTTCAATGGAAACATATTGGCTTCGAAACCAAAAGTTCAGGTAGTCTGAGAATTCCAGGCCAATAGGAGAGATTAGGGGAGGGTCGTCCAACTCCCCTCAGATCATACCCAATAGGAGACTCCTGATTCCATCTACAGGGCTGGCAATCGTTGGGGGAAATTCTTTAGGAAACCATAGGCCAAATTGTACAAAGGAAAAGGTAGAATGTGGCTAGAGGGTACTCTATGCCCTCTTATGCCCTGGTCCCTGTTTTCCTTCCTCCCCTGAGGAAACGCAGAGATGTTTTTGGAATGTAATTCTAGATAACTCAGGCTATCGAGTTGCATTTAATCTGGCAATTCAGACAGGCCTGATGAGCCAGCATAAAGGGAGACTGGAGGTGGGGGAGGGAGGGGACAAAGGAAGGTGGTGACAAGAGGAGCTTATGGAGGAAAAGACCTGCAAATCTGGACCCAGAAGTTTCAGCCTACGACTGAGTCCAATGTCCGTCTGAAGGTCAAGAACATCGCCAACCACCCTATGGGAATCCCCAGCCTTTCCTGATTGCTTTGGCCAAAGTCCACGACTCTCATTTCTAGACATTTCACTGTTTACAGAGTGCTTCCCAGAAAGAGTGCCTTGCAGTGGCCCTGGGACAAGGCCTTCTGCTGTTGATATGCCAATTATACAGATGAATACACTGAGGTTGAGAAGTCCAGCGATTTGCCAGCGTTGTTCTGTGAGTGAGAACTGGGACTTCACTCTAGGTCTGCTCATCTTAAAACCAGACCTCTCCCGCCTGCTCTTCCTTCTCCACTGCCATGGTCAAATGACGATCCAGAATTCTCTTTGATTCCTTTAGTTGATGTCCTCTCAGCATTTACTATGAACAAGCATCTGGTGCCAAACAATGTCGGGAAATAAAAAGATGGGGAGAAAAATGTCCCCTGCCCTCAAGTTATAAGCATGAGAGATTTTGAAATAGCAGGTCAGAGACTTCCAGCCTATGTGCCTTCAAAAGCAACCATAAACTCCACTATCCTTCAGACCTTCACCCTACAGTCAGCCATTCATTCAACAAATATGTATTGAGTACCTGCTGTGTCAGGCCCTTTCATATGTGCTGACGTTACAATGGGGACACAGCAGTTAAGGTCCTTGCTTTCATGAAGCTTACATTCTAGAGAAGGGAGACAAGTTAGAAACCAGTAAAAAAAAAAAAAAAAAAAAAAAAAAAAAAAAAAAAAAAAAAAAAGTGTATGTTGAAACTAAAACCAATGCAAACAGAGCTTCTCTTGGGAAAAAAGAAGCTCAGATCATATGAATGTCAGGCCGAGCTTCACAAATCAGCCTGCAACCTTCTAAATTAATACCAAGAGTTGGTTCTCTACCAGATCATATAAAAACAAATCCCTTTATTACAAAACCACAAAAAAATATGAAAGCTCAGTCAAGAGTCAGACTTGGAGGGACTTTTGCAAGACCTAAGGAAAGATGTTATTGCTGATAAACCACAGCCCCATCTTCAAGGCTTGGTGGATGCAGAACCTGATAAAACAGCAGATTTCATTCACGTGGGAATGAGCTGGGAAGATGACATTATCATGATGACTTCAGGGTCAAATTAGAGCCTCTTGTAAATCAAAATTAAATTATGCTTTCAGTATTACAAGCAAGAAGTTCAGATTCCAGGACATCAATATGTGTTTGTTCACATGTGGCTTTTATATTTCAAAGGATAATACCATCTGAAATCAGCCCAGCCCACCCCACAGTGTTCTCTCTTTGAACCTAGTGCATTTGACATCCACTGTGCCTGTTTGGCAATTAACCACACACCGCCCGTGAACTTGAATTGTTGTCTTGTATTGTTCTTTATCTCTTCCAGTGTTGAACTTATGCAATGATGATTCATCCACCAACTGGTTCGCAGGGATTACATCTGACTTTTACACTTTTTTTAACCTCAAACGATGACAAGCCTTCATTTAATCCATAATTTGTTGAATGCCTACTATGTGCTGGCCATATCATTAGACACTGGGGATAGGTAGAAAAGGTCATGTGTAGCATCTTCTTGGAGATTAGAGGAAGGAAGAGACATTAGCCATCACTAAAATGAGTCTATTGTGACAGACTGAGACAAATGTAATGAAGGAAAACAACTCAGTTCCATAAGAATGGCTCACATTCAGGAAACCAGATCTGGACTAGAGGGAATCAAAGGATTCCCTAAGGAAGTGAAATTGTCATTGAGAAGGAAAGCAGAGAAGGAAGAATGTGCAGAGACCCTGGGCAGGAGGAAACGTGCGCCAATATGTGCACTCGACACATATTGCCCTGCAAACTGGCATTGGGGCCAGAGCAAAGAAAGCAAGGTGGGGAGTGAGGCAAGAGACTTAGGTGAGTCCTTGCAGAACTTTCTTAGAAGCAATGGGAAGCCATTGAGGGATATGCAAGACAGAGCAACGTGATCAAATTTGCACACTGGAAAGGTCTCCTGACGGCAGCATGGAGCAGACTTCTCTAACCATTTGACTACACACCCTTACAAGTGATAAAGTTTTGAGTACGCACCTTTGGTTTATGTAAATGTATGTATTTTATATACATATATACACACACACACACACACACATACTGTATAGTTTATGTACATTATAAAACATACAAATATAGAAATTTTTTTAAAGGGAGCTAACAAAAAATAGTTTTTGAAGTCTTGACAATGTGTTGATAATTGTTGAAGTTGAGTGATAGGCACATGGGGTCATAATTATATCTTCTTTTTTAAATTAATTACTTTTTTTGAGACAGGATCTTGTTCTTTCACCTAGGCTGGAGTGCGGTGGTTTCACCCGCGCTGGACTATATAACTCACTGCATTGATCTCTTGGGCTCAAGTGACCCTCCCACCTCAGTCTCCTGAGCAGCTGGGACTACAGGCACATGCCATCACACCCAGCTAATTTTATTTACTACTTATTTATTTATTTATTTCTGTAGAGAAAGAGCCTTGCTATGTTTCTTAGGCTGGTCTTGTACGCTTGGCCCCAAGCAATCCTCCCATTTCGACCTCTTAAAGTGTTAGGATTACAGGCATGAGCCACCATGCCAGCCTCGTGGTTATATTTTCTATTTTATGTGTGTTTGAATATTTCCCCAGTGAAATGATTTTAAGTCCTGAAAATTATGACTGCATGTTATCATTAGTTAATATCACCAAGGACAATATATACTTAGGGTAAGAGTTGTTACTAATGAACAATAGTAGATATTTGTCCACATTTCATCCGGTATTTTTGATTAGCTTATTGTTGCCTTTTCCTTGCCTGCAGTATTACAGTCATGCTTAACATTCTGAGAAATGTGTCATTTGGCCATTTTGTCGTCGAACATCATAGAGTATACTCACAGACACCTAGATATTCTGCACACCTAGGCTATATGGTATATGGTTGTAGCCTATTACTGTTAGGCTACAACCTGTACAGCAGGCTACTGTACTGAACACTGTAAGCAATTGCAACACAATGGTATTTGTGTATCTAAACACAGAAAAGGTAATGTGTTGCACTACTACATTACAACAGCAATGACTTCACTAGGTGACAGGAATTTTTGAGCTCCATTATAGTTTTTTTTGTTTTGTTTTTCGGCTTTTTTTTTTTTTTTTTTTTCTTGAGACAGAGTCCCACTCTGTTGCCCAGACTGGAGTGCAGTGGCACAATCTCAGCTCACTGCAACCCCTGCTTCCCGGGTTCAAGCAATTCTCGTACCTCAGCCTTCCGAGTAGATGGGACTACAGGCCCATGCCACCACACCCTGCTAACTTTTATATTTTTAGTAGAGACAGGGTTTCGCCATTTTGGCCAGGCTAATCTCAAACTCCTGACCTCAGGCGATCTGCCCACCTTGGCCTCCCAAAGTGCTGGGACTACAGACGTGAGCCACCACACCCGGCCCATTATTGTTCTATGGGACACTGTCACTGTCACGGTCATATATGCGGTCCATCATTGACTAAGGCATTATTATGCCGTGCATAATTGTATCTTTAATCTTCAAAAAGGATGCAGGAATCCTTTTAGGTTGCTTGTCTATTTTTTGGAAGTTCGTTTAATTGGAACTACTTAATGTAATCCACGAACAGTATTCTCCTGGAGAAGATACAAACTGCAGTTCACTGCAACACAGCAAGAGCGAACAAAACCATGCGGGCTCCCTGAGAACATGGTCATGTTCTGGGGTCCCCAGATACCTCTTGAACCAAACATGACTTTAGACTGGCTGACAGCAGAATTGGGCAAGGAGCCACAGTCAAGCCAGTCATTGAATGTCAGGAAAGCTTGCTCTCTTAATTTCAACATAAATAAAAATCAAAATACTAATGGCTTCTGCCTGCATGCCAATGGATCATATTGTGTGCAAATTCTTGGAGATACTGCAATAAATACTGGATTGATACTGAGGGGCCCAGAGAGGACATGGAGGAGGCCGCTGCAATATCCAGTATAGCAATGATGGAGGCAGTGGGACTGATGGGAAGAGAAGTGGAGAGATTCCAGAGCTATTTAGAAGCACAGCACGACTCAATGCTGGATTCGAAATAGGGGGCAAAGAGGAGAAAGACAAAAGGGCACTGCTGCATTTCTGTCTTGCACAGATAATTGTCTTATACAAAAAAATATTATTTCAACGTTGAATTGTTAGCACATCGACATAAAATTAAAACCAATTTGTGCTATTTAAATGGACTATCTTGCTATTTGTGCTTATGGTGATATTTTCTCTGCATTGATTTTTTTTTGTTTTGTTTGTTTTCGAGACGGAGTCTCTGTCACCCAGGCTGGAGTGCACTGGTGTGATCTCGGCTCATTGCAACCTCCGCCTCCCGAGTTCAAGCAATTCTCCTGCCTCAGCCTCCCAAGTAGCTGGGATTACACGTACCCACCGCCACACCTAATGACAATTAGGTTTTTTTTTTGAGTACCTAAATATTTTTCCATAAGTTATTGGGGTACAGGTGGTGTTTGGTTACATGAGTAAGTTCCTTAGTGGTGATTTGTGAGATTTTGGTGTACCCATCACCCAAGCAGTATACACTGCACCATATCTGTAGTCTATCTTCCCTCGCTCCCCTCCCACTCTTCCTCCCAAGCCCCCAAAGTCCATTGTATCACATTCTTATGCCTGGCAATTGAGTTTTCAACACAAACTTTTGGGGAACGCTTTCAGGATCTCACAGAACACTATGTGTCCCGCAAACATGGAAACTAGCATGGAAGGAAACTCCTGCTACAAACACCACTAACGTGCTCTTCCTTGATCTCCAAGTTGCAAAGGGCAGAAAAACAGAGAGAGCCCCTTCCTTCCCAGAGCTCATTCCCCCAACTAGGGAGATTATGCAGTTGTAGAGGGGGAAAAAAAGGGGGAGAATGACAATATCGGTAAGGATTTTAAAATTCTAATTTACTGAGCAATTTTGTGTGTCTGGCACTTGGAAATGCACTTTACAGGCAAAATCGCATGTACTCCTTATTCCAATTCCATGAAGTAGGTAACTTTTATTGCTTGCATTTGACATATGATTAAAGAACAGAGAGATTAAGTACTTGCTTAAAGTCACACAGTATGAGTGATGAAGCCAAGATTATATTTCAGATAGCAGAGTTTTTTAAAAACTGCCCCAAGAATCAAGAGCATGACCTTGGGTGGCCTCAGAGCCTCAGTTTTCTATTCTGTAAAATGAGAGGCAAGTTGATCTCAGTGCTCCTCCCAGGTCAAACATCCTACAAATATATTGAAACATAATCTTCCCATCCAGCCAGACACTCTCTCTTGAACAAAGCGTAATTAACGCACTTTGTGCTGGCTCAGAGACGTAGACACTGTTTTCAGGAGGCAACCAGGTGTTAGAATGGCTGTCTTTTTTTAATTCTTAAAAATGAAAAAGTTACTCTAGCACTAGTAAGATCAATACCTGGGCATTCAACGTGTTGGGTGGAAAAAGAACTATCAACCTACTGAGTGGATGGGGAAATTTGAAGTCATGCTGTTGTGTTATGGTATTGTGTTGCTGTAACCAAGGCTTGGGGAGGCTTAGTGCCTCAGCTGTTCCATCAGCTGGGAACTATTCATGTTTCTCAATTCTCAGAATTATTGTGCTTTAAGCAGAATAATTTTCCACAAAGACACTTAACAGGTGGCCTAGAGTCCCTATGTGGTGCCCAGGAGAGTCATAATAACCAGTCCTTGCTGCAGACAACTTTTCAGAAGAGGAAGTGCCTTTCTTTATAACCTGGAGGAGACTTCACCTGGGACCTGCCCCTTGTTGATTTATCTTGTCTACTTTTATCATTCCAGGGAAGCTCCATAAATAAGCTGCTCCTGGCTGTGGCTATGGGCTCATAAATCTCACTTCAACACTCAAGAACACCACCTTGGTTAAGTCAACTAACACCTCCAAACCTTAGACTCCTCACCTGGAAAATTGAGATTATGTTAGGCTGATGCAAAAGTAATTGCCGTTTTTGCCATTGTACTTTACAGGGTAACTGACAATATTAATTAAGGGATTTTTTTATATGAGAATATGCCCAGCATAGGGTTTCTATACATTAAGTATTGCATAAGCATTTGTTAAATCTAAATGGTAAGTTGCAAATCTCACAGCCTGGAAGAGGAAAGTTAAAGATTTTATGTCATGCAGAGGAAAGTTATTTTGGAACTCTATGTAGCCTCCAAAAGTAACTGGAAATTTCATTCCATTTATTCAGCAAGTCTTTATTGAGTATCTACTGTGTACCAGTCATTGTTCAAGGCATTGAGGACACAGAGATGAACACAACAGGCAAGAAAGTGCTCACATGGCACTTACTTAATGTAAGTTACTTGGAATTTTCAAAAGTTTAAATCCAGTTGGAGACACGGTATCATTTAAAGCTATTAGGCCATTAAGAAAATCCTGTCTCAGAACACATGGACACAGGAAGGGCAACATCACACACCAGGGACTGTTATGGGGCGGGGGGAGGGGGGAGGGACAGCATTAGGAGATATACCTAATGCTAAACGACGAGTTAATGGGTGCAGCACACCAACATGGCACATGTATACATATGTAACAAACCTGCACGTTGTGCACGTGTACCCTAAAACTTAAAGTATAATAATAATAAAATTAAAAAAATAAAATACATAAAATAAAATAAAATCCTGTCTCAGGCCAGGCACGGTGGCTCACGCCTGCAATCTCTGCACTTTGGGAGGCTGAGGCAGGCGGATCACCTGAGGTCAGGAGTTTGAGACCACCCTGGCCAACTTGGCAAAACCCCATCTCTACTAAAAATACAAAAATTAGCCAGGCATGGTGGCGCACACCTGTAATCCCAGCTATCAGGAGGCTGAGGCGGGAGAATCGCTTGAACCCGGGAAGCGGAGGTTGCAGTGAGCCGAGATAGCACCACTGCACTCCAGCCTGAGTGACAGAGTAAGATTGCCTCTCAAACAAAAACAAAAAAACAAAAAACCATCTCTGGCCTCTAAGCTTGGCTTCAGCAAAGGGCAGCCACATGCTATTGCAACACTTTTCTTGGTGGCCCTATCAGAGAGCAAATTCCTGGGCTGGAAGGATGGTACTCTCACCCAGTGTGACATTTCCTGTGTCCTCAGGTATCCTTTCTGGCCTCGGTGGACAGGCAGTGTGGCGTAACACAGCCTCTCTTTCCCAACATAAGTTCCTCAAGGCATAACTAGATGAGCAATGGAAATTTCCCACATAAGTTCAAGCAACAATGAATTGAACCAAGTTAAACAGGTTCCTTTGCTGCAGGCCTTCTCTGAGACTTTAGTAAGCTAAGTTGCTTATGAACCTCCAAGAGAGGATTTGCAATGTGCAGGCTTCTCACATTGCTTTGACCATGGAATGTTCTTTATTCCAGAGCATGTGGTTCTTTACTCCAGAGCAATGTGGAATGTGGTTCTTTATTCCAGCATGTTCTTCATTTGACAGCAAGAGACCCTAAAGGACTCTTTCGGGAGGAAGACTGGTCTTCAACAGCACACATTTGCAGGCTTGGAAAGAAGTCAGGAGCCCCAAGTTCTGGGCCCAGTATGACACTGACTCACTGTATGACCTCAAGTAGGTCAACTTACCTCCCTAGGGCGTAGTTTCCTCAGCTAGAAAATGTGTTTGTGCTGTTAAGGTGGGCTAGGAAGGTAATGAAGAGGAGGGAGGAGGCTGAACTACATCCCCCCGAAGGTCTCTTTTAGGAGAAGGACTTCATCATCAGGGAGGCCACCAACTCCCCTGGTGTACAAGCAGGCTCAAGACTTTCCACTGGCCTGTGGGATTCAGTGAGCCCCTCACCACCAGGACCCTGTGTTGGACTGGGCTGGATTCTCCATCCCAAGGATTGCTCCTGCTTCTCCCCTTCAAATCTACTAGAGCCTCTCCATCCTATGGCCTACTAGTTCTCCAAACCCCCTCCGTAGCCTGTGCCAGCAGCCAAGTAGAGCCCTTAAGAGGTTCCTGGACAAGCAAAACTGAGCACAGTCCCATCTGAACTGTTTCTAGAAGGCCAGGTGAAAATTGTACAAATAATATTCATATTTCTAGCAGGATCAACCATGTACAAATAATATATTGATCTCTCCCCCTTGAGAGAGCTCTCACTCTATGTATAGATATCTATGGAAATATAAATAGAAAGAGAGAGAAACCCTAGAGAAGATACAGCCAATACAATAAAATATTAACAGTGGTTTTCTTTGGGTTATAGGACAAACCACTGCTAATATTTCATTATTTAAAATATTAAGCTATTTAAATATTTCTACATTTCCTAAATGGCCTTTAATAAGCGTGTCTTATTTTTATGATGCAAAAACAAAACTGGCCCCTCCCCTCCCCCCTTTGTAAAAGTCACCTAGTGTAGGTCTGAGTGTGGAAGAAACCACCCAGCATTTTGTCAGGTTGCCCCACAAGAGTCCTCCGTGTTCCTGTCTCCCATTACCTTGGCTTACTTCCCTGATTCCTAATTTTCAACACCAACACCCAAGAAGTTTTTAATAGCTCCTCAACTGAGTTCCTGGCATTTCCCTGTGACCTCCTGCTATCAGCTTGTGCAAGCCCCAAGGCCTCAGAGTGGCCATACGTAGTTGTGTGGATTGTCCTCTGCACAACTGACGGGGTTACAATTGGCATATGACAATGTGAGTGGCACCTCCTGAGTTGTGCAGTGCACAGTCCACCCAACCATACATGGCAGCCCTGCCTGGTGCTCCAAGCCATTATCATGATTGTCTAAACATTTTATTATATGAGGTGCTACTCAGAAGATGAAAGCCACTGGGCTTGGGAGGTAGCACACTGATCTATCACAGCATGGGCTCCAGAATCAGACTGCCTGGTTTATACACTGCCTCTGCCACTTAACAGATGAGTGATCTCAGATAATTATTTAATTTCTCTACTAGCACAGCTTCAGTTTTCTTACCTGTAAAGGGAGATAACGCTAGTGCTTACCTCCTACTGTTGCTCTGATGATAAAATAAAGTTAAAAAAAATAGCTCACTTAATTTTCCGTCCCGTGGTAAGCATTCAGTATATGTTAGCTATTATAACTGATTCATTTCCTGTGAAGTCATACACAGAGACCTAAGACAAGGTCTTCCATGCTAATTACATCTTGTATTTTTATTTAGCTTTCTCTGAGTGGGGTGTGGGGGCAGGCCAGCTAGGGTGGGAGTACGTTCCATAGGACCAGAGCTGGCTCACAGGTACTCACCAAAGCCGTGCAGAGTCCAGAGAGCCAGGCTGATTCAGGGATGGTGAGGGTTGCCTAAGAAGAGACACCAGCAGCAACAGCAAGACGCGAGACAGAGACAAGGGCAGGGACGCCAAGACTGCAGCATCCAATGGGAAAGACACTGGGGGGAGGCAAGGACGGAGTTGACAGCTCCTGAACCACTGCTGGGAGATCCTAGGGATGCTCCTAGCTTGTGTGTGGAGACACTGGGTCTGTTGGGCATCCTTAAATGTCACATTTCTTTCTACAGTAGTTAGGGTTGGATCCAGCTGTGAGTTTTGAAAACACCTAAAATAACTGGCATGGCCGGTGCAGTGGCTCGCACCTGTAATCCCAGGACTTTGGGAGGCCGAGGTGGGTGGATCACTTGAGGTCAGGAGTTCAAGACCAGCCTGGCCAATATGGTGAAACCCTGTCTCTACTAAAAATACAAAAATTAGCCAGGTTTGGTGGTGCACAGCTGTAAGCCCAACTACTCGAGAGGCTGAAGCAGGAAAATGGTTTGAACCTGGGAGGCGGAGGTTGCAGTGAGCCAAGATTGTGCCACTGCACTCCAGCCTGGGCAAGAGTGAAACTCCACCTCAAAAAAAAAAAAAAAAAAAAAAAAAAAAAAAAAAAAAAAAAAAAAAGTGGCTTGAACAAGATAGAAGTTTATTTCTTGCCCAAGTGAAGGTGTGGAGGTGGGAACCCCAAGGCTGGTCTTGTGGCTCTGCTCCTTCCAGCTCACGCCTCCGTTCTCTTCAGGGTAGGGCCTCATCCTTGTGATCCAATTAGCATCCATGTCTAGGCAGCAGTGGGAAAGAGATGAAGGGAGGGAGGCGGTCTAATGTTGCCAGAAGCCATCACACAACTGTTCCTCCTATGCCCAGAACTTAGTCATGGCCACACCTGGATGCAGGAAAGCTGAGCAGTGTCCTTTTTATTTGGGGCAGTATATTAGTTTCCTATTGCTGCGTAGTAAATCACCACAAACTTAGCAGCTTGAAACAACACAAATCTATTATCTTAGAGTTCCAGAGGCCTGAAGTCTAAAGTGGGTCTCCCTGGGCTAAAATCAAGGTGTCGGTAGGGCTGGTTCCTTCTGGAGGCCGTAGGGGAGAATCTATTGTCATGCCTCTTCCAGCTTCTAGCTGTCTGCCCTTCTTAAATCTTGGTCCCCTCCCATCTTCAAAGCCAGCAATGGCTGGGTGAGTCTTTTTCCCAAGGCCCTCTCTCTGGTTCTGCCTCTTTTCTGCCTCCCTCTTCCCCATTTAAGGGCCCTGTTATTACACTAGGCACACCTGCATAATCCAGGCTAATCTCATTAAGAACAGATTATTAGCATCCTTAATTCAACCTGCAACCTCAATTCTCCCTCCCCACACTTCCCATGAAACATAACAGATGCCTAGGTTCTGGGGATTAGGATGTGAACATTTTTGGGTGGGGTGGCAGGGGATTATTCTACCTACCACAGGCAACTGTGGCAAAAATTCTGTCACTGTAGAGAAAGCAAGGACATCCCAGATTCTCCAACCAAGCTATGGTTTCAGAGACGGTGCCAATCAGAATTCTGGATGAAGCAATTGTTTCCAGAAATGTTACTGTGGCCCAAGCCAGGTCAGTCATGTCATTCCTCATAGTTGGGCTGGAATTTTGATATTCTTTTTTTCTAGGATCACCAGTTCTGAGAATAGTGAAAACAGAGACATACCAGTGGCCATCTTCGTCACCATTCAGAAAAGCCCCCTGGCGTTGAACCCAGTGCAGAAGTGAGCAAGGATCTAAAATGGAAAGAAAGAGACCGAGGCTCAGGATGTCCAGCCATGCCCACAGCCCAGGATCCACCCCTGGGCTTTTCAAGCACATGGACCAATACCTCTCCTCTGCTCTTGTGTTTTTCCTTAAACTAATTTGAGTTTCTTTCACTTGCAGCCAAGTGCCCTCACTAATACACTCAAGAAATACATGTTGGGACAAGTCACAACTTCCCAGAACCCTGGAGTGTCTCCTAAATTCCAGATATAAAATGCTATCATTCTAAGTCAATGATTAGGACTGTGAGTCCCTTCCAGCTTTATATGCCCTAATTAATAGTCAAATGTCCTTGACGTCACTTGGCCTAGCTCAGCCCAAAGGTATACACAATTTCTCCAAGTCCATTATTCCACATGGGAAATGCCTCATGTAACCAGAGGCCCCACCTGACAAACTTGCCTTCTCTCTTCCTTATGCATCTGCTAGGAACACTAACAAATACTCATGGGTAACTGCAGGTCTCCACGGCTCTCGTAGGACATCCATATGGAAACCTGTGGCAGCAGAAAGAGGAGGACTCCAGAGAGAAAGAAGAAACAGCTTGCTTTCTTTGAGTGGCAGCTGCAAAGGAATGGAGGTATTTCCTCTCTTCCTGAGCCTCATCCCTAGTGCAGCATTTCGTGGCCTGAGTCCCTCCCTAAAGTCCAGCTCTTGGCTCTGTTCCAAGTTGTTCCAAGTGAAACTCACATCTTGAAAAGCAGCCTGAAGCAGGAATACTACCTTCCGGGAATTCAGCCATTAAGAAAGACATTTAGGAGTAATAAATGTTACCTACCAATCTACTATGCAGGGTAATGTCAAAATCAGAGCCCCCTAGCGCTGCCAGAAGGGGCTGTGGAACTGAAGAATTTTCCAAAGCACTGAGAAGCCATGTTACTAATGTAAGTATCCCATTCCAGAATCATTCCCCTGTGGGTAGGGTCCCTGGCTCATAAAAGCAGTTGTGCACATCCCTCCACAGACTTAAACATATCCTGGTACCCCTTCACATTCTCCCAGGTGGATGGGACCTTCTCTATCATGCAGGGCTAGAGAGCCCTGAAGTTTCATCTGGATTCTGGTGGCTTAAAGGACACCAACATCCTTTTAGGTCACTAATTAAATTAGAAATTAATCCTCATGCTCTTAATATTTTGACTAAAATTAAGTGTAAAATCATAGTAATAACCACCATTTATGCAGTGCCTCCCAGGTACCAGGCACTTGACACCATTACCTTCTCTAAACCTAACTACAGCCTGCCAAGGAGGCCTTATTATCCCCGTTTTACAAACCCAGAGAGGGTAAGTTAGTTGCCCAGGGTCTCACAACAAGAAGGTATGTGCTCAAAAATAACTCAATTCTATGGAATTAATTAATTTAATTAATTAATCAATTGATTAATTAATTTAATTAATTAATCAATTGATTAATTAATTTAATTAATTAATCAATTGATTAATTAATTTAATTAATTAATAAATTAATTAATTAATTAATTGATTGATTAATTAATTAAATTAATAAATTGATTAATTAATAAATTAATAAATTTATCAGCAGGTAACTCAAAATGAATGCCTCATTGTAAACATATGATAAGGTACAGCAGCTCCGCATTTATTTACCTTCTATATAACTTTATTCTGAGAAAACTCACTTGATGACATGGAGTTGAAGACTACTGAGGTTGTGCAAAGACCCCAGATCTTGGAGAGTGGGTTTTGGATATAATTCTGGCTCCGCCACTAACTAGCTGTGCAATTTTGGACAAATCAGGTGCTACGGTTTGAATGCTTGTGTCTCTTTCAAAATTTATATTGAAACTTAATTCCCAGTGCAACAGTCTCAAGAGGTGAGGCCTTTCAGAGTCATTAGGCCAGGAGGGCTCCACCTTTATGAATGATGAGTGCCTTTATAAAAGGACTTGAGGAAGCAAGTTTGTTCCTTCTGTCCCTTCCACCACTTGAGGATGCAACAACATGGCACCATCTTGGAAGCAGAGAGTGAGCCCTTACCAGACATCAAATCTGATGGCACCTTGATCTTGGATGTGTCAAACTCCAGAACTGTGAGAATTAAATTTCTGTTCTTTATAAAGTACCCATCTAAGCTATTTTGTTATAGCGCCATGAAGAGAGTAAGCATCAAGTAAGCAAGCTGGGCTTCAATCTTACATTACAAATTGGAGCTACAAATACCCACCTCTCTGGACTTTTGTAAGGATTTTAGATAATTTTTGTGAAGTACCTAGCAATGAGCACACAGTGATACTTAATTGCACATTATTATGAGAACTGAGATAATGATAATTGATTGACCTGGGACAAAGTAATGGGCTCCATGAATGGGCAGATGGTAAAGGCAGAGAACCCACTGAAAGAAAGCCTGGGAGAGACACAGTTAGGGGACTGGATGGCCAGCCCAGAGCAGAGGTCACCAGACGTTAAGATTCAAGGGCAGGGAGGTGCAGAGAGGATCAGAGACTGTGGGGGGAGAGCTGAGAGTCATGGAAGAAGTGGTTCCATTACCATTGTGCCAAGGACTCCATGGCCTGGAACTCAAGAGCTGGCTTCAGGTAAAACCCCCTCTAAGACCTCTCCTCCAGAAGGCACACTTGCTCGGATGCTGACCTAACACCAAGACTCTTGAGTTAACTTCCTATGCAAAGTGGCTGAGGCTCAAGCAAGTTCACCTGCTCACTTGCTTTTCCATCATAAGATCAACAGCCCCTCTGCCTCCCCTCTCCCCTTCTCCCATCACCCTCCAGGAGGCTGAGTTGAAACATTCTCTAAAGCCACCTTTTATTTGCAAAGAATGGTGGGGAGGCCCTTAAAAGGCAAATGTTCAGCCTCATAAACATGTCATAAATCCATAACCAAGTTCTCCACGTTCTCTGTGTTTTTCTGTGATGCATCTAATATCTTTCTACCCATGACTTTGAACCCACATCTTCTAGGTTCAGGTTACTAAGAAGTGGCTGTTCACAGGAGATTTTATTACTATTTATTACTTTTGTGTGGATGGAGCAGTTGCTTCTTTTTTATTCATCTCCAAGAAAAATATATTCCCTGATGATCTCAGATAAAACCTATTAGATAGATTTTCTTTTCTTTTTCTTTGTTTTTTTGGAAGAAGTTCCTCTACTTCTGGTAGGTTATTGTCTGACCTGGATTTTCCAGAAGCTAGATTGCCTTAATGGTTTGAGAGTGGTGACCACTATGTGGGAAACTATTAATACATCTACTTCTTTCCCTCAGAATGAATGTGCTCAAGACAAGTGCCATCTGATGCCCACCAGGCCCCTTGCAAATTCTGTCCATAAACATCCACAAATGACAAAATGCAGGGGAGCCAACTCTTGGTTAACCAGCATTCAACACACTCAAACTCTCAGTTGTTCAAAGCTTTCTACTTGACTTCAGAGGAGAAGACTAAGAACATGGAAGAAGCTGATATTAGGTTTGCTCTAGAAACCAAAATCTTCCAGTGGCTGTTTTTTGATAATGGTCAATACTTACTAGGAGCTTATGGGGTGCCAGACACACTGTTAAGTAGCTTTTTCTTTTGTTTTGTTTTGTTTTGTTTTGTTTTGTTTTGTTTTGTTTTTTTGTTTTTTTTTTTTTTTGAGACAGAGTCTCGCTCTGTCGCCCAGGCTGGACTGCAGTGGCACGATCTCGGCTCACTGCAAGCTCTGCCTCCTGGGTTTTCGCCATTCTCCTGCCTCAGCCTCCCGAGTAGCTGGGACTACAGGCGCCCGCCACCACGCCCGGCTAATTTTTTGTATTTTTAGTAGAGACGGGGTTTCACCGTGTTAGCCAGGATGGTCTCGATCTCCTGACCTCGTGATCCACCTGCCTCGGCCTCCCAAAGTGCTGGGATTACAAGCGTGAGCCACCGCGCCCGGCCTGTTTTGTTTTGTTTTGAGACAGAGTCTCCCTCTGTCACCCAGGCTGGAGTACACAGGCACAATCACGACTCACTGCAACCTCTCACTCAACCTCCTTGCTCAAGTGCTTGACCCACCTCAGCCTTCCAAGTGGCTGGGACTACAGGCACACGCCACTACACCCAGCTAATTTTTGTATGTTTTATATATATGGGCTTTTGTCATGTTGCCCAGGCTGATCTCAAACTCCTGGGCTCAATTCAAGCCATCTGCCTTGGCCTTCCAAAGCGCTGGGATTACAGGCATTAGCCACCGTGCCCAGCCCACACACATTACATAATTAAATCCTCACAACCCTTGAAGAAAGTAGTGTTATTGTCCTCATTTTGCAAATAAGAAAACTGAGTCTTACAGTGGTTGAATAACTTGCCTAGCATTACACAAGTCTGCCCTTGAACTCAGGACACTGACTTCTGAGTCCACAGGCTTAACTTATACTCGATTGTTCTAGGAAATCAATAAATCCATGTCCCATGCCTACAACTTCTGCAGAGACATTTAGAGCTGACTGAAAAAAGCCTATTCACCTGTCTTTTTATAGTTGAGGAAACAGATGCCCAAATAGAGAAAGGAGTCCATCTGAACTCAGCCAGCAACCACCAGAACCAGGATTTGAAACAAGTTCTTACCCATAGAGCATTGCCTAGAGGCTCCATGTTTAGAAAGATGACAGTCTCCTGTCTCCCACAACAGCCTCCCCTACGGTTGCTAGGGCTCGTTAAAAATAGGACAGTGAGATCTTATCTTTTGGACATATTTCCAATAAGAAAATTGGGAGGGGAGTAAGTTAATCAATTAATTACCCTTTTTAATTAACCAATTAAGTAGCAGGGCCTAATTGAAGTTTCCTCTGGATGTTAGATTCAACAAGCCAACATGATAGATAACAGCCATTGGTAGCTCACGCTTGTAATCCCAGCACTTTGGGATGTCGAGGCGGGTGAATCACCTGAGGTCAGGAGTTTGAGACCATCCTGGTGAACATGGTGAAACCCCTCCTCTACTAAAAATACAAAAAATTAGCCAGGCATGGTGGCACATGCCTGTAATCCCAGCTACTTGGGAGGCTGAGGCAGGAGAATCACTTGAACCCAGGAGGTGGGAGTTGAAGTGAGCCGGGATCACGCCACTGCACTCCAGCCTGAGCAACAGAGTGAGACTACGCCTCAAAAGACAAAACAAAACAAAAAACAGCCATGAAGTACACACAATGAGCCAAGGTCCATCCCAAGCAATTTACACGTTTTAACTTAGTTCTTCCTCACAGAGCTAATGAGGAGGGACGAATATTACCCCCACTTCACAGGTGTGATGAAACTGAGGCACAGAGAAATTAAGTACTTGCTCGAGTTCTGTTAACTTTACCTAATATCCATATAATAAGGCTTCCACACATATTTTCTTACTTAATGTCATAAGCTTGAGATTCGTGGAGAAATATTTTATTATTTTTATCACCTCCATTTGTGGGAAACCAAAGTTTTTGCCTTGGTCCTGTCACTACTGAGCTAAGGAACCCTGAGCTTTTCCTCTCTAGGCCCCAGTGTCCTCCTCTGTAAAGTGAGAGGCTTGGAACTGGATTGTTTCTGAGGTCTCTCCAGTGTAAATACCCAAGATAATAAAGAGACAACCTTGTTCTCTGGAATGTCCTTCCCTTATTGTCTGACAAATGTGAGGTTTCTTGGCTTAAATACAGGTAGGTTGGCATCTCCTCCATGGTTGTAAATAAGTATGTGATTTAATTATCCATGTGCCCAAGGGCAGAGGAGAGTGGATGCATTTTTACATTGATCTTATCAAAGCCTGTTTAATCCAAGATGAGGCCTCTCATCTGGCGCAACATCTCTGTTTCCACGAGCACTAGATGTATGGTCTGGGCAGGCTTCTCTTGAGATGATGATGAAGATACAGGAGTTTACTCGTGAAAAGTCCTGGGGGCACTAGCCAAGAAACAATCCACGTGTTTCTCAATATATTTTCCTTTAGGACAGAGGGTAGGAGAATTTTTGCCATCAGGCCACAACTCTCAAGGGCTAAGGCAGCAGGGAAACTCCACACTCTCACACGCATGGCAAAATCAGAGGCTGAAGTCCTCGTGTTTGTTCTGAGTATTTTTGTTTTGGTTTGGTTCTTGCTTTTTAATGTGATTAATTCTGCTTATATTTAAAAGGGCACTGTGTTCTGGCAGGATTTACTTTTAAAACAAAAGGTGAGGGATAGATAAATTAATAGGCCTCTTGTGTACATGATGACCTGTCATAGCTTTGACACCTGACATTTGGATAGTGGGGAGTACATGGGAAATAATATGGTAAGCCTTTCAATTAATCAAAATGTTCAGAGAACTGGGCATTTTGTCAGAAACTGTCAAACAACTATAATGTGTTCAAACTTGGCTTTCCACCTATTACTAGAGTGGAGATTGTTTTTTTCTACCCAACAAAGAACCTTCCTGCTCTACAGAACTCCCCCACAGTGTGTCCTAGAGTAAGGCAAGCCCACTTCTACTATAGAAGCCAAAAAGACCAAATATTCACTTTCCTGGCTTCCCTTGCAGCTAAGTCACAGACTAAATTTACCTATGGACTTTCAGTCAGAAGCTGATGATGCAAAGAAGAAGGGCCAATGGAAAAGGCATTCTGGTGAGGCCAGCAGCAGTAGCAACAATGTCTGATATCCAGGGACCATGATGGCAGCAGTGGTACACTCGGTAGTGTCCTCTGTTCAGTGGGGATGCCAGCAGCATCCTCTCTAGACTCTTCTCAGGTACGATTTTGGGCATAGTCTGGGCTGCCATCTTGCTTTCCTTGTTCCAACTCACATTCCACGCCTGAGTCTTCCTGGTGATTATGTGAGCTCCCCGGTAGCCTGTCAATAAATTCCTTTTCTGAAATCAACCAGAGTTGGCTTCTGTTGTTTATAATTAGGAATTCTAATGGATGTACTAGTTTTATGACTTGTATAAGTTATTTAATCTCCCTGACTCAGCTTCCCTGTCTGTAAAATGAGAATCATACTCCTCTGTCTTTACAATGGAATATCGTTCAGTCATAAAAAGAAATGAAGTACTGATACATGATACAATATGGATGAACCTTGAAAACATCATGCTAAGTGAAAGAAGCCAGGCACAAAAGGACACATATTTCCTGACTCCATTTCTATGAAGTGTCCAGAACAGGCAAATCCATAGGAACAGAAAAGGTATTAGTGGTTTCCAGTGGCTAGAGAGAGAGAGGGAATAGGGACTTCTAAAGGTTATAGAGTATTCTTCTGGAATTTCCTTCTGGAAATAGTATGAGAGGCTCATCTGGGCTACTGGGGAGCTCACAAAATCACCAGGAAGACCCAGACTTGGAATATGAGTTTGAATAAGGAAAGCAAGGTGGTAGCACAGACCGTGCCCAAAATCATACCCGAGAAAAGCCTAGTGAGGACACTGCTGGCATCCCCGCTGAACAGAGGACATTACCAAGTGTATTACTGCTGCCATCATGGTCCCTGGATATCAGACATTGTTGCTACTGCTGCTGGCCAAACCAGAATGTCCTTTCCATTGGCCCTACTTCTCTGCATCATCAGCTTCTGATTGAAAGTCCATAGGTCTATTTAATTGGCTTCTAATTTCCTTCTGGAATTAGATAGTGGTGATGGTTGCCCAAACCTGTGAATATACTAAAAACCACTGAATTTTACACGTTTAAAGGGTAAATTTTAAGGTATGTGGATTACATCTCAAAAGAGGGCTTTCACATTTATTCAGGTCTTCATCACTGTTTCCCTTTATGCCCCACCTACTTTCTCCCCTAACACTGATAGTTGTCCTCAGCACTACTAAGAAAGCCTCTGGCAACCTTCCATGCATGCCCTCTGGCTTAGCAGCCCCATCAGACAGAGAACCTCCCTCTCTAGGGGTCTCCCTAGATCAATTCCACAGAAGACTCTGATTGGCCCTACTTGGGTCACATGCCCATCTATGGCCCAATCACTGTTCCAAGGGTAGGAACTGTAACTGGCTCAGCTTTGTTACCTGGCAACTCCTGTTGGTATTGTAGGAGGAGAGAGTACTGTGATGAGCAGCCCCACAAGAACCACATGGAAAAGGGAAAATTTTACCCCAAAGGAAAGGAGGTGCAGTTAGCAAAAAAAAAGGGAGGATGAGATGATGTACATGGCCACCAACAACTATCCTGATTCACCATGATCACTACAGAAACCAAGCCTGTTCTAGGGGTGCCAGCAAGACTCTCCTTGAGGACATCAAAGCTGAGACTTAGAGAATAAGTAGAAATAGTGAAGTACCTGAGCAAGATTGCTATAGGTAGCAGGAATGCCTCACAGTAGGTAATATATATTAAAATGCATCATCGACACTAAACCACTAAGTATGTTATTGTTATTATTTTGGGGCCCAGGAATCCTGACTCCCAGATGAGGTCCCTTTTTACTCTGGAGAGCGAGTGCTGGGACGTAGAAAACGCCCTGCCTCAGGTTCCCCTGCAGAAGCTCAAGCCTGAGAGCTATCCCTGTCAGTGGAGTATCTGCCTAATTCTTGAAGACTTTCCAGCTGTTTAGTATCACAAGCACAGTAAATACCATTTCATGCCTAGTGTTCCAGCCCTCTTCTCACATAAAAGTTATAATCAGATATTTTAATAGTCCTTGCTTTCATCTAGGTAAAACTGCTCTAAGGGATGATAACATCAGCTCAAGCACATTGCTTAGATCTTGGAATGCTCTGCAGAGCGGGCTTTTATGCTTTCTTTTTTTTTTTTACTGCAAAAAGGGAGAGGGGAAGATTGCAAGACTGGCCTGATACAGATTCATAGACTTTCTGGGGCCGGAAGAGAACATTAAAGTCAATCGCCTCCTCATCTTAAAGATCAGAAAATCAAGGAGAACTGACTGGAAGGCTTTAGTTGACTTAGTCAAATCCACACAGATGTTCCTGTCCCTTGAACTGCCCATTTCTGAGTTAGTCAAGACCCATTTGGTTGCAAAGAACAGAAAACCTAAGACAAAGAACAGAAAACAGAAAACAGGTGGGGTTGAATCCGGGGGCTCAAACAGTGTTATCGGGACACATTCTCACTCTCTCATTTGGGTTATCAACTGTCCTGGTCTGCCTAGAAATGAAAGGGTTCCTACAATGGGGAACTTTTAGTTTTAAAATCAGGACAGTCTCAGGCAAACCGGGATGCACTGGTCACCCTAGTCTACATCTTCGGTTATGCTGTCCTCTGTTAACTCCATTCTCTGGCAGGTTCTCCTTTCACAGAGGCAAGATGGCAGCCAACAGCTACAGGGTTACACCCCACCCTCTCAGGATTGCCTGTGGAAAGGGGCCTTCCCAGGCTCACTGGCAGAAGTCCTGCAATTGGCTCTGATTGGCCTGATTTGGGTCACATGCCCTGAATGCCCCACTGTATCCAGGAGGATGATTGACCAGGCTTGTGCTCACCCTCCTAGACCTTCCAGAAAAAGACACACAAGCCAATGTACTGGTCACCATTCCATCACTATAATTTTATGCCCATGTGTGATGCCTCTCCAAGATAGCAACCCAGAGAGAGAGACAGAGACCCTCCCTCTCTGGGGGTCTCTCTAGATCAATTCCAGAGAAGACTCTGATTGGCCCTACTTGGGTCACATGCCCTTCTATGGCCCAATCGCTGTTCCGGGAGTAGGAACTGTAACTGGCTCAGCTTTGTTACCTGGCAATGCCTGTTGGTATTGTGGGAGGAGAGAGTACTGTGATGAGCAGCCCCACCCAACCACATGGAAAAGGGAAAATTTTCCCCCAAAGGAAAGGAGGGGCAGTTAGCAGAAAAAGGGAGGATGTATGAAACCATACACATACATGGTTACTCACCCTTTATTTCGGGATATTTTGATATTCCTAATCCAAAAATCCAAAATCTGAAATGCTCCAAAATCCAAAGTTTTTTGAGTGCTGACATGACATTCAAAGGAAATGCTCATTGGATTTTGGATTTCAGATTTTCAAATTAGGGATGCTGAACCAGTATATATATAACCATATAAAAAGATATATAACCCAGGAACCCTATAGCAAGACAGCACTGATGACCCAGTGAAAAATTGTTCCTAGAACCTAGATGTCAGATCCAGGTGACGTAGTTTACAAAAGCACTTTTTGCAAGCACATAACACTGCAGTGATTTCAACAGGACTTCCTCAATCTGTACAGGCAGAATTCCATCACCATAAACCCAAATGTGTCTCCTACAAGAAAAAGGAGTGACCTAAAGAAGCAATTCCCCCAAAACATCTTCCAGCCTGAAACCCTCTGGCGCACTTTGCTAAGAGTGAAGCCTCTATGCTTCCTACATCAGTAAGATTGTGACATCTGTAAGATTCAGGGTTGGCTTCTCCAAACTTTCAACCCAGCCCTCTGAGAACTGTTTCACCCGGACTCCATCCCCACCCTGTCTCCTGCAGGGGGTCAGCCCATCTGAGGCACGTGTGTGAAGTATCTGGAAGGGGTGGTCCACCAAGGAAAATGGGGGTGCTGCCACCAAAGAAAGGAGGAAATGGATGTCAGAGCGGTCAAAAACAACACACCTCAACTCCACCATACCACGGCTGTTTAACCTGTGCTTTTTCACATGATCCTCCAGACTATTGTAAAGGTGATGTGTGTAAACGTTGAAGAGCTGCTGCTTTAACATGCAGAGCAGACAAGGCAAGGGACCCAAACCAGGAATCTCCTCTTTATCCCTGACTGGTTACACTGGGTATTTTCCATTTTCCTTTCCAGACCCAACACTTTGCCCTTCTCTGCCTCGGTCTATGCCCCAGGAGGCTGACCCATATGGGCCGCATCAGTGGGCTCCTTTGACCTCTAGCTTCTGGTCGGGCTTTGCCAGTGAAGGCACTGGCAAGAGATCAACAGGCAGAAGGAGAGTGAGTTCAGAATATTGATATCCCTTTTGGCTGCATCCTTCTACCAAAGGCCACAGCTCCTATCTGGAGGCCCTCCCCTATATCATAGCCCTTCTCTCCAGGGCCCTGTAATTGCTCCCTCTGCCTCCCGCTTTAGGCCTAGGGATGTCAGTGTCCCTCCCCATGGCTATCCCCGGGGTGCCCCCCATTCTTTGTTCATTTCCCTTGCCCTGCCCATTCCACTGTAAACTGTCTTTTCACTAAACTATTCTCAATCCCTGCCATCTGCAAGGGCCATCTATTTCCTACAAGGACCCCGATTTGATATCCCAGCTAGGTGATCTAAAGCAAATTATTCACCTTCTGGGAACCTTAGTCTTACGATTGAGAATGAGAATAACTATACTTATGTCTCAAGGTAATTATGGGATGACATCTATGGAATCCAGCACGTTGCATGACCCACGGCAGACACTCTACCTGTAGACATATCTCCTACACTAGACTGGTCTGACCTTTCAGACCACAGATCTCATTTTCTTCATCTGTGAATCAGTAGCACCTAACACTGAGCATGGTATACTCTATGTGCTCAATAAATGTGATTTTATATATTGTTCTTCTCTTTTTGGCCCTTCTTCCTTCCCTTTGGTCCTGGAAAATAGATAAGAAAAATAAAGCAGCACTTGACATTGATCCCTAATGTCCACCAATAACAGAAGCTGATTCTTCATGTTGTATCTTATATTTCTGATATGTTGTAAAAGGAAACTGATCTGGTCACATACAATACATGTGCTTTCTCTAGAAGGAACCCGGCCAGGAAGGGATGCTATTTGAACATGATGGTCCTGTACCAATATTTGGAGACTTTGTACTTCAAGACCATACTCTGGACCCATTGGTTTCCCCTTGCTTAGAGACTTCTAATGCAGCTTCAGCCTTTCCAACTGTTTAAAGCACAAGAAAGTGGAGTGCCCCTCCCACAGGGATAGACATACACTGGTTTCAACATGCCTCCAGTGTTCTAGGGTTGAACACCACGGGAGATGCTCACCTCACTCACACAGGGCTCTCTGCTTTTATTCTAGCTGAAGACTTCATATGGCAGCAGGCCCTAACTTGTCTTCCACTCATTCTCTGTATCTCCTTCCATGCAGCCTCTGCCCCAGCCAAACTGAGTTCACCACCTTTCCCAAAACACCGCAGATACTCTCACTCTTACATGGCTTTGCCCTCTCCCTGGAATGTCTTCCTCCTCATCATTTCTCCAGTGAAATTGGGCTCCTCCTTAATTTTTTTTTCAATTTTATTCTTTTTTCTTGGGACAGAGTCTCACTCTCTCGCCCAGGCTGGAGTGCAGTGGCACAATTTCAGCTCACTGCAACCTCCACCTTCCAGGCTCTAGCGATCCTCCCACCTCAGCCTCCCAGCCAGCTGGGATTACAGGCATGCACCACCACGCCTAGCTAATTTTTCTATTTTTTGTAGAGATGGAGTTTCAGCATGTTGCCCGGGCTGGTCTTAACTCCTGAGCTCAAGTAATCCACCCATCTCGGCCTCTCAAAGTGCTAGGATTACAGGCGTGAGCCATCACGCCGGCCCCAGGCTCTTCTTTTAAATGTCACCTCTTCTATGGGACCCTCCATGATTTCCCCATAACAGAATAAGTTCTTGCCTTCTCTGCACTCCCTTATTTGCACACGTATACCATGCATTACATTTTATTGGAATGAGCCTGTCTCCCCAATAAAGGATCATAATCTCTAGTATTTATTAATCATCTACTATGTGCCTACTGCTTCATTTAATTCTCATCTCATTTAATTCTCACAACTCTGTGAAGGAGATCCCTAGACTACAAACGCCAGACTGCAGAGACAATCTGATAAGTGGGATTTATATTTGTTTGTAGTAGGTTTTGTGTTGTTTTGTTGCTTTTTCTTTTTTCTTTTCTTCCTGTTTTGGAGGCTTTTTTGTTTTGTTTTGCTTTCTTTTCTTTTTGGGGATTTTTTCCCTCAGTCTTCTACCTCCACTGCCTGCATTGGCACATAGCAAGAATTCAGTGAGTAACTGTTGAATGAATGAAAGTCAGTATTATTTTTACACATGAAAACACTCTAGGCCTGGCACGGTGGCTCACCCCCGTAATCCCAGCACTTTGGGAGATTGAGATGGGTGGATCACTTTGAGCTCAGGAGTTGGAGACCAGCCTAGGCAACATGGTGAAACCTCGTCTCTACTAAAAATACAAAAATTAGCTTGGTGTGGTGGCACATACCCGTAGTCCCAGCTACTCAGGAGGCTGAGGCTGGAGAATCGCTTGAACCCCAGAGGCAAAAGTTGCAGTGAGCCTAGATCAAACCATTGCACACCAGCCTGGGTAACAGAGTGAGACCCTGTCTCAAAAAAAATTAAAAATAAAAAAAAGAGGCCGGGCGCAGTGGCTCATGCCTATAATCCCAGCACTTTGGGAGGCCAAGGAGGGTGAATCACCTGAGGTCAGGAGATTGAGACCAGCCTGGCCAATATGGTGAAACCCCATCTTTACTAAAAATATAAAAAATTAGCTGGACATGGTGGCAGGCACCTGTAATCCCAGCTACCTGGGAGGCTGAGGCAGGAGAATCGCTTGAACCCGGGAGGTGGAGGTTGCAGTGAGCCGAGATAGCGCCATTGCACTCCAGTCTGGGTAACAAGTGTGAAACTCTGTCTCAAAAAACAAAACAAATACAAAAACAAAAAAAGCAAAAAGAAAACACTTTAAAGCACAGACTTGAATGAACTTGCCCATGGCCTCTCACACTGTGCCCAGCTTATTCCTGGTGGGCAAAGGCCACAGCTCACTTATCTTTGTTTCACCAACGGCAGGGCCTTGGTGTGGCACTCAGTAACTACCAAATAAAGGCATGGAGAAAGAATAAATGAATGTCTGGTTACTGCAAATCCCAAAGGATTTTCATTTGATGATAGCCAATAGAAAAAGGTGAAGTAATAGCCAAGTTCTACCACATGTCTGTAGAAGTCAATTTTCTCATTTATGACATAGACATTTTTGTGATAAGTCTGCTAGGAGGAAAGCACATTTGCCTAAGTTTCTTAGATAAAATCAACTTTTAAAGTAGCCTCCTCTCCTTATTTTATATGACTTCTGGCATGACTTCTTGGAAGTCTGCATATAAATCAGATGTTTGTAGAGCCAATTGACTTAAATATCACAGAGATTTGAGTCTCCAAAAAACACTGTACGTATCTTCCGGGAAAGTGAAGACTGCTTCGATAAAATGAAATCAGCTCCCAATTTGTATCATCCGGGGGCCCACCAGGTTACAAAACTCTGTTCAAATGTTTTGACCTAAGAGATTTTTAATAAAGGGACCAGTTACAGAGATGCAGATGATAGGGTTAATGGAAACTATTAGACTAGCATCTGTGGGAAGCTGTTGCTACCTCTGGGTCTTAAGGGACAAGGGGAGGAAAATTATTTCACAGAATCCAGTGACAGCTGAAATCAGGGCAGACGGGCTGCCTGGAAGGAACTGAGGTCACAGAAGAACTAAGCCTTAGGTGCTAAAGCCTAAGCTCCTCTCATCTTCTGCTAAGAACCTTCCGCGACCAACATCAACTGGAAACCAGACAGCAAGAGAACCCAGGTGAGGCGGGTTGGAGGGCTCAGCCTCCTTGGGCATAAAGAAGAATAGAGAACAGATTGGAGAGAAGTGAAGGGGTGAGATGCAGAGAATAACCTGCATGGTCCACCCCTTTTGTATCCACTCCACATCTATCTTGCCCCTCACTCAGGTGAAGAAACTCTCATCTCCAACATTTTCGAGACAGAGAGTCTTATATACTGTCACGTCATGGTAAGAGATGTCAATACATTCATACTCTCACCTGGAACCTAAATTGTAATGTGTCCTTCACACAACAGAGCAGAAAGATGAGAGGTAAAAGAAAATTATAATCCATTAGATAAGACGAGTATAACAGTTACATTCCATGCCTCAGTAGCTGGTCATGAAATGGAAATCAACAGCCATAGCTTCCTCCTTCCAACACCCATTCCACATCTCCTTACCTTCAGCATCTCAGATGGGCAGAGTTTTTACCTGATAGAATGACTCAACCCTTTATTTCCCAGGATCTAAGCCCTAGTGATCCTGTATTACTGAGTTGTCACAGTTTGCCATCAACCATTATGATTGCATATAGGAGTGCTAGGAAGTGACCCACTGAGTCTTCTAGGCTCCTAGACATGGTTTTGCTTGCCATCGTTAGATAGCAGTGGCCTAATTTCCCTTGATTAAGATCAATCACTCTAGTCACTACAGTAACCTTCTTGTCTGTCTGTTGGTTCAATAGCATGAGGATCTTAAAATGCCTAGGGGACAGTTTTAGCTTCAGATTTAATAGAAGCATGTCTGTGTTCCTAAGTGGAAATCAGATCCTCCAAATGCACCAACTCAGGGTTTCAGGGATGAAAACTCAAAAGGCTACATCTAAGTTATTACGTGTAATAGTCTCAAAGCGAGATGGGGCTACACCCATTCCTTCCACCCTTGATTCCAAGATCATGCATTCTGGACATAGGAGGAAGAACACCATATTGACCTCCTTCCGTAGGGCAGTACCCCTAAATTTTTAGAATGTTATTTCTCAGCCAGTCTTTAGAAGGTCATTCTGCAGTTCTATAAAGCTTCTGAGTGATGAGTTACACAGTAAGATCAGTTCATTTCATCAATAAGAGCACAGGTCTGTACTTCTTTTGCTGTAACATGAGTTTCTTGGTTATTTAGAGGTGATATTGTATGAGTTACCAAGACAATCAAAACTCCTCAGACTATACAGTGGCAGATATGAAAAACAAGTCAGCTGTGTCTTCAGTCCCAGTTCTCATTTACATGGAAGAAGAATGTTCTTCTAAATTCTAAAGCCTCTCTCTCTGTACTTTTCTCCCCTGTTGGCCTCATGAAATCTTTGAGAGGCAGAAGGTAGGATAGGTAGCTTTGGAGTCAAAAGTCCTGGATTCAAATCCCAGTTCTACCACTTGTGAACTGTGTAATTCTGAGCAAGTCACCTACTTAGTTTCCTTGTGAATACAACAGAAATGTTATACCTCCCTTGGAGGGTTTTAGGGTTTTGAGGTAAATTAAATAAACCAATGTAAGGCCAGGCATGGTGACTCACACCTGTAATCCCAGCACTTTGGGAGGCCAAGGGGGGAGGATCGTTTGAGTCCAGGAGTTCAAGACCAGCCTGGGCAACATAACAAGACCCTATCCCTACAAAAAATATAAAAAGTTAGCCGGGTGTGGTGGCACATGCCTGTAGTCCCAGCTACTCAGGAGGCTGAAGCAGGCAGATCCCTTGAGCCGAGGAATTCAAGCCAGGAGTGAGCTATGATTGCACCACTGTGCTCCAACCTGGGTGACAGAGTGAGACCCTGTCTCAAAAATAAAATAAATACGCAAACCAATGCAGATTAAAGTCATTCACACAATAGGCACTCAATAAATGTCACTCCCTTCCTCCTGCCTTCAAACTAAATTTCATGTCTGAAGCATGAATTTTAGAAAATCGTTTGCAACAAAACACATGCCTTGGGTACATTTATAAAATCTCACCAAATGCACTTTCTCTGGGCTCGCCTTGCTGCGGTGATGATACCCTTGCCATGGTTTTATAAGTGAAATCTACAGTTCTAAGCTTTTCAATGCCTCATCTTTGACTGTCACAAAGGGATATTTCAACATTCTTTTATGTCTCAATATTTCTAAATCTGCCAGTTTTGTGCAACACAAAATCCTTTCTCTGGGCTTCAGTCCAGTTTTCTCAGCAGATGATTTCTTTTGGTAAGTCCCAATACAAATCATTCTTTCTAGTCTAATTCAACCCTTGGCCCCAGTACGCACGTAAGATTGGAGGGGCTTTGGGGAGTAACGGGTGAAGGAGAGGGTGAGTGTGTGTGACCCTGTCTCTGGATACCTCTCCTGCATGGAAGGTCTACACTGTCAGGACCAGTTTGCAAGCAACAGAAACCAACCCTGGCTCGGGCAAAGATTTTATTAAAAGACTATTTGGGTACATAGTATCAGCAAGAGGCTGAAGACACAGACTTGAAAAATGCAGGAATTGGGAAAGCTCTGGAGGGCCAGGCAGCAGGAACCATAGCAAAGCCTCCACAACAGGAACAATTTGTGGTCAGCACCCCTCACTGATGCTGACAGGAATGCCCTCCCACCAGAGAACCCCCAACCTCCTTCCCTCACTCCCCCAGAAGAATGTGTCATTCGCCAAACCTTTAAGTCACATACCTGACCCTGGCTGGACCACAGCAGAGAGTGAAAAGATCAGGTCTTTTTAGGTCCTGTTTTTGGAAGTGAGCACGACCTCCCACCAAGACTGCACACAGTGAAGTTTCCTCTAAAAATGAGGGGGCTAGCAGAAAATGGGTCCTAACCAGATGGCAAAAAAAATAAGATAAATTTTTACCATGAGTTCATTGACTTATTGATTTTAGGTAATTTCATTAATTTAAAATAAAGTTTATTATAACTACTTTATAGAGAGAACTAGCACAATATATATATTCATAACATTTTTAAGGCATTTGAAAATGGAACATGTACAGGAGTGCTGTAACCACTGGCAGAGAAAACCATCTTATTCAAGATGGATCAGAAAGGTGAAGGTAACAAGGACAGATCCCTTCTGAATATTGTTCCAAATACAGTTCCTGCCTCTTCCTCTGGGCAGGCCTGGGCAATTAGGAAGAAGTCCTTCCAGCAACACAGGCAATCTCCCCAGGGGCAGAGGAAGCACAGAATTTGTTCTGTTCTTGGCCGGAAAGTCAGCGAAAGTGAAGTCTCTCTCAGAACAATGAGACTGCAGTCCTCAGGCTTCCACTCAACCATTTATTTCTTCTTTTACCTAAACCAGAATCTTTTTTTTTCTTTTTTGTTTGCTTTATTTTATTTTTTTATTATACTTTAAGTTCTAGGGTACACGTGCACAATGTGCAGGTTTGTTACATATGTATACATGTGCCATGTTGGTGTGCTGCACCCATTAACTCGTCATTTACATTAGGTATATCTCCTAATGCTATTCCTCCCCTCTCCCCCCACCCCATGACAGGCCCCGGGGTGTGATGTTCCCCTTCCTGTGTCCAAGTGTTCTCATTGTTCAGTTCCCACCTATAAGTGAGAACATGCGGCGTTTGGCTTTTTGTCCTTGCGATAGTTTGCTCAGAATGATGTACCTAAACCAGAATCTTGAAAGGCCCTGCTTGGCGCTTCCCTTTCCTCAACCCTTGCAAGGAGGCAGTCAGGGCGTCCTGCAGTGTTTGCCTCTTAGGTATGGCATAAGTCTGTCCCAGCTCTCCGTGGCACTAACTGCTGCCTGGAAACAGCCACATCCTCCTAACTGGTCTCTTGCCCCCTGTCACGTACTTCTTCTATCCATCTCTCCACTCCGCAAGAGAATCTCACTACAGCGCTATCTGCCCATTGGTGGTCTCCTGCTTACAGCTCTTCCATGGCTCCCATCATTTCAGACAAAGCCCAGCCTTCCCAGTAAGGCACATGGAGCCCTCTGCAATCTCACCCTTGCCTATTTCCCCATCACCAGCTATCCTCATGCCCTGCTCCACATCCTATTCTTCACCATGTCATATGCTGCTCCTCTCCTCTCTCCATTGTTCCTACTGTCTCCTCTCCCCGGAATGCCCACCTACTCCCATCCTTACCTCCATTTGCTCGATTAGTTCCTACCCGTCCTTTAAGACCTAGTTCAAGACCAACTCCATGAAGCTTCCTCTGACTATTTCAGGCTGATTAGGTGCTTTATCCTCCTAAGTGCTCTAATAGTACCCTGTATCTCTCTCTCTCTCTCTCCCTCTCCCCCCATCCTTCCCTACCTCCCTCTCTTCTCCACCCCCTTCACTGCACATAGGCTCAGCTTTAGGTATACATATTAATGTCTCTCTCTCTCTCCTTACAGCCTGTACGCTCGCTAAGGGTAAGTGTTCATCTTTGTGTTCTCAAAGCTGCTTTAGAAGAGCACCAGGATCATAGCAAGGGCATGATGCATCCTTGTTGAGACAATGAATGAGTAATAATTTGTAATAAATTTTACCACCCCAAAAATGCTCTAAAACAGAACTAAAGATAAGCATTCTTATTGCTTAGCTGATAGAGGAGGGGAAAAAAATCTAAGACATGCACCATCTCTTCAAAATATACACAGTTTCAAGACATTTAGCAGAGGTTTTATGGCATACCATTTTTAGCAAAGCAGATGTTTAAAATACTAAATTATTTCTTAAATTACTATCAACCGTGGTTGAAAATATTATGTCCCTTAAGGGACTGAACTTCTCAGGCTGTAGTTGGAATGAAAGAGAAGATGAACATTCAGTACTTCTTTTTAAATCACTTTCTTCTTCCTGAAATGAATGCACTATTTAAAAGAAATCAAGGATTCATTTGCTTTTTATTCTTATTGAATCGCCTGAGAGAAGCAGTAAGACGGCTTGCAGTTGATGGGACACAGTTGACACACATTGAAATCTCCTATGTGCCAGGAATCAGGTTTTTTTTTTTTTCATAAAATAACTTTTATACAGGATTAGTAGATCTGTTTACACACAAAAAACAGAAAGGACTTCATTACAGTTAGATTTCACATAAATTACACATTGACTTTTAAAAACTACTATTCAACTTCATTTAAAGTCCCTTTTAAGGATAGCATTAGGAGAAATACCTAATGTAGATGATGGGATGATGGGTGCAGCAAACCACCATGGTACGTGTATACCTATGTAACAAACCTGTACATTCTGCACATGTATCCCAGAACTTAAAGTATAATAATAAAATAATAATAAAGTCCCTTTTAAAAATTTCATTTTTGCTGGGTACCGTGGCTCATGCCTGTAGTCCCAGCACTTTGGGAGGCCTAGGCGGGTGGATCATGAGGTCAGGAATTCGAGACCACCCTGGCCAACATGGTGAAACCCCGTCTCTGTTAAAGATACAAAAAAAATTGGCCAGGCGCGGTGGCTCGCACCTGTAAACCCAGTACTTTAGGAGGCTGAGGCAGGCGGATCACGAGGTCAGGAGATCGAGACCATACTGGCTAACACGGTGAAACCCCATCTCTACTAAAAATACAAAAAATTAGCCGGGCGTGGTTACAGGCGCCTGTAGTCCCAGATACTCGGGAGGCTGAGGCAAGAGAATGCTATGAACCCGGGAGGCGGAACTTGCAGTGAGCCGAGATCGTGCCACTACACTCCAGCCTGGGCAACAGAGCAAGACTCTGTCTCAAAAAAAAAAAAAAAGATACAAAAAATTAGCTGGGCATAGTGGCGCACACCTGAAATCCCAGCTACTCAGGAGGTTCAGGCAGGAGAATCACTTGAACCCCGGAGGCGGAGGTTGCAGTGAGCCAAGATCATGGCATTGCACTCCAGCCTGGGCAACAGGGCAAGACTCAGTCTCAAAAAAAAAAAAAGAAAATTCATTTTGAGGCCAGGCACGGTGGCTCACACGCCTGTAATCCCAGCACTTTGGGAGGCCGAGGCAGGCGGGTCACTTGAGATCAGGAGTTCAAAACCAGCCTGGCCAACATGGTGAAACCCCATCTCCACTAAAAATACAAAAATGTGCTGGGCATGGTGATGCACGCCTGCAATCCCAGCTACTCAGGAGGCTGAGGCAGGAGAATCGCTTGGACCCAGGAGGTGGAGGTTGCAGTGAGCCAAGACCGCATCACTGCACTCCAGTGTGGGCAACAGAGTGAGACTCTGTCTCAAAAAAATATATATATATTCATTTTGAAGGCACAGTGCATGAAATAAACCAAAGACTGAAGTACTTGAGATGAGTGGGTGTTGGGCACCTCATATAAACAGCTATAGATTGCTCTAGAACTGGGAGTATCACTTGGAAAAAACTGGAGAGGTGAAAAGTTGAGCAGACTACAACTGCAGACTTTTGCTTTCTGTGAAAAAATTATAGACACAACAGGCAGAAATAAACCACCCCAGAAAAAGGATAGGAGGAATTGTGTTTTTCTATTTCCTAATGAAAAATTGTCATTGCTGTTAATGATCATCCTTCAATCAATAATGTCAAAGATCCATACAACACAGCTGGGCATGGTGGCTCATGCCTGTAATCCCAGCACTTTGGGAGGCACAGGTGGGCAGATCGCTTGAGGTGAAGAGTTCAAGACCAGCCTGGGCAACATGGCAAAACCCTGTCTCTACAAAAAAAAAAAAAAAAATTAGCCGGACATGGTGGTGCACACCTGTAATCCCAGCTACTTGGGAGGCTGAGGTGGGAAGATCACTTGAGCCCAGGAGGCAGAGTTTGCAGTAAGCCAAGATCGCACCACTGCTCTCTAGCCTGGGTGACAGAGCAAGACTCTGTCTCAAAAAAATAAAAAAGAACCATAAAACCACAACCATTTTTATAATGTGTGTGTGTGTATAAATGTGAAAACAGAACACCAAACAGGTTACATGACTTCTCCAGAATCCAACAAATCAAGAGCTGAGTCATACAAGGAAACACACTTAAATGACTCAGAAAACGCTTCTCCAATCACTAGAGTCCACCAGTCAAAACATGCAGTGATGACAAAAACGTGTCCAAGAATAACCAGCAGCAGATCTGCATTTAATCTGGTGGTCAGGTAAGGACTTCCAGGGTGCCTGATTTTCAAATCTGTTGTTTCTCTAGGATTCTGGCTGACTTTGAAGAGTAATCGCTTTCAGGACTTAAGTACCTGTTATTGTTTTTCTTGTATTCTTTGGTCTAAACTCATTAGATGAGAAGTCCTGAAAAAATTCAGTTACTGGAATGTGTAAATCAGATTATTTGAATTTTACTTCAAAATTACATTTCTCAGGGACATTGGTCAGAACAGTAAGTGTAATGGAATATTCTATCCCTGCTGGTTTGGTCTCATGGTGCCCAATTCTGCTGCTACCAGCTAGCTCTGTGTACCTCAGTTAGTCTGTCTTCTGTGAGCCTTAGCTTTCTCATGAGTAAAGGAGGATTGGACTAGGTCACTTCTAAGATCTATTCTGGGTTTTTTTAATTTTGTTTTTGTTTTTAAGACAGAGTCTCACTATGTTGCCCAGGTTGGTCTCAAACTCCTGGTTGGTCAAGCAATCTTCCTGCCCCAGCCTCTCAAGTCGCTGAGATTACAGGCATGAGCCACTGTACCCAGCTCCTGTTATGATTTTTAAGCAGACCTATGAGTAAGTTAACACATCTGAGCCTCAGTCTCTTCATCTGTAAAATGGGAATAAAAATATCTACCTTGCAAAGTTATATGAACATTCTTCATAGAAGTAAACCACCAGACACATATCTAGACAAATTTCAGTCCAAGCTATTTTTGCATATGAAAAATCTCAGAACTAAAATTTGACACTCATTCATCCAAGATACCGTTTGAAGGATTATTGATAGGCTGGTTTTAACCCATTTCAGGCACTAATATTATGTTGAAAGCTTTGCATCCATAACAAATTTAACCTACAAATCGACGGTAACAAATTTAACATCCTCACTTTAAAATCTTTTTGTAAAGATACACTAGAAATTTGACCTATTGATGTGAATGTTGTGGTTTCATTCATTTCCTTATATTACACAAAAGTTCGCAGCCTTGTCTTCAAATTCTTTTTGCTACTTATTAAGAGAAAAAGAAGAACTTTCATTAAAACTGAGCAATTGGCCTACAAAGGGAGGAGGATTACAAAATCCCCTTGACCCTCTCTCAGAAACAGAACCAGTCACATATTTGAGGAATGCCAAATGATTCTCATTAAAGTAATGAGCATATTTTCAATAACATGTGTCTGACTGCCTTTAATTTAGTTGGCAGGACTTGTGGCAGCCAGAGACCCAAAAATAACACACAGCTGGCAATTCCTGCTCACACACCTAACAGACGTATTTCACACTGCTTCAGGGACGCCCCACCCTAGACAGATAGGGTTTAAGGTCATATGCAAATTGTTGTGACATTAAACATACATTCCTTGTGACCACACTAACAGGTTGAATTTAACACACTGAATTCCTCTAGCTCCTCCTTTATAAAATTCCCTCTGACTTGAACAGATTTAGTTGATTTCTGCTCCTGCCCTACCCGACAAGCTAAAGTTATTTTTAACTTACAACTACTGCTGATAAGTATTTTTCACCACAAAAAAAAAAAAAAACCCTTTCAGAAAGAGAAACTATGAAAAAACAAAATATCATTGCACTTCAGTGAGAAGTAGTCAGTCCCTCAGCCAAAGCTATAAACGAATGTCATTTTGGTTTAGAAACAACAAAATGCTTTATACTTATGTTTTTATCACAGTCCTTTCCACAAACGATTTCTGTAAACAGTCTTACGAGGAAGTGGACAGGCTAAATTTGTGTTGTGTGTACCTTTGAAAATATAGTCTTCTGGCCGGGCACGGTGACTCACGCCTGTAATCCCAGCATTTTGGGAGGCCGAGGCGGGTGGATCACGAGGTCAGGCGTTCAAGACCAGCCTGACCAGAGATGGTGAAACCCCGTCTCTACTAAAAATACAAAAAAAGGCCAGGTGCGGTGGTTCACGCCTGTAATCCCAGCACTTCAGGAGGCCAAGGCAGGCGGATCACCTGAGGTCAGAAGTTCGAGACTAGCCTGGCTAACATAGAGAAACCCCGTCTCTATTAAAAAAAATAAAATAAAATACACAAATTAGCCAGGCATGGTGGCAGGGGCCTGTAATCTCAGCTACTTGGGAGGCTGAGGCAGGAGAATCGCTTGAACCCAGGAGGCAGAGGATGTAGTGAGCCAAGATCGTGCCATCACACTCCAGCCTGGGGGACAAGAGTGAGACTTCGTCTCAAAAAAATACAAAAAAATAGAAAAAAAAATTAGCTGGGTGTGGTGGCGGGCACCTGTAATCCCAGCTACTCGGGAGGCTGAGGCAGAGAAATGCTTGGATTTGGGACGCAGAAGTTGCAGTGAGCTGAGATCATACCACTGCACTCCAGCCTGGGCAACAGAGCGAGACCCCATCTCAGAAAAAAAAAAAAAAGAAAAGAAAAATAAAATATAATCTTCCACATTTTCTACAGAATAAGGCCCATTTCCATAGTTCAAGTGTAATAAATAGTAACTAATAAGATGCAAGGAATTATTTCATTATACTTGTACCCCAATAGACACATTTGTCCCACATCTGGAAATTTGCTGAGTGAGCTATGCTCCATGCCCTCAAAACTTACAGTTTGATGGGGAAGGTGGACATGGCTTAACCGAGTAAAAGATGGAGGTGCAAACTTTGCATAAAGATAATGACAATAAGGACCCATTGTCATTGGCACTGTTAGAAGTTCTTCATACATATTATCTCAATAAATCCTCAAAACACCCTTTGAGGTAGGTACTATCATTATTTCCATTTTACAAATAAAGGAAATATGGTACAGAGATGTTAAGTAACTTGTCCAAGATCACACAGCTTTTTAGGTGGGGAATGTGATTTGAACCCAGTGAGTCTGGCTCTAGTCAGGGTTAGAGATAAGCCTGGGTACCAGTTGGAGTCCCACCACATTTGCTAGGTGATCTCACGCAGGCTATTCAACTTTTCTGAGCTGAAGTTTCCTCATCTATAAAACGGCAATAGCAATTCCTAGCCCACAGGTTTATGAGGAGTATGTAACAGGATTCTGTTTGCGAAGTGACTGGCACACTGTCCTCAGCATGGCAGGCATCTATCATCAGTGGAATAGGACATTAAAACATATTTTTTCTAAGATGCCACCTTTTGACTACCTTCCCCATCTGCCTCACTAACCTGTAAAGCATCACTATTGGAGAATGCAGCTATACGAGGTAGGACTGGGGGCTGCCAACCCTCCCTTTGCTTCACCCTGCTATGTCCCTAGAAGTAATAAAATGTCAACAGGTAAAGACACGGGAATAACAGCCTTCCAGGTCAGCTCAACAACATTTGTTTATTTTATTTATTTGTTTTTTTTTTTTTTTTTTCGAGAAGGAATCTCACTCTTGTCACCCAGGCTGGAGTGCACTGGCGCAATCTCAGCTCACTGCAACCTCCACCTCCCGGGTTCCAGCGATTCTCCTGCCCCAGCCTCCTGAGTAGTTGGGATTACAGGCACCCACCACCACGCCCAGCTAAGTTTTATATTTTTAGTAGAGATGGCATTTCACCATGTTGGCCAGGCTAGTCTCAAACTCCTGATCTCAGGTGATCCGCCTGCCTCAGCCTCCCAAAGTGCTGAAATTACAGGTGTGAGCCACCGCATTGGGCCCATTTGTTGATTTATTGATATGAATGTACTATGTACCAAGAACCTTATTAGACACTGTGGCACTAAACTCCTAAGACAGAGCCCTGCCATCAAGGAGCTCACAGTCCTAGACGGGAGAAGAAAACACACAAAATCAAATACCCAGCATGTAATATGGGTAATGTGTTATACAAAACAGTGCAGGAAAGGCAGTAGCTAAGTGTCTAAGCAATGAAACGCACAGCCATGGTACACACATTGTGTACACTGCACACACCATTCGGCTACATGGGGTCCTGACCAGTCTGTGCTGTGCCTTGTGAAATTCTCTGAGTATCTATCTGTCTCTATGTCTTCAGCCTGAAGCTATAACACTGTTATTTTGCTTTTGGTGATTCTCAAATGCTCAGCTATGATAGGGCTTACAATCACAGAGTCTTTGCAAAGTCAAGCCAGCATCTGATGTGAAGGTAACTGTTCTGGACATAGCCTAGCAAGTTCTTTATCTTGAGGGGTCCAGCATTACAAAACTTCCCAGTAGAAACCATGTTTAAATAAGTGTCAGCTGAGCATGGTGGCTCATGCCTGTACTCCTAGTAGTTTGGGAGGCCAAGGCGGGAGGATCACTTGAGGCCAGAAGTTTGAGACCAGCCTGAGCAACATAGCAAGACCCCATCTCTCCAAAAAAAATGTTTTAATCAACCAGGCATGGTGATGCACACCTGTTGTCTTAGCTGCTCAGGAGGCTGAGGCAGGAGAATCACTTGAGCTCAAGAGTTCAAGGCTGCAGTGAGTCATGATTGCACCGGTACACTATAACCTGAGTGATAGAACAAGACTCTGTTTCAAAAAAAAAAAGAAGTCTCAAATTAGATTTTTTTTATGGTGAGAGAAATCTAAAACAGTCAATCATACTTCAGAAGAAGCCTGCATTAAGATATGATAGCAACAATTCTGTGTTTGTTTGTTTGTTTTAAGGAACAGAAAGCTGAAGGACTAGAGAAAAACACTGAGGCTTCCTTAAATTAGTTATTAGACAAAAAGACAAAGACAAAAATCATTGTAATTTCCTATTTGTGCTTGAATTTTAGAAGTTAAAGAAACTTTCACCAACTTTGAGCCACTCAACCCTTTATAGTAGTCAGCTATCGACACAATAATGCTGTGTAACAATAAATCACAAAAATCTCAGTGGCATTCAACAAGACACATTTATTTCTTGCTAACACATCTGTGGGGTCAACTGGAGTGTCTGCTCCATGTGTCACATCTTGGGACACATGGATGTCACTCAAGCCACTCCAGGAGCAGTGGCTACTCAGGGTATGCGCTTTTCATGGAGCAGGTGAACACACAAAACATCAAGACCAACCAGGCAAGTACATACATCAGATCCTCTGCTCACATCACATCCATCAGCATCCCATTAGCTAAAGACAGTCACATGGCCAAGCCCATTGTCAAGAATTAGAAAAATATACATCACCAAAAAGTGTGGGAACATGACGCTACTGGAAAGGATGGAAGAATGGGTACTAATAATTCAATCTACCACAGCTTTTAAACCATCCTGAAAGGTAGACATTATTGGCTCCATTTTTTCTTGACAGTTGAGTAAATGGGGCCCTAAGAGTTTAAGTCATTCATCCAAGGGAGGACAGGTAGTATGCTGCTCCAGCAGAATTAGAATTAAAATCTTCTACCTTCTGGCCCTCTGTGGTTTCTACAGGTATGTAGCTAGCTTACTAATATATAACTCACACACATTTTTAATAATCACATCCCAGCCGGGCATGGTGGCTCATGCCTGTAATCCCAACACTTTGGGAGGCCAAGAAAGGAGGATCACTTGAGCCCAGGAGTTTAAGACTAGCCTGGGCAACATGGCAAAACCCTATCTCTACAAAAAATATAAAAAATCGGCATGGTGCAGTGGTGAGTGCCTGTAGTCCCAGCTACTGGAGACCCGGGCTGAGGTGGGAGGATTGCTTGAGCTGGGGAGGCTGAGGCTACAGTGAGCCAATGATCACTCACTCTAGCCTGGGTGACACAATGAGACCCTGTCTCAAAAATAATCATCATCAT
Source organism: Symphalangus syndactylus (assembly GCF_028878055.3). Classification (NCBI taxonomy): domain Eukaryota; kingdom Metazoa; phylum Chordata; class Mammalia; order Primates; family Hylobatidae; genus Symphalangus; species Symphalangus syndactylus. Next base: position 122,386,582 of record NC_072429.2, on the reverse strand, counting down.
CATCACATCCCTTAATTATACAGATACCAATTCCCTCCAACAGAGACCAGACCCAACACTGCCTCATTTGTTAGCACCATCACAGTGTTTAACATTTGCTTGGGGCTTCTTCAATGTTTTTACAAGCTTTTTTTACTATTATTACACTAATAAATTATTTACGGTGGGAAATCTAAATCAGAAAGCTCTGGCTACCTGAAAACAAACTTTATTAAAAACATCTTCCCAGTCCAACATGTAGCCTCATAGGGCACTCACAATTTCTTTGCCTGAGCCTTAAAGATTACACCGAGTCAATGGACGAGATGATATTGATGGCTGCAGAGAAAGGAGCATGGAAGAATCAAGCTCGAAGCTAATGCTTGAGCATGGGATTTTTACTCTGCTGCTGCTGTCCTGTGCAAACTAATTGCCAAATAGACCAGGCTGTAAAGCATCATAACCAGAGGTGATGAAGGGCAAGAAGCCACCCTCATGCCAGCAGCCTCCCGTATCCATTCACTTTTTCACACAAATAGGCCTGCACTGGGCCTGGCAGGGTGCAGGGACTAAAATGTCTCCGGAACAAGACAGACCAGCTCTCATGGCGTTCCCACTGCAGACAGGGGTAGATTGTTATAACAACAACAAAAAGTAAAAGCAAACACGGTAGTTTCAGATTGTACTGTAGCATTGGCCCGGGGTACGTCATTTAACCCCTCTCTTAGAGTGTTCGGGTAGGATACGGGCGCTGTTCTTTTTCTCCACTCCCACCCTGCAGGAACCAGATACCTCCCGGGGCTTCCTCTCCTTCCCCTCCTTTGCTACCCCAGCGGCAGGCCTGACGGAGGACTGGTTAGTGACAGCTAAGGGGCCCGGAGGGCTGGGAGGTTGTCCCTCCTCCCCGCTCCAACCCCCGCGCGCTAGGGCGGGGTTAGGGCAGTGAGCAAGGTCAGGAGGCTGCGCCCCCTACTCTCAGCCGGGCCGCGCGGTGCCGGCCCCAGCTCTGCCGACGGCCTGGGAGGCTGACCTGGCTGCGGATCTGACAGCTCGGGGGCAGGACGGGGGCTGGCCCTGCTCCCCACGCCCACCCCGCAGGGACCCAGACGCCGCTCCGGCCCCCTCCCTGCGCCTCGTCAGCCCGGGAGCTGCAGGAGACCGGGGCGCGGCTTTCCGAGCGCCAGGCCTCGCTTTGGGACGACGGTGTCCTGGGGGCGGGGAGGGCGCGCGGAGGTGCCAGGGGCGGCGGGGGACCCGGCCTGGCAGCACCGCTTCAAGTTTCCACCGGCGCGGTTGTGCAACCGGGAAGGGAGCGTGAGCCGCAGGCGCCTCAGAAAACAAGCCGAGCCCATAAACAAAGCCACGTGGCCTCCGGGCCGGAGGGCCGGGCTAAGAGCAGGCGGCTCTTCCGGCAACAAAGAGCCGAGGCAGGCGGCGGGGATAAATACTGCCGCAGCGACCGCAACGCAGCACTCCCGGAGCCTGCAGCGCTTGAGACCCTCTCCGCGCCCGCCGCCCCGCAGGGTGCCCCGCGCCGTTCCCGCTGCCCCGCTGCGGGCCCCTGCACCCCGAGCATCCGCCCCGGGTGGCGCGTCCCCGAGGCCACCAGGCCGGCCCTGTCTCCCCATCCGTCCAGTCCGCTCGCGGTGCCATGCCATTCCTCGGGCAGGACTGGCGGTCCCCCGGGCAGAGCTGGGTGAAGACGGCCGACGGCTGGAAGCGCTTCCTGGATGAGAAGAGCGGCAGTTTCGTGAGCGATCTCAGCAGGTGAGGGTACCCGCTACCAACTTCCAGCCCCCGCGAAACTGACCCGGGCTGGTCTGGGGGGCGCAGGGTCGGCGAATGAGGGGCAGGCAGGGCTGGAGCGGGCTGAGGAGGGAGACCCTGACCCGGAGGATGGGACTGCGGTGCCGGATTTCTCCAGACCACTGGAGACGGGGAATTCGTTTTCTCTTATTGTTCAAGGTCAGTGTCTCCAAGTGGACACGACTCCTTACAGAACACCTGGTCCCTCTGAGAGTCTGATGACATTCGCGGATCGCGTCCCCAAACGCTCGCTCAAACTTAATCACACAGCTTTAGTGGTCCCTGCTTTAAGGATACCGGAGTCGCGCACTTTGCCCGTGTGGGGGCGCGGGCGGATGGGCTGAGCCCCTTCACCGCGGGGTGGCCCAGCTCCCCGCGCCCAAGCGCTGTGGACGCGACGGGTGACGGGATCCGACGCAGGTCCCGCCTGGAGCGCTTCCAGGCCCTGCCCAGGCACGGGCAACCACGAAGTGGCCGGGAGGATGAGTAACCAGGAAGGGACGGCCAGATGGTCCCTGGGGCAGCCGCTTACTGGGCGGACTTGCGAGCGGTGGAGGCTTGGGGCCGCAGAGGTGCAAAGGAGGGAAGGGGGCAGGGGATGAAACCCACAAGAGCTCTGCTTCTGGGAGGACAGGGCCCTTGCACCTGTTTACTCGGTGGCCCTCCCGGTGGGTCTGCTTTGTATAGAGTGCACTCCGTTTCCAGGGGTGCCTGTCAGCTGCGAAAAGCCTGCCTGGCCCCGGTTAGCCTCTGGATTCGAGGTCTCACCTGAGCTCTGTGGTCTGGTGGGAAACCCGAGGTCCGCTGCGCTCCCCGCTCAGCTTGGCTAACGACGCCAGCGCCGGCTAGTAAGTCGGGTAGCCTGGAATTTCTCAGCCCCTGACCTCGACAACTGACTTTCAGAGACTCTTAGCATTTAACCCGGTTGGGGGAGGCGGGGGCGATGAAAGTGATTCCAGAATGGACTGGTGCAGCCAGAGTCACCCTTGGGAGCCTTTTCCTGCCACCTTTGGTTAAAACCATGGGCCCCTGCACCCTTAAATTGACTTCAATGGAGAATTCTGTTTCTGGGCCAGGTTCCCGCTTACTGAGATTTACCAGTCGTTGCTTGGATGAAGTATTGGCAATAAATTTTGAGAAAACTATCAAGAAAATGTGGTTATTTTGGCAGCTTGACCTCCCGTGCCTCCCATTTGTTTGCGATTTGTAATGCATCAAATTCCCATTGTCTCATAATGTAAAGAAAGACATTATTTAATTCTGGGGGTCTGTCTGGAGAGACTTGAGCATATTAACCGCCAGCATATAACCATTTATGTTGGAGTTACTTGGAGGCAGTCCCAGGGGAGTTTAGGGACCACCATAAGGAAATCTTATTTACATAAAATCAGGTAATTTATTTACAGGAAAGTAAGACCGACTGCTATTGACAGACTATGTCTTTTATCTACTGGAGTTACCAATTATGCCTAAATTATTCTCCCTCAACAAAATGGGAAACTACCTTCCTTCCTCCTTGTTCCTAAGGACAATGATCTAATATGTTGGTACTTTATTTCTGCATACAAGTTCAGGTTCTTTCTAGAAAAGTGCAGAAAGGGTCTGAAGAGTCATGTTAGAGCCGCTCACCCAAATATAATTGCAGGATGCTCCTCAGTGGAGAACAGATGATTGAGTTCAGCAGGAGAAAATTTAAAATGTAGGGTCATATTAATACTCACCCTACTCGGGAGGCTGAGGTGGGAGGATCACTTGTGCCCAGAAGTTCAAGGCTACAGCGAGTCATGACTGTGCCACTGCGCTCTAGCCTGGGCCACAGAGCAAGACCCTGTCTCTAAAAATAAATACAAATTTAAAATTTGTTTTAAAATACCCTATACCGGCATCAGGAGAGAAACTGGTGTCACTCTCCTTTAGAGATAGTGGTATCTCTGCCTTCACAGTATGGAAGACCTGAAGATGGTCTTAACTTACCACAAAAGTTTAGACTGGGCTGGAATCAGGTGGCTTCCTGCACAGCCCCCCTCCCGTGTCCCGTTCATGAGCCTCTTTTTCTTCCCATTTCACACCTGAGCTGGAGCTGTCACATCCATCATCATTACCGCAAATAGTCACTGATATACTGACCACCTGTGGTCCTTTGAGTCAGCATTTAGGAATCATTTGGTAGCCTCCTAGCAAAGCAGCTGGCTGTTTGTTTGCAAGGTATTTTTTTTTTCCAGCAACTGTAAACAATCCCTTCCCTGCTTAGCATGAGAAGCCTGCCAACTTCTTAAAAGCAGTTGGCCTTCTGTGGTCTGGGTTTGTCATCTCAAATATCCTAACTGGTTTTGGTCTTGGTGATGTTTCCCCATGATGTCAGGTTTGGGCTGCGTGCCTGCCTACACAGGTGAAGCTGAATGCCTCTCCTGTTATGAGAAAACAAAAGGCAGGCCCTTAAGCGGGGAGGGACCGTGAAACAAAGAACTACAGAGACATGGTAGACTGACTTCTCTAATTCCACGGACCATTCTGCAAGCAGCCCAAACAAGAGCCCGGGATGAAGGATGCATTTGGTGGTTTTCAGCCTGGGGTTATTTTTTCGTGTTGACCAAGTCTTGTCCACACAGCACACCTATTCTGGACTCAGCTGGCCATCTTCTCTGTGGTCTAGGACTCCAACCTTCTCCAGTGTAGAATGTTACAAATCCAGTCCCAGCCATGTGTCCAGGAGTGAGATCATGGGAGGATTTAAGATAAGCTTAAAGCAGGACCCCTTCTCGAAAATGTTGAAATTATATAAAATAGAAGGGGAATGGCAAGTGTTAAATATGCTGGGGCAGATTTAAAATGCAAGGAAAGAGCTTGGCATGAATTGGGATGATCCAAGAATGCTTCAAGGAAGTGGTGGTTCAGGCACCCGCACAAGCCTCCTCAGCAACCACCCCCTCAACGCCCACCCCCAGGATGAGTAACCTAAGCTATCTGAGCCTCTGCCACTCTTTTCTAAGCCTACACTTCTGTCATTGAAGACTGACTCAAATGTTGCTTTACTGTATAGCTAAGGCTGGACGCGGAAGCAGGAAGTTTACCTTGGTGCCTGGATAAAAATAATAGTTAAGATTTTATGAGTGCTTACTGTGTGCAAGACACTGTTCTATGAGCGTTATACACTGGGCTGTTTGTTTCACCAGAGCATTCCGGGTAGTAGCCCTGTGAGTGTGGCGATCTAGAGATGCGTTAGTAAATTGGCGTAGAAATCTCACTGGCTTTAATCAAGGCTATATAACTACAATTAAGCCTCTGGGGGCATGTCACAGCTTTCTTAAATGGTTTTTATTGCAAATGAAATGAGAAATAGGGCTTTATTTTTTTTCATTCTCTTCTTTATCTGCTGCCAAAACAGACTTATTTATGGTCTTATTTTGAATTTTTTCTACATTTTTAAAAAGTTGCCTTAAAGTATCTTGGTATGTGGTAATGTGGGGCTGTGGAGTGTCTTTTTCTTATTCTAGGCCTGTGCCTATAAAAATCAAGATTAGTAAATAGTGACTACAAAATAGCAACTTGCTCGCTATTATTGAATTTAGTGAAGAAGGCAGCCTCGTTGAGATGGTTTTGCTTATTAAAAAAAAAAAAAAAAATCCAGTGCTCCAATTCCTAAATGGTGGTGGTTTTTCTTGTTAAAAATTTCAGTTGTAATTTTCCATTGGCTTTGCATTTTCTTGAAAAGGACAAAATTGAACTCTCAAAATAGCCTCTAACTGAATATATTATTGCTTAAAAGAAAACATATAAGTAGGCAACACAAATAAACCCCATAGCCCTTCTTTCCAGGCCCTTCCTCCAGAATCTAAAACCTAATACCAAGTGAAAATATAGGGTTTCTCTTTGGTTAAAACTTTTCTACATTCTACGGTGAGAGAACATCATCAATTATGTAAAATTCTTTCTAAACTAGCTTTTGAAATGAGTCACTCAGGCTTAAAGCAGGTTATTGTAGCTTCTGAGGAAAGTGAGTGCTCCAATTCCTTTAAAGAACGTTTTCAATTGGAAAAGAATAAGATGAAATCTAAATATTTGAACTTTCTAAATAATGATCACAATCTATGGCCCAGGCTCGGAAAATCTGCTGCTGCACCTTAAATGTTGAGAATAAGACAACCTCCTTTTATGATTCTCTACATGTGGAATTTATACTGTAGGTTTTTGTTGTTTGTGGGGGTTGTGTGTGTTCTTTCTAAGTAAGTCTTCATGTGGTATTTTTGCACACAAAATGTTCTAGCTTTGCTTGCTAAAGCTGTTCTCAGCTGTGGTACATCATGGACCACTCAAATGACCTTCCATCGTTTGCTGTTTTTCTCAACGTTGATTGAAATGTCTTAAGTTAGCCTCAGGAATTCAGCTCTGTTCTTTGTTCTGTCCCTCTTTTCCTTCTGACCTTGGAGCAGATAATCAGCTGGTCAGTGATTGTATACCCCTATAGTCATGCAAATAGACAGAAACACACTGAAGTGTTATACAAAGCCTGGCCCAAAACACTCATCCTTGGCTTGCTTTTGAAGGTGCCTCTGAGAGGACATTTCTGCATGACTCTATCTGAAACCTAAAAATATCCTGTTTCCCTGAATGAAAAGGAGAAGGCTATTGAGTTTAGAGGAAACTAAATAAATGTATTAAGTATGGCCTTATGAAGGAAGATTAACAAATGATTATTTATCATGTTTGTCCTTAAGGGTCCAGAAAAGCAACACTGAGTATATTGTTGGAGATGTCACATGTAAGCATATTAGCAAGATACTTATACTAACCGAAGTGCTACTTGAGAGACTATTGTATTAATAACAAAAAGGTACTAGAAGTTGCTTCAAATCTTCTTTTTCTCTTCTACCATTTACATAATGCCAAGGAAATAGAGAAGTGCAGATGTACATAATTGTACCCAACAGATGTATATCCAAAAAAGATATAAATCAAATTACATTTTAAATTCCGCAGAGAAACTCAGAACATTAAAGGAGTATAAAATATCGGTGGTATAGCAAAAAAAAAAAAAAAACCCTAATTTATGTTTTACCAGTTGGCATTATAAATCCTGTTTTACATACTTTGTGGGAGTTGAGGGAGTTAGGGAACCTATCTTATCATACCTCAGTATTTCTCCTGCATTCCTTCTGTGGAAATTATTCAGAGATTTACTTTGAAGTTACATTGTATAGTAGAATAGCTCATTACCCCTCAAATGATTGCTCAGCCCACTGAGGGAAATAAGTGCCGGGCCGAGATGAGCCTGCCCATCCTTCAGTGACCTGTGAATTAGGCAGGTACATCCAATGTCTGTTCAGCCCTTATAAATTTATCAATTATAAGTTTACCTTGTATAGTCAAGACCCAAGGTCTTCACCTCACAGCATGATGCCTAGTGTGTTTTAGTCAAGGCACCACATAAAACCTAAGCAACTAGCACTATACACAAAGCATCTCCTAGAAATGGAGTTTATAAGTCAGATTTTTGTAAACGTGATCGTGTTTTAAAGACATGTTAGAAGGATGCTACTTAAAAGCGGCTTAAGTATACTTTAAATGGATGAATTGTATGGTATGTGAAGTTTATCTCAATGAAACTTTTTTTTTTTCTTTAAAGAAGCAGCAGCAGCTTGGGGTAGATGCTTTTGCAAAATGAAGGCACTGTGTAGTACAGCAACACCAGTAATCACCCCTCCCCCCATTCGTCATTTTTGTTTAAAGTAGTATCGTGTACTCTGCATTGCTCTTAGTTGAAGAGTAGAGTGCTGTGTGTCAAATTACAATGCAAGGCACTATTAGGGAATTCAAAAGAAGTAGCAGCTCCCATCCCTGCCTTCCCCACAGATGTGAACATGTTTCATCCTAAAGGAGAAGCCTGTGCCTGTATAGACTTTTTTTTTTTGAGTGATCATTTTATTGTTTTATTTTGTTTGAGAAGCCTGTGTGTTTGCTTGTCTTATAACTCAGTGAGTTATTTATAGAAACAGCTCAGGTTCATGTATAGCTGTTACAGCTTATCCTCTTTGTCTTCTGTTATTCATAGTTACTGCAACAAGGAAGTATACAATAAGGAGAATCTTTTCAACAGCCTGAACTATGATGTTGCAGCCAAGAAGAGAAAGAAGGACATGCTGAATAGCAAAACCAAAACTCAGTGTAAGCCATTTGTTTTGAACTTCAGAAAAAAGCTGTTTGAAGATAGTTATGATTGGTTCTTGGATGAAAAAAAAAATAACACCTCCCATGTCACACATCTGCCTCAGTGTTTTACTGTGTGTCACTGACAGAGGTTACTGAGATCTTAGCACTCAGAAACCTGGCTGTGCATTCTACAAGTGAGATTAACATGTTCTTTATAGTCTTGTTTATAAGTCAGTTGCTAGTTGAGGGCCTTTTTTCCTGCTAGTCATTTGTATTTGACATAAGTTATTTTACAGTGATGTGGTCAGCTGAATCAGTTCTAGTATGTACTTTCATTTTGAACTGTTTTGAGGCTTTGAAAATAGATTTTTCTCCCTCTTTCCTTGTATAAATCCAATTAAGATTTCTAGATACTATATGTAAGTATCAGCAGAGAATATAAAGTATTAATTAGCAGGAATTACAGGTTATTTTATCTGTAATGCATGTTTTCCTCATGTTATCTGTTTGATTTCCACTTTTCATGGGCTTATATAAGTTTCAGGCTTGGCATTTAAAATAAACTTGTACTTGAGTATTAGGGTTTTTTTTTTTTTTGGTGTTTTTTGTTTGTTTGTTTGTTTGTTTTTGTTTTTTGAGACAGAGTCTCGCTTTGTCACCCAGGCTGGAGTCAGTGGCATGATCTCAGCTCACTGCAACCTCCACCTCTCGGGTTTAAGCGATTCTCCTGCCTCAGCCTCCTGAGTAGCTGGGATTACAAGTACCTGCCACCATACCCAGATAATTTTTGTGTTTTTAGTAGAGACGGGGATTCGCCTGTTGCCCAGGCTGGTCTCAAACTCCAGGGCTCAAGCGATCCACCCCCTTCTGTTCACAGCATGTAACTCAGTCTGTCGAAGCCTAATTTCATTTTTTTGTTGGGGAGCAGACGAAATCTCGCTCTGTCGCTTAGGCTGGAGTTCAGTGGCACAATCTTGGCTCACTGCAACCTCTGCCTCCCAGGTTCAAGTTGATTCTCCTACCTCAGCCTCCCAAGTAGCTGGGATTACAGGTGCCCGCTATCACCCCTGGTTAATTTTTGTATTTTTAGAACAGATGGGGTTTCACCATGTTGGCCAGGCTGGTCTCGAACTCCTGACCTCTAGTGATCTGCCTGCCTCAACCTCCCACAGTGCTGAGATTTCAGGCATGAGCCCACTGCATCTGGCCTGTAATTTCTTATGGCATAATGTCTTAGAAAAAAATAATAATGGTTTGGAGCTTTGGTATATGAAATCTGGCTATCAAAGATTTAGAGTGCTCCAGACAAAGCAACTTATAGCCCCAGCATTTCTACACTGCAGAAATTAAGCACTTGAAACTTCTTCGCTTGTCAGTAGAGTCCTTATCTTTTTTGTCAAAACTTTTAAAACTTTGGAATAAATGAAATGAGATGTCTTAAATCTTGAGCATGTTGCAGATGTTAAAGCTGTGTATTCTTTTTGTCTCTGTAGATTTCCACCAAGAAAAATGGATCTATGTTCACAAAGGAAGTACTAAAGAGGTGAGCATCCCATTCATTTACTAAGTTATGCTAAACCTTATCCCTTCCTGATAGCGCAGGGAGGGATATGGTAGGGAGGGAAATTATTTCAGATCATGAGAGTCTTCTTGGATGTGGGAGATGGCAGCTATTAGTCTATTATTTAGCCAACCATCAGAGTTTAGAACAACAGAGGGAGAAAGAAGCAAAAGTCACTAGGTGGACCCTCTAGTCGTTCAATGAGATTATGTATGTAAAAATGCTTTATAAAGATTGACATGCCCATCTCAACCATATTATTATATTGTCCTGGGTTTTGCCTCAAGGCAAGGTCTCCTTTTTGTTCTAAGATCTCTTTGGACTCCAACTCAGTTAAATTTCAGTCCTGGAAGGGCTAATCACTAAATATAGTAGAGGTTTTCAGTGCCTGCTCAGTGTGATGTGGGAGGGGACAAGACATTATAATAACTACATTTGTGTGGTACTTTATAAAGCCCTTTTATGTATATTTTCTCTCTGTACAGGCATTTGCTGCTAAAATAACTAGGATACAGGCAATATGAAAGAATTTCTATGACTGTCAGGGACCTCAGTGAACATCTAGTCCCCTCTGTGATTTGAGGTCCAGAGGGGGTCACTAATATTCCCAAGACCACCCAGATACTCAGAGCAGAGCTGGGACTTTATACTCCCAATTCCCTCTGTGTTCATAGGTTAAAAGATCAAAACTTCTTTTGCTTCCTCCCAAAACCTTATAAACACTTCTGATGATCACAGTGAGAAAAGCACTATTGGTATAAGGCAAGGTGGTGACACAGTTGGTGCAGGTAGGTCTAATTCTCCTCCCAGGAGTACGTTACAGTCACCAACCATCATGACCTCCCATATCCCGTACTCTGCTCCCAGTCTTTCCTTAATAAGCAATTACTTATGATTTTTCCAGACTAATATGTGGAAAAATCATAAGCAAGGTCCCAAATGGTACAAGTCACGAAAAGGGGGTGTTTAACATGTGAGGGGCTGACTGAGGCAGCTGCTGGCTGTGTTACCCATCTTGGTGGCTCTCAAGGGCTTGTGGGTACAGGAAAGAAGCCAGTGCCCCAGGTCACCTAAGACAGGCATCAAGCTCATTCGGCAAAATCCAGTTGGGTTGTTCTAACTGGCTCATTTTTACTTGGATGACCTCTGCATGGCAGGAATAACTTCTGTGCCTTTGTTTTCGCATTCAGCGCCATGGATATTGCACCCTGGGGGAAGCTTTCAACAGACTGGACTTCTCAACTGCCATTCTGGATTCCAGAAGATTTAACTACGTGGTCCGGGTAAGTCTCAAGTGCCTAACGGCTCATCCAGGCTCTTTCCCAAGTTGAATCATCTCTTTGGGTTGTCTCGAAGTAGTTTCCCCAAAAAATAACTTTTTAGGACCCTAAGAATTTTGAGGTAAGCAGGAAATAGACCCCTCAATCTCCTTCTTCCCCAACGTACTTCAAGTTCTTAAGTGAGTCCTACTAGGATGTCCCTGAGATTGGCCAGGACGGGCAGGGGCCGCCATAATACCCCAGTGAGTCGGTTAAAGAGCCAGTCTCTTCAAGTGAAATTTCACGCCAAGCCCCTTCCAAGCCCGCCCTGTGGATACATGGGAACATGTCACAGGCAGCACCGGCCCTGGCAACAGCTTTAGCAAGAGAGAATTCAGCAGGAAGCAAACCCTAAAGCACTTTGGCCTGTTTCAAAACCCTGCATCTCTGACTGTTCTCACTGTCTCCCTCTTGTCCTACTTCAGCTGACTCTGGGGGACCCCCAAGGCATTCTCAGATGAGGCCACAAAACTGGATGAGTTAAAGCACCTCCGTGTTTTGTGCCTGTGGTTCCCTTCCACCCCCGTGTGATAACAGTATTCAGTCCCATGTCCACCTAAAGCTTAAAACTGCCTGTTTTGGCCGGGCGCGGTGGCTCACACCTGTAATCCCAGCACTTTGGGAGGCTGAAGCAGGTGGATCACCTGAGGTCAGGAGTTTGAGACCAGCCTGGACAACATGGTGAAACCCCATCTCTACTAAAAATACAAGAAAATTAGCCAGGCGTGGTGGCGGGTGCCTGTAATCCCAGCTACTCAGGAGGCTGAGGCAGGAGAATCGCTTGAACCCAGAAGGCAGACATTGCAGTGAGCTGAGATCACGTCATTGCACTCCAGCCTGGGCAACGGGAGTGAGACTCCATCTTAAAAAAAAAAAAAATCTGACTGGATCTGTTGCTTTCCATTTTAAACCGTATTTTGAAAAAAGAAAAATCAAAAAACAAAAAAGGCTGGGTGCATTGGCTCACGCCTGTAATCCCAGCACTTTGGGAGGCTAAGACAAGTGGATCATGAGGTCAGGAGTTCGAGACCAGCCTGGCCAACATAGTGAAACCCCATCTCTACTAAAAATACAAAAAAAAATTATCCAGATGTGGTGGCGGGCGCCTGTAATCCCAGCTACCCGGGAGGCTGAGGCAGGAGAATCGCTTGAATCCAGGAGGCAGAGGTTGCAGTGAGCAGAGATGGTGCCATTGCACTCCAGCCTGGGCGACAGTGCAAGACTCCGTCTCAAAAAAGAAAAAGTTAATGAGCAAAAATATTAATGATGAAGGTAGTAAAGCAAATCAGCTTAACCATGACCGTCACGTTATTATTTTTAATTGGTTTATTATTTTGTTCCCCCTGCCTGCCCTCCAAAGCTCCCTTGTGTATTTTTGTCAGCAGTCAACCTGGGGTAGCAGCTGTTTGGGTTTAGGCTCAGAAGTAGGAGGGAATTTTCCCCCTGTGGGTGTGGTTGGTTTGGTTTTTATTTTCTTTTTCCTGGGTTGTTGTGCTTCTCGGTGCCGTGTCACTGAGTCAGATGATTGCAGAGGCTCAGCCAGGGTGATGACATTCAAGGCCCCTTGAGGCCTGGATCCTTCACCTGTCATCTGGGCAGATGCAGGCTTGGCTGTCCAAAGTGACCTGATAAAAACGCAGGCCTGCAAGAAGCAGGTTAGGAGCTGTGAGCTGAGCCTGTGACCACATGAGCAGATCTATTCGCTCTTCAGCTAAGCTCTTCTTCCAATCCAAAAGGGATAAAAATAAGAGACCTTCTTGGGTGAAATGTTCATGCCATTCAGTGTGACTCTGCAAGTTCACAGAGGTCACCTAGTCCTCCTAGGGCCCACAGACTAGTCTAGGCTGGTTGGAAATGGGCCCCGGATGATCTGGAAACTTCCATTGCTAAGAATACAAATAGTTTCCATCTTCTAGGTATTAGAGGAAGACACTTATATCTGATGTCTCATTACAAACTGATCTTCAGAATGGTCAGTTTTTAGATGGTCTTCCTTTCTACCTGCTTTTCCTTTTACAAGAAATAAAGCAAAGGAGCAAGCATCATGATAGTGAAAATCTATTTCATCCAATATGTTCATTTTCACCTTTTATCTTTTCAATAACCTTATAAAATATGGGTGCTTTTATTATCTCTCTTTAAACAAATGGCAGTACAGTAAGATAAAATGACTTGTCCATGATCACAAAGGGACGAAATCAAGATTTGAAATCTGGGCAGTCAGAGTCTACACTTTTAACTGCTACCATGAGTTCTGTGTGAGCAGAGGAGCTGAAGTAAAATAGCCTGAGGGCAGGTCCCAGCTCCACTAATTTCAAACTATCTCAGCCTTCCTAAGACGTGGTTTCCTCCTCTGTAAGAATGACTTACTTCAAATTCAGGGAAACTCAGTGATATAAACAGAAGCACTTTGGACACTAGAATCTATCTACTGTGCAAAGTCAGCCACTAATGTTTACTGTTACCCACTTACCAAAATTATTGATTTCCCCCTAAAACACCTGTTCAGTTGAGTTGATTAAAATGTTTTCTACTTTTAAAAAACTAATTGGTGAATCTGGCACTTGCTTAAGACTCAGCACAGAGAACACGTATCTAAGAGTATCTAATTGTAAAATACATCACGAGCACTTTGCTTTAAATAATCTTAGAGAAACTGCTGAATGCTTTCAAAGTTGTTAGGTTCAGAAATAGTGGAAAAATATTTCTATTTTGCAAAGAACAATTTTTCCCCATCACTATTAGAGACCTCTGTAATTTGAGGAATAATGTGTTATTTTTATAAAGAACTTAAAACATTTTAATGATAGCCGCCGTGTTTTGAGGTTTTCCTTCTTAGGAACTCAGTATACTTCTCATACATTCTTATCCTTAAACCAACTCTGCAAAGTAGCTTGCCAGTATACTCTCCCCATCGTACTACTTTGACCTAACGGTGTTTAAATGCTGCCGTGAGTACCGGTTTTGCTAAGGAGCTAAACTGATTTTTAAGGGCCATTTGGAAAAAAAAAAACGTTCAAAGCCTTGAGAGACAAATACATTTTCTGAAAATCTGTTATGTTCATGCCGGTTGTCATCTTCCAAAAAAGAGACATGCAGAGGTAATAAAAGAGATGGCTAACACTGCTATCTCAAAATGTTATCATTTTTATCACTCAGCATGAAAATTTCATGGAATGTTTAGAGTCAAAATTTTTTACTATAACTTAGATGTTTATATATCATTTCTACATCATTTTCACTGGCTACAAGCTACATGCATTGGCCCTGCTCCCTCCCCTACACAGCCCCAATGACATAAAGACAGTTCTAGCTATGTGTTTTAAAGATTTCACATCTCTAGAAGCAGCAACTTACCTACTTGTGGAAGGACATTTAAAACATAGTTTACCCTATACCTCAAGACCAACACATTTTGGAAATTCCCTTGGGGAGCTGGAGAGGATTCCAGAGGCCGAGCCAGTCGGACTGGAAGTTTGTAACCATGAGTAGGTGAGTGCTGACTAACCAGGCCACAGAGAGGTCAGAGAATTGAGTGAGTCTTGAGCATCAAGTCAACCAGGGGAAGGTTTCAGAGACCATCACCCACGTAATGGCTCTGCAGTGAGCCTGCTGGGACCCCAGTGGTTCTCAGCCCTGGCTGCACATTTAAATCACCTTCGAAGCTTGTTAGACTACAGAAGCCCACCTCTGGAGCTTCCGATTTAATTAGTTGAAGGTGGTACCCAGGCATTGCTACTTTTAAAATATCTGCCTGGTGATCCCAATCAGTTTTCAAGTTTACAGACCAGCTCAGAAACTACTTTGGAGCCCAGATATTGTGTTTTGCATATTAATGAAAATTTTTAAACAAAGTGCACTGAGACATTAAACTCTAGACATGACTCCTGGGGCGTGTACTGTGGTCCATCAGGAATTTAGTGATGGAAAGAGGACAGCCCCTCCTATATTCCAGCTCAAAGTTCGAAGCTTCTTTTTTTGTAGTACCTTCTGCAAATCGATCATTTTACTTCTCTAAACTGTAAATCTAGGATAACCATACCTGTATTGAAGCATTTTTATGAGAATGAAAAAATAAAATGTAAAAATGTAGTGGGTGTGAAAGTGTTATATAAATTTCAAAATGCAATGTAACTTACTTTTCAGAAAGTTAAGTAGGATTTTAGCATATGCAACCATCTTTCCGGGGTGATTAAAACCTGAAGACTCAATTCAAAGGCCAGATAAGTTGGGGACAGAGATTTGCCTATTTGCAATGGGACTTTTGAGGTCCTTAGAATGGTCATACATTTTTAAAATCTTTATATTCTCCCCAGTGAGGCTCAGTGACAGAAAACACCAACATTTACCCAAACAACTGCCCCTGTTCCCCTCGTCCTTAGTGAGTCCCTTGAGAAACTGCATCATTGGGATAAGATGGAATTAAGATAAAAACTGAGCAGTACCAATAAAAAATATGACTTTAAAAGGGCGTGAAAGCAATCGTTATTTAGTATCTGTTATTGCTGAGTACAATGTAATATAGAGCTTGAACTTGAATTCAAACTTATACTCCTCCAAAACCTGTATTATTTTCTCCAGGCCCTGCCACTAGCCAGTGAAGGAAATAGATGAAATAGTTCTGACTCTACCTTGAAGGCCTGCAGCAGGGGTCAGCAAACTTCTAGCCCTCAGGTCAATAGCCTACCGCCTGTTTTTGTATGGCCCATGAGCTAAGAATGATTTGTATGTTTTTCAATGTTTTAAAAAATTGAAAGGAGTATAATATTTCATAACACATGGAAATTATGTGCAGCTCAAACTTCAGTATCTATAAATAAAGTTTTTTTGGAACACAGCAATGCTCATTCATTAGATATTGTCTATGGCTGTTTTTGTGCAAAATGGCAGAGTTGGGTTCAGAGTTGAGCAACAGAGAGGTTATAGCCTGCAAGCCTAAAATATTTACTATCTGGATTTCTACAGAAAAAAAAAATTATTGCCCTCTGCCATACAGTCTAACTGATAGCCTGAGAAGTATGCATTAAAAGAAGTTACCTACCCTGACACCATGAGAATGAATTTGAAAAGAACCAAGATGTGGTAGAGGCAGATAGGCTATGAAGTTTCAGAAGGGTAGCATCACTGTGGGCAGGATATTCAAGAAAGTCTTCAAGGAGAAAGTGGGGTTTGAACTGGTCTTGAGTAGGAGTAGAACTCAGGGGAACTGGTTTGAGGCAGGCAGCTATAAGGTCTGTTCAGAGATCGGTGAGCAGAACATTCAAGTATGGACAGAAGTAGCACAGTGTGCTTTAGAATATAGGATCATGGGCTGGGTGTGGTGGCTCACGCCTGTAATCCCAGCACTTTGGGAGGCTGAGGCGGGCAGATCACTTGAGGTCAGGAGTTCAAGACCAGCCTGTCCAACATGGTGAAACCCCATCTCTACTTAAAATACAAAAATTGGCCAGGTGTGGTGGCACATGCCTGTTAATCCCAGCTACTTGGGACACTGAGGCAGGAGAATCACTTGAACCCGGGAGGCAAAGGTTGCAGTGAGCCAAGATCATGCCACTGCACTCCAGCCTGGGTGACAGAGGCTGCTGTTTTAGAAATTCTGTCTCAAAAAAAAAAAAAAAGATCATCGAAGGGTGTTGCCACAAGCTGATTATTATGATCTTGGTCAGGCCAAACTGGCCCATCTGTAAAATGGAAATGATGACAATAGCACCTTGCTCCTAGATATGATGAGGACTAAATGAGATAAGCAGTTTATGAGTGTTAGTCATGTGTAGTAAGAAGTTTATAAACACTAGTGATGATTGTTCATTTAAATATAGCCAGAAAAGGACATTGGACAGACTTGAGAAGAGGCTTTGAGTGTGAGGCTATATTATCTGGTACGCAAGAGGAAGCCACTGGAAAAAAAACAAGCAACAGCACCTTGGCCAAGCAGTGTTTCAGAAAGTCATGACTTCTAACAGGCTGTGGCATCCCCAGATGCCATCAACCAGCAAATTATAAATCTGTTACTTTGTGGTTTACGAATTCCATCTTTGTATGTCTACGTCTTTGGTAAGCACAGTCAAGCTGTACAGTAGGCAGATGTTGTTAACTCATTTTAGAGGTGAGGAAGCAGAGGCCCTGCCCAGGAAGGGACGTGGAATAAAGACAGGACCTAAGCCTGGTTCTCCAACTCCTGCTCCAGTGCTCTCTCCTTTCAACTGCATTGCTTAGAGGGCAAAGTGCAAAATGGAGCCTGCCTTTTATCACCACTAAAATATTTGCACACATGCACACACACTATCACAGGAGAGAGTCTTAATGCCAGAATGACCTTTGATCTGATTACTCATAGCTCTCTCTATAGAATGAGAATGAGCCCAAGTCTACAGTAACTGTAGCTACCATTAACAGCCCAGAAAGGTCATGGAGAACTTGAGTACCAATTTTCTCACTGGAGTAAACTGACCCGTATGTGCTAGTGGATCAAGAAGGACAAATAAAAGCTTGCAACACCAGTTTCTTTGTCCCTCTGCAGCAGAGCATCACAACCTAAACTGATGCACATTCTTATTTTTTTTCTGCGTTACCACCCTAAGTGCATTTGAATGCTTCCAGCAAGTTACTGCATTCCTACCACCGCTGAAAGCATTTTCCAAAAACATGTTTTAGTTTAAGTTGACTGGCGGTTTGGCAAACAAAAGGCTGGAATATGGCACGATGACTCAAATTTAAACCCAATGCCTTAAATTAAGGTCTTGCTGTTGCCAAGCCCCTGGTGGGCCTTGATGTGCATCAGCATCCTGGCCCCTTCACACAGGTTCCTCTGCCACAGTGACCTTGGATTCACTTGAGGCTGTACATGCAGAGGCCTTCCTCTGACGGAGGGTGGCCTCGGCCACCTGGGCTTTAAACTGGTGCTATCTGGGATGGAGAAAAGGCCAACCACTGCAGCAGCAATAAAGTCAAAAGAGTAGAGCCACAGGCCCATTTGAAAATGATGCACAGAGCCGGGCGTGGTGGCTCACACCTGTAATCCCAGCAATCTGGGAGGCCACGGCAGGCAGATCACCTGAGGTCAGGAGTTCGAGAACAGCCTGGCCAAGATGGTGAAACCCTGTCTCTACTAAAAATACAAAAATTAGCTGGGTTGATGGCACACTGCTGTAGTCCCAGCTACTCTGGAGGCTGAGGCATGAGAATCACTTGAACCCGGGAGCCAAGATCGTGCCACCACCCTCCAGCCTGGGTAACAGAGGGAGACTCTGTCTCAAAAAAAGATTAAAAAAGAAAAGAAATGATGCACAGAAGTGATTGTGATCCCACCCTTCTGAAACTTCATAGCCAACTGCCTCTACCACATCTTGGTACTGGGGTCATTAACTTTAATGGTATAGGGTCAGTCCTTCAATGACTGGTTAAACTGTTAGTGATTTCACAGGAGGAAATCTGTATCTCTTGGAATTTCTGGCCTTGTTAGTCATTATTATTAGCATTCAGGCAGGCAGATCCTGTGGTGTCTAGGTGCCCACAGAAATGGGGGACACTCACAGACAGGGGGACATGGCCACAGAATTGGAGGGGGCTGTGTAGAAAAAGGAGGCCGCCTGAAGAAGTGGAAGATGCCCACACCACCCTAGATGTAGTAAGGTATTTGAAGAAGTAGGAGGGTACCCACAGAAATTAGGGCTCCCATGGAAATGGGGGAGGACTAAGAGACTAGAGCATAGACTCCTAATAGTATAAAATAACTTAAGCATGCACTCTCACTTTATGCATATTCATAAATTCACTTATAACTCATATACCTCTAAAAGATGCCAGTAATGATGTCTACCCTGCAGTGTTGCTGTGAGAATGAAATTGAATTTCAACCTGGTAAATGCTGTAGAACCACGCCTGTTGTGTGGTAACATTCAAGGAGTGTAATGGTTGTTGCTGTTACTGTCATCATCAACTTTAGGGACCTTATTGTGGGCATTAGAAAGTACACAAAATCAGAGATTAAAGATGATATAAAATACTGAGATTTCTGTTTTATTATTTTTCTACCTGATTTTCTTTCCAGTACCACTTCAGAGACTGCTGGATCAAAAGTGTGCCTATTTTGTATAATTTTTTTTTTCTTGATGACTCAGGATCTAAACCTATACCACCAGCATCCCAGCAGTGTTTTCTTTCTTTTTTGTGTGTGTTTTTTTTTTTGTTGTTGTTGTTGTTGTTGTTTTTGTTTGTTTTGAGACGGAGTCTCGCTCTGTCACCAGGCTGGAGTGCAGTGCCACGATCTTAGCTCACTACAACCTCTGCCTCCCGGGTT
This sequence comes from Symphalangus syndactylus, assembly GCF_028878055.3. Taxonomy (NCBI): domain Eukaryota; kingdom Metazoa; phylum Chordata; class Mammalia; order Primates; family Hylobatidae; genus Symphalangus; species Symphalangus syndactylus. The sequence goes on along the minus strand of NC_072429.2, from coordinate 122,367,471 downwards.
CAAGCGATTCTCCTGCCTCAGCCTCCTGAGTAGCTGGGATTACAGGTGCCCGCCACCATGCCCGGCTAATTTATGTATTTTTAGTAGAGACAGGATGTTGGCCACGATGGTCTCTATCTCTTGACATTGTGATCCACCTGTCTTGGCCTCCGAAAGTGCTGGGATTACAGGCATGAGCCACCATACCTGGTCAATGTTTTCTATTAAAATTCTACCTAAGCATCTAGGCTCCGTTGGGGGTTTATCATACCTTGGGATGTGCCAAATTGGGCAGGTGAGCTGGGTTTTCAGTGCCAGTCCCACAGACCTTTTCTCAACCCAGGAGTGATGCTCCCGAGAGTATTTATACTGTGCTCTGAGTATCTGGGACCCAGAATCTGAAGGCCTCACAAGTCCACTACAGGAAGAGGTCTCTGATGGCAAGGAGTGGGAATTGACAGCATCCTCCTGCTAGGTCTCCCTACGCAGCAAATTGCTTAAAATGAATGCTTTTGAGTCCCTGAACGGGTATTTCTGTATCGGGCCCAAGCACCTAGTGTTGCCATAGCCACTTGAGAATCATGTCAGACCTGGCCCCTGCTTGTCAGTTGCTTCTGGGCTCCTCTTGGGGACAAAGTATGACTATTCAAATGGCAAGTTGAATTAGTACAGTCTAGGAGCCTTGGAGATGGCTTCTTGAAAGAGGTAGAACCTGAAATTCTCCTTCCTTGAGGGACGGCCAGGATTTGGCCAGATGGAAAGGCAAGTGGAAGGCTTTGCAGGGACAAGTGATGTAAGCAGAACCTAGAAATGGGAAGGAACAAAAGTGAAGGGGAATGATTGTGGGTCAGGGGCCAATGGTGATGTGACATTCAGCCTATAGAACCGTAGGGTAGAGGTGAGGGTTGCTGGAATAGATGGGAGCTCAGTTTAAGGAAGATCACCAAGCCAGACATCGCTGTTCAGATGGATGTAATGGGGAATAAACTGCCATTGTCAATTCAAAAGTAACCAGGGCCAGGTGTGGTGGCTCACACCTGTAATCCCAACACTTTGGGAGGCCGAGGCGGGTGGATCGCTTGAGGTGAGGAATTTGAGACCAGCCTAGCCAACATGGTGAAACCCCATCTCTATTAAAAATACAAAAATCAGCCGGACATGGTGGCAGGCACCTGTAGTCCCAGCTACTCAGAAGGCTGAGGCAGGAGAATCATTTGAACCCAAAAGGCAGAGGTTGCAGTGAGCCAGCTCACACCACTGCACTCCAGCCTGGGCAGCAGAGTGAGACTCCCATCTCAACAACAACAACAAAAAAGTAACCGGGATGGTTGAAAGATGAAGAGGCAAGTCTCTCTCTGCTGAGAATACAATTAATGCGTGTAAACTTGGCCCTCCTTATTATTTTAACTCCCTCTGTTAAAAGAGAGCTGTTTCACTTGCAAATAATATTTATCCAATCTTGACATGCCTGCAGATTATTAATGTCGCTGAATTTTTTTTCTCTTTCAACCTGTCAGTGTTCAAGCTCAAAGTCAGAACAAAACTTTCCAGGTTTTTTATCTGTGTTATTCATTGAGTAAATAAGGGTCTTGGAAGTACCCAGCACTCAGAGCAGGGAGAGGCACTGCCTAGTCTAACTAAAGGTTTATTATAGAAGACGCAGCCTTCCTATAGATGGGCACCCAACTTGGGTATTGAGCATGTGAGGCATGGCAAGGCTGCTTGAGGCTGGGACTCATTTCTGCCTTTGATAACTCTGGCAGATTTTCCAATCAGACATATACTTCATACTGTAACACCCCACTGTTATATGAGATAAGGAATTTGGGGATAAATTGTGTGCTTAACAATTCCATATGAGAATGATAGAGTATGCTTAGGCAACAGCCTTGTGGTTTTGTCCTTTTAAACTAACAGGTAGAGGAAGCTGCTATTTTTGTTGATGCTTCTGAAAGCCCAAGTGTTTACTGTCCCTCCAGATCTCAGGCTGCTTGCCTTTCTGGAAAGTGTTTGAGATATGTTTGCATTATAAGTAATTTACTCCTAGGCCCATGCCACTCCTGGGGCATCAGTCTGGAACCGGTCCCCATATAGATATCAGCCTGACCAGCCAGATGGTCCGCCATTGACCTTGATATGTCGTTTGGCCATCATGAGCCACCTCATCTATAGCAGGAGGAAATTTGGGGAAACTGTTTCCTGAGTCCCTTCCAGCTACAACACTCTTTGATTCAAAAAGACAAATGTATGTTTAAAAAAACACTATTTGTTGAGTGCTTACCATGTGCCAAGCTGGGGGTAGAGTGGGAAACAGGACAACACTTGCTGTCTTGAGGGTTCCATCCTAATTAGCCCATCAGCAAGTAAGTGAACAAGACCAATTCAGATATGCATAAATGGAACAGTGAAGAACAATGAAACCATGGTAAGGTAAAGATGGCAACAGGGAGGTTCTCGCATAAGATGGCCAGGAAAGGGCCCTCTGAGCCCGGGGCAGGCCACGTTTGAACTGAGATCTGAGGGATGAGATGGAGCTGAGCACGTAAAGATGTGGCAGAGGCAAAGGCCTAGAGGTGAGAATAAGCTTGACCTATTCGAGAGATGGATAACCTGTGTAGCCAGAGCAGAATGAATTTGTGCAAAACTAGGCTGGAAAAGGAGTAGAAACCAGATCAGGGAGAACCTTGCCAGTCATGGTAAGGAGCTTGAGTTTTTTCCTAAGTGCAAGGAGAAGCCATTTGAGGATTTTAAGCAAAGAAGTAACGTGAACTGATGGATTTTTAAAACAATGAATGCTATGCTAAAATAAACTGTAGGGAAGAAGACGTAAGAAGCCTGCTCTCAACACGAGTGCAGTGAGATAAGAGGGAAATCTCTCTTCTGCCCATTCATCTTGCACACACCACTTCAAACTTTGGTTGATATCCGCTCTGAGATTTGCTATACGATATTGCTTGCAAATAGATTTGTCTCCTATTCATTGCCTCCAGAACTAACATGAGCCAAAGCTGAAGGGCAGGATGTGGTTTCGGCATGCGGTGACCACCATCCCTCCCTCCAGTAGCTCAGAGCCATTCCTGGTACTGCACAGCTTGTCACTGCAGATCATGCCGGATGCCCAGAGTGCCCACACGATAATGACACCATGGAATTCCAGAGGAGCCGAGAAGCCTCCTCCTCCTTCCCCTTCCCTCCCCCTGCCTCTCTTTAAACGTAGCCACAAATTACTGGCACCTGGGCTAAAATTTGCCCAGTCAAAAACAAGCAGCCACTTCCAAACAAGACATTTTCCTCTGTTCTTTTTTTCTCTTGTGGCTAGGGGCAAAGAATCCAGTTGGCTAAGTCATCCTGGTACACAGATTGCTAGATACAAACCTACTTTCCTAGGCACGCAGCTCTCTTAACACAAATAAAATCGATAAATTTGGGCTGCGCGCGGCGATGGCTTACGCCTGTAATCCCAACACTTTGGGAGGCCAAGGCAGGCGGATCCTCTGAGGTCAGGAGTTCAGGACCAACCTGGTCAACATGGCGAAACTCGATCTCTACTAAAAATACAAAAAGTATCCAGGTGTGGTGGCAGGTACCTGTAATCCCAGCTACTCAGAAGGCTGAGGCAGGAGAATCATTTGAACCTGGGAGATGGAGGTTGCAGTGAGCCGAGATCATGCCATTACACTCCAGCCTGGGCAACAGAGCAAGACTCTGTCTCAAAAATTAAAAATTTTAAAAATCGGTAAATTCTGCTCTCTTCACTACTAGTTCCACACATCACTACGTAGTAGCTCTGGGCCTATAGAGTGATGCTGATGTGGAAAGTAGACCCTGTGGTTTACCCAAAGCAGTTGCCTCATCCTAAATGTGCTGTTAGCACTTTCTGAGCATTATAGTGCCCTTAATATTAAAAGTTGATTACCAGTCACAACATAATATTATATAAAATTTCTTTTCTTTTTTTTTTTGAGATGGAGTCATGCTCTGTCACCTGGGCTGGAGTGCAGTGACATGATCTCGGCTCACTGCAAGCTCCGCCCCCCAGGTTCACACCATTCTCCTGCCTCAGCCTCCTGAGTAGCTGGGACTAGAGGCACCCGCCACCACATCCAGCTAATTTTTTGTATTTTTAGTAGAGACGGGGTTTCACCAGTAGCCAGGATGGTCTCAATCTCCTGACCTCGTGATCTGCCTGCCTCGTCCTCCCAAAGTGCTAGGATTACAGGCATGAGCCACCACACCCAGCCCAATATTATATAAAATTTCTAGACTCTGTTTCCCCAGAACATAACAATAAATGGTATTGCTCCCATTTTGGAGTAAAATTTGGCCTTCCATGCAAATTGATTGGCCTTGACAAACTGAAGTCCTGAAACTATCAGAATATATGTTCTGCCAGGCACAGGGCTCATGCCCGCAATCCCAGCACTTTACGAGGCTGAAACACGAGGATCACTTGATCCCACAAGTTCGAGGCCAGCCTGCGTAACATAGGAAGACCCTGTCTCTACAAATAGAAATAAAAAAAATTAGCCAGGCTTTGTGCTGTGCCCCTGTGGTCCCAGCTACTTGGGAGGCTGAGGTGGGAAGATAGCTTGAGCCTCGGAGGTAAAGGCTGCAGTGAGCCATGACTGTGCCACTGCACTCCAGCCTAGGTGACAGAGTGAGACTTTGTCTCAACAAAAAAAAAAGAAAATGTGTTCTCTGTTAGACATACCTGGGCTCAAGTCCTGGCTCCACCATTTGCTACTGCTGGTATGGCTTTAGGTGAGTACTTCTCTGAGCCTCAATATCCTCAATGGTTAAATGGAGAACCTATCTCACTGGGTTGTTGTTAAAGATAAACAAGATTACATATGTATAGTGCTTAGCTGCAGTTGCTGACACATAGTAAGCACCCCATTGTTATCGTTATTGTTAGCAAAATAAGACTCCATGGCAGAAAAACTATGCAAGTCATAAAATGTATCAGCATTAACTTTTATCAACAGATAGGGTGCTATTAAATGTATCACCAACATAGTAAAATGACAGAAAGGAATATTACAGTGTGAAAGCATTTATGCATTTGTTTGACAACAGGTACAATTGAAATACAGCGATTCTGAAGGTCTTTAAATGGGTTGTACTTTGCCCTGTTATGATTGGCAATAATTTTATTTGGTAATGCTCTGTATTATGCTAAAAGCTAATGATAATAATTTATCGAGTATATTCTTTTACCAGGCACAGTTATGAGTGCTATGTGAATACATTTAATCTTCACAGCAACTTTGAAGTAGGTACTATTACTGTGCATATTTTGCAGATGGGAAAACTGAGGCAGACAGTTTGCCTCTGGAGCCCTCACTCTTAAACTCTTACGATATATACGAGAAACTATGACATAGCCCAGGTGCCAAATCTGGCCCTCCACCTGCTTTTGTAAATAAAGTTTTATTGGAATACACCCATGCCCACTCATTTACACATTGTCTGTAGCCATTTCTGTGCTATAGCTTCAGGGTGGAGTAGTTGCTACAGAGACCATGTGGCCCACAAACCTTAAAACACCTACTGTTTGGCACTTTGCAGAAAAAGTTTGCTAACCCCTGATGTCAACTTTAAACTTCACAAAAAGACTGGAGTTTAAAGGGAAAGAAATAATATCTTATAATAAAAATGCCTTATGTTTGGTATTTACTGTGGATTTGTACATATTTATCTTACTTAATTCTCATAGCAATCCTGTGAAGTAAGTAGTCTTTATTTCCGTTTTAGAAATGAAGAATCAGGAGTTCAGAGAGATTAAATGACTTACACTGTAGGCTAGAGAGCAAACTCCATGAGTCTAGGGATCATGTGTCTTCATCATCATGTCCCTGTCACCTACCACGATGCTAGCACAGGGTGGACACTCAGAAAATACTTGCTAAATGAATGACAGTTACAAAGGTCACCCAGCTAGAGAATCCAGGTCTTCTCCTCTTCCAGGGTTCTTTCTCCTGACTCCACAGCTGTCAGACGACAGTTAAAAAAAAAAAAAAAAAAAAAGGTTGGGGGGGACTTTCCCTTGAGATAGGATGGAGCACAGAATGGTTAATATGTCATTATGCTGTCAGTTGACAAAGTTTTGCTGCTATATTCCTCCCTCTCCTTAGAGAAGATAATCAGACCAAAAGACAGTTCGTTTCTCCTCCAGTGCACAGTCATAGTGTTGAGAGTTTACTTGTCCTTGTGATTGGTGCATATTTTGACAAGATTAAAACTGACACCCTCATGAGATGGTAGTCACATGGAATCTGGGTTTTGGATGGATTTCAGGCAGAGCTCTGGCTGCCTTCCTCCCAACCCCTTGCCCCACCTCCTACCCAGTGATGAGTCACAGTGCACAGCCGACTGCCCTTCAAGAGCCGACCCAAGGCTTTTGTCTTCTTTCATCTGCTTCATGTTGGTCATGTGAGGATCAGGTTATTAATAGACCATCATCTTGGCCTTCTGAATCTTGTTGTTGGTCAGGGAGGTAAATGAAAGGTTTGGCCAGTCCCTTTGTGCCATTTTCACTCCTCTCTTGACTGTCACGTGCTGGTTGGTGGCAAAGCTAAACCACAGCATTCAGTGTGGTCACCGCCCATGGCCATGGTCTCTACTGGTGTTTTGATTTCCCGCCTCTTTTAGCAGACACTCAGTGAGCTCCTGACTTCCAACTAGATCACCAGTACTAATTGCAACAAACCACCCCCTCCTCCCAGTCAGCTAGCCTCATCTCTCCCTGCATGTGGAAAAGATACAGAAGCCAGGGAGAAAAAGGAGTTTGGTTTGGGGTGGTTTTTTTTAATATGTAAAGTAAAATTACATTCAGGAAATTAAAAGTCTGTGTGTGGTTTAACAGGCTCCTAAAGAGCTCCATGGGGACAAACATTTTATACAAATGCCAAGGAAGCAGAGGTGCTCTGAATTGCCCAGGCCGTTGATCCAAAAGTTTCCATTCTCCTCTGCAACCCAATCTTTAAAATTTCATTTTGCTTCTTCCCTCAGCCTTGATTCCAGCGCCCACCACAGTGTCATGCTCAGTGTTTATTGATCTGAAATGAAGTTGGGCTGAGGCCTGGCCAGGAGACGAATCTCTTAGAAAGTTTCCTGGGAGCGGAGATTCTAGCTTCAGTGTAAAGGAGGGGCCTCGGTTCTCTGTGTCTAGTCTACTGAGTCTCAGGCTAGTTGTTACCACAATTACTTTTGCACCAGCCTAATAGTTTTCTCTGGGGGCCTGGTGGGTTCTCATGAAGTTAAGTACTTTCACTTTATATCAACCTCTTTTGTTTGTTAACCCTTTGAAAGCATGAAGTGTGTTCTTTTATTTTCCTGTGTTGAGAAGGACTCTGCTGAGTCCTCACTAGTTGTGGAGTGGCTCATAAGGTGGGTCTCTTGAGCCTCACTTTGCTCATCTGTTAAGTGGATTGAACTAGATGGTCTCTTAAGATTCCTTCCAGTCTAAAGTTTCATTTTTCAACAATAGGAACTTTGTTTTTTATTTTTTGTTTTTATTTTTTAAGATGGAGTCTTGCTCTGTTGCCCAGGAGGGAGTGCAATGGCACGATCTCGGCTCACTGCAACCTCTGCCTGCTGGCTTCAAGCAATTCTCCTGCCTCAGCCTCCTGAGTAGCTGGGAGTACAGGCATGTGCCACCATGCCCGGCTAATTTTTTGTACTTTTATTAGAGATGGAGTTTCACCATGTTGGCCAGGCTGGTCTTGAACTCTTGACCTCGTGATCCACCTGCCTTGGCCTCCCAAAGTGCTGGGATTACAGGCATGAGCCACTGCACCCAGCCTTTATTTGTTTTTTAATCTTGCCATGTCGGTAAAGAATTTTGCTATAGAAGGAAAAAAAGATTGGACTAAGTATGCACTAACTTCAGTTATTATCTTCATTTATTTTTGTCTGGTGATTATGGGGTTGGTAGGAATGGGACATACTTTTTCAACAAACAAACTGGCCGGGTGTGGTGGCTCATGCCTGTAATCCCAGCATTTGGGGAAGCCAAGGCAGGTGGATCACCTGAGGTCAGGAGTTTGAGAGCAGCCTGGCCAACGTGGCAAAACCGTCTCCACTAAAAATACAAAAAACAAAAACAAAAAAACCGTTAGCCAGGCATAGTGGCACATGCCTGTAATCCCAGCTACTCAGGAGGCTGAGGCAGGGGAATCACTTGAACCTGGGAGGCGGAGGTTGCAGTAAGCCGAGATTGCACCATTGCACTCCAGCCTGGGCAACAGAGCAAGACGCCATCTCAAAACACAAAACAAAAAAAACCCCTCTATTTAGCACCTAATTAGTGCCAGGTACTTACTGAGGGCTTTATGTGCATTCTCCTATTATCACTCACAACAACCTTGTATTATTGACTCTACCTTGTATTAAAGGTATTAAATACTCAACCTTGTATTAAAGACTCTAAATATTATTAGTATAGATGAACAAACTGGGTGAGGCACCAAGAAATATAGTAACTTGCCCATCATCACGGAGCTAATACATGGTCAAGTCAAGACTTGAATCTAAGGCCAAGTGCTACAAGGATCCAAGTTTTTAGCCACAGTGACATCATATAAAATACATCCCTGAATTTCTCTCTCTTCCTGTGATTGGCGTCTTTCTATAGAAATTTAAGTGCAATGAAAGGGTCTAATTAATAGCAGGAGGTATCAGGATAAGACTCTCCACTTCCATGGAAAGTGCACATGGCTGCTGAACATGGGCTTTAGGTGCCTTGCAAGCAGTCAGTGCCAATAAGGAAGAAGTTCAAGCGGGGGCAGAAGAATTCCCCCGGGAGGTGATTCTGCAGAACTCAGCCATTCACAGGTCATGGGAGATTTTGTTCCCTTCAGGGTACGTCAGCTTCACTTGCTGAAGTAGGACAAGTAGAATGAATTAGCCCTGGCTGAAGCCAAAATTCTTTATATTTAAAAGAAGAAAAGCAATTAAATATTCAGCCCGATCCTGGGTTTTGAATTACCCCATTTATCTTTCACTCTGAGCATCTGCTTTTTATTGCATTGTGGCCCTGCCTGCCATTTATCTCTCCCCGTCAGTCTGTATCCATGTGTCATGGGACTCAAAAGTGAAGATTAGAGGAGAAAAATATCTCTGTATTCTAAGCCTGGCAACTTCTATTTTTATCCTCAGCTGTTGGAGCTGATAGCAAAGTCACAGCTCACATCCCTGAGTGGCATCGCCCAAAAGAACTTCATGAATATTTTGGAAAAAGTGGTACTGAAAGGTGAGCCTTCTCTCACTCTCTAGCCCCTTTTTATAGGCATAGAGGTGGGCAGATGGATTTTCCAATGGAGTGGACGTGTCATTAGATTTGAAGACATGTGAATGGATAGAAATGAATAACTCCAGCTACATTTCAGAGGCACTAAATTCCAGTTCAGAAAGGGGTGCAACTCATCCTCATGGCAAAGGGTGAGACCATCACCCTCCTGTCCTTTCTTTGGGACCATCCACTTGCCCTACTATAAGCCTCGTAGGCTTCTCAGTGTAGACACAGGTCCCAGCACTGGCTACCGAGCCTCCGGGTCCCAAATTCCTAGAAAATGGACATGTGTACAAAGTCAGAATAGATTAATAGACTATTCGGGCTAGAAGGAACCTTAGATCTCTGGTTCAACTGATTCATTGTACACATGGGGAAACTGAGGCCCATGAGGAGAAGTGATTTGTCCATAATCACACAGAGAGTCAGCCAGACAGGATTAGAACCCAGGCTCCGAACCCCTGAAACCATGCTCCTTCCACTGACTGTCCTAAAAGGGGTCACTTCTGGGCAAAAGGAGTGGCTTTCTGATCAGGTGAACCATGGCTGCTGGGAGAACAATGAAAAGAGAAAGAGGCTTTATAGAAAATGAGAGAGAAGAGAACAAAGAGGGACCTAGATAATGGAAACTCTACCCTTTAACCTCAAATGCAGAAGCTTGGCCAAGCGTACAATAAACACTGGTGAGGAAGAAAACCATATCCCCAGAGGCAGTGCCCGGGTAACATGAGTGGAATAGAGACAGAGAAAAGCTCATGTATAAAATACAGGGTGTTCCAATATCATAACTGTGATTATTTTTTTCTTCCCTACTCAAGTCCTTGAAGACCAGCAAAACATTAGACTAATAAGGGAACTACTCCAGACCCTCTACACGTCCTTATGTACACTGGTCCAAAGAGTCGGCAAGTCTGTGCTGGTCGGGAACATTAACATGTGGGTGTATCGGATGGAGACAATTCTCCACTGGCAGCAGCAGCTGAACAACATTCAGATCACCAGGGTAAGCGGGCAGACCCAGCCTCCTCCCGGCAGTGGGTCCCTCCACAGAGACACTGGACAGCCTCGCCAGGACTTTGAATTCACTCCCGTGACGAAAGAGTCTGGTCTTTTCTGATCTGCTGCTTTGTCCTGGTGCTGAGGGTGGGCTGGGGGACCTCCTGATAAAGGGAGGTGGGAAGAAAAACTTGGCAAAACGGGATCAAAGTACATGAAAGATGACAGCCTGGTGAACTATTATGGGAAAGCTGGAAACTTGGCTTTTGGGGAGATGCTGGCCATCCTGCTGAAATCTTTAGCGGAGTTCAGAGATGTCTCTTTGCTCGTTTCCTCATAAAGGATGAGTTGTTTGCAGCTTTAGGTTGCTGTCTTGAATACAGTAGAGCTGGGAAGGCAGTAGCTTGGAGAACTGGTACCAGCCTTTTAAAATCCTAGTTCCGATTATTGGTAGTTACGACAAAGGAAGCCTTTGATTAAAGTCTGCGAGCTTACATGTGGGAAAATGATGAGCAATTCTCAAAGCAAAAAGGAAAAGCCGTATATTACCAGTGAGGTTTGGCGATCTAGAGCAGTTGTTTCTTTTGGCTTTCGCAACATAGCTTGGCCCTCAGCTCTTGTCCTCCTAATAGTGAGCAGGAGGACCAAGGCACAAGAAAAAAAAAAAAAAGGGAGGAAGACGCTGGTGTAATCTCTTAGGGCTCACTAAGGGACAGACACACTCAGGCGGCTCATGTAGCACTTTGCTTATTTATCTCATCACTGACTGTAACTGGCTTAAGTAGTTTCTGGGACCCACACTGATAAAGTTTGAGGTTGCCTCGTATCAGGAGAAGGTAGCAGGAAGAAATCCTTTGACTTCTTTTAAATAACTGTTTTACTAGATGAAGTTTTCAAAATGCATGTTCCTGACTTTACTGGTAATTACCTCTCTGTACCTTCACTGTTTAAGCTATGAAACAGAATCATTCGAAGGCTCAGAGTTATGTGACTTCCTTGGAGTCACTTAGGCTACAACACCTACACGCTGCACCCACAGACACACACACACAGAGCAGAGCACGGATGCAAGTCATCTTTCAGAAATGATCTCAAGTATTTGATTTTTTTAAGAGAATGTACATATTTATTATGAACATTTACCTGATTTATTCTAATAATTTACCCCATTCCCACATCTCAAGTGTAGGCACATAGTCTGACCATGTGAATGTGAGACCCAAGTTCCCAGCTTGTCTCTCATAGAAAACCCACATACACATTCTACCTGGTTTCTGGCATTCCCTATGGCCTGGACTGACTGACTGGGATTTTTCTAAGGCCAGGAGAGAACTGCCCAGCCAGTGATATAAACAAGCGGGTCCAATGTGTCTCAAGGGCACTTCCCTTTAGCAACTTCAGAACACCCATTTAGATGATCACAGTTGGCCAGGTGCAGTGGCTCATGTCTGTAATCCTAGCACTTTGGGAGGCCGAGGTGGGCAGATCACTTGAGGTCAGAAGTTCGAGACCAGCCCGGTCAACATGGTGAAACTCCATCTCTACTAAACATACAAAAATTAGCCAGGTGTAGTGGTACACACCTGTAGTCCCAGCTACTCGGGAGGCTGAGGCAGGAAAATTGCTTGAACCCAGGAGTTGAAGGTTGCAGTAAGCCAAGATCACTGCTCACCAGCCTGGGTGACAGACTGAGACTCCATCTCAAGGAAAAAAAAAAAAAAGAAAAACCTCTAGATGGTCACATTTGCCTGGAGCTTGCCTCTGTTCCCTCTGTCCACCTCCAAGGACCCCTCCTGGCCACATCTGTCCACATACCCTGCACTGCCGTAGGCTCACATGCTCAGAACCCTCCTTAGCTGATCCACAAACACTCTTCAGAGCTAGCTATTGTAGCTGTTGTTACCCCTCTTGGAGTGGAGGTGGAGTGGGGACCACAGATGCCCAATGACTTTCTTAGCAATACACAGCACTTAGGGCCAGAGCTGAGGCCAGAACCTTGGATTCCATATTCCTAAAATGGCAAAGCTTGCTTGACATCAGTGGTTTCCAAACTTTTTCAACCAGCTTTCTTCCAACTATTTATCCAGTGATCCAGCTTTTCAAAAAACTCTCTTTAATCCAATGAGATCCCATGAAGAAGAGATCAAACACTGAAATTCACTCACTATCTCCTCTGCACGAGGAGCTCCAGCCAAGCCAAGCCATTCTCTGTACACTCCAAGCTTGGCCTTGCCTCAGGGCTTTGAAGCTTGCTGCCTTCTTTGACCATCCAATCTATGGACGTCACCATCATATCACCTTCTTCTGAGCAGTTATGATCTGAAATTGTCTAATGTGTGTGCACTTTTCTGTCTCTGTCCACTGGCTTATAAACTCCACAAAGAAAGGACATTACCCATCTATTCCCTGTTCCTGGCACAGAGCAGGAGATAGTCAGTAAATCTGAGCTGAATGAATGAATGGTTGAAAGGGAGTCTCCTCCCATTGCCTGCCTGAGTACTCGTTCAGTGTTTAAAGGAACACAAATGGGAAACATGGCCCTGTGTTATGAATGATGATGATAATAACTTACCAGCTGTAGGATTTCTCTTTATGAGACAGGTTCTCTGTCGCCCAGGCTGGAGTGCAGTGGTGTGATCTCAGCTCACTGCAGCCTCCACCTCCTGGGTTTAGGTGATTCTTCTACCTTAGACTCCCCAGTAGCTAGGATTACAGGCATGCACCACCACACCCGGCTAATTTTTGTATTTTTTGGTAGAGACAGGGTTTCACCATGTTGGCCAGGCTGGTCTCGAACTCCTGACCTCAAGTGATCTGCCCCGTCTCAGCCTCCCAAAGTGCTGGGATTACAGGCGTGAGCCACCGTGCCCAGCCCCAACTGCAGGATTTGAGGCAAATTATTCAGTCTCTCCATGCCTCACTTTCCTCATTTGGAAAATAGTTGCAATAGTGTCAACTCATAGCCATGGTGTGAGATTGAATAAGTTAATATATAGAAAGCAGATGGCACAGTGCCTAATGCACAGGAAGTATTGTAAACATATCAGCTGTTATTATTAAGGGCTGGCTCTGTGCAGGCCCTCTTCTAAGTCCTTTGCATGTATTAATTAACTCACCTAGTGAAGAATTATAAATAGGAGTCATCACAGTGGCTGGCATGTATTGGGCACTGTACTGAGTGCTTCTGTGCATTATCTCATCCACCCCACCCAGCAACACTGTAGGATAAGCTTTTTCTCATGTTATAAATGAGAACAATTAGAACAAATAGTTAAGAATAATTTGGCTGAGGCCTCGTGCTCAGTAGGATGTGGCACAAGAACTGAACCCAGGCCTGTCCACAGAGGCTGTGCTTTCAACCACTGTACCTTCCTCCCGCTGTCCTCTGTCCCAGCCCTCCTTGGCTCTGAGCTTCCTTATATTGAGAGCTGTACTGGAACCCACGGAACCTTAAAGGGCTTTTCTTTTTTTGTTTTTGAGACAGGGTCTTATTCCCGTTGCCCAGGCTGGAGTGCAGTGGCATGATCCTAGGTCACTGCAGCCTTGGCCTCCGGGGTTCACATGATTCTCCCACCTCAGCCTCCCGAGTATCTGGGACTACAGGCGCTCGCCACCACACCCAGCTAATTTTTGTATTTTTAGTAGGGATGGCATTTCACCATCTTGCCCAGGCTGGTCTTGAACTTTTGGGCTCAAGCAATCCTCCCGCTTCAGCCTCCCAAAGTACTAGGATTACAGGCATGAGCCACTGCGCCCAGCCTCCACACAGAAGCTCAACTCTGCAGAGGAAAGAGAAATTGAGAGAGAGAGAAAGAAAAAAGACTTAATTACTTCAGTCTGGACTGTATTTTAAAACTTACTTTTTTAACAGTTTGGCCCAAAGAGAAGTACGTTATTACATGCAAATATAAAGTCAACTTTCAGAGTAAATGCTTTCTATTTTGCCAAAGTTCTGTCAGTCTCCTTCCAGCATAAAATTTTGTTTTCCCGCAAAATTTTCATATCTAAATCTGTGGAGCCAATTTTTATTGGCAAAATAATTAATAAAGAATGAAGGAAACAAATTAAGAGAACTGGGTCTTGGGGGAAAAAAATCAAATACAGTGACAGTATGCAGTGGGCAGGGCACTGTTTTGAAGCATGTGAGGGGTGACATAGACCCCAGTGGATGTTAGCCAAATGCTTGACTAGAGGAGTGAGAGTGACTAATTTTTCTTTTATACATTTATATTCGAAAGGAAGAGGCATGTAAGCAGTTAACCACTTATCAGGAGGAAGGGCTTAGCATGGGGTCTGGGCAAGGATTTTGGAAAAGTTCAGGTTTGAAAATTTGACAGAGTGAACTCTGCCAAGTGGACTTGCCTTTAATAGGAGTTAATGTAATAATTGGCCTGGGAGTTTTAACCAAAAAAGTAGAAGCTTTGAAGTGTTGGAAACAAAAAGAAAATCTCATGGCAGTTTTATTAGCTCATATGATCAGCAGGAGATGATAAGCGATAAATAGGTCTAGGGCCTTCTGCAGTTGGTAAAGACCTGAAGTTTGCAAACAATTGAGAGCTCTGCCCAGCAGCCTGGAGTAGAACCGAGCAGTATAAATTGTCAAGTCATAGATACTTTGAATGAAATAGGAGGCTGAAGTCCTTCTACATCTGAGATTACTGGAGCTGGGAGGGATCTTCAGAGTCTTCTAAGCCATTCATTTTGGACATGGGGAGACTTCCCAGGGGAGCTGGGATCCAGATGTGCTGCCTGTCCATGGGTGTTCCTCTCCTGCACCTCCCATTCTTCTCCATAGCTCAGCCTTCCCAAGGCCCCTTGCCACTGCTCCCTCCCCACCTCGTGCCTACCCTGCCTTGCCGGGGACACAGGAGAGAATTGCCCAGACCTAGTGTCTCCTGGAATCCTCCATGTGTTTGGGCTTCGATGTGCTTCGTACAGAGTTTGGCTCCTGTAGAAATTTGGGCAGGGAAATTGATACCCATTCTCAGGATATTTTCCCCTGAGCTAAGGAAGGGTTTCTTCATCCTGTATTATTTTTCCCTTTGACCTCTCAGAGGTCACAGAACATTGATCTGAAAATGTGAGTAGTCCAAAATCAAGAGCTCACCCAGAACCAGCAGGGGCAGGACAAGGAACCACAGTCCCAGGTAGTCTATTGACTTATCTGGATAGCGCATCCTGTTGCCGTTCAAGACACATCAGCAAATACATATGCGGATTACCAGGTGCAGATTCTTCCCACAGCGCTTTGTGCTTCCCTCCATGACAGCATTTACTGTATTATTTTATATTATTTTATGATTATTTGTTTCTGCCTCTGGGTCTCTTACCAGCCTGAAGAGCTCATTGCAGCAACTTCAGCACCAGGCCATAGTATGCACTCAGGAGAGGTGGCTTGTGCTGGGCTAGTCTACAAGGGACATAAAATTAGACCCTGCCTTCAAGGATGTAGATCTGGGCAGGGTATCATGAGCTCATCAAAATTTAAAACAATAAAGGCTTAAATATATTAATAAGTTCAGGGATGTACCAGAAGCTCTTGGAGAAGCTCGCGATTAATTGCCAAGGGATTATCCACAGTCCAGCAGTTTTCACAATGCTCCATGGAGGCCTCGGTTCAAATAGAGATGTCTCAAGAGATGGTGGAGCTTGGGCCAAAGGCTTCTGGACCTGCCATTCCCAATGTGCACGTACACACACACACACACACACACACACACACACACACACCCCAGCACAGAGTCTTTGTGTTATTGTTTTCTACCTATTTAATTATTTGCGCTTCATTCATTCCACAGGTATTTGTTGAGTGCCTTCTATGTGCTGGGCACTCTTGTAGACACCCAGGACACAGTAGTGAAAAAAAGATTAAAATTCCTTCCTTCATAGAGCTTAAATTCCAGCAAGAATGTTCCTTTCAAAGTTTCTTTTAGAAAAAAAGCTCATGTTGCACGACAAAAAGAAGGATATTGCAAAATGAGTCTCAAAGAGATCCTAAGAATTCTAGGAAGGTGCAGTGAGTAAGGGAGTCACAGAAACAGAGAAGGCCTTTCAGAGGAAGTAGGTTTGAACTGGATGTGAGCAGGATGACCACGTGGCCGGGCAGAGAGGACTGGGGAGGTGAAGGCATTGAGGTCAGGCTGAGCTAGGTGTGTTTAGTTGCCAGTGAGTAAACCTACTTGGAGGGACCTGAGGTCTGGAGGGGGTCCAGAGAGATGGGACTTGGGGTGGCAGGCTGGGCCACTCCATCCAGGGCAGTGAGGCCTTCAGGAAAGCAGCGAATCTTGTAATTGTGTAAACTGGGTAAAGCACATGCACTATTTGGAGAGTCTTTAAGAGTGAAAGTTTCAAGCTTTGGAAATGTAGGGAGATCCGTCTGGCACCACTCAGCTCAGCGCACTCCACACTTCTTTGTGGGTCATGGCCATGGTCTCGTGTCTGCATCTAGGATGGGGAGATTTACTACTGCTTTCGACCTCTTATCAATAAACTGCCTTGAGGGTGGAGGACAGGGGGACAGCTGCATGCCTGGAGGGTGTGGCCTGGTGAATCACTGCTCTCTGGCCCCCCCACCTATTGTCACCCTTCTCTGCAGCCTGCCTTCAAAGGCCTCACCTTCACTGACCTGCCTTTGTGCCTACAACTGAACATCATGCAGAGGCTGAGCGACGGGCGGGACCTGGTCAGCCTGGGCCAGGCTGCCCCCGACCTGCACGTGCTCAGCGAAGACCGGCTGCTGTGGAAGAAACTCTGCCAGTACCACTTCTCCGAGCGGCAGGTCAGCAAGGCCCAGCAGGCTTTCCTCCCACCCTCCTTCTCTGACCCCCACCCCAGGCTTCCTTGGTGCCCTGCTGAAGCCTGAGGTTTGGGTTCCCCCTACTCCAGGTTCCCTAGTTTGACTGAAAAATGACAGTTGAAGGAGTTTTGTTATTTTGTTTTTTGAGACGGAGTCTCGCTCTGTGGCCCAGGCTGGAGTGCAGTGATGCAATCATAGCTCACTGCACCTCAGCCACTTGGGCTCAAGCGACCCTCCCACCTCAGCCTCCCGAGTAGCTGGGACTACAGGCTCATGCCACAACACCCGGATAATTTTTTTATTATTGTTTTTGTAGAAATAGGGTCTCTCTATGTTGCCCAGGCTGGCCTCAAACTCCTGGCCTCAAGCAGTCCTCCTGCCTCGGCCCCCCCAAAGCTCTGGGATTACAGGCATGAGCCCCCATGCCCACCCCGTCTGAGTTTTTAAATAGAGATGTTGTATCTGTGTGTGTTTCAGGTTGTTTTTATGAAAAAAATTAAACTTACATTCTTAACCTATTCTCATTTTACAACTCACTCAAAAAAATCATAAATTGGCACCCATCTTTTTTTTCTATAACACAATAACTTACATTTTCTGAGTGCTTTAAAGTACTTTTTTTTGTTTTTTTGTTTTGTTTTGTTTTTTGTTTTTTTGAGACGGAATCTCACTGTGTCACCCAGGCTGGAGTACAATGGTGCAGTCTCGGCTCACTGCAACCTCTGCCTCCCTGGTTCAAACGATTCTCCTGCCTCAGCCTCCCAAGTAGCTGGGATTACAGGTGCGCACCACCATGCCTGGCTAATTTTTGTATTTTTAGTAGAGACAGGGTTTCACCGTGTTGGCCAGACTGGTCTCGAACTCCTGACCTCAGGTGATCCGCCTGCCTCGGCCTCCCAAAGTGCTGGGATTACAGGCGTGAGCCACCGCGCCCAGCCTTAAAGTACTTTTATAGATATTTCATTTTATTCCGATGGCCCACGGAAGGATAGGTATTGTGCCCACTTTAAACAGATGAAGGGACTAAAGCCACAAATGGCTAAGTGACATATCCAAATTAGTGAAGTAGCTCTTTGGGTGAGGAAACTGGCCCTGACCTTGAATTTGGGCCTTCAGACACCAACTCCAAGCCTGTTTCCCTTCATCATGCTGCCTCAAGTTTGTTGGTCTTTTTCCAGTTTCTTTATATGGATGTGTGAGTTCAACAGGTTCTGTTCGTGAAGCCACTAATATTTAGATATAAAATAGAGCCCTGGTGCCAAGCAGTTATTGCATCTCCCTGGAAATGATCACTCAAGTCTACAGCAAAGAAAAGATTAAAGTTGTTTATCGAGATCACCTAAACTTTAAAGGACCATCCAGCCACAGTTTAGTAAAGGTCACTAGTAACATGTCACCAGCCACCTGGTTTTGTTTTTTTGTTTGTTTGTTTGTTTTTAAGCTTGGTTAAAAGCTACTGTTTAACTGAGGAGAGCTAAGCAGATACTTCTTAATATAGTGACGGTTATCCCCCCTGGCTATTGTAGAGCTGAAAAGAGGGGGAAAGGGTAAGAGTAAACCTTTTCAGAACCAGAAAACCACAAGCCATCTTCTTGACAAACTCTCTTGCAATTTCCTTTATTCATTTGATTTTTTAGATCCGCAAACGATTAATTCTGTCAGACAAAGGGCAGCTGGATTGGAAGAAGATGTATTTCAAACTTGTCCGATGTTACCCAAGGAAAGAGCAGTACGGAGATACCCTTCAGCTTTGCAAACACTGTCACATCCTTTCCTGGAAGGTATGTGTCTCAGAGGTGGCTGCCACAGACCCCCAGCCCAGTCCCCTAAGAGCCAAGAGTGCCAGCCAGCATGGTGAGGCCAGTGCCTTTCTGCGTCTTCCCCATCACAGACCCCAGCTGAAAGTGAGGGTAAACTGATTCAGTGCCTGGGAGGGTGGGGGGAAGGACTTTTGTAGACCTCCATTTTCTTCACTTTCTTATGTTTACTTTTTTCTGCATTCCACCCACCCACCCTTAAATCCTCCTCTCTCTGTGTGTACGGGTACACACACTTACACATGGAAACACATAGCTTTTAGTTTTTCCAGACTTGTAAAATTTTTTCATTGATGCATAGTAGGTGTACATAGTTTCAGGGTCCATGTGATAATGTAATTCAGGTAATTTGTAAAGATTAAATCAATGTACTTGACACATTCATAACCTTAAATATTTGTCACTTATTTATGCTAGAACCATTCCAATTCTTCTCTTCTGGCTGTTTTGAAATGTTCAATAGATTTTTTTTTTTTTTTTTTTTTTTTTGAGATGGAGTCTCTCTCACTCTTGTCACCCAGGTTGGAGTGCAGTAGTGGAACCTCAGCTCATTGCAACCTCCACCTCCCAGGTTCAAGAGATTCTCCTGCTTCAGCCTCCCCAAGTATCTGGGACTACAGGCACATGCCACCACACCCAGGCTAATTTCTGTAATTTTTAGTAGAGAGGGGGTTTTGCCATGTTGGCCAGGCTGGTCTTGAACTTTTAACTTCAAGTGATCCACCTGCCTTGGCCTCCCAAAGTGCTTGGATTACAGGTGTGAGCCATGGCGCACAGCCTGAAATATTCAATAGATTATTGTAAACTACATTCACTTACTGATCTAACAGCAGGTCTTATTCCTTCTATCATACCATATATTTGTACCCATTGATCCACTTCTCTGCGTCCCCTTCCTTTTCCCTTTCCCGGCTCTGGTAACCACCAGTCTACTCTCTCTCTTCATCAAATCTACTTTTATAGCTCCCACGTATGAGTGAGAACATGCAACATTTAGGCCTGGGGCATTATTGACAGAGAATCATTGCTTTGAAGTTGGAAAATGCCTTATGGTGCTAAAAGTCAATGAGAGGCCTCTGAGAACTTGAAGCTAACCATGTGTTCCTTTCCAGGGCACTGACCATCCGTGCACTGCCAATAACCCAGAGAGCTGCTCCGTTTCACTTTCACCCCAGGACTTTATCAACTTGTTCAAGTTCTGAATCCCAGCACATGACAACGCTTCAGAAGGGTCCCCCTGCTGACTGGAGAGCTGGGAATATGGCATTTGGACACTTCGTTTGTAAATAGTGTACATTTTAAACATTGGCTTGAAGCTTCAGAGATAAGTCATGGAGAGGACATTGGAAAGGAGAAATGCAGTTGCTGACTGGGAATTTAAGAATGTGAACTTCTCACTAGAATTGGTATGGAAGAGCAAAATACTGTAAATAAACTTTTTTTCTAACAATTTGCCAGCAAGACTATAAGGGCAATAATTCTATTTCAGCGGTGAAAATGGAGTCCTCTTAATGGTCACAGAAACTCCCTTATAGTTCCCTAGGAAGAAAAAGGCAAAACTCAAAAACAAAATAGGATGCTTTGTTTACAATGTCAAAATTTGTTTAGAAAAGAAAAAAAGAAGAAGGAAAACTACATAGGAGAAATTCCTGGGCTTTGGGGTTTGATCTGGTGTTTGTTTTGAGAAGGCGAAGGAAGCGCCACCCATCCTAAACCTGCATGGGCACAGAGCCTTACCCTACAGAGATACCACACAATGGTCTACCTCTAAAAGCGTAGAGTGCCCTCTCTGACAACGCATGTGATCCAGTAGGCAGTGTCTGTTTTTATCGTAAGTGTTTTCATCACTATAAAAAGTGATTCAAAATGGAAAGGGATATTGGAGGCAATCCTCTGGTTTCACACTTCCTTTTCAGGCAAACAGGGCCCTCCTTAGAGTTATCTGTTTACCAGAACAACCCAAAAGCACATGTTCCTTTTTTCCTGTCATGTTGTAGCTCATTTGGGGGAAGAGAAGGCCAACTTAAAACAGTCCCAGGGGAGGATTGCTTGAGCCCAGGAGTTTGAGGTTTGCAGTGAGCTATGATCGTGCCACTGCACTCCAGCCTGTCTCCAAAGCAAAACAAAACAAAACAAAAGCCGTCCCAGAGGAAGTCCTGCTGCAGAAAAGATGATAGAATTAGTCACCCAATCAATAGCTGTGAAGACTTCCTTATTCCTGCTTAACTTCCTTCCTTGGATATCTTCATGGATAAGCCTGTGTCTGTGGACAGAGTGGGGCCCAAGTGCTGAGGCTCGAAAGACAGGTTTTACAATCAGCCAATTAAACATCTTACCAGTTGCTGTTCCCCTTGACAGGGGGATGAGCTGAGGAGCTTCTTTTCTTTAGGTCTAATATCAAAATGAGTCCATCTGAGATAGGGCTTTTTGCAAAGGTGATTAAAAATCAAGGCTGGAGTTCCAGCCAAATAGGGAAGAGAGGTACCACAAGTTCATCTTAAACTTGCTTCCAGGCTGGGTAGTTAAAACAGGAAGATCCCAAGGGGATCTTGCGAGACAAATATCAGCAGGTAACTGTGGAAGAAAGGAAATCTCAGGACCTAATGAGTTCGTTGTAAAATATTCCTGGGAGTAGATGGGGGATCTACTCCCAGTTTTTTACTTTTTACAGAATATTGTTGCTTTCCTACAACAATGTACATATATCTGCAGTTGTATATGCTTTTTTTTCCCCAAATAAAGTTGTCACCCTGCATGCCCTTGGCAAATAAGTGAAGCAGAAATAGGAACACAGTCCACATTCAAGTTGAGGAACAGTGTATCTTTAAGAGCTGACCTTTGGGGTGACCTGGAAAGGGGGAAAGATGGCTAAGCATGGGCAGAAATGAGGCAAGAGACAAGCTATGATACAACACCTCTTCAGCCCCTGCCCTCAATAGCACACAACCCACGTATCAGCTTTCTGAAGAGAAGGAACCTACTGTTTAGTGCTCCTCACTTTGCAATGTTTGTGCTACGCCAGGATTTCTCCAGTTTTTTTCATTATCATCCCCCTAAGGAGAAAAAAATTACATTGAATTTAAATTTTCCCTAATAAGAAAAATTAAATATGAAAGAATAGGATTTTTTTGGGTAAGATTGAGCTTTGGAAGGTCATGAACCGTTATTCTAAGGTGTGGTTTTCTTTTTTTTGCAATCCCTCTCCCCCTGAATCAATTTCACATTGGGAATGCAGGACCTAGACTGTTGAATAAAAAGCTACTTCTATAATTGTCAGGTTCTCTCCAATTTCTCAGCTTCCTCACAGACATGGGGTGGACTTGGGTGTGCCATCACTGAGAGAGCTCTGGAACCTTTGACTCTTAGTGACATTTTTAGATTTAGAGGTTCGTGGCCTTCCACATGTTGCCACCAACTTGTAATCTCAGCCCCTTCATGCTGATCAAGAAAGTAGAAACTCCTCGTCGCCTTCAGGTTTGCAGTCCCAGAAACATTGCCTGCTGTGGACTGTCAGCACAAAACTGGGACACTGGTCTCATTTAGACTGTCAGCAGTGCACACGATTGTACGATGTGCATCTGTGCAAGATGACCTCTGCCCCAAGAGAAGGGTTACAGTCTTCTTAAATGTTTACCAGGATGGTGCCAGCGGGCTCTCCCCATGTCCTTTGGTGTTATTGGAGCTGGTGTATGACAGAGTCAAGGAAATTTTTTAAGGAAAATGAAAAAGAAATCAACCTTTATGGTTCTCTTTCATTGGAAGAGGAGAATAAGGAAGGAAATGGCAGGTAGAGAGGGAGGGGGAAAGGAATAGAAATGGCATGTCTTTGATGCTGTGGCTTGTGTGGGGACGATGGGAAGAGCACAGCAGGCACAGCGTATCTGTGTTAGTGCCATGTGGTATCTGTTAAGTATGGCCAGAGCCTCACATATAAGTGAAGAGAGTTAAGGCAATTCTTGCTCTTTGAACAATAATAGTCTGTAGAATTTCTATTGGCAAACCATCCCAGACAACCTGACCTATCAAACAAAAGCAAATAATCCCTGTCTCAGAACTGCTGGTCTAAAAGCCAGAAGGGGCAGGACAATGGAAATTGCTAGAAAAGAGAGAATGCTCTACTCTCTTTCCTGTGCCTACCTACCCCCATCCTAAACCCTGTAAAACAGAATTTCAAAATAGATGTCAAATATGAAGTAATTCAGACTTCCAAAGAAGGAAAGAGTTCTGCCCAGGGCAGTATGAGCAAATCCACAGGGATGTTAAGATTTGGTCCAACTCAAAGGTTTATGGGCAGTGAGCCTAGAGTCTCTTGAGAGTAAACCCTTGCATTTGAGACAAGGAGAATATGTGAAGTTCAGGAGTGCTCACACTAGAGCAAGATCCAGAAAAAAAAAAAATCCAATGGCATTTTAAACTAGATTGCATTATCACTCAATGCTGTTACTCTGAGCAGACAAATCAGTTGAATGGGAGGGCAAATGGCAGAAATCAAAAAAGCTATTAGGCGAAAGCATCCCCAATGTATCAGTTGTGAGATGATTTTTGTTTAATGATGATCAGGTTTACATTGAAGTGGCTTGGAAGACGTATTTCAGAGGGACTGGGTTTGCACTGCAAAACTCTGAACACTAGAGCAGGTTCTACTAGCACTTGGGCAGTAAGGTAGCGGGTGTGTATTACGCTATTGCCACAGTTCTCGTCTTTGTGGATTCACATACTCTTTCCCATGAGGAGCTTGCTACTAACAGGCTCCTTGTTTCTGTTGTTTTTATATGGGAGAAGAGACAGAGCTTGGAATTTCAATTGTCTAAACAATTGGTATGATTTACAAGGAGGCAAACCATTCAAGAGATGTTCAACAGTATATCATTCTTAGCATTCAATACAATGTTTATTATAAAATATACACCTGAGTTTATGTTTTTCTGCCAGGCTGAAGGGCAATAATGTCTTGCTATGCAAACACTCTATTTTATGTGTGAATTTTTTTAACCGTAATTTTATGTGTGAATTTTTTTAACTAAACTCTGTCATCATTTTCTATGTTGACATCTTTTTTTTTTTAATCTGTTTCCAACTCTGAGTCTGTGAACTATCTCTTCTGACTGGATGCTGGCCTAAAATCCTATTAGTGCTTAAACAGACCTCAAAACACTCTGAACCTGTAGGCCAATACAGAGATGCTGTTCTTTGATATATCTTGGGTCCTTGATGGCTTCAACAAACAAGGTCATAATTTGTTTAAATTCAGTGTTTTCTGTAGATACCTTCTTCTCAGTTTCATTCAGGAGAGTAACCATCTTTGGTTTTCCAAAGAATGGAAACTCCTACCCCAGACTTTAGACTTACAGCTTCTGCCTTTCACAATGAGGAAGAGATCCAGAATGTTTAGGGGACGTGCGTCAGCCCACCTGGTACTCAGTGGCAGAGCTGAATGCGAACTTGAGGCCTCCTGAGGCCTGACATTTTGTGCCCCCAGCCCTCCACCCCAAGCACCTTTTGGTGTGGCTGGAAACACATGACATTGGATGTGATTTTTCTCAAGCCCTTCACTGTGGAAGGCATGGGAGACTGCCCAGCATTGAGCATCTGGCTGTTAACGTTTCCATTTCAAGTCCCTGATTCTTAGTGGAGAAGTTAAGGAGCCACTTAATGTTTTTACAGACCTCTAATTCTGTTGTGAATGTGGCATTTCCAGTGAGTACAACCTGCTTGCTATAAAGAAAGCAGCATATTTTGACAACTTTATTTTTTCCTTGGGTACTTACATTTTTATTACAAAAACGGCCCTTATAAAAAAAGACAGAAGGGCTGGGCAGTGGCTTGCTCCCTAGAAACTGAGATTCCGAAGCAGGTGTTTCCTCTCCCCTAGACTCAGAGGTACATTTAATCCATCTTCTCCATTTCCTCCTTCAGGACCAGCTATGAGATTCAGTGCATTTCTATCCCAGCAGATGTTCATTCTCTGCTAAACTTCATCTTTTACTAAGCAAAGGGGGATTATTCCATGAGGCAGCCAGGAGCAAGGGGCCATGATATTCATGACTTTGTCTGCTGGGCATTTTTCAAAGTGTCCTTGAATTCACTCAGCAAACAAAGCTTTCTGGAGAATCTCTCAAAACTTAGGCCCTGCTCCATTTGGCCAACAATGATGGCTGCTCCAAAACTCTGAACTTCTTAAAACTCCATCTGCTACATTATTTCGGGAGTTTAAACATGACTTTTTCTGTCTTTGAGTATAGATGTGTTTGTTTAATTAACGAAGCACAAGTCTGTTAAGCAGAAGGCTCCAAGCTGTATTCTATACTTGGGAATCCTTGGTGCCATCTTTATTCTACCAAGTGCCAATCACCATGGCTAAAGTGGGCGTATATTACAGCCTGTGTCCTAAGCTTAGAAGCTTTAATGTACTTTTTTAAATGAAAAATATTAGAGGGGGTTGAACATTGTAACTAAAGCATAAAGTTAGACCAATTACATGCAGAGATGTTTATTTAATATTGTGTGAGCTGAGTCCTTCTGTATAAATTATTTGCACACTTTTCTTGCATGATGAACTGATTTTTTATAGTTGTTTGTACCAGACGGTGGCATATTTTTGTAAAAAACTTTTGACACTGAATTGCAATAAATGTTTTTCCAACAACACACACTGGTGCATTTTTAGTATGTCCCAATTCAAGTTGGCTTTTTATCATACCAAATATGTTTATCTTTTGCTTATTTAGACTTATATTCCTTCTCCCAGAAACTCGTTACCATTTTTGTAAAATTTCTAGGAATCCATAGAAAAATAAGCTTGTGGTTGAATACCAACCTGAGTCCATAATACAGCATTATGCTTAAATTGAATGTTTTCATATACTGTTTGCACAGCAGAATGATTAGGGAATAAGGAATTTTGAAGTCAACATCAATTTATTCATCAACAGGCATTCATGGAACAGCTACTATATGCTAGACCTGTGCAAGGCACTGGGAATAGGGTAGTGAACAAGACAGAAATTGTCCCTGCCTTTTGTGTGTGGTTTTGTTTTGTTTTGTTTTGTTTTTTGGTGACAAGGATGGGATCGTCCTTGCCTTAATGAAATTTAGATTTTAGTAAGAAAGGAGGCCCAGGTGCAGTGGCTCACACCTGTAATCCCAACATTTTGGGAGGCCAAGGCGGGTGGCTCACTTGAGGTCAGGAGCTCAAGACTAGCCTGGTCAATATGGTAAAGCCCCATCTCTACTAAAAATACAAAAATTACCTGGGCGTGGTGGCAGGTGCCTGTAGTCTCAGCTAATCAGGAGGCTGAGGCAGGAGAATCTCTTGAACCTGGGAGGCAGAGGTTGCAATGAGCCGAGATAGCACCATGCATTCCAGCTTGGGTGACAGAGGAAGACTCTGTCTCAAAAAAAAAAAAAAAAAAAAAAAAAAAAAAGCGAGGCTGGAGCCGGGTGCGGTGGCTCACGCCTGTAATCCCAGCACTTTGGGAGGCCGAGGCAGGTAGATCATGAGGTCAGGAGATCGAGACCATCCTGGCTAACACGGTGAAACCCCATCTCTACTAAAAATGCAAAAAAAGTTAGCCAGGCGTGGTGGCAGGCACCTGTAGTCCCAGCTACTCAGGAGGCTGAGGCAGGAGAATGGCGTGAACCTGGGAGGCAGAGCTTGCAGTGAGCCGAGATCGCGCCACTGGACTCCAGAGCAAGACTCCGTCTCAAAAATAAATAAAATAAAAATAAAAAAATTTTAAAAAGGGGGGGTGGGGGAGAAAGCAAGTAAATAAATTATTTGTAATAACCAATATGGGGGAATAAACAAAGGGTTGAGATCTAGAATAACAAGTGGGACCCAGTTAAGACAGTGAGGACCAAAGCAGCAGGGGCCTTTCTGAAGAAGTGATGTTGAAGAAGCCAGCCCAGAGGAATGAGGGCAAGAGCATTCTGAAAAGAGAAACAGCTTGTACAAGGTTCAAATCATGGTCCTGCCACTTACGTGCAGAGTGGCCTTTGTCACCTCACTTCACCCCTCTGTGTCTCAATTTCCTCGACTCTAAGAATACCTATCTCTTATGACTCAGAGGGTTAAGTGAACTAACACATATGAAGTGCTTGGAGACTGGCACATAATATGAGTTCAGTCAATGTTAATGACTGTTGTTATTCCCTGAGCAACAAGAGTCTAAGAATCGGGTTCAGAATTGCACTGTGTTTCCAGGAGGGTATGATTTATTCAGGTGACTGACTTGCGGGAGATTGGCTTACTTGATACTTTCACTCTGGGACGCCCTCCGATCTGACCACTAACTGTCAATCAGAAAATGACAGAAGGTACATGAGAGTAATTAGAGATCATTTCCTTAAACCTCCACCAGGATCACAAAATCTCACCATTCCCTAAATGTGACAAGCCTTCTCTGCTCAGGTAATGTGCCCCCTTAGAATGTTCTTCCCCTACCATCTACCATCTGTCTGATTAGCACCTTTGGGCCACTTCCTCACTAAAGCCTCCCCCAGCTAAGTAAATCCCATTTCCCATCACACTTCTTTGCCTAGGGACTTTGTTACATCGTAGTCTTACTTGTGGCAATTGCATACTACCTAGCACAGTGCCAGGGCTGAATGAATTAATAGGACCATATATACCAGGGGTCCCCAACCCCCAGACCGTGGACCAGCACTGGACCATGGCCTGTTAGGAACCGGGCCACACAGCAGGAGGTGAGCAGCAGGCAAGTGAGCGTCACCACCTGAGCTCCACCTCCTGTCAGATCAGCGGTGGCATTAGAATCTCATAGGAGCACGAACCCTGTTGTGAACTGCACATGCAAGGCATCTAGGTTGTGTGCTCCTTATGAAAATCTAATGCCTGATGATCTGACATAGAACAGTTTCATTCCAGAACCATCCCCCCCGCACCCGCTTGGTCCACAGAAACCAGTCCCTGGTACCAAAAAGGTTGGGGACCACTGATATATACATTCAAAAAATGCTTTTGAAGGTCTTAGGACCATATACCTACCCTTAACTAGAACAAAAATTGGCATGAGTTTATGTCATAGACAGAATTATTTACAGCTTTTTGGTTTAAAATTAATGTTCGTTGATAAAGTAACAAATACAGAGACCCAGTTTTCATTAAAGTTGCCTTTAAATTCCACTAACAAATCTTGATATTTACAAGCCTAGTAAATTTTAATACAAAATAGTAGGACCTTTTATTACTCTTAATAAACTCAAATTTAATAGATCACAGTCCCTCTAAAAAGTAATTCTCTTTTACAAACTTAATTAAAAAATCCTTTAAACATTTTAAAGCTGCAATTATAAATCTGATACATTTGATTTTTAAGCACTTCAATTATAAATTGAATGCATTTGCTTTTTAAAAAAACACTGCAGGCTGGGCGCAGTGGCTCACGCCTGTAATCCCAGCACTCTGGGAGGCCGAGGCGGGCGGATCATGAGGTCGAGAGATTGAGACCAACCTGGCTAACATGGTGAAACCCCCTCTCTACTAAAAAATTAGCTGGATGTGGTGGTGTGCACCTGCAGTCCCGGCTACTCGGGAAGCTGAGGCAGGAGAATCACTTGAACCTGGGAGGCAGAGGTTGCAGTGAGCTGAGATCGTGTCACTGCACTCTAGACTGGGGACAGAATGGGACTTTGTCCCAAAAACAAAACAAAACAAAAAGAAAAAACACTGCAAATACCTGCTCAGATAAGCTTACAGCCTTAATAAGCAAAACATTCTCAAGTAAATAAGTTACAAATTTAACAAATTAAGCATAAATGTATTTTATCTCAGACTCTCTTAGAAACTCTAACATTGTTAAACAAGTAAAATTATCACATCTTTCCATTTAAAATCATATCTTACACTAATCACTTATTTTAAATGGAAATCATAAGGCCACCATGGTAGGCAAAATAATAGCTCCCTAAGGATGTCCACATCCTAATTCCTGGAACCTATGAATATGTCGCTTCATGGTAAAGGGAAAATTGCAAATGTGATTAAGCACCTCTAGATGTAGGGGTTATCCAGTACCATCTGAGTAAGCCCAATGTAACTTCTTTTTTTTTTTTTTTTTTTTTTTTTTGAGACTGAGTCTCACTCTGTGGCCAGGCTGGAGTGCAGTGGCACGATCTCGGCTCACCGCAACCTCCACCTCTCAGGTTCAAGTGATTCTCCTGCCTCAGCCTCCCGAGTAGGTGGGACTACAAGCACACGCCACCACGCCCAGCTAATTTTTGTATTTTCAGTAGAGATGGGGTTTCACCATGTTGGCCAGGATGGTCTCGATCTCCTGACCTCATGCTCTGCCCTCCTTGGCTGCCTTAAGTGCTAGGATTACAGGCGTGAGCCACCGCACCCGGCCTTTTTTTTTTTTTTTTTTGAGATGGAGTTTTACTCTTGTCATCCAGGCTGGAGTGCAATGGCGCAATCTCAGCTCACTGCAACCTCTGCCTCCTGTGTTCAAGCAATTCCCCTGCCTCAGCCTCCCGAGTAGCTGGGATTACAGATGCCTGCCACCACACCCGGCTAATTTTTGTATTTTTAGTAGAGACAGGGTTTCCTCATGTTCGCCAGGCTGGTGTCGAACTCCTGACCTCAGGTGATCCACCCACCTCGGCCTCCCAATGTGCTACGATTATAGGCATGAGCCAGCACACCTGGCCCCAGTGTAACATTTATGGCAGAGTCTTTAAAAGTACAAGAGGAATGCAGCAGAGGTCAGACTGATGCAACACAAGGACTCCACTGGCCTTTGCTGACTTTGAAGGTGGAGGAGGATACCACCAGCCAAGGAATGAGAGCAGCGCCTACAATCAGGAAAAGGCAAGGAAAGGGATTCTCCCCTAGAGCTCCCAGAAGGGAACAGTCTTGCCAACATCTTGACGTCAGTCCACCAAAATCTATGTCAGATCTGACCTGCTGAACTATAAAAATAACAAATTTCTGTCGTTTTAAGCCACTGAAAGTGTGACTTGTTGCAGTAGTAATAGGAAATGAATACGGTAAAGCTGGCAGCTTCTCTAGTAGGTCTAGCAGCCCACCCCTACAAAAGCTTTTCCCCGCCAGTTCTGCCCCCACCCCAGACAAACTCCCACTGTCCCTACTGCTGCATAGCCCTCAGCCCAAGCTGGGCAAGGATCTGTCTGAAAATAAAAGGCACAACCATCTTCACAGCCTAATTCAGCAGCAAGACTTATTTTGACCACCAGATATGTGGAAGTGCAAAAGCTAGACAGGGGGTGTCAGCCTCTGTCCATGGTAGGTGTAAGGTTTTCTCCTTCCTGTTTTACATAGGCTTAAATTGAGGCTGACACCAATCAAGTTTCTGCCCAAGAAACATCACAGAGAATCAGTGTTGCAAATTGTTTCCACTGAGCAATGTTTATGAAGCAGCAGTGTCGTGGGCACTGGAGCAGCCAGGCAGAAGTGTGAGCTTAGCCCTTGCCCTCAGGGAACTTACCCGCTGGTGGAGGAGTGGGAGGGGCTGGAAAATGTGTATCAATTACAACACAGGAGCCAAAGTTTTAAATGCCCAGAGTCAGTTACAATGTACTAGAGGAGTTCAGATAGGAAGAAGAACTGAGTTCACGTTTTTGAGAAGGAGAACAATGTGAGATGAAACATGAGTTCCTTCGTTGGAAGCCAGAAATGGGACTAGGCATCAAGGGCCGGAGACCAATACTTAACACTTACCAACCAAAGTCCATTCTGTGCATTGATAGATTTCTTGGGAGGGGAAAAACAGTACTCTAAAGTTTGGACAGAGTTCCCTTTTAGAGAGAATTAAAGCTGTGTGCCCTGGGGTCTCAGTACCAGAGCTTTCCCAGTGTTCTAGAAAACTAACAAAAGCTCAAATGAACCTCAACTCCCTTCGAGTGGTTCTGTGATGGTTAATTTTATGTGTCAACTTGGCTAGGCCATGGTACCCAGTTATTTGGTCAAGCATCAGTCTAGTTGTTGCTGTGAAGGTATTTTTTAGGTGTGATTAATATTTACATCAGTAGACCGTGGGTAAGGCCTTCCATAATGTGGGTATACCTCATCCAATCAGCTGAAAGCCTTGAGAGAACAGAGTGACATCTCCTGAAGAAGGAATTCTTTCTTTAGACTGCCTTTGGACTCAAGATGGCAACATCAACTCTTCCCTGGGTCTCCAGCCTGCAGCCTACCCTGGAGATTTTGGACCTGCCACCCTCACAATTGCATAAGCCAATTTCTTTTTTTTTCTTTCTTTGAGACAGAGTCTCACTCTGTCGCTCAGACTGGAGTGTAGTGGCGCAATCTCGGCTCACTGCAAGCTCCACCTCCCGGGTTCAAGCAATTCTCCTGCCTCAGCCTCCCGAGTAGCTGGGACTACAGGTGCCTGCAACCATGCCCTGCTAATTTTTTGTATTTTTAGTAGAGACGAGGTTTCACGGTGTTAGCCAGGATGGTCTCCATCTCCTGACCTCGTGATCCGCCCACCTCAGCCTCCCAAAGTGCTGGGATTGTAGGCATGAGCCACGGCACCTGGCAAGCTAATTTCTTAAAATAAATCTACATACATACTGTATTAGTCTGTTTTCATGCTGCTGATAAAGACATACTCGAGACTGGGAAGACCATGCTGCCGATAAAGACATACCCAAGACTGGGAAGAAAAAGAGGTTTAACTGGACTTACAGTTCCACATGGCTGGGGAGGCCTCAGAATCACGGCAGGAGGTGAAAGCCACTTCTTACGTGGCAGCAGCAACAGAAAAATGAGGAAGAAGCAAAAGCGGAAACCCCTGATAAAACCATCAGATCTCATGAGACTTACTACACAAGGATAGCACAGCCTCCATTATTCAATTACCTTCCCCTGGGTCCCTCCCACAACACATGGGAATTCTGGGAGATAAAATTCAAGTTGAGATTTGGGTGGGGACACAGCCAAACCATATCACATACATACATAGATGATAAATAGAGATAAAGGTATAGAGAGAGATCAAAAAAAAAATTTTTTTTTGAGACAGGGTCTCACTGTGTTGTCCAGGCTGGAGTGCAGTAGTACAATCATAGCTCACTGCAACTTTGAACTCCTGGACTCAAGTGATCTTCCTGCCTCAGCCTCCTGCATATCTGAGACTACAGGCACACACCACACACCAGGCTATTCTTATTTTTATTTTTTGTAGAGATGGGGTCTTGCTATGTTGCCCAGGCTGGTCTAACTACCAGCCTCAAGCAATCCTCCTACCTTGGCCTCCCAAAGTGCTAGGATTACAGGCATGAGCAATTGTGCCTAGCCAAACATAGGTCAATTTTAAGGAACAAAATATTTTACTTTACCTAATAAAGTAGTTAAAAGAATAAAATATATCAGCCAGGCACGGTGGCTCACACCTGTAATCGCAGTACTTTGGGAGGCCAAGGCGGGCGGATGACTTGAGGCCAGGAAGTCGAAACCAGCCTGGCCAACATAGTGAAACTGCCCCTGCAAAAAATACAAAAATTAGCCTGGCATTGTGGCATGCACCTGAAACTCCAGCTACTCAGAAGGCTGAGGCACAAGAATCACTCGAACCTGGGAGGCGGAGGTTGCAGTGAGTCGAGATCATGCCACTGCACACCAGCCTGGGCGATGCAGCAAAACTCGGTCACAAAAAAAAACAAACAAACAAACAAAAAAAAACACAAACCTACCTATATAAGCATATATGGAGATGATAGATATAGATAGATAGATAGATGATAGATAGATAGATAGATAGATAGATAGATAGATAGATAGATAGATAGATGATAGATAGACAGATAGAGATACTAGAGAGAAAGAGAGATTTAGAGACAGAGAGATCATATATATATACATTTATCAATAGACAGAAAGACACATACCTCCTACTGGTTCCGTTTTTCTGAAGAATAATACAAGCTCCTAGAAAGAGAACAAGGGCAAGGGAAGTCTAGAGGAAGGTTTCAGAGGGCAGAGGGAAAGGGAGAAAAACCAGAGAGAGAACGGAATCCAGTGGCCGCAAGGGCAGTCGGCCAACCACCACATCCTGAGAAATCATGCTTGGCAGATGTCAAAGAGTGCAACAAAACAGTCACTCCTGACCCACATAAAAGTGCCTGTGTGGCTCTCTCTTTTTTGTACTTTTAAAACGTGTATTCAAACGTTTTCATTATATTGTACTATTTAATCCTTTCTTAATGTCAAAAGTATCCCGAAGAGCCCCTCCTTCCTTCCTTCAGAGAGGCAGCATAGCACAGTGGTGAGGGGCACAGAATCTGAAGCCAGCCCACCACTTCCTAGCTGTGTTGGACTGTGTGTTAAACCTTGACCAGCCTGGCCAACAAAGTGAAACCTGCCTCTACAAAAAATAGAAAAATGCCTCAGTCCCTCCATCTGTAAAATAGACACAATGACAGCATCTGTGTCATCGAATTTCCACGAGGAGTCATTGAGTTGGTGCGTTTTGCATGATTTGATACATGTTATGTGGTTAGAGCAGTGCTTGGCACATAGTAAGCTTTACATAAACATTTATTATTCGTATTCACTAAGTCCACTTTCCATTTTTTGTCTCTGTCTTAGATGCTCAAATCTGCCTAGCCCTATACCCAGTGTTGGGTTTTTTGTGGGGGGGAGGGGAGAGGGGGGTTGTTGCTGTTGTTGTTTCAGAGACGGAGTCTCGCTCTTTTGCCCAGGCTGGAATGCAGTCACATGATCTCGGCTCACTGCAACCTCCACCTCCCAGGTTCAAGCGATTCTCCTGCCCCAGCTTCCCAAGTAGCTAGGATTACAGGCATGAGCCACCATGCCCAGCTAATTTTTCTATTTTTTAGTAGAGACAGGGTTTCACTATATGTTGGCCGGGCTGGTCTCAAACTCCTGACCTCAGGTGATCCGTCCACCTCAGCCTCCCAAAGTGCTGGGATTATAGGCATGAGCCACTGCACCTGGCCTACCCAGTGTTCTTTTATGACACCACCGTTTTCTCTCCCACACAGCACCTAGTGCAATACTTTGGGAAGAGTCTGTGAAATATGTTTCCTGCACCTCATTGGCCTTGCCAACCAAATGGGCTTTCGATTGGAGGAAGACTTGCTGACAAATAATTTTGAAATAACTCGACTTGTGCTAATAGCCCTGCCTCTGATAACTGAGAGTAGACTAGACACAGAGCACTGTTCGGCTTCCATTTCCCTCACGTGGATGAACACAATGCTCTCTCCTTCCCCAGCTAGGATTTGTCCCTCTTTCTATGTCTGGCGCTTCACAACTATGAAGTGCTTTGACATGAATGTAGTTTTTGAAACAAAGATGAGAAGAGAAAAACCTTGAAATCAAGCAAACCTAAAACCATGAACTCTATAGACTCAAAGCTCTACCTGACAGAGATCTGAAGAGGTGACATGGTCCAGTTTCTGCTATCTTCCTAGAGGCATACCCACCACCCCCATCTCACAGATGAGACAACAAAGACCTAGAAATGTTAATGACCTGCCTCCCAAAAAACTATAATAGAGCATCACACTCTGTAATTAACCAATTACTGTAATAGATGTTGAATGGAGTTTATCTTATTTTCCCAGAACTTTGGATAAAACGTAATGCTGGCCGGCCATGGTGGCTCATGCCTATGATCCCAGCACTTTGGGAGACTGAGGCAGGAGGATCACTTGAGGCCAAAAGTTCCAGACCAGCCTGGCCAACATAGAGAGACCCCCACCTCTACAAAATGTAAAAAAAAAAATTAGTCTGGGATGGTGATGTGCACCTGTGGTCCTAGCTACTCAGCATGCAGAAGGACCATTTGAGCCCCAGAGTTCGAGGCTGTAGTAAACTGTCATCACACCACTGCACTCCAGCCTGGGTGACAGAGGAAGACCCTGTATCTAAAATAAATAAATGAATTTCTTTTAAAACCCAGTTCAGAGGACAAATGGCATTGAGCATCCTCCTGATATTCTAGTTTCCAGTTTCAATAGTTGGAGCCAGCCACCTCCATACAGGGTTTATCAAGAGGCCAGAATTGATCCTACTCATTCCATTCCCAGCATCAACATAAAAGAAGGGGTGAGGAGAAAGAAGGACACCCTGGAAAGGAGAATAGTATTCATGCAAAGAGCTTATCTTCTCCCGTAAGTCACAGTGGGGACTCCAGGAGAATCATTCACAAAGCCCCGAAGTGGAACAGCATCATTCATCTGGGGTGATACCTGAGATTCGTTGTCTCATGGCCACAGAAAGCTAGGACACAGACACACAAAGAGTGAGTTTAAGAGCAGACGTTTAATAGGCAAAAGCAAGAGAATAGCTCTCTCTGCTGCAGAGTGAGGGGTCCTCAATGGGTTTCGGTTCCATGGTGAAATGCAGGGTTTTTTTCAGATGAGCTTGAGGTGGTGTCTGATTTACATAGGGACAAAAGATTGGTCAGACCAGGTGTGCCATTTGCATAGTGTGTGAATTTCTGGACACTCCACCTTAATCTTGTATTATGCAGATGCTCTCTACCTGGCTGGCACCAGGTTGCCTATTTCTGTATTGTACATGTGGTAACAAATAAAAGGGAAGATGGAGCCTCCATGTTGAACATACCTGGCCCCCAGGTAGCCCTTTCTATTGGCACAGCGGCTGGCATTCACCTGTGTAAGCTTCCAGCTTGCTTATCTGTTTGCAGCTTGATTTTTCAGTCTGCTCTTTATTAGAAAAAAGAATTTCTTAGGCTGATTTTTGTTAAAAGGGAAGTCCTGCAGAGGAGTCTTTTACCCTCAATGTCTGCCTAAATAATTCTTTTTTTTATTTTTTTCTTTTTTTTTGAGACGGAGTCTCACTCTGTCACACAGGCTGGAGTTCAGTAGTGGCACGATCTCAGCTCACTGCAACCTCCACCTTCTGGGTTCAAGTGATTCTCCTGCCTCAGTCTCTCAAGTAGCTGAGATTACAGGCACCCATCATCACACCCGGCTGATTTTTATATTTTTAGTAGAGACAGGGTTTCACCAGGTTGGCCAGGCTGAACTCCTGATCTCAAGTGATCTGCCTGCCTCGGCCTTCCAGAGTGCTGGGATTACATGTGTGAGCCACCGTACCTGGCATGCCTTAATAATTTCTTTCTGTCTCCTGTACCAGAAGCTCCAGTCGGGAAAGTGTATGGGGAAAGTGTATCCCATGCCCCACGGGATAGCCAGCTTGGAATGCCTGCCCCAGGGAGACCTGGCAGCAACAACCCACAGGGAGAGGAGAGAAACCTCTTCTTGAACGGCCAAGTCAGGAGGCAACTCTGCCTACTCCTAACCACCACCCCACCACACCCTTATCCCCCAACACCCATGTAAGCCCCAGAAACAGAGACAGCTACAAGGGTACCAGTGGCCATTGTAGCCACAGCCTCGCCCTGCACTGTCGGGGAGAAAAGGAGAACTACAGATGGATCTGAAATAGACATTATGAAATAATGTCCTGTATCAGAAGTGCCAGCAACATGCAAGCCAGTCAATCATTCCTGTATGCATGGCTGCTGGGGCAACAGACTTGCAAATATTGCTTGGGGCTGGGGACGAGAGACTTGGACAGAACAGAGGCCTAGGAGCCGGAGGGGTGGTGAGGCAGCTTTCATTGCCCCCAGCAGCACACAAGGATACGAGAGCTTTCCATAAATTGAGTGGATACCAAGAAGGTAGCTGGGTTTGAGCCATGTTTGCTGTGTCTCATTAAGGTATGTCCCCCAGTTCAGCAGCTTCAGCAGCCAGTAGAGGAGGTGAGGACTGAAGTAGTGTTTGTAGAACCATCCCAGCTCCCAAATGAGGGCTGCTAGTCACTGTAATTACAGGCTTGCAGCCTGTCACTGGGGAGAAAAAAAACACGGATAATAGCTCCATCTGCCTGTGGAATCCAAGCTCTCTCTGGAAGTCATTCAAAACATCTACTTTTATTAAACAAATAGAATATAGTTGCCCCCTACCTGAAGAGGACCGTGGCCTCATAAATGACATCATTGCATCTGGGTAGCATTTTGTGAAACTGAGAGGCTCCTCTGAGGTTCCCAACCATAGAAATCCCCCAAAACATGTTATTTAATCAAGAATAATGAGTTCCACTTCATAAGCATAAGACATGTTCATTAATCCATACTGTGGAGCAGGATTCCAGATACCCAAATACTGCATAGCATCTTAGATCCAGTGAAACAGACTCGTGACTGAGACACACACAGCCCATCAATTCTAAACACCTTTCCGGATCAGCCCCCTCCTCTCCTCCACCGCCTGCCCTCTGACACGAGCCCTCAGCATTGCTTGCCTGGATATTTGCAAGAAGTGCTTAACCTGTCTCCCCTCCTCTAGGCTGAGGCCCTCCAATCCACCCACTTAGCTTTCCCACAGGTCTTTCTAGAACACAATCCTAATCGTGTCACTCTCCTGTTTGTAATTACTCAATAGATCACTGTTGAATCTGGGTAATGGGCAAATAATTTCTTTTACTGTTTTGGTAGATTTGAAATGTTACATCATAAAACACGTAATATGTCAATGAAGATGCCACCAGACCATTAACAATGTCTGCAGCAGGACAAGCCGCAGACAAAACCCCTCAGACACTGAGTTAAACAAGGAAGGGCTTTATTCGGCCAGAAGCATCGACAAGACTCAAGGCTCAAAAACCGAGCTCCCCAAGTGAGCAATTCCTGTCCCTCTTGAGGCCTTACAACTCTAAGGGTGTCCGTGTGAGAGTTGTAATGTAGCCGTTATAATTCTAAGGGCTGCATGCATGGGTAATTATATCGGAACAGAACAGGACAGGGATTTTCACAGTGCTTTTCCATACAATGTCTGTAATCTATAGATAACATAACCAATTAGGTCAGGGGTCGATCTTTAACTACCAGGCCCAGGGTGTGGTGCTGGGCTGTCTGCCTGTGGATTTCATTTCTGCCTTTTAGTTTTTACTTCTTTCTTTGGAGGCAGAAATTGGGCATAAGACAATAAGAGGGGTGGTCTCCTCCCTTATGTCTACCTCGTTTTGGATGGGAGGAGGGATTTGGATGGACACAGAGAGGGCATCCAAAAAAATAAACAAAAAATAACTGCGTAATTTGGAAGGTTGCCAAGAGTTCCTTTTTTCATTTTTGCAATAAATTTTAGGATCATTTTGAAGCTTCCCATTAACGCTGGTCTAACACCCAAGCTCACTGCCATGGCAACAGGCCAGTGCTCCCAAAGCCTCTCATTGAGAGCCACATGCGTCCTCTGTTCCAGCCACGCCAAATTACGTGCAGCTCCCCAAATGGGTCGCCTACTTCGTGCCTCTGTTGTATGTGCTGGTCTCATTGTCTAGAATGCCCTTTCCTGACTTGTCTGCCTGGTAAACTCTCTCCCTCCAAAGCCCAGCTCAATTAAAGGCTTCTCTAAGCATCACCCCCTCCAAGTCAACCCTTTCTCCACTTCTAAATCATTTTCCACCCTTCTTTGTCTTCTTTGTGGCCTGGGAGGTGGACCTGCTGAACTGCATCTGTGGGTTCCTTGCCTGTAGCTTCTGGCTAGGCCTGGCCTATAGAAGGAAGACAGGAAGATTGGAGCATGAGGCAGGCTGAGGACAGAGTGTTTATTCCAACTGACACCTCTCTGCTAGGCCACAGGAGAGCCGGGTGTCAGTTGACTGCCCATGCAGCCTCCCTGGGATCCAGTCACACCCACCTCCCCTTGCTGCTGCTTTATGCATAAGGGCTGTGAAGCCCCCTGCATCCACTTCCTATTGCTGCTATAAGAAATTACCTCACATTTGTGGCCTTAAAATAAGACAAATGTGTTATTTTATAGTTCTATAGGTCAGAAGTCTAAAATGGGGCTGGGCGCGGTGGCTCACCATGCCTATAATCCCAACGCTTTGGGAGGCCAAGGCGGGAGGATCACCTGAGGTCAGGAGTTCGAGCCTAGCCTGGCCAACATGGTGAAACCCCATCTCTACTAAAAATACAAAAATTAGACAGGCATGGTGGGGCCCACTGGGAGGCAGAGGTTGCAGTGAGCCAAGATCTCACCACTGCACTCCAGCCTTGGGGACGGAGAGACACTCTGTCTCCAAAAAAAAAAAAAGAGTCTAAAATGGGTTGGCAAGGCTCCATTGCTTCTGGAGGTTCTAGGGAAGAATTCATTTTTTTGTCTTGTTGAGTTTCTAGAAGCTGTCCTCCTTCCTTGGTTCATGTCCCCGCATCACTCTGGCCTCAGCTTCTATGGTCACATCCCTTTTCCATCTCTGATCTTACAGCCTCCCAGTTACAAGGACTTGTGATTGCATTGAGCCACCTGGATAATCCAGGATAATCTCCCTCCATGAAGATCCCTCACTTAACCACATCTGCAAAGTCTCTTTTACCATGTAAATTAGCATATTCACAAGAACAGGTGATTTGAACCTGGGGACTCTGGGAACCCATTGCACTGCCTGCCACAGCTCTCCATCATTATTTTTATTTTTATTTTTATTTTATCTTATTTGAGACAGAGTCTCACTCTGTTGCCCAGGCCGGACTGCAGTGGTGCGATCACAGCTCACTGCCGCCTCAACCTCCTGGGTTCAAGTGATCCTCCCACCTCAGCCTCCCAAGTAGCTGGGACTACAGGCACATGCCATCATGCATGGCTAATTTTGTTTATTTTTTGTAAAGATGAGATCGAGCTCTCACTATGTTGCAAAGGCTGGTCCCAAACTCCTGGGCTCACACAATCCTCTCCTGCCTCAACCTCCCAACATGCTGTGATGACAAGCATGAGCCACCAGGCCCGGCCCACAGCTCCCCGTTATTCATTACCTCAGCCACTGCATCGTCCTTGGTTGCTTCTCCTAACACTGCCCATGCCTTTGTAAACATTCCATTTACTATGTTAAGGGAGATGTTATACTCCAAATGATCCAGATGGCGTATTACATCTGTTTCTTGCCAGGACTCTGACAATGGAACCATCCAAGACAGGACTCTATTTGGCATTTCCAGCCTCAACCATCCCTTGGTTCCACATAAACCCTCTGAGGTTGTCATTCTCCTCTGAACAAACCACAGGCCTTTCTCATGGGTTTCATATCCAGATTACCAGGGAAGAGGAGGGACACAGAGACCAAGAGAGGAAGCCCCAGAATCACAGGAACCGTGGGAGGGC
This sequence comes from Symphalangus syndactylus, assembly GCF_028878055.3. NCBI lineage: Eukaryota > Metazoa > Chordata > Mammalia > Primates > Hylobatidae > Symphalangus > Symphalangus syndactylus. The sequence continues at coordinate 122,327,456 of NC_072429.2, read as the reverse complement.
TCAAGGCTATCATGCAACTGGGGATTCAGGTCAAGCGTAGTGAGATCTCTGAGGGGAAGGGAAGCCTCAGGTGATATCCAGGTGACACTACTGTATGTGCAGTTACGACGCAGGGTACAAGAGCTGTGTTAGAGGACAGTGTGAGACCACCTGAACAGAGTGTACATGATATGTACACCTGGGACCAGGGTATGGTGGAACGCCTCCTTCCTCACTTAGGGAAAGTTCTTTGGTCTCCACCATCTCTAATAGTTGGTCATCCAGGCTCCACTTTGATTCCAGCAACACTGATCTCCAGTGGCAAGGAGGTGACTATTACAACACAACAACAGCTCTGGAAGGAAGCTCTATTCTGGGCTGTGCACAAACCTCCCTGTCGTTTGCTCATTGGTCCACTTCTGACCCCAGAAGCCACAAATGTAAGTCTAATTCACGTGCGCACTTCAGCCCTTCCAATATGGAAGACAGCCCCCGTGCCATCTGCCCTAAGTCTTTTCACACAAACCACACTCAGTCAGGGTGGAACTCTGAGACTTCTGCAATTATTTCTAAGCTCTTTACTGTCCTGTTCCCTGCCTCTGAAAGCATTCCAGAACTTCAAGACACAGGACTCAGAAGTGGCCCAAACAGTGCAACTCATCCCTCCCCACTCTGTATACTCCATGTACGTTAATATATTATATTTTAATGTATATATTAAGATGGAATTAATTGTGGGAAGCAACAATGACTTACTGTTGACCCACATTATGTTTTCTGTCAACTAAAAGGCCTGGGACTTCTGGCTCCCCATCACGTTGAACCTTTCTTTTTCAACCTAGTTATAGGACTTCTCATTTTCATTACTATTACGCGTTATCCTGATTTCCATCTCTTCCTCAAGTCTACAAAGATTTTTGGAGGTCTCGCTTCTGTCATCTCTCTTTTATCTTATACTTTCTGTATATTTATTCAAGTTGGCAACAGAATATATTGAAGAGGATGAGACGAAGGGACAAACTCCACCCACAAGTTTCTCAACCTGTGACTCGACCCATCAGTGTGCCATGGCTCCACCAGCCTTGAAACCATCCGGCTGTGAGTTAGCAGCCACGTTTCTCCATTGTGCCCACATCTAATCAGCTGGCCTGTGCCAGCTGCTATAGTGAAATCAAGACACACTTCATTCAGGGCATTCTCCTTTCTACACTTGATCTTAGCCAAAAGGCCGAGAAGTGATGGATACTCTCCTTTCTAAGTAGTCTTACACAGTAACACAATAAATTTAAAAAGCAATGAGGTTCCTTTAGTATGAATTTATTCTTGAATTTATGGTGGCCTTTCATGATCATAGCTTCTCTAAGTATATACATTAATTTTCCCTCTTGGAAATACTTGACCACCTGTACCACTCCTTCTTCTCCAAGATGCCCTCTTCCACCAGCTTCCAAGGTCCCACACACCTTCTGTTGCATACAGGAGGGTAATTGGTTGATGGGCACAGAAGTAGGAAGGAGTCACTGTATACTCTTTGGCAATTTTATTTTGTTTGTTTATTTTTTGGAGATGGAGCTTCGCTCTGTCACCCAGGCTGGAGTGCAATGGCGTGATGTCAGCTCACTGCAACCTCTGCCTCTTGGATTCAAGCAATTCTCCTGCCTCAGCCTCCTGAGGCTGGGATTACAGGCACCCATCACCATGCCCAGCTAATTTCTGTATTTTTAGTAGAGATGGGGTTTCACCGTGTTGGTCAGGCTGGTCTCAAACTCCTGACCTCAGGTGATCCACCCGCCTCGGTCTCCCAAAGTGCTGGGATTACAGGTGTGAGCCACCGCACCCAGCCCCTTTTGTAATTTTAGATCTTGATATCTTATAAATGGATGACATGTTAAAAAATAATTGTTAAAAAAAAAAAAAAAAACGGTGGCTCACACCTGTAATCCCAGCACTTTGGGAGGCCAAGGCAGGCAGATCTTGAGGTGAAGAGATCAAGACCATCCTGGCCAACATGGTAAAATCCTGTCTCTACTAAAAATACAAAAATTAGCTGGGCATGGTGGCACATGCCTGTAGTCCCAGGTACTTGGGAGGCTAAGGCAGGAGAATCGCTTGAACCCAGGAGGTGGAGGTTGCAGTGAGCCAAGATCACACCACTGCACTATAGCCTGGGTGACAGAGCAAGACTCTGTCATAAATAAATAAATAAGCTATTTTCTTCTATTTGAGAAAATCCACAAAATATTCATTTCCAAATTCTGCATATCATCTTTCTTTCCTTAGGTAAGGCATATAAAAATCCCTGACATGTAGCACCACTTCCTTAGTTTCTAACCTAACAAGCCATGTCTTGGGGGTGAGTCCCATAACAGTATTTGAAATTGGGGTATTTTATATTATGGTTCCAAATGATTATCCCTTTGTGTAAAAGAATAATTCTTCCTTGCCCCATTGATATCTCTGATGTGTAACTTACTTCTGCCAATGTAATGCAAGCAGAAATGACATGTGTCACATTGAGTAGATGTTTTAAGAGCTATTGCATGGTTCCACTGTAGCTCTTCTCATGTGCCATAGATTGGTGTGTCCCAGATAGGGGCTATTTCTTCAGCCTAGATCCCAATTGAAAAGCCACAGTGGACTCACAGTGGACATATAACACAAATGGAAAATAAGATTTTGCTGTATAAATCACAGAGAATTGAGGGTTATGTGTTACTGGAGCAAAACCTAACAAAAACTGACTAAGATAGTAATAAGTTTACATATTTGTTTACTTTAATACCCATGAGATGGTATTTCCCCAAATTAAAATCTATGAGTCACCTTAATTTCTCCCCTTTCCCTCATCCTCCACATCCAATCCTCATGGATCAAGTCTTGTCAACTCCCAAATCTGTCAATCTGTCAGCTTCTTTCTCTCCATAGCTGCTGCTTCATCCAAGCCACCATCATTTTTTGCCCAATGAGGTCCAACAACCTTCTTATTCCATCTAGTCCTTTCTCCACATGGAAGCAAATCAGATCATGGCACTCACCTATTCAGGACCCTTTGGAGAGTTTCTATTAAACTTGGAATAAAACCCAATTTCTTATGAAGAGCCACAAAGATACTGCATGATCTGGTTCTGGTCTCCTCTTATTCTGTTAGGCTCCAGCCACACTCATCTTGTAACCCAGGGTCCCTGGTCTTTGGGCGCATGCTATGATAGGGTAACCACTTGTAACTGTTGTGCCTTGAGCTTCCGTTGTTCCAGGAAGAAGCCCAGCTATAGCAAAACCAAAACCAGCTGGAAGAGAGATGCCTCAGTAAGAGATGAACTTTGGTGAACTCTCAGCATTACCATACTAAAAAGCCCGCCCAGGGAGGAATCTATTCTCCATTTTCTTTTTCTTTTTCTTTTTTTAAAGGAGCAGAGAGTTTAATAGGCAAGAAAGGGCAAGAAGGAAGGGAGAAGAAAGAAGCTCCTCTGTACAGAGACAGAGGGAGGGAGGCTTCAAAGCCGAGAAAGGGAACCCCACCTGCCACAGATACCAGCTAGGTATATATACAAAGGCTGGAGGAGGCGGTGTCTTATTTGCATAGGGCTCAGGGGATGGGTTTGACTGGGCATGTCGTTCACATAGCCCTCAAAAAAGCTGGCCCTCCCACCCTAGCCTTTTAATATGCAAATGCAGGGCACCATGATGTTCTACACACGTGGGCATACGTGGGGGCGGCCATGTTGCCAGGAACATGTGGGGAAAGGGCAAGAAGGCCGGCGGGAATCGCCATGTTTGGGCGGACTCAGTTTCTAATGGCTGGCATTTGCATATTAAAGGTTGCCCACCTGGCTCTAAGAGCCGCGGTTTTACAAGAAACTTTTCTGGGGATGCTTTAAAAAACGAAAACTTCCCAAGGACCCATTTTCCTCTCTATCTGCCTAAAATAATTTCTTAGTAACTCCTATGACATTCCCCCCTGTGGAGATGCCACACTAACTGCTGTTACGGGGTTTTGGGCAACGACTCCTTCTGGCTACTTCCTGCTGAAAAAGGGCATCGAATGGGGAACAGCAGCTAGGGCTCCTTCTGGGGCCGATCTAAGGGTCCTCGGAAGAATGGCATGTCCATGTGTGGTTCAGTTTACAGCACTATTTGGAATTTGATTGCTTCTAGGCGAGAAGAAACAATTCGAGTTATAGTACTGTGTATGCAGGGTCCAAATATCAATACAAGACATATAAGCAAGAGAAGGCTTAATAAAGGGGTTAACCGATTCCATAAAGAAGACTGGAATTTATTAAAGAGGCATTGTAGCCACTCGGGACTGAAGCCGGCATTTTCCCTGAGCCTGTCAATAATTTTCTATTCGCCATTTTCAATATTTGCCATGTGTGAAGAAGTAGGATCTGCGCCTGCGCCTGCACCTCACTACCTTTACCCCGCTTTACATGCAATGACTCAGCCAGCGGCACAATAAAAGCCCTGCTTTCACCTTCATTCCAGGAGACACTGCTTTGGGAACTATCCCCAGTGTTCTTCTTGTTGCAAGTACTAAAACCCCATTGTTACATTCTCCTTCATTGTAGTCACTGGGTTCACAATATCCCTACAAGGGTATAGCATACCAACTAAGAACATATGTTATATGGAATCATATTGATTTAGGTTCAAATGTCAGTTGCTACTCTTGCAAATTCCTTGTCTGTATTTTCATTTCTTCATCTGTAAAGATGTTCACCCACCAAGCAACCGAACCCAACCGTTATATGGGTAACAATCCTCCAGCTCCTCGAACTCGTCAAGCTCTTTCCCGCCTCAGAGCTTTTGTGTGTGTAGTTCCCTCTTCCTGGGTCCTTTCCCATCATCTGGTCTTAAATGTCACCTACTACAGGAAGCCTTTCTTTACTACCCCATACAAAGTAGGATCCAGACCCTCCTCCCCATGTCCCAACTCCACTACTCTGTATCTTAACTCTTTGATTATTTTCTTGGTGGCACTTATCACAATTTGCAAAGATTTCTTTTTATTTTTAATTCTCTACTAGACTGTAAATTCCATGAGCAAAAGGATTAGGTCTTATCTAATATTGTGTCCCTACAGGCTTTGAGTCTGAGAAAGCAGGCATTTGGTGCAATATTTGTTACATATGTTATATGGTCATTTTATAGACTCTAAGAAGCAATGGTTAATACAGTCAACATTGCAGACTTTATCTCAGTATAGACCAGTTTCCTTTACTTGTTTACAAACTCTCTAACCCAATCAACTGTCACCATTATTGTATCTTCAGCCTCACTGCAATGCTGCATAATATAAATACATTTAGCACCAATCATCACTACTGCTATTCAATTCTTTTCAAATCAATAGATACTTAAGAGCATTAAGTGCTGCGTGTCTTATTAATATGTCAAGAGGATGAGTAGCAACACCTACTTATATGAAAAACCAGCATTATTTTGCTTACACATGTAAATAATACCTGGAATTAATTGTGATGCTTATCATGGACCTGGGCCTTTGATAAGTTTGTTACATACATCATCTCCTGTAATCTTCACAACAGCCCTACAAGAGTATAGCATACCAAGTAAGAACATAGGTTATAAAATCATATTGTTTCGGGTTCAAATGCCAGTTATGCTACTGTTGCAAATTCCTTACCTTCTCTGTGCTTTCATTTCTTCATCTGTAAAATGGGGGCAACAGGCTGGGTGCACTGGCTCACACCTATAATCATAGCATTTTGGGAGACCAAGGTGGGCAGATCACTTGAGCTCATGAGTTTAAAAACAGCCTGGCCAACATGATGAAACCCTGTCTCTACTAAAAATACCAAAAAAAAAAAAAGAAAAACAAAAAGCTAGGCGTGGTGGTGCATGCCTGTAATCCCAGCTACTCGGGAGACTGTGGCACAAGAATCGTTTGAACCTGGGAGGAAGAGATTGCAGTGAGACAAGATCACACCATTGCACTCCAGCCTGGGTGACAGAGAGAGACCCTGTTTCAAGAAAAAAAAAAAAAATGGGGGCAACAGGAGTAACCACACCTGAGGAATGATTGCTTTGAGGATTAAATAAGATAATGCATGTAATGTGCTTAGCTCAGTGCCTGACACATAGAAAAGTGTTCCATAAATGTCAGCTGTCTCTTCTTAACTTGCTCTTCTGGGGGTGATTTTATGTCCTAAAGCATCAATGTGTCCGGCACAGAGGGAGAATGAGTTCCTGCCCTTTAGGATCACACAGTCAGAGATAGCTGGGAGCACGTCTGCAATCAGAAGAGGACAGCAAACATGTTCTTAGAATGGTTGCATTCATTTTTATGGTCCAAGCATAGTAAACTCATGTTCTCATTTCCTTTTCCACCAAAACAGCTATCTCTGCTCCCTGAAGAGGCCTTGGATTATTATAGTTCCTTAAATTCCCTGAAATTCTCAGGAGAGAAAGAATATTTTTTTAAAGCAAGCACAGTTTGGAGCTAGAAAACAAAAGGTTACTAGGACAATGTAACTCATTTCCTGTTTTTCTCAACTGTCTAGACACAGATCTCATAAGCATTAGCCATGAATCCCACCATCAGGTTAAAAATAGAAGGTTTAAATATGAAATGCTGTGGTGGAGGAAAGATTATAGGTTTCTACCTTTGTCCGCAAAATGACTACTTTGAAATAGGATTCTTTGCCTTTTTTGTTAGTTGTGCCATAAGTTTTGTGAAGCAATATTTCAATGGCAGGAATAGAGAACACCTTTCTTCTAAAGGATATATTTGCCCCTTGTAAAGCTAATGCAATTTAAGTTTTAAAAGCCACTTGAAGACAAGCTTATGGCAGCCTATCCAAACAAAAAATCTGATCACAATTATAGTACTTGAAACATTTCAGGTTATTGCACATACCAACATTTAACCTCAAATACATTTGTGCAACGGAAAATGCATACAGATTTGATTTTACTTTTTCTTTTTTTCTATCTTCTGCCTCCATAAAATTATTAGACAAGTATTTTGTTTTGAACACAGAATTACTCTGTAAAACAACAAAAAAAAATTTTTTTGAGACAGGGTCTCACTCTGTTGCCCAGGCTGGAATGCAGTGGTGTGATCTCAGCGTGCTACAACCCCTCCCTCCAGGACTCAAGCAATCCTCCCACCTCAGCCTCCTGAGTAGCTGAGACTACAGGAGTGGACACAGCTAATTTTTTTTGTATTTTTTTAGAGACAGTTTTTCGCCATGTTGCCCAGGCTGGTCTCGAACTCCCCACCTGCCTCAGCCTCCCAAAGTGCTGGGATTACTACTGCGAGCCACTGCACCCAGCCTAGAAAACAAATTTTTAAAAACTCCTTTAATAATCCATAGGCATGCTGGGCATGGTGTCTCACACCTGTAATCTTGCAACTCAGGAGACTCAAGTGGGAAGATTGCTTGGGCCCAGGAGTTTGAGGCCAGCCTGGGCAACCTGGCAAGACCCCATCCCTAAAAATAAATAAACATATGAATAAAATAATCCATCGGCAGTGTCACACAAGTGTGGAGGATCTACAATGCTGTTTCCCAAACTTATTGAACCACAAAACCCTTTGATCAGGATAATGCTATTAACAACTCCTAAAATAGTATTCCATGGAATACCAGTTTAGGAAATATGAATTGGATAGTTCCATGACTTCTTTTTCTGGTTCCAGAATTACATAAGGCTAGGTCTCTTCTCTGACAACCTCAGCTATCTGAATTACAACATAAAACTTGAAAGTAAACAAGTACTAATGACTCTGCAATAGTGTAATGGACCTACTCTCTTTATTATTGGGAGATCAGTAGAAGTATGCCTTAGAGATATTCACATATTTACTTTTGAATGTATTCATTGTGGTCCTTAAGAGTTACACAGATATATGTTGAAATAAACATAGATTTATAACACATTTATAATTTTATAATATAAAAATTTAAAATTATACAATTTTATAATTTATAAATATAAACATATGTATGTGTGTTAGCATACCTACATATATTTCCAAACTCTGTCCACTGAGAGGATGTAGAAGCAATGAAACCCCAGTAGCAATGAGACTACTCAATGCCAAGATCTTGGTTCCTAAGTCCATTTTCCAATAAAAGGAATTAGAGTTCTTTGGAGAAAAGATTAATTCCATGGTTGGGGCAAAGAAAGTACAAGATGAGCCTAGATTAAAAAGTAAGCATCAAAAAGCAAGAAAGCACTAAAAATAATGAGGCACGTTAAAAGGATACAGGAGCCAACCTGTTTAAGCTCCTAATGCCCAGAGCTGGAACCACTGGAGCAACAAAATAAATAATGACAGTATTCGATTATAACCCATAAAATATTCATCAGCCCATATTGATATAAAAAAAAAATGAGGGAGACTGAATAACTCTTTCTTAGAGAAGAATTCCTATTAATAGAGAAGAAATGAAGGGAACAGAAAATCACTAATAGGCAAATGTGGCAGGCAAGAATCATCCATAGATGCTAAAACTAATGGGAGAAGGTACAAGAAACAGGATATTTGCATAGTTTCGTTTTTGTTTTTGTTTCGAGACAGAGTTTTGCTCTAATCCCCCAGGCTAGAGTGCAATGGCACGATCTCGGCTCACTGCAACCTCCTCCTCCTGGATTCAAGCTATTCTCCTGCCTCAGCCTCCCGAGTAGCTGGAATTATAGGCGCGCACCGCCACTTTTTGGTAGAGATGATGTTTCACCATATTAGCCAGGCTGGTCTCGAACTCCTCACCTCAAGTGATCCGCCCGCCTTGGCCTCCCAAAGTGCTAGGATTACAGGCATACGGCACCACGCCCAGCAATATTTGCGTAGTTTTAAAGTATTTCCCCAAGATATTTGTTAGTCACTGAGGGAAAAATGGTAATTTAGTGGAGAAACCTGGAAGACACCACTTTAACCCAGAGATCAACATTAATTTCACCAGTAATAATATATACCAGCATTGTGTACTTCTGGATATGGTGTATGAGAAAGGACATAACATTACTTCTGAGGTATTCTTGCCAAAATTGTATTATCTCAATTTAATCAGAGAAAATACAGACAAAGCCAAATTGGAGGGCATTCTACAAAGCTACTGACCAGCTTTCCTCAGAAGTGTCAAAATCATGAAAGACACGGAAAAACTAAGTTATAAAAGATTAAGTTTGTCTCCTTCTCATACTAAGTTCAATTGGAGATCAAGGTTTGGATCCTGGATCAGAAAAAACCGTTAATGGGAAAATCTGCAAATTCAAGTCAAATCTATAGTTTACTTAATAGTCTTGTAGCAATGTTAATTTCCCATTTTTGATCATCATACTGTGCTTACGTAAGACGTTAAACAGTAGGAGAAGTTGGGTGACGAAATATATGGGAATTGTCTGTACTATTTTTGTAACTTTAAGACAAAAATTGTTTCAACTTTTAAAATAATATGTATAACTCAGTATCTTGCATACCAATGATATTAATAACAGTAATAATAATAACAATGCAATTAAAAAAAAAACTTTTACTTCCCGACTACCCATAATGTACCAGGAGCTTTTATACGTGCTCTTTCCTTTAACCTTCACAATTAGAGGTCATAAAGTTAAGTAACATAAACAAGATGATATTTCTAGTAAGTGGCAGAGCTATAATGTCAACTTTTGTTATAACCTAGCAGAGAAGATCAAAGTAAATTACTTACTGCTTGAAGGAGACCAAATAGAAACCTAAAATTACGTGGCAATGTTGAATATATGTGCTACATGATTTCTGTTTCTTGCTCACTGTCTAAGACTTCAAGGCATGTCAACAATGCAGAAATTCAAAAATACAGGCCGCGCATGGTGGCTCATGCCTATAATCCCAGCACTTTGGGAGGCCAAGGCCAGCGGATCAGTTGAGGTCAGGAGCTCGAGACCAGCCTAGGCAACATGGTGAAACCATCTGTACTAAAAATACAAAAATTAGCCAGGTGTGGTGGCATGTGCCTGTACTCCCAGTTACTTGGGAGGCTGAGGCAGGAGAATTGCTTGAGCCCAGGGCACGGAAGTTGCAGTGAGCCAAGATTGCGCCACTGCACTCCAGCCTAGGCAACAGAGCAAGACTCCATCTCAAAAAAAAAAAAAAAAAAAGAATTTCAAGAATACAAATTAATTAATACCCTAGGTGAGTAATGGATGTCTTACTTTCTGAATGATTTTCTACAAAAGTCCCTCAGGGCTGTATGCCTTGGAAGATTTTCCCAGACACTTTCTTATACATTGATTTTGTGATTGGTTGTATGTGATTTAATAATACATGCAACCACCAAATGAGACAAGTTTCACTTTCTCCATTTTTGCAAAAAAAGTAAACTAACTCTCAAGGAGATTGAGAGACCTTCCACTGAACATCTTCCCATCCCCTCACCCCAACAGTTAACAGTTAATAATGGGCATTTTTCTCCATTAAATGAAGGTAAACTAATATCCAGGGCATCCTTGGATAAGAAAATAGGTGATGAAAGGAAAGAGGGAAAAGCGCAGAGGGGAAGAAGGAAGACACTTCGGCTAATGAGTACACATGAAAGCTCAGCTCAGCCACTTAACAGTGATCTGGGCAAGTTACTCTCCCTGCCTCCTTCTCTTCCACAGAAAAAGAGTTTTAGTATGGGGGGTTGAATAGCGTCTCCCTCAAAATGCATGTCTATCCAGAACTTCAGAATGTGACATCTTTGGAAACAGGGTTTCTGCACATGTAATTAACTTAAAATAAAGTCATGCTGGATTATGGTGGGCCTTAAATCCAATAACTGCTGTTTTTATAAGAAAGGGCACACAGAGAAACAGAGGGAAGGCCATGTAAAATGGAGGCAGATATTGTGGGGAGCCAGCTGCAAGCCAAGGAAAACCAGGATTGCCAGGAACCACCAGAAACTAGGGAGAGGCAAGGAAGGACTGGAGATTTCAGTCCCTGGATAACTTCAGATGGAGCATGGCCCCTGTGACACCTTGATTTTAGACTTCTAACTTCCAGAACTATGAGACAATATATTGCTGTTGCTTTAAGCCATCAAGTTTGTGGTAATTTGCTGACATCCCTAGAAAATAAAGCAAGCAATATGGGAGGCCATGCCTGTAAAGTGACTAGCAGAGGGCAATTAATAACCCATGAGCCATTTCACCCACTCTGCTTTAGTAAGGAGGAAGGGCAAAGGAGGTCAGGGCTAATTACACATTTCTTAGCTTTGGGTATTTTTTAGCACTGTTTGGCATACTTCCTTCCTTTCTGTCCCCACTCACAACTCTCCTGAGTCACTGCCCAGCTGCCAGCAACCCTAAAATCCTGGAAAATAGCCTCTGCCACCCTTGATGGATAGGAGTGGGGTAAGACCCCCATCAAATAACAGTACAAAGCAATAGGTACAGATTTGAATTAATCCTTCTATCTCTTCATCTAAAAAAGTTCTCTAGGCATGATGGTTACTTTTATAGGTTGAATTGTGCTTCCCAAAAAGATATTTTAAAGTGTGATGGTTAATTTTACGTGTCAACTTAACTGGGTCAGGGGGTGCCCAGATATTTAATCAAACATTATCCTGGGGGTTTATGTGAGAGTGTTTTTGGATGAGAGTAACACTTATATTGGTAGACAGAGTAAAGCAGATTATCCTCCCTAATGTGGGTGGCCCTCATCCAATCATTGAAGGTCTAAATAGAATAAAAAGCTCATTCTCCCTTGAGTAAGAGAGAGTTTCTCCTTGACTGCCTTTGAGCTGGGACATTGATTTTTTTCCTGTCTTTGTACTTGAACTAAAACATCAGCTCTCCCCGGGTCTCAAGCCTGCTGGACTTCAGACTGAAACTATACCATTAGCTCTCCTGGATCTCAGGTCTTTGGACATGGCCTGGAACTAAACCACTGGCTCTCCTGGATCTCCAGCTTGCTGATTTACTATGCAGATCTTGGGACTTTCCAGCCCCCATAATCATGTGAGCCAATTCCTTATAATAAATTTATTTCTATCTATAGAGACGGAACCATCCTATTGGCTCTGTTTCTCTGGAGAACCCTGACTACAACAAAGTCCTAATACCTAGTACCACAGAATGTGACCTTACTTGGAAATCATGTTGTTGCAGATGTAATTAGTTTATTTGAGATGAGGTCACAGTGGAGTAGAGTGAGCCTTTAACCTGGTATGGCTGGTGTCCTTATAAGAGGAAGCAGAGGCAAGGCACGGTGGCTCACACCAGTAATCTCAGCACTTTGGGAGGCCAAGGCAGGAGGACTGATCGAGCCCAGCAGTTCGAGACCAGCCTGGGCAACATAACAAGACCCCGTTTCTATAAAAAAAAAAAAATCTTTTTTTAATTTGCCAGGCATGGTGGTGCATGCCTGTAGTCCCAGCTACTTGGGAGGCCGAGGCAGGAGGATCACCTGAGCCCAGGAAGTCAAGGTTGCAGTGAGCTATAATCATGCCACTGCACTCCAGCCTAAGTAACAGCATGCTACCCTGTCTCAAAAAAAAAAAAAAAAAAAAAAAAAAAAAGGAAGCAGAAACACACAGGGAGAGACACAGGGAGAGGATGACAATACGACTTTGGAGGCAGGGATGGGAGTGAATCATCTACAAGCCAAGAAACACCAAGGATTACCACCAAACACCAGAAGCTAAAAGAGGCAAGAAAGGATTCTCCCCTACAGTTTTCAAACAAAGCATAGGCTTGATGACACCTTGATTTTGGACTTCCAGCCTCCAGAACTATGGGAAAATAAACTTCTATTGTAAAAACAACTAGGTGTTTAAAAAACACCCAGTTTATGGGACTTCATGCACAGCACTAGGACACTTATACAATTACTTTTTAAAGGTGGTGTGTCTGGCCTCCAAAAGTTGTCTTATGAAATAAGTGAATACAGTCAACATAGGTTCACTTTTAAGCACCTACCTGATTATTCTCCACTTACACACTCCACTATTCTCACTCTTTGGAACACTGACTCCTTCAGACACCTGGTTGTAACCCTCAGCCTGTAGGGCCTCATCCCTTTTATTCCCCAGTTATAAAATGTGTCCACCTCATCAGTGATTTGCCCTTAGCAAAGATAAGTGAACACAGAGGGACTGCGGAGGCCACGGTAACAAGTTCACGAACCTTGAGAGAATGAACAGCATCTCACTGTCCCTTATGCCTTGTATTAGTCTGTTTTGGCTGCCATACAAAATACCATAGACTGGGTGGTGGCTTAAACACAGGAATCCCAGCTCTGAAGCCTGGAAATTTAAAAATCAAGGTCCAGCAGGGTTCAGTTCCTAGTGAGGACCCTCTTCTTGGCTTGTCGATAGCTGCCTTCTTACTGTGTCCTCATGTGGCAGAAAAAGAGAAGAACCTCTCTTGTCTCTTTTCTTATAAGGCCACTAATCCCATCATGGGGACCATACCTTCTCGACCTCATTTATATCTAATTACCTCCCAAAAGCCTCACTTCCAAATGCCATCACATTGGGCGTTAAGGCTTCAACATGTACATTTTGGGGGACACAAACATTTAGTCCATAACATGTCTCCCCAAACTTCTAGCGGAGGGAGGGCAGGCAATACACATTTGTTGATGATTCTAATGGAAGATGAGATTCTGCATAGACTCACAGACAGCAGAGACTTGTCTCTTATACACACCTATATTGCCTTGGCTGGTTAGTGCCCAGAACATAGTAGACATTTGATAATCACTTTTGGTGAATGAATTAGTAAAACAACTGCTGCTCTTTGGCATTGATGGCATTTGAAGAAAAGGTTTAACTAGATCTCCATTTAATAGTCTCAAAGTTTTATTCACATTTTAGTATTTTTATTTTGACCTCTCCACCTCACTCAAAAGACCAGTACATGCTCCCAAATCTATCTTATAGAAGAAGAATTCTGATATTTTGTTATTTTTTCTGCAGTTAAAAAAATTAACATTAGAAGGGAAAAGACAAACAAAAAGGAGTAAGTTCACATTATCAGTGGGATCTCGGATTCCATGGTGTATATAAATTTGTGGGGCTGTTTTACAGGATGAAAAACCAGCCAAGTCTCTTGTCTGTAAGCTTGACCAAGGCTTACTTACTTTTCCAAGATGTTAAAGTCCACTCAAACCGTATTTCCTCCCACAGGCTTAAACAAATGAAAAAACATATTTCCAATGATTTCTTGGTATGACACTAAATGCATAGGCAACAAAAAGCAAAAATAGACAAATGGAATTATATCAAACTTAAAAACTTTTGTGAACCAAAAGATACAATCAATATAGTGAAAAGGCAACTTATGGAATTGAAGAAAATATGCTCATATAATACATCTGAGAAGGGACTAATATCTAGAATATATAAAGAATTCCTTCAACTCAACAACAAAAATCAAATAACCCAATTAAAAAACGGGCAAAGTACTTGAACAGACATGTCTCTAAAAGTGATATACAAATGGCCAACAAGCACATGAAAAGATGTTCGCATTACTAATCATCAGAAAAATGCAACTGAAAACCACAAGGAGATATCACCTCACTCCCATTAGGATGGCCACTATGAAAAGAAAGAAGGGAGACCATATAACAAGTGCTTGCTGGTAAAGATATAAAGAAATTAAAACACTTGTGCACTGTTTGTGGAATGTAAAATGGTACAACCCATGGAAAACAGAATGAAGGTTCCTCAAAAAATTAAAAATAGAATTACCAGCAACTATATGACCAGCAATCCCATTCCTTGATATATATCCAAAAGAACTGAAAACAAGATCTCACAGAGATATTTGCACATCTATGTCGCTTGCAGTATTATTCACAATAGCCAAGAGGTGGATGGAACCTAAATGTTCAGTGATGGAAAAATTGATAAAGCAAATGTGATATATACATACAATGGAATATTATTCAGTCCTTCAAAATAAGAAAATCCTATCATACACTATAACATGAATGAAACTGGAGGACATTAAGCTAAGTAAAATAATGCAGATAAATGCTTTATGATTCCACATATATGAGGTATCTAAAGTAGTTAAACTCATAGAAACAGAAAGTAGAATGGCGGTTACTGGGGGGATATGGGGAGAGGAAAATGGGGAGTTGTTCGATGAGTACAGAGTTTCCATTTGCAAGATGAAAACTTCTGGAGATCTGTGGCATGATGATGCAAATATACTTAACACTACTGTACACTTTAAGATGGTGAGTTTTATGTTATATTTTTACCATAAATAAATACATAAATAAGGTTTTGAATTTATTGGTGTTTGGGGTAGGAGGAAGCTTATTCCCCACCCCACTACCCTCCTTGGGGGCCATGCAGGAATCCCTATCTCCTGAGGCCCTTTCCCAACTCACCTCCTGACATCATGGTGGGCATCTCCTTGCTCTGGCATCCTGCTTCAGTTTGTTTACCTCTCATTTAGAGATCTTAAACCTCCAGCACTTTGGGAGGTGAAGGCGGGTGGATTACTTGAGGTCAGGAGTTCAAGACCAGCCTGACCAACATGGCAAACTCTGTCTCTACTAAAAATACAAAACTGGGGAGTGGTGGCTGGTGCCTGTGACCCTAGCTACTTGGGAGGCTGTGGCAGGAGAATCACTTGAACCCAGGAGGCAGAGGTTGCAGTGAGCCGAGACCGTGCCATTGCACTCCAGCCTGGGCAATAAGAGCAAAACTCCGTCTCTAAATAAATAAACAAACAAAATAAAAATAGACACCTTGAACCTGTTTCTTATATTCACTGCTCCTCTGGCCCTTGCCTCTCCCTTTCTTCCTTGCCCACAATTCTACAGGATTTGGTCTGGTTCTAACTGCTCCAAGGAACCCTCTGGAACCTGGATATGAATGGCCAGTAATTAATTTATGAAATCAGACCCTCAGCCACATTCTATACTCAAGATATTAAAGCCAAGCTTAAAGACATTGATAAAACACTTAATGCAAAAATTATATTATGAAACCACTTTAAAAATTATTTCAAACATCAAAATGGCACTTAAATACCATTACATTAACAATCTTATGACACTATCTCATGCCATTGCATACGTGATAAAACCTTCATACAATATCTTGTGGGAATGTAAGTTGGCACAAACATTTAGAAAAGCAATTTGGCGGCCGGGCACAGTGGCTCACTCCTGTAATCCCAGCACTTTAGGAGGCCAAGGCAGGTCGATCACTTGAGGCCAGGAGTTCAACACTAGCTTCACCAACATGGCGGAACCCCATCTCACTAAAAATACAAAAATTAGCCGGGCATGATGATGCATGCCTGTAGTTCCAGCTGAGGGAGGCTGAGGATCACCTGAACCCAGGAGGCGGAGCTTGCAGTGAGCCAGGATCACGCAACTGCACTCCAGCCTGGGCAACAGAGCCAGACTCTGTCTCAAAAAAAAAAAAAAGGAAAAAGAAAGAAAGAAAAGCAATTTGGAATATGTTTCAAGAACCACAAACATTTCCCGGCCCTTTGACCTGTTAATCTCATTCTCAGGAATTTGCTCTAAGGAAAATTATACTATTAAAAAAAGAACTTATATATAGAAGATGTTTATTTCCAAGTTATTTATGTAACTGATATGGTAACATAATCAAAATGCCACTTTATTGCTTTTCTTCCATCATCCCTTTACTGTAAAATGGTATCACCCACAGAAAACAGAATGGAGGTTCCTCAAAAAATTAAAAATAGAATTACCAGCAATTATATGACCAGCAAGCCCATTCCTTGATATATATTCAAAAGAACTGAAAAAAAGATCTCAAACAGATATTTGCACATCCATGTATACAGTTTGCCGGGGTGGGGGGGAATAAGGAGGAGGGGCAGCAGGAGGAAAGAATCTTGTCCTCACTCCAGATGAAAACAATTGCAGGCTCCTGCCTGCTGTGTCACTTTCAGGTAATGACAGTCTGATGGTCACATCAAGTCACAAACATGGTCTTACTAGAGTAATTCAGTGAGTCAGTTCATTCTATTCATCAACAATTCCATTTTCACTCAAAAGATTCTTCCCCTTCTTTGCGAGAGCTGGTGGTTCCCAGGGAGGTGAGGGGAAAGTAGTCATTTTCTTCTGTCTTGCACCATGCGCCATAATCCTCCTCCACTCACTAGCTACTGGTTTGGATCCCATGCCCAAATGGACAGAAGGCAAAGAGGTAAGTGGTTATGTCTGGAGCTACTTTAATTGGCTTCTGAGTGGCACAGTTGTAAGCTGACTTCCTGCTCACTGGGCTTTGCAGCTATATAAAGCTGCCTCTCACTTGGGGCACTTTTCTTGGGATCTTTGGCGATTCCCATCTCTGGGAACCTCTCCAGTTATAATTCTCAGAACAAGGGAGAAGCATTCCATTCCAGCTGCTATTGCCCTCAGCCCCTGGTTCTCTGGCAATCCCGTCCACTCAGACTTCACTCTTTGGCCTCCTCTCACCCTCCCAGAGGGTCCTCTTGGACAGGATTTAAAATGACTTTCATGCAGAATGACAAACTGTCAATGGGTATACAACAGAATACAACTCTAGGTTATAGAGAAAGAATGAACTACTGACACATGCAACAATATGGATGGAACTCAAAGATGTCATGCTGGCTGGGTGCAGTGGCTCACGCCTGTAATCCCAACACTTTGGGAGGCTGAGGTGGGTGGATCGCTTGAGCCCTGGAGTTCCGAGACCAGCCTGGGCAACATGGTGAAACCCCATCTCTACTGAAAACACAAAAATTAGCCTGGCATGGTGGCGGGCGCCTGTAATCCCAGCTACTCAGGAGGCTGAGGCACAAGAATTGCTTGAACCCAGGAGGCAAAGTTTGCAGTGAGCCGAGATCGCACCACTGCACTCCAGCCTGAGTGACAGAGCAAGACTCTGTCTCAAAAAAAAAAAAAAAAAAAGTTATGCTGAGTGAAAAAAGCAATCTCAAAAGGGTATGTACTGTACAATTCCATTTATAGAACACTCTTAAAATGACAAAATTCTGGTGATAGAGAACAGATGAGTGGTTGCCAGGGGTTAGGTTTGGCAGGAGGGTCTGACTACAAATCTTTAGTATGAGAGAGTTTCTCTAAAGTGACGGAAGCTGGTGACGGTGTCCTTGTTGTGGTGGCGATTATACATATCTATATGTGTGACAAGATTTCACAGTACTGTTTATACACATGCACACACAAGAGCATGTCAAAATTCATGAAAATCAAGGTCTATAGTTTAGTTCACAGTATTGTGTCAATGTCAATGTCAATTTCCTAGTTTTGAAAATGTACGGTGGTTCTACATTATCATTGGGGAAAGCCAGATGAAGGGTACATGGAACTCCCTTTTATTTTTGCAATTTCTTCTGAGTCTTAAATTCGTTCAAAATAAAAGGGTTTTAAAAATGGCTCTGGCTCAGTATCGTCTCTCCCATGGGGCCCACAGTTTTTTTTCCTGAGGTGGAATCTGGCTCTGTTGCCCAGGCAGGAGTGCAGTGGTATGATCTGGGCTCACTGCAACCTCTACCTCCCAGGTTCAAGAGATTCTCGTGCCTCAGCCTTCCAAGTAGCTAGGATTACAGGCGCATGACACCACACCCAGCTAATTTTTATATTTTTAGTAGAGATGGGGTTTCACTATGTTGGCCAGGCTGGTCTCGAACTCCTGACCTCAGGTGATCCGCCTCCCAAAGTGCTGAGATTACAGGCATGAGCCACAGTGCCCGGCCAAGGGCCCACACTTAAGTCCCAGGAAACATTCTCTCATCTCTTGCCCCAACAAACCCTGGGAACACAGGACCAAACCCAGCCCTCTGTGTCCTGCTGCCACAGGCCACTCTAGCCAGTTACATATTTCTCAACCATAGGAAATACATAAGTTAAATATGTGGTCCTGTGGGAGCCCCCATCGTACCCTTGAGGTGAAGGTGGTAGCACTCCTGGCCCTTCCCCCTGGGGAGGGAGAGTGGAGGCACAGCCTGGCAATGCTCTCTCCAGTGGCGTCTCTCTACCCTTCCTCCTCCTCATGCCACTGCCACTCTGACCTCTTGCATATTCAGTCTGAGGGGATCCAAGGTTAGGCAACATGTTCATAAGCATTTCCCTGCTGTTATGGATGCTGTGGTCCCTGCCCAGATCTCCCCTTCAGGCCCTCATTTCTATTCCAAGTCTCTCTGAAAACTGCTCTAAGCCGAAGGGAGTTACCGTGATCACATCTCTGTCCCAGGGGCAACCTGCATCCATTGACTGATCCCTTTAGGGGTATAAAGACCCAGCCTCCTTGCTCCAGAAGGGAAAAACTCTGCAAGACCATCTCTATTAGTCTGTTCTCACACTGCTAATAAAGACATACCTGAGACAGGATAATTTATAAAGGAAAGAGGTTTAATGGATTCACAGTTCCACATGGCTGGGGAGGCCTCACAATCATGGTGGAAGGTGAAGGAAAAGCAAAGTCATGTCTTAACATGGCGGCAGGCAAGATAGCATGTGCAGGGGAATCCCCTTTATAAAACATCAGATCTCGTGAGATGTATTCACTATCATGAGAACAGCACAGGAAAGACTTGGCCCCATGATTTAATTACCTCCCACCAGGTCCCTCCCACGACACGTGGGAATTATGGGAGCTACAATTCAAGATGAGATTTGGGTGGGGACACAACCAAATATCACCATCCCAGCACTAGAGGTCCCAGGAGATTGGCTGAGTAGGGATTGCATCACAGTTCAACACCTCCCTGTGTCTCATCCTGCTTCCTTTCTTCCCCCTTAGCTGCTGAGCACCAAACACTCCCCCAATAAACTGCCTCCATACAAATGTCCATCAAGAGCCTTTTACAAGGAACCTAACCTGTGACACTTGATGAATTCCATATACTACGCCAATCTCACACTCACTTTGGATTCTGATATCTATTTAATTGGTGCCTGAGTCAAAACTGAGAAAGGGGAAGTCCCACTTAACATCATGGTATACTTATAATAGGAATAAACAATAGCAATCAAAGAAAACCTTAATAAAGCATGGCAAATCAACTTCATGAGTTATTCAATAGACAGTAAAAATTATAAGCATTTTGCAGCAAAATATTCCAGAAGAATAACTGTGATCTAATATTAAGAGAATACAAAATTTATTCTGGACTGAAACCAAAAAAAGCAATAAAGAACATCTTGGGGATATCTGGAGAAGTGTGAATACAGACCACATATTAGACAACATTGTTGCGTCAATGTTAAGTTTCTTAGACGTGATAATAATATCATCATAAGGCAGAAGAATGCCTTTCTTAGGAAATCCTTCTGAAGTATTTATAGGTGAAGTCTCATGATATCTGCAACTTGCTTTCAAACTGTTCAGAAAGAAAAATGTGTTTTTCATGAGTGAGAAGGAGAGAAAGAAAAAGTGTTCTTCCCTACAAAGAGCAGGAATAGTCATTTCCTGGAGCCACCTTGTTCCCATTCCTGTACTAAATGCTCCCCCTGGTGTACCAAGAGAGCAGAATGCATTCATTAAAATTTATTTCAAAATGCCCTTCACAGTGGGAAAGCAAAGCCCCAAGACTTTTACAGAACGTGATCAAAGTGTCAGACTTTTTAATTTATCTTCTCCCAAGTCCTAACCAACAGTGTAGTTCCTGTTCCCCAGTTTGCTCTCTATGGTGTCAAAATCTTGAGTTTCAATTCTGGTGAATTGGGGGCATGGTTGGGGAAGGAGTGAAGAGAAGGATACCTGTAGCCATGCCCGTGAATGCATGAGCTCTGGAGTCAAACAGTCAAATGAATCCCACTTTGGCCACTTACTAGCTGGGGGACCTCTTTGAGTGTCCTCTTCGTAATCTGTGAAGTGGGAATGATAACATGACTCATATCAAAGAGGATTAAATGAGATAACGCAGACCAAGACTTAGCCTGGAGCTTGGCACATAGTCTAATTAGAATTCAGTAAGTAGTAATCTATTATCTCCTCCTTTTTGAGGAGGGTTCTAAGAGAGTGCCTTACAAGTCCTAGTGCCTTGTGTAGTTCAAAAACTACTTCCCTAGAGTATCTGAGTTGTAGACTTAACTCTGCTGAGAAAATCCATCCAATGTTCTTTCTACAAAGTTAAAATAACTAATCTCATATTAAAAACAAAACACAGGCCTAGCACGGTGGCTCATGCCTGTAATCCCAACACTTTGGGAAGCTGAGGCAGGCAGATCACATGAGGTCAGGAGTTCAAGACCAACCTGGTGAGCATGATGAAACCCTTTCTATACTAAAAATGCAAAAAAATTAGCCAGTCATGGTGGCACGCGCCTATAGTCCCAGCTACTTGGGAGGCTAAGGCATGAGAATCGCTTGAACCTGGGAGGAGGAGGTTGTAGTAAGCTGAGATCACGACACTGCACTCCACCCTGGGTGACACAGCGAGACTGTCTTAAAAAAAAAATTTTAAAAGAAAACCTCCCTTTTAGGGATCGATGCACTGAAAAATATTTTTTCACTAGATTTCCCTGTCTCTTACATTATTTCCAAGAAAAATGATTTTTCAAGTTCTTTAATTTTCTGCTCACCTGTGGGCCTCCTGGGCTTCTGCCTGTGACACTCTAGCCATAGCCTCCTCCAAAGCAAGTCACTCTTGTGCCCCATGTCAAGGAGCACAAGAGTCTCTCTCCTCTGCCCCAATGTCATGCTCCCAACTGTCTCCTCTTCCTGTCACATACCTCCGCTTGCTCTATCTCCCTTCCTTTCAATAAATCCTTATTTAGCATCCACTCGCTGAAAGACATAGTTCCTGTTGTTCTTCAATATACAAAGTTATCAACGTCATTGTTCTGCTTTTTATGAGTTTATGGTCTAATAGGCCAGACTCCTGCAGGAAAGCCCAACATGTAAAAGGACCTAGGGTGTCATTATAGCAGATACTAAGCACGGTAGAGCAGAAGACAACACCAGGCTGGGGCTAAGGAAAGCTGGGTTAAAGTCCTAGATTTGTTACATCCTGGATATGTGAGCTTGAGCAGGTGAAATAACCTCTCGGGGTATAGATACCATCATCTGGAAACTGCCTTGGGTTGGGTTTCCCCAGTGCATGCCTTGAGACAGGAACTTGGGTAGAAGTTGTTTATTTGAGAGGTGATCCTAGGAAACACCAGCAGGGAGTGGGGACGTGAGTCAAGGAACAAGGAAGCCAGCCAGGTCACTGAGCAGGTGCCAAGAGGATAGGCTGTTGTGGGCAGCTGGGGACCAAGGCTGCTGGGGACACTGGGAGATGGCGCAGCATCTAGCCCAGAGTTGTACCCTCCAAGGAGCAAGAAAGCTAAGCCACTTATCCACCTACTCCCACCCATCAGGGCTGAAGGCTGCTCCAGGATGTATTAACTCCATGCTTCCCGCCTGCCCAAGCCAGGACCAAGTGTGTTAGGTCACTTAGGCAAGGAATAGTAAGGAGGGTGCCTATGGAAAGGAGGGATTGACAGCATCCATACACCACCTGCAAACACTGTATGGAGGAATACGTGAAGGAAAGATTCCAAAAGCCCCGAGCAGAGTACCAGACAGAAGTGTGAAAGGTGCCTGAATGTAAAAGTCAGACGGCACGCCTCCTCAACTTGTCTCTGGATGCTGGCGCGTATTACTCTCTCCTTGCTTCCTTTGTAACCTTCAGCCAATGCAAACTCCACTACATCGTCAAAACCAAACCTACCAGGTCCATCCTTCCCTCATTTCACTCCCAACCCCCTGCCATTGCATGCAGGTCTCCCCCAGCTGGTCTCCACTGACCCTTCTGCCAGCCCAAACCTGCCGACCACAGCCAAAGGACACTGCAAAAGGCTGGTGGTCTTCTCACATCTGATGTTGAAGAGCTTACCCTGACCGCTTTTTTCCTACAAGACTCAGCCCTACATTGCATCTTGTGGTTGAAGGCTGTCCAGTAGTAAAGACATCCCGTGTGCCACAGACAGCCCACTCCATCTTTTCCCCTTGGCTCTCACCTCTGCAATATGCCCCTCCTTAGACCTAAGACCAGCACAAGAAGCAATGCCCTCATTTTGCCTTTGGATTTATTCCAATGTGACTGAATCTCCACTTTATGGTGTAGTGATTCTGGAGTCAGGCCCAGGTTCAAATCACATTCCTTTAGATATTAACTGTGCTACTTTGGGCAAGTTGCCCACTCCCATTTCTTCATCTGAAAAATAAGGATAATAATAATTCCTACTTCATAAGGTTATTGTAAGGACTAATAATTTCATGCCCAACAAGTAGTTTTGAGCAGTCCCTGGCACAAAATGAGTACTCAATACATATTATCTGTCATTAGGGGTTCTCTCAAGTTACTATTAAAGATTTTTTTTCAAAGAAATCAAGAGATATCTGCTGTGAAATAAGAATCATGTATATTGGGCCAGGCACAGTGGCTCGTGCCTGTAATCCCAGCCCTTTTGGGGGGCCGAGGCAGGCGGATTACCTGAGGTCGGGAGTTCAAGACCAGCCTGATCAACATGGAGAAACCCCGTCTCTACTAAAAATACAAAATTACCCAGGCATGGTGGCGCATTCCTGTAATCCCAGCTACTTGGGAGGCTGAGGCAGGAGAATCGCTTGAACCAGGAGGCAGAGATTGCGGCGAGCTGAGATCGTGCCATTGCACTCCAGCCTGGGCAATAAGAGTGAAACTCCATCTCAAAAAAAAAAAAAAAAGAATGATGTATATTGGTCTCTACCCCAGGTTCCTGGCACAGAGCTTCGAAAACCCTTGTGATTCCCTGAGCAATAGGGGTTCTAGGAGAAACTTTTGTTGGAATTATTGGGTCTCTGCCCCAGGTACCTGAGACAGAGCTCTTAAACCTTTGTAATTTCCTGAGTAATAGGAACACCTGACTTGGAGTTCCTGAATCCCTTGGAATTTTTCTCAGGAGCGTATTTTTTTCTAATGAGGGGACTCTTGGTGAGCTCCTGGATAGGGGCTGCTCACTGGAAAGACTGAGCAATGATTAGAAGCTTGGAGCTTTCAGCCGCATCCTCCATTCTTTAGAGATGGGGAAGGGCTAGAGACTGAATTAATCATCCATCATGCCTACCTGATGAAGCCGAAGTCCTGAACTATGGAGTTCAGAGAGCTTCCGGGTAGCAGAACACGTCCATGTGCTGGGAGGGTGGTGCACCCCAACTCCATGGAGACAGAAGCTCCTGCACTCAGGACCCTTCCACACCTGATCTCTTCATCTGGCTGTTCATCTACACTTTTTTTTCTTTTTTGAGACAGAGTCTCGCTCTGTCGCCCAGGCTGGAGTGCAGTGGCGCGATCTCGGCTCACTGCAAGCTCCGCCTCCCGGGTTCACGCCATTCTCCTGCCTCAGCCTCTCCGAGTAGCTGGGACTACAGGCGTCCGCCACGACGCCCGGCTAA
The DNA here is from genome assembly GCF_028878055.3 of Symphalangus syndactylus. Lineage (NCBI taxonomy): Eukaryota > Metazoa > Chordata > Mammalia > Primates > Hylobatidae > Symphalangus > Symphalangus syndactylus. The sequence goes on along the minus strand of NC_072429.2, from coordinate 122,303,127 downwards.
TTTTTTGTATTTTTAGTAGAGACGGGGTTTCACCGTGGTCTCGATCTCCTGACCTTGTGATCCGCCCGCCTCGGCCTCCCAAAGTGCTAGGATTACAAGCGTGAGCCACCGCGCCCGGCCTTTTTTTTTTTTTTTTTTTGAGACAGGATCTCGCTCTGTCACCTAGGCTGGAGTGCAGTGGCATAATCACGGCTCACTGCAGCCTCGACCTCCCGGGCTCAAACGGATCCTCCCACCTCCTGAGTAGCTGGGACTACAGGCACACACCACCACATCTGGCTAATTTTTTCATTTTATTTTATTTATTTGAAAGAGAGTCTCGCTCTGTTGCCAGGCTGGAGTGCAGTGGCACGATCTTGGCTCACTGCAACGTCCGCCCCCCAGGTTCAAGCAATTCTCTTGCCTCAGCCTCCGGAGTAACTGGGACTACAGGCATGTGTCACCACGCCCAGTTAATTTTTTTGTATTTTTAATAGAGATGGTATTTTGCCATGTTGGCCAGGATGGTCTCAATCTCTCGACCTTGTGATTCACCCGTCTCGGCATCCCAAAAGTGCTGGGATTACAGGCATGAGCCACTGCACCTGGCAGACTTTTGTAATTTCTATAGAGATGGGGTTTTGCTGCGTTGCCCAGGCTGGTCTCAAACTCCTAGGCTCAAGTGATCTTCCAAACTCAGCCTCCCAAAGTGCTGGAATTACAGGCATGAGCCACCATGCCCAGCCTCTGTCCTTTAACACAGCCTTTATTAATATAACAAAAGAGTAAATGTTAAATGTCTCCCTGAGTTCTATGAGCCATCCTAGCAAGTTAATCGAACCTGAAGAGGGGGTTATAGGAACTCCGATTTATAGCAAAATACAGGTGACCACCTACTACTTGCAACTGATATATCAAGTAGGGGACAGTCTTGTGGGACTGAGCCCCTTACCCTGGGATCTGACTCTAACTCCAGGTAGACAATGTCAGAGTTGCATTGAATTCTAGAACAGCCAGCTAGCGTCACTGGAGAAACGACTGAGATGTAGGAAAACACCACACACATCTGATGTCAGAGGCAAAGTATTATGTTCAGTGTTGAGTGTGAAAGTACCAACTGTGGCCGGGCGCGGTGGCTCACCCGTGTAATCCCAGCACTTTGGGAGGCCGAGGTGGGTGGATCACGAGGTCAGGAGATCGAGACCATCCTGGCTATCATGGTGAAACCCCATCTCTACTAAAAATACAAAAAATTAGCCGGGCATGCTGGCGGGTGCCTGTAGTCCCAGCTACTCTGGAGGCTGAGGCAGGAGAATGGCGTGAACCCAGGAGTCGGAGCTTGCAGTGAGCCGAGATTGAGCCATTGCACTCCAGCCTGGGCGACAGAAAGAGATTCTGATTCAAAAAAAAAAAAGAAAGAAAGAAAGTACCAACTATTTTTCCTGTCTCACACATCTGCTAAAAAGGTTTTCTCTCTTCGCATGAGCTCATGGGCTTTCTGAGCATTTCTGTACCCAGATCGCAGCTTAATGCCATAGATGCCACAGAAACACACCCCTGACCAGCACACAGACAGCTACTTAGCTGTTTAATGGTTTCACCTAGACTCACAATTTCAAGGTCTCACTTTCACTCACAGCAGCCCAATCAAAGGGTTAGAATTGGTAAACAAACAGGCTCAGAGTGGTATAATAGAATAATAATTTCTTTTGGCTTTTCCTGCTCTTGGTCAATGAAACTTTGATCAGAGAGAACATCTGAGACTATACTTGTTTCAAGTTGTGTTTGTTTGAAAAAAAAGTTAGCCAGGCACAGTGGCTCACGCCTGTAGTCCCAGCACTTTGGGAGGCCAAAGTGAGAGGATTGCTTGGGTCCAGGAGTTCCAGATGAGCCTGGGCAACATAGCAAGACCTCGTCTCTACAAAAAAAAAAAAAAAAAAAAAAAAGTGAGGGAAAGTGTGATTTATTTGGTTTTTTTATTTTAATTCTTTTTTTTTTTTTGAGACAGAGTCTTGCTCTGTAGCCCAGGTTGGAGTGCAGTGGCGTGTCCTTGGCTCACTGCAACCTCCGCCTCCCAGGTTCAAGCGATTTTCCTGTCTCAGCCTCCCGAGTAGCTGTGACTACAAGGCACATGCCACCATGCCCGGCTAAATTTTGTGTTTTTAGCAGAGATGCAGTTTCACCTTATTGGTCAGGCTGGTCTTGAACTCCTGACCTCAGGTGATCCACCTGCCTCAGCCTCCCAAAGTGCTGGGATTACAGGTGTGAGCCACTGTGCCCAGTCAATTCTACCCTTAATAAGTAATATATTCACAAGGCTCACAACACTTAAAAACACAAAAGGGTACACAATGAAGTTGCCCTCCCTCCTGTGACCCTAGCCACCCAGTTCTCTTCTCAGAAGCAACCAATATTACCAGTTTGGTACTGGATACTGGATATTCCTATAGATATTCTGTACAAATATAAGCAAATACACATATATGTTTTTATCTTTTAGTACAGATTTCCACTTGCTCTTTAAATTTAGTTGTATTACATATATAATATTGGTTTATTACATATTTAATATAGGTTTAATTTGAAAGGCAAAAACTGCAATTACTTTTGCACCAACTAATACATACAAAAGAATATTTATATCATGTTTAAGATTTTTGTTTTTTTAATTTTGGCTGGGTGCAGTGGCTCATGCCTGTAATCCTAGCACTTTGGGAGGCCGAGGCGGGCGGATCACTTGAAGTCAGGAGTTTCAGACCAGCCTCGTCAACATGAGGAAACCCCATCTCTACTAAAAATATAAAAATTAGCCGGGCATAGTGGTTCACAGTTGTAATCCCAGCTACTTGGTAGGCTGAGGCAGGAGAATTGCTTGAACCAGGGAGGCAGAGGTTGCAGTGATCATGCCACTGTACTCCAGCCTAGGTGACAGAGGGAGACTCTGTCTCAAAAATATATATATCTATATATAGAGAGATTTTTTAAAAAATTTTAAGCCATCACTCGGCTTAAGAAACATAAACATTTCATCAGCCCCCTGTTGATAAGCCTACAGGTGGTTTCCAACTGCCTGTTGTTATGCCCAAAGCTACAATGAGTTTCCTTGTGTATCCACCATTTTATATGTGTGCAGTATATATCTGTAAGATAAATTCCTAGATGAGGAATTCCTAAGTCAAACGGGATGGTCACAGGTCATTTCTATAGATAAATATCTGGATTGCCCTCTACAGAAGTTGAAAAAAATTGATTCGTTTGTTTTTGAAAGTTTCCAAGATGCCTAGAAGTTTAACAGATGGCAAAATCATTTAAGCGACAAAAGACAGGAAAGCAAAAGGATCTTCTTTAAGTGACATTTCTTGTTAAAAATACATAAAGCATTAACTATCTCTTGTTTCCTCTGAGGCAATCATGTAAAACAACTCCTGACGGTGCCTTCGACACTTGGGGAAGTGCCCAAACATATACTTTATTCTGGTGTAATTCCTGTAAGGGTTAATATTGCTCAGAACTGACAGGAATTATTAGTTCCTGCAATGAGGTAATTACAGAATCAAGTTCAGCCACACTTTTTGTGACTTTGTTTACTTTAAAATGCCTGCTGCCTTAGATATTTAAGATGTGCATCTTGGGTTCCAAGTTTTGAAACAAAAATCCCTGCAGAGGCGGAGGCTGCAGTGAGCCAAGATCGTGCACACCAGCCTGGGCGACAGAGCAAGACTCTGTCTCAAAACACCAACAACAACAAAAATCCCTGCAATATATAAGTTCTCTCAATATTCAAAAGCATAAGGAACAAGCAGGATGATTATTAACAAAGGGCTTATCCAGAAATACAACAACTGTCAGATTATAGGAACCTCTGCAATGCAATGTCATGACCAGTGGGGTTTGGCATTGGAGATACAAGCACCTAAATATCACCCTTTTTGGGGAGGGCCACTAATTTGAGTCCTGTCATAAGGATCAGACCTAAAAAGATGTTCTTAAAATCCAGAGATTGGAGAAAGTCAATATTTCCCCACCTGACCAGATGCCTAAATCAAGAGTATTAGCACATTTTAGAACCAAACATGAATGGGCTGAGATACAGTTCCTGACCTCTCTTGCCACTTTCTGTAATTAGCCACACCAGCCACCACTTTGGAACGGTGCTAAAGTTTACCCACTTACTAAAAACAGCCTAATTACACTTAAAATTAGCAATATACCTAGATCTGTATTTCATGATACATGGTCCCAGAACACCTGCAGTAGACTTCCGGGTGGGGAAGTGGGAGTGAGTCTGGCTATTAAAATGCTGATTTCGGCTGGGTGCGGTGGCTCATGCCTGTAACCTCAGCACTTTGGGAGGCCGAGGAGGGTGGATTGCCTGATCTCAGGGGTTCGAGACCAGCCTGGGCAACATGGTGAAACCCTGTTTCTACTAAAATCACAAAAATTAGCCAGGCATGGTGGCACATGCCTGTAGTCTCAGCTACACAGGAGGCTGAGGCAGAGAATTGCTTGAACCCAGGAGGCGACGGTTGTAATGAGCCAAGATCGCGCCACTGCACTCCAGCCAGGCACAGTGCGAGACTCTGTCTCAAAAAAAAAAAAAAAAAAAATTTTCTGGGCATGGGGTTTTGAGGATATTGGTAACACAAGTGGTTGCTCACTACAGGTCCTCACTGCAAACAGCACTAAAGAACCAGGGTGTGGACTGACTCCTCTGTGCAAGTCACCGACAGTGCCCGTGTTTATACTGTGGGCCCACGAACCAAGCAGCCACGGCAGCAGGGACGGAGGTGTGCATGGACTCAACCACCGTCTTTCCCTCACCAGAGCTGACTCAGCTGCCTTCTCCGCTGAAGTCCTAAGTGGAGACCAAGGCTGAGCTATGGCATCTTAATTATGAGGGATCCCTTCCAAAAGGGAAGACAGAGCTTTGCGCAGTGGCAGTATCATAGCCAATGAGGTTTATCCGAGGCATGATTATTGCTAATTGAAAACAAAATGGAAGACAGGTGACTTTTCCCCTCCCTTGAATAAACACTTCTTCCACAGATGGATTTCCTTTTCCTAATCACCACGCTTCTGCCAGCAACTTACCAACTCAATGAACGCCTAGTCCACTGCCACAATGCCAGACACCCACATTGCTTCTGATCACAAATCCATTCACAGCAAAAGAAATGGGTCCATATGCTGGTGCCCCCCAGATGCTCTGATCTTACCGTGGTTCCCAGCGGTAGGTGATCTTCTGGATGGTAGAATGAATAGCCCATTGGAGACTGAGCTACAGCATCCGCTGGCAGACACCACCTGGTGACACTGGAGTTCTGTCCCATAAGATGTAGTAGATGCTCCGAACCAGTGACAGTACTGCCAGAGTTCACAGGTCTGGGCACCAGGGCTAGAAGTGAGTGCATCTCCGACTGCTACACCTATGACTGTTTCTCTTGATGTTTGTTTCTCGTCTCCATCACTTTGAATCAAATGCCTTTTGGATTCACGCAGCAAGCAATTTCTGTTCTCTGCCGCTGAGACCTGACTGGGATGCTTACTAAACCAGAAGCACTCAGGGAGGTTCTGGACATTTGCCTTTTTAACAAGTTTGACATTTACTGATAAAGTTTCTTTGCAGTAACTACAGGGTAAGTTACTTCAGGTGGACGGCTGTGAAGGACACTTCATCCCGACTGTGGGGAAGCTCGGTGACCCACTCCTGCCCTACAACAGACAGCACCTTGCTAGTGACCCATTATCTGATTACAGAATGTGGGCATGAACTTGGAATTGGGTGAACTGGGAATTGGATGGCAGCCAGGCCCTGGAGCGGGAATGCCTACATTCAAATCCTGTCTCCACCACTCACTAGCTATGTGGCTTTCCATAAGTCACTTTATCTCACTGTGCCTATGTTTCCTAATTTGTAACATAAGGAGAATAATGGTATCTACCTTATATTGTTGTTTTGAGGATTGAGTGAGTTCATACACATGAAGAGCTTAGATGAGCTATCTGGGGCCAGGCACAATGACTCACACCTGTAATCCCAGCGCTTTGGGAGGCCAAAGCAGGCAGATCACCTGAGGTCAGGAATTCGAGAGCAGCCTGGCCAACATGGTGAACCCATCTCTACTAAAAATATAAAATTAGCCAGGCGTGGTGGCAGATGTCTATAGTCCCAGCTACTCAGGAGGCTGAGGCAGGAAAATCACTTGAACCTGAGAGGCAGAGGTTGCAGTGAGCTGAGATCGTGCCACTGCACTCCAGCCTGGATGACAAGAGCAAAACTCTGTTCCAAAAAAGAAAAAAAAAAAGCAACAAAACACTTCACCTTTCGGTGTATGAAATATTCTCTTCCCCGCCAACACACACACAATCTCATTTGAGCCTCAAAGTAATTCTTAGGTGAGGCAACGAAGGCCCAGAGAGGTTAAGTGACTTTCCCAAGGTCACACAGTATGTCACTAGCAAATGCAAAACTGTAACGGGGGCCAAGGACTTGAACTTATTTTTCCTGTATTCCAGGGGCAGGGACAAGATCTCCTCAGCATCTGGCCCCAAGGAGGTCAAACACAGCTCTGCATCCTGTGGGCCTTGAGTGGAAACTGATTCAACCGTCACTTACGGCTGCAGAAACAGCGTGTGCCAGAACAGTGTGACTGTATTAACATCTTGCCCCACAATTTCCTTCCAATGTTCTTCCCCGAAATTGCTCTAAAACTCCAGGTCCCCATGGAAACCTCAGGAGAGATTGCCTATTGACTCTAAGTGAAGTTCTGCTATGATTGCTCCCTTGATAATAAATGGATGCAATTTTTTTTTTTTTTTTTTTTTTTTTTGAGAGGGAGTTTCGCTCTGGTTGCCCAGGCTGGAGTGCAATGGTGCGATCTCGGCTCACCACAACCTCCACCTCCCGGGTTCAAGCAATTCTCCTGCCTCAGCCTCCCGAGTAGCTGGGATCACAGGCATGCGCCACTATGCCCGGCTAATTTTTTTGTATTTTTAGTAAAGACGGGATTTCTCCATGTTGATCGGACTGGTCTCAAACGCCGGACCTCAGGTGATCCGCCCGCCTCGGCCTCCCAAAGTATTGGGATTACAGGCATGAGCCACTGCGCCCAGCCTTTTAAAATTTTATTTATTTATTTATTTATTTATTTATTTTTATGTGTGGAGACCGAGTCTTGCTGTCACCCAGACTGGAGTGCCATGGCTCAATCTTAGCTCACTGCAACCTCCACCTCCTGGGTTCAAGAGATCCTCCTGCCTCAGCCTCCCAAGTAGCTGGGATTACAGGCATCTGCCATCGTGCCCAGCTAATTTTCATATTTTTAGTAGAGACAGGGTTTCATCATGTTGGCCAGGCTGGTCTTGAACTCCTGACCTCAAGTGATCCACCTGCGTTGGCCTCCCAAAGTGCTGGGATTACAGGTGTGAGCCACTGCGCCTGACCAATAAATGGATGTTATTAAAAGCCTGGCCCGAACAGATACCTGCTGTAAAGCTCAGGGCCAAAGCCACATTCTCCCTGGACTGCCAGGGTAAAAGACATAGTTCATTCTCTGGTGCTCGGCTGCGTGGTCAGCTTGGAGCAAAGACGAAAAGTGTACTGTGAGCTCCTGCTCTCAGTATCAGACACTAGACATGGTGCTTTCCATACCTGCGTTTGTGACAAGAGGCTGGAATGCAGTGCCTGCCAAGAATGTGAGAGAACTAATTAAATAAATCGATGGTGTTCTTAGCTCTCTGCAGAAGTCATTCATAACGTGCTTTTCACACCAAAAGGTGGAAGAGTAGGGCTTGGAGTTAAGGCTGAAGGGACTGCAGACAAAACCTGATTGAACAAGGACAAGATCATCTAAAAAAAGGAATAGAATCTAGTCAAAGGGAATAATTCAAAGAACAAGACTTTAGCAGCAGTTTTTGAGCATTATCCTGAGATCCAGTGGAGTGGCGAACTTGATGTTCCAGACCCCTTTGGTTGACAGGAGTTGTTCCTTTATTGAATACTTGAGGAATATTTGTTGAGTGCTTACTATAAGGATCAGATACTGTACTAGACACTATATTACAGTGGAGAATAAGGCAGGGAGGACTCACAGTCCAATGGAGAGAGATAGAAAACAGACTTTTAGACCAGGTGTGGTGGCTCATGCCTGTAATCCCAGCACTTTGGGAGGCTGAGGTGGGCGGACCAGTTGAAGTCAAGAGTTCAAGACCAGACTGGCCAACATGATGAAACTCCGTCTCTAATAAAAATACAAAAATTAGCCAGGTGTGGTGGCACATGCCTATAAACCCAGCTACTTGGGAGGCTGAGGCAGGAGAATCCCTTGAACCCAGAAGCGGAGGCTGCAGTTAGTCAAGATCACGCCACTGCACTCCAGCCTGGGTGACAGAGCGAGACTCCATCTTAATTTAAAAAAAAAGGATAACAGACTTTTAAACAAATAAGTGTGCAAGATCATTTCAGTTAGTGATAACTGCTACGAAGAAAAAAGGGTACTGTCATGTTGACTGGGGCAGTCATCTTTAGATACGTCATCAGGGAAGAATTATCAGACTCAGAGCTCAGACCTCAATATCAGGGAGTGTCAGCCAACAGAAGATAAGGGGGAAAAAAAGGGTCAGATCAGGGTAAACAGAACGTGAGGTCCCTGAGGAAGGAATGAGCTTGTCCTGCTCACCAAGAGAAACCTAATGGGGGAAGCAGGACAGGGAATGGGCCAGCAGTAGCAGAGCTGAAATCACAGAGACAGCCGCAATCCAGACCACACAGGGCCCGAGAGCCAGGGTAGAACAGTGGATTTAGCTTAAGGACATGCTGAGGCCATTGCAAAGTGTTGGTGGTTTGTTGTTGTTTGAAAACAGGGGAATGAGATGGTCTGGTTTTTAACAGATCACTCTGTATGAAGGAGAAATGAAGCAGAAAGAAAAAAAAAGATCACTTTGGCTGCTTTGTGGAGAAAACACTGCAAAGTGGGAAGAGGTCAAGGAAAAAAGCAAAGAGTCATTGGAGTGGTGCCTGAGGCTTTCCCATGACCTGGATGAAATATCCCTGAAAGTTATCCAGCTTTCTTTCCTCTCTGTCAATGCTGAAGAAGGGCTGCATGAACCAAGGGATGGATCGAGTCAAAGGGAGTGTCCTACAGAGTGAGAACTGAGGAGTGTTTGCCCTGCTTGAGAGACAGTGGCCCTGGAGGACCGACAGGTTTTGATGTCATAAGAGGTCTCCTTGGAGGGGCAGAAATGGATAATTTATTCTTCATAATGGAAGAACCAGCTGAGAGCCAGGCAAATAGCAGTCTCCCCTGCTGACCCACATCCCCCTGCAGTACCGCCCCCTTTCTCTGCCCCCTTCCCAAACCACTCTACTTCCTTCCTCCCATTCCCTCCTGAACCTACTGAAATTAGGCTGTCATCCCCATCACTCCACTGAAATTGCTCAAAGACCTCCACACTGCCAAAACCAATGGTCATCCCAGTCCTCAACTTACTCAACTGATCAGCAACATCTGACAGAGCTGATCCCTCTCCCCTTCTAATACCACTTTCTCCTTTGGGCATCCTTGTTTTCTCCTCCTTCCTCCATGACCATTCCATCTGCCTTCCTGTCTCCTGAGCCCTAAATAAAAGCTCCCTAGGCTAGATCCCTGGACCGTTCCTCTAACCACACACATTCTCTCAATGATACTATAGAGGCCTGTACCTTTAAATGTCATCTATTAACGGATGTCTCCCAATTTGATATTCCCATCCTACACCACTCCACTGACTCTGGGACCCCTTTATCCAGCTCATATATATATATATATATATATATATATATATAGAGAGAGAGAGAGAGAGAGAGAGAGACAGAGAGAGAGAGAGAGAGAGACAGAAAGAAAGCGAGCCGGAGTCTCACTCTGTCGCCCAGGCTGGAGTGCAGTGGCGTGATCTCAGGCTCACTACAACCTCCGCCTACCACACCCGGCTACCAACTCCTATTTGACAGCTCCTCTTAGACACCCAACTGGCACCTCAAATTTAACATGCCCCCAATAAAACTCCTGCTCTTCCTCCCCAAAATTACTCCACCCACAATCTTCCGCAACTCAGTAAATAGCAACCAATCTTCCACACATTGTAGAAGTTCACTGTCTGTCTTCTGCACAAGAATGTAACATCCATGAGCGCAGGATTCACTGCTGAATCACCAGGGCAGTGATACAGCAACAGTAGAGGTCTTGAACTCCTGGCCTCAAGTGATCTGCCCGCTTCAGCCTCCCAAAGTGCTGGGATTGTAGGCATGAGCCACCACACCCAGCCCTCCAGCTCTTTTAAATAAGCATCCTCCATGAAGAATTTCTGCAAATCATCAAGGTGTTAATTGCTATATGCTGAATGTACACAAGCCCCTACCAGTCTGAGAGTCCTGTGTAAGTCATTTTCTCTTTCAAATCCTGATGAAAAGGGGATTCACAGAGAATCCAAACCACAGCCTGCAGCCTTCCTCATGCTTCTGCTTCACTGCTGAGCCAGCCACTGGGCATGGCGTGTACTGCTGTCAACCACCAAAATACCAGACTCAGTCAGAACACTGCTGTCCACTGTTCTACAGAAAATCAGCAGCTATTTCCAAGGTTCCCACAGAGCCACATGGGGCCCCTAGTGACACAGTTCTTTCGTTTCTTCCCAGGAGACAGGGCTTTCAAGAGAGTAAGAGAGTAGGGGTAAGGGTACACCGTGGCACATCTCTCATGGCATCTGCCATCAAGGAACGCTCTAATGTATAATCATCTAGTCTGGTCCTCTCAGCCAGATGTCATCTTCACTTACGTTGATTTTCTCTCAGGGACCTGTTCATGTTTTTCTCTCCTCTAGCAAAGACATCTTTGAGGACCTCTAGCCCACGGGACAAGCCTATACACGTCTGAACCCTAAATGAGAACACAGACCATTTGGCTTCTTTCTCACAAGGCTCCTGAACCTCATACAAAACAACAGGACTGGATAGACATTTGTGTTCAGGGTTTGTGAACATTCCAGGAGGGGCAATAATTCCACAAAAACTGTGAGACACTAAAGGGGCAGTCTGCACAAGTACACAGAGGCTTACACCACAAATTCTTTTTTTTTTCTTTTTTTTTTTCAGACAGTCTCACTCTTGTTGCCCAGGCTGGAGTGCAGTGGTGCAATCTCGGCTCACTGCAACCTCCACCTCCTGGGTTCAGGCAATATTTCAGGTGACACTCAAGCCTCCCGAGTAACTGGAATTACAGGCATACATACCTGGCTAATTTTTGTATTTTGGGGAGAGATGGAGTTTCACCATGTTGGCCAGGCTGGTCTCGAACTCCTGACCTCAAGGGATCCGCCCGCCTTGGCCTTCCAGAGTGCTGGGATTACAGGCATGAGCCACCGTACCCGGCCTGGAACACCACAAATTCTTATTTCTGACCCAGCTAAAAATATCCTGTTACATGCTTGAATGGGCACTGAATTATTTAGGGAGGACTAAACAGCCAAATCAAAACTCACCAAGAATTCTGTGACTTAAAAAACACATAAATTTGTCTCCTATGAAAGAGTTCCACAATATACTACTTAGGCAGGCATGCAACTCGGCTCCATAGAGTCATCAGGAATCCAGGCTGATGGTGGCTCTTCTGCCTTTGATAAGTAGCTTCCGAGGTCACTCCAGTCATCACCATTTCATCTGGTAAGAAAGTAGGCAAAGGTGTGAAGGAGTGGGCAGGAGTTTCACAGGTCAGTCATGTAAGTGGCACACACACTTCCTCTTATATTCAGCTGGTCACATGGCCACACCTGGCTGCAAAGGAGACTGGGAAACGTAGTCCATGGCAGAGCAGCCACACACCATTCACAGCTGACAGCAAACTATAGCCCAAGGGCCGAATCTACCAGCTCTTGGTTTTGCAAAGTTGTTTTTTGTTTTTGTTTTTTTTCTGCCATATACAAACATATTTTTATATGAAATTATATAAAATACAGAAAGAGGCACAACGAAGGTATGCAGTTAGAAAGCAGGATGGTGGTTACCCTTACAGAGTAAGGAGGTGATCAGAAAGCAGCATGAAGCTTCTCGGGTGCTTTTTTTCCTTAATTTGAATCCTGGCTCTACTACTTACTGGCTAGTGACTTGGGGAGCTATATGAAAACCTCTCTCTGCATCAGTTTCCTCATCTGTAAAATAGGGATTAAAAATAGTACCGACCCCATCAGGTTGTCAGAAAATTGCCTGGCATACAATGACCTCTAAATAATACACGATGAGCTCTATTAGTTATTTTCTCTAGACAGTTATATTCTTAAAACCAGGGTGATTATCAAAAAAGGACATTAGATTTATCCATCACTTTGTGTATTTTTTAAAAAAGAACATGTTCATATATTATAAATAAAAATCAATCTTGTAATATGAACATTAAGCAAAAGACAAGCACTGCTCTTTAGTTGTATGTGCATCTGAGCCTAAGATTAGGTTTTATTATAAAAATGTAAGTATAATTTTTTTAATAGTAAACAACTCAAGCCTAGCAAAAATACTATTGCTACTCAGTGAGAAAGCATATTTATATATTTAAAAAGCTAAGTGATTTGTACAAGGACACCTAGACAGAAAAGTAAACTTAGAATGAGGTTTCTGATAATGAAGGTTATTGTTCTTCCTCTCTATAAATAGACAGAATATTCAAGCAGACAACGAACAGGGCACAGATGATAACAGAACCCTGACCCCCAGCTCGGTGGCGATCAGCATGGAGAGATCAGGACATGGTCAAAAATTGCAGGCTTCCCCATGTTGTTGTTCTTACTTTCAACTTGGAACCAGACAGAGAAAACCAAACATGCTCCTTCAACCAATCACTTAGGATGTCCAGCTTCTAGTTGGAAAAAGAAAACCATGTTTTTCCTTAACTTCCTAAGTTGATAGTTGGAGCAGAGTCTATTGCGGAGGCTGTAAGTCCAAGATCAGGGCTGAGCAGATTATGTTGTCTGGTGAGGACTTGGTCTCTGCTGTGAAGATGGCTCTGATAGGTGGAGGAGCACCAGGGCTCTTGTGTTGCACGAACTGGATAAAACGACACGGACACAGGTGGAGTGGATTTAAGGAGCAGTGTGTCTAATAGGCAAGAAAGAAGAGAGAAGAAAGAAGGAAAAAGCTCCCCTGTACAGACACAGAGGGAGGAGGGCTCCAAAGACAAGAGAGGAGACCCAGGTTTTGCAAAGTTTTATTGGAGCTCAGCCACACCTATTCATTTACATATTGTCTGTGGCTGCTCTTTTCGGCTACAAAGGCAGAGTCGAGTAGTTGTGGCAGAGGCCTTATGGCCTGCAAAGTCTAACATTTACTGTTTGGTCATTTACAGAAAACATTTGCCAACACCTGCTCTAGAAAAAGAAGAGAATGGGCCAGGTGCAGTGGCTGAGGCCTGTAATCCCAGCACTTTGGGAGGCTGAGGCAGGGGGGATCACTTGAGGCCAGAGTTTGAGACCAGCCTGGCCAACATGGTGAACCTCTGTCTCTACTATAATAAAAACAAACACAAAAAAAATTAGCCAGGTGTGGTAGCGCACCTGTAATCCCAGCTACTCAGGAGGCTAAGGCACGAGAATTGCTTGAACCTGGGAGGTGAAGGTTGCAGTGAGGTGAGATCGCGCCATTGCACTCCAGTCTGGGTAACAGAATGAGACTCTGTCTCGAAAAAAAGAAAGAAAAGGAAAGGAAAAAGGAAAAGGAAAGAAAAGAAAAGAGAATGGATTTAAAGGTGGGACAATCAGCAGTCTACAGTTTCACAATTCATCTTGGGGCCAGGCATGGTGGCTCACGCCTGTAATCCCAGCACTTTGGGAGGCCAAGGCAGGTGGATCTCTTGAGGCCAGGAGTTCAAGACCAGCCTGGCCAACATGGTGAAACCCTGTCTATTAAAAATACAAAAATTAGCCAAGTGTGGTGGTGCACGCCTGTAATCCCAGCTAATGGGGAGGCTGAGGCAGGAGAATCGCTTCAACCCGGGAGGCAGAGGTTACAATGAGCTGAGATCACAACACTGCACTCCAACCTGGGCAACAGAGTGAGACTCTGTCTCAAAAAATAAAAAATTTTAAAAATTCATCTTGGAAATTCTTATGAAGACACATAAACAAAAACATTTATTGTAGCTTTTTTTTGGCATAACAAGAAGCAAAAAACAACTTATAAAGGACTTAAATTATGGACCATATGTATCGCAGAATACAATGTAGCCTTTTAAAAGAATGTAGATATTTTCTCATTCTTGTTGATTTTCCAATCAATATGTACCAATCAGAAAACATCCAAATATATTAACTTTAAAAAGTAAAATGTATTTTTCTTTGTTTAGTGAAGGGAAAAAAAGTAAAATACAGAACAATATATTTAGGATGCTACCATTTGTTGGGGTGGGGGGGAAAACAGAATTTAATATATAATACACACCTATATGTTTACACAGAAAATTCCTGGAAAGAAGGATATAAAATAAACTGAAAAAGAGGTTATTTCTGGGTGGGAACATCAGAAAATTGGAGGACAAAGCAGGAGGGAAGTTTACTTTTCACCAAATACTCTTTTATACATTTTGAATTGGTACAATGTACATGGTACCATCTATTTTTTAATTAATTAAAAATTAAACCAAGAAAAACACACAGAAAGGTTTGCATTTACTACCATTGCTAACCAACTCCTCTTCTGAAAGACATGATTTTCTTAAAAGCTCCAATAATATCTTCAGTCAGGGATAGCCAGTTCTACTGAGCTGAGAACCATTTTATATTTTCGTATTTGCTTCCCAACTCCTTGGTGTGTCAGGTTCTCAGAGATACTCTGTTTCTGTTGCTTTCATAGTCAATTTACAAATTCTGCTTTAGGTTGGGCACGGTGGCTCATGCCTGTAATCCCAGCACTTCGGGAGGCCGAGGCAGGTGGATCATGAGGTCAGGAGATAGAGACCATCCTGGCTAACACGGTGAAACCCTGTCTCCACTAAAAATACAAAAAAAAATTAGCCAGGCGTGGTGGCGGGCACCTGTGGTCCCAGCTACTCAGGAGACTGAGGCAGGAGAATGGTGAGAACCTGGGAGGTGGAGCTTGCAGTGAGCCAAGATGACTCCACTGCACTCCAGCCTGGGCGATAGGGCGAGACTCCATCTCAAAAAAAAAATTTTTTTGCTTTAGTCAGCCAGGTACTATGGTTCACACTTGTAATCCCAGCATTTTGGGAGGCCGAAGTGGGTGGATCACTTGAGGTCAGGAGTTCGAGACCAGCCTGGCCAACATGGTAAAATCCTGTCTCTACTAAAAATACAAAAATTAGCCAGGCGTGGTGGTGCATGCCTGTAATCCCAGAAACTCAGGAAGCGGAGGCAGGAGAGTCATTTAAATCTGGGAGATGGAAGTTGCAGTGAGCCAAGATTGTGCCACTGTACTCTAGCCTGGGCAACAGAGCAAGACTGCATCTCAAACAAAAACTAGCAAACAAACAAAATTCTACTTTAGTCCCCTGCTTTTCTTGAAATATCCTCTTTCCAAACAGAAAATCCTCTCACACATGTTGAATATTAAGAGAAAGAAATCTGACCTCAAAGAAAAATTGTCTTAGTTTGGGTTCAAAAAAAAGAAAGAAAAAAGTTTAAATAGAAAAATTAAGCACAGAGACAAACAAATAACAGTTCCTAAGCCTGATAAACAACTCTGAAGAACAACCTTGTAAGAAAACCTATCTTTCAGTTAAAAATGACAGAATTCCAACTCGCACAAGCTGAAGAGAAAAAGGAATCCACCGGTTCACAGAACCAGGAAGTGCAGGCCGGATGCGAGGGCTCACACCTGCAATCTCAGCACTTTTGGAGGCCAAGGTGGGCGGATTGCTTGAGTCCCAGAGTTCAAGACCAGCCTGAGCAACATGCCAAAACCCCATCTCTACTAAAAATATAAAAATTAGCTGGGCACTGTGGCGCACCTATAGTCCCAGCTACTCAGAAGGCTGAGGTGGGAGGATCGCTTGGGCCTGGGAGGCGGAGGTTGCGGTAAGCAGAGATCACACCAGTGCTCTCCAGCCTTGGTGACAGAGCCAGACAGTCTCAAAAACAAAAAAGGTGGGCTTGGCTTCAAGCACAGATCAATCTGATACAGACCAGGCAAGCCCCAAAGTAGGGCTGAGCCCATGAGACTTCTTGGCTTTGCCAAGGAAAGAATTCAAAGGCAAGCTGAAGGTGAAAGAAAACAGCTTTATTGAAGCGGTAGTGTACTGTGACTGCTGCTGCAGAGCAGGTTTACCCTGTAGGCAGAGAGGAGCAGCTCAGGGCAGTCTGGCAGTCACATTTATACCTACCTTTAATAACACGCAAATTTGGCTGGGTGCGGTGGCTCACGCCTGTAATCCCAGCACTTTGGGAGGCCGAGCTGGGCAGATTACCTCAGGTCAGGAGTTTGATACCAGCCTAGTTAGCACGGCAAAACCCTGTCTCTATTAAAAATACAAAAATTAGCTGGGCATGGTGGTATGCGCCTGTAATCCCAGCTACTCGGGAGGCTGAGGCAGGAGAATCACTTGAACCTGGGAGGCAGAGGTTGCAGTGAGCCGAGATCATGCCACTGCACTCCAGCCTGGGCGATAGAGTGAGACTTTGCCTCAAAATAAATAAGTAAATAAAAATAACATGCAGATTAAAGGGCAGTTTATGCAGAAATTTCTAGGGAAGGAGGCCGGGCGCGTTGGCTCATGCCTGTAATCCCAATACTTCAGGAGGCGAAGGCGGGCAGATCACCGGAGGTCATGAGTTCAAGACCAGCCTGGCCAACGTGGTAAAACCCCGTCTCTACTAAAATACAAAAATTAGCTGGGCGTGGTGGCGCATACCTGTAATCCCAGCTACTCAGGAGGCTGAGGCACAAGAATCACTTGAACCTGGGAGGCGGAGGTTATAGTGAGCCGAGATCATCCCACTGCACTCCAGCCTGGGTGACAGAGCAAGACTCTGTCTCTAAATAAATAAATAAATGGTTACATTTGTACCCTCCATAGCGTAAGGTGGAGGATTCGCATTAAATGTCAGTTTCTTTTTTTTTTTTTTTTCTCAGATGGGGTCTTGATCTGTCACCCAGGCTGGAGTGCAGCAGCATGATCTCAGCTCACTGCAACTTCCACCTCCCAGGTTCAAGCAATTCTGCCTCAGCCTCCCAAGTAGCTGGGATTACAGGCGTCCGCCACCACACCCAGCTAATTTTTGTATTTTTAGTAGAGACAAGGTTTCACCATTTTGGCCAAGCTGGTCTCAAACTCCTGACCTCATGATCTGCCCACCTAGGCCTCCCAAAGTACTGAGATGACACGCGTGAGCCACCATGCCCAGCCGATAGTTTCTTAATAAGTAGAAAGCTCATCTAAGAACAAAAGGTCAGACATCCTTGCTATAGGAAGTTGTTCATTTTTAAAGCGGAATCATGAGAACATGAGAGCTGGTACTATATGCCAGTGTAATGCCAAATATCTTTCATTTGGAATGATATGATTAAAGCCAAATGACCAAGATGTCTTCCAGAAGGCACATGTAATAAATATATTTTAAAGCCCTGGTTCTCATTACAATTGAGGCATATTTAGGTATTTCAGATCATCAAGGGTGACACGAAAATCTTTAAAACAAAATTAATGTTAAATCAATTTTATTTAAAGCCATAAATAAATAAGCCAATTAACACTCAAGTCTGAGAGGGCTGCAATCTTTTTAACAATATCATAGTCCAAAAAGACTAATACTTATTGCTGATTCAGCTCACAATATTACCCCTTTCCAGACAACAGCACATTCAAATGTTCAAGAAAACATTTTATGGGCACCTTTTATGGGCATTTGAGATTCACAGAGCAATGGGCCATGGCCCTGCCCTCAAGGAGCTTACAATGTAGCTGGAGAGACACAAAACATCCAGAACAGACATGAGGGGCTGGCTCTACCTCCACACCTCTATCTGAACAAAAACGATTACTGGCTTAAGTCCTCATGTTTTAACACATGAGCCACAGGAATATCTTAGCAAGTACGCACTTTATCAAGTTTCAATTTGACATGTCAAAACAAAAGTTTTTATGTTGTTCATTTATATTTGTATTCACTCAGATTTCCACTCAATCAAATTAAAAGAGAAAGACATAATTCCAAGCCAACTGTACCATAATGTTTGCTGTCCTCGATGAAAGGATAGCTTGCTTGTTCATGTCCTAGAATTTCTCCGCAGTTCCACATCTTGAGGCCAAGTTCAGCAGTTTTTACTGCCAAACCGATGTGTAAATTCGGATAGTGTGTAGACAGCACCCCATCCTACCTTGGGATCCATACTGATGAAATCGTTCAGGTTCATTTTGGAATCTAAAAAAATATATGAAAAAATGTCCACTGAAAACACAATTTTGGTTTAACAGCAATAAAACAATGCAGAAGACGAAAAGTAGGTAAAATTATTCAAATGGATAAGGGCTCAATGTCACTTCTGTGGTTTTCTTGCCTTGAATGTATAACTTCAATCCAATCATGACAAAACACACACACTCAAACTGAGGGAAACAGAGTATCAGCAAAGAGGGGACTACACAGAGTCAGAGCTCCAAAGATCAGCAGAGGGGACCCCCTGAGTCTTTGGCTAAGTACTGATCTTCTCTTCTATGGAACGAAACTTCATGAGGCCAGGGAAAGAAGCACCAAGAAGGGGTGGGTCTAATAATCCCTAGAACTTCCACAGGGCTAGAAATAATTCATGTCACCATCAGCCAGAGTGGAGAGAACTCGTAACATGCAGCGTTCAGTAGCATCCTCAGAAGGGTCACGTCAGAGTAGGGGGGCTAAATTAGCCCTCGATGAAAGGCTGCTCTGAGCCAAGCACAGTGGCTCACACCTGTAATCTCAGCACTTTGGGAGGTCGAGGCGGGCAGATCACTTGAGGTCAGAAGTTAAGGGAACAGCCTGGCCAACATGGTGAAACCCCATCTCTACTAAAAATACGAAAATTAGCTGGGTATGGTGGCACACCTCTCTAATCCCAGCTACTCAGGAGGCTGAGACAGGAGAATTGCTTGAACCTTGGAATTGGAGGGTGTAATGAGCCAAGATCATGCCACTTCACTCCAGCCTGGGCAACAAAGCAAGGCTTTGTCTCAAAAAAAAAAAAAATAAAGAAAGAAAGAAACGCTACTCTGAACCTTCACTCAAAAAGATTAAAAGCAGCCAGGCGTGGTGGCTCACACCTATAATCCCAGGACTTTGGGAAGCTGAGACGGGTGGATAACTTGAGGTCAGGAGTTCGAGACCAGCCTGGCCAACGTGGTAAAACCCCATCTCTACTAAAAATACAAAAATTAGCTAGGTGTGGTAGTGGGTGCCTAGAATCTGAGCTACTTGGGAGGCTGAGACAGGAGAATCGCTTGAACCCAGGAGGCAGAGGTTGTAGTGAGCCAAGATTGTGCCACTGCACTCCAGCCTGGGCAACAGAGCAAGACTCTGTCTCAAAAAAAAAAAAAAAAAAGGAGTTAATCCTGGCCAGCGTGGTGGCTCATGCCTATAATCTCAGTATTTTGGGAGGCCAAGGTAGGAGCTATATACTGAGACCCTATCTTGATTTAAAAAAAAAAGAGTCAATTCCATAACTAAATCCATCATACCCAATAATGCATGTATCTAAAACATGCATTAATTTAAAGTCTGTTTTCTTTTTTTTTTGAGACAGAGTCTCCCTCTGTCACCCAGGCTAGAGTGCAGTGGTGCAATCTTGGCTCATTGTGACCTCCACCTCCCAGATTCAAGCGATTCTCCTGCCTCAGCCTCCTGAGTAGCTGGGATTACAGGCGTGCACCACCACGCCTGGCTAATTTTTGGTTTATATGGGCCGGGCACAGTAGCTCACCCCTGTAATCCCAGCACTTTGGGAGGCCAAGGTGGAAGGATCACCTGAGGCCAGGAGTTCAAGACCAGCCTGGCCCACATGGCAAAACCTCATGTCTACTAAAAATATAAAAACTAGCCAGGTGTGGCCAGGCACGGTGGCTCATGCCTGTAATCCCAGCACTTTGGGAGGCCGAGGCAGGCAGATCACGAGGTCAGGAGATCGAGACCATGCTGGATAACATGGTAAAACCCCATCTCTACTAAAAATACAAAAAAAAAAATTAGCCGGGCGTGGTGGCGGGCGCCTGTAGTCCCAGCTACTCAGGAGGCTGAGGCAGGAGAATGGCATGAACCCTGGAGGTGGAGCTTGCAGTGAGCCGACATTGCACCACTGCACTCCAGCATGGGTGACAGAGTGAGACTCCATCTCAAAAAAAAAAAAAAACAAAAAAAAACTAACCAGGTGTGATGGTGCATGCCTGTAATCCCAACTAATCCAGAGGCTGAGGCATGAAAATTGCTTGAACTCAGGAGATGGAGGTTGCAGTGAGCTGGGATTGTGCCACTGCACTCCAGCCTGGGCGACAGAGTCTCAACAAAAAAAAAAAAAAAAAAAAGAAAGAAAATTGGGCTGGCAGTGCTCACCTCGGCAGCCCATATAGTAATTGGGCTGGCAAAAGCCCAGCACAAAACAGCATCCAGTGACTAGTAGTCATTAAAACCAAAGGAATTGCCCCAGCCAGACCAGGGCTGACAAGGGGTTCACTAAATGCCGGCTATGCACTAGGTTCTGTCTTAGGTGCTCACGTCTTGAGGGGAAACAGGCCCTGTAGAGCAGGTTGCTGTAGATGCTAAGGCAGACCCCTCAAGCCCTCTCCTTACCAGGAAGCTTCCCCAGTTCTCACACTGAGGCCAGGAAGCAGCTCTGTGTACTGATAAGCAATTCCAATATAAATTTTTTAAATTATGACAGCTTTTCATAGAGAGCCTCAAAAATCAGAGTTTGAACCCTCTCTTAGTGTTCAGTCCCCTCAAATATACTAAATGTATTTTTTACTTTCTTCCTTGTTAAACTATTTTTTCTTTCTCTTTTTTTTTTTTGAGATGGAATCTCACTCTTGTCACTCAGGCTGGAGTGCAGTGGTGCAATCTCGGCTCACTGCAACCTCTGCCTCCCGGTTCAAGCAATTCTCCTGTCTCAGTCACCCAAGGAGCTGGGACTACAGGCACACACCACCACACCCAGCTAACTTTTGTATTTTTAGTAGAGACAGAGTTTCACTACATTGGTCAGGCTAGTCTCAAACTCCTGACCTCAGGTGGTCCACCCACCTCAACCTCCCAAAATGCTGGGATTACAGGCATGAGCCACCACGCTCAGACCCTTGTTGAAGTACTAACACTACTGCCCTATTTTTCTGACATGCTGCAGAGCTCACAGAGCACTTTCACACAGACTGTATTATCCAGGTGTTGGGATGATCTCACCCCTAAGTGGGAATGTCGTGAATTACTTACAAACGTAAATAATGCTTCAAACTCATATGAATGCCAAACAATAGTAATAGGGTGAAGGACCCTTTATTTTCTTAAATGTCAGGAAATTATCAACCGGATTGATGCCTAAAAGCACATAAATGAGACAAGTGGTATAATAAAACCTGCTGGCGCTCACCTCCCTCTAATGCAGATTTTATTATATAGCCAAAGTGACATTTCACACATCATAAAGATGCAATGGGGATTTCTTTCACCATAGCACAAAACCCTACCATGGCAAGGTGCTACTAGTCCTGCTGTTAAATGACACAAGCATGCGAGTCTCCTGATGTTCAGTGTCTCTGCAGTAGCTATATCCAATAATCCAGCAGTTTGCAGGTGCCATGGTTCTGATCCTTAACACCCTTCCTCTCCCACGAGTTTTTATGCCTTCCAGTCCTATTCTCTGTGCCTTCATTTCTGAATCTAATACACACACAGAAGTAGTATTTCCTATGACCTCCTTATCATTCACGGAATTTTTTTTTTTTTTTTTTTGAGATGGAGTCTCGCTCTGTCACCCAGGCTGGAATGCAGTGGCCCGATCTCGGCTCACTGCAAGCTCCGCCTCCTGGGTTCATGCCATTCTCCTGCCTCAGCCTCCCGAGTAGCTGGGACTACAGGCGCCCGCTACCATGCCCAGCTAATTTTTTGTATTTTTAGTAGAGACAGGGTTTCACCGTGTTAGCCAGGATGGTCTCGATCTCCTGACCTCGTGATCCGCCCATCTTGGCCTCCCAAAGTGCTGGGATTCATTCATGGAGTTTTATTCAAAGAATGACCTGACTTTTGTCCTCCATTAAGGAAAAATGCTGATGTGTATGTGATCAATCAGAATCCCCCGAGAAGGCATCCTGGCTCACCTCCAGTCTCAATGCAGGGATACGGCGGCGGAGGCTCTCTCCAATTCCCACTGGAGTCTTTCATGTGAGATCGGTCAGAAGCAAAGTTCTTCAAATATGAATCTGCACG
The DNA here is from genome assembly GCF_028878055.3 of Symphalangus syndactylus. NCBI lineage: Eukaryota > Metazoa > Chordata > Mammalia > Primates > Hylobatidae > Symphalangus > Symphalangus syndactylus. The sequence goes on along the minus strand of NC_072429.2, from coordinate 122,280,735 downwards.
GATCACTCTAAATTTCCTGCAGAAAAATCAATATACACTCACATTAGGGAGGTGTCACGTTTAAAATTCTAACTCCATTTTTATATGGACTCATTTCCTATGACATGCACAAAACTACTCATGCATTTCTGTATGGTTAGTAACACAGGCAACTTTACTACATATTAGAGAAGCATAGGAAATGATCAACTAAAACCCGAAACAGAAAGGCAAAGGCACAAAATATATCTGGTTGCCTTGATTTACTCGATTTGTGTATCAAGGGCAACGGGCATGATTTGCTGATGCTGCTCTCACAGCCCTCTCAATAGTGACAGCACGAGGTATCCCCACAAAAACAAAAAGAATATAAGAAAAATCCCCAACCTGCTTGAAGTTAAATGTTTGAGATCTCATCACACAAAATTTTAAAAGAATGACAACCTTTTATATGATAGATAACTTTTAAAGCTTTAAAACATTTTGAATCTCCTGTGTTGCAAATACATCATTCTTAAACATCAACTTGGCCGGGCACGGTGGCTCACGCTTGTAATCCCAGCACTTTGGGAGGCTGAGGCGGGCGGATCACGAGGTCAGGAGATCGAGACCACGGTGAAACCCCGTCTCTACTAAAAATACAAAAAATTAGCCGGGCGTGGTGGCGGGCGCCTGTAGTCCCAGCTACTCGGAGAGGTTGAGGCAGGAGAATGGCGTGAACCAGGGAGGCGGAGCTTGCAGTGAGCCAAGATTGCGCCACTGCACTCCAGCCTGGGCGACAGAGCGAGACTCCGTCTCAAAAAAATAAAAAATAAAAAAAAATAAATAAACATCAACTCAATGGTGATGCCAGACGAGATCTTTACAAAACAATTGTCAAAAAAAAAAAAGAACCTCTGTGGAATCGTCAAATTCTTACTTCAGAAAATAAGTAAATCCATCCTGAATGTCCTCACCTCCTAAACTGTGGGTGAATGTCATCATCAGACTTAAAGGCATCTTCTACATAAGTGTCAAAGAGGCAGGGAAATGGCAAGACAGTATCAAGATCATAAATGAAGCTCTGTCCTCCACTTGAAACATGAAGCAAAACAACATGGTAATCCTAGAAGTAAAAGTTGCTGAAGTTAAACGAAGTTACTTCATAATGATGAAATCCCAGTATTCAGACACATACATTATCACTAAAAAGGATATAGGACTGCTACAGCCCTCCTTATAATAGCAAAATACAATAAAGCAAACACAACACCCTGAAAACATGAAAACAGACTAAATGTCCACAGATAGGGAAATGGTTAAATAATGGAAATGTTCATAGTCATTAAATGCACATCCTCTGAAACTGCAATTTTACCTCTAGGAAACTTTTTTTTTTTTTTTGAGATGGAGTCTTACTCTGTCACCCAGGTTGGAGTGCAATGGCATGATCTCAGCTCACTGCAACTTACACCTGCCAGGTTCAAGCAATTCTCTTGTGTCAGCCTCCCAAGTAGCTGGGATTGCAAGCGCACACCACGATGCCCAGCTAATTTTTTGTATTTTTAGTAGAGACAGGGTTTCATCATGCTGGCAAGGCTGGTCTCGAACCCCTGACCTCAGGTGATCCACCCGCCTCAGCCTCCAAAAGTGCTGGGATTACAGGCATGAGCCACCGCGCCTGGCCCCACCTATTTTTTTTATTGAGACAGAGTCTTGCTCTATCACCCAGGCTGGAGTGCAGTGGCATGATCTCAGTTCACTGCAACCTCCGCCTCCTGGGTTCAAGCGATTCTCCTACCTCAGCCTCCTGAGTAGCTGGGACTACAGACACCTGCCACCACGCCCAGCTAATTTTTGTATTTTTAGTAGAGATGGTGTTTCACCATGTTGGCCAGGCTGGTCTCCAACTTCTGGCCTCAAGTGATCCCCCCGCCTCAGCCTCCCAAAGTGCTGGAATTACAGGTGTGAGCCACAGTGCCGGCCCCACCTGCTATTTGTTAAAAGCTATCTGTATATAAAGACATACGTGCGCATTCAGAAGTACATTTGCATGCATGTGAATGCAAAGGAAAATGTCTGCAAGGATTTGCTCCAAACTAATAACAAAGGAGGCTTCTGGGGGTCAGCCTGGAGAGGGGAAGGAGGACTTTAATTTCTAGTTTGGAACCACTTTTGCAATTAAAAGAAAAATTATTTTTTAAAAAAAGAAGTTAGCCAAGCCTTCATCTGTAGCCACTAAGGGAGAAAGAAAAAGACAGCTTTTCCCACACAGCTCTGTCACGGTGTGGATGTTAATTCTCACCCTCACTCTCAGACTCAAGGTACTGCCCAACACCAGTGATGAGCTGAAAGGGATTTCAGGGAGGTGATCAAGGGACATGAGCAATGTGGTGCTCTGAGTTCTTTCAAAGAAAAACGCTCTCATAGAGAACAGCACTGTGAAATCAAAGCAACCTAGCAACATTAGTAATACCATCTTATATTTCTACAATATCTCAGAGTTTAAAAGGCATTTTCTTTCTCAAATATCATTCTACTTGAGCCCTGTATAAATCCTATGAGGCAAGAACAATACTTAAGACTAGGGATGCTGTGCCTTTAAAAGCCTGAGTGCTGCCTTTGGCTCTAAGTCTATCTTAGCAAAACAGAAAGATTCAAAAATGAATGCCTATTCTCTGGACTTCCCCAGATACATCCTATCCTCCATGACCCCAAACAGTCCACCACTGCCTCCCACTGGGTCTGCTCATGTCATTCCCCTCCATCTGCAGCAACCTTCTCTACCTCTTTCCACCACACAAGCTCCAGCTAAAGGCTTTCTTCCCACCAATCAATTTTTTATCTTCTCCTACCCCCTGCCAGAATCTCTGCCTTACCCAAATTCTGTTTCTCTCTTAACATCTTCTAACTCATATTACAGGTTTGTTGTTGTTGTTGTTTTGAGACAGAGTCTCTCTCATGTCACCCAAGCTGGAGCACAGTAGCATGATCCCGGCTCACTGCAACCTCCACCTCCGGGGTTCGAGCGATTTTCCCACCTCAGCCTCCCGAGTAGCTGGGATTACAGGCGTGCCACCACACCCAGCTAATTTTTGTATTTTTAGTAGAGATGGGGTTTCACCATGTTGACCAGGCTGGTCTCGAACTCCCGGCCTCAAGTGATCTCCCTGTCTCTGCCTCCCAAAGTGCTGGGATTACAGGTGTGAGCCACTGTGCCCAGTCCCATATCAGTTTTTTGGAACCACACACTCTCTATTCTATGTGAAAGACTGTGCTGCTGAACTGCAGATGCAAAGATGAAAAAGATAAGTTCTCACCCTCAACAAGTTCCCAGAGGGGGGAGGGGGGAGAGATGGCATAAGGAGATAAACCTAATGCTAAATGACGAGTTGACGGGTGCAGCACACCAACATGGCACATGTATACATATGTAACAAACCTGCACATTGTGCACATGTACCCTAAAACTTAAAGTATAATAATAAAATAAAATAAAATAAAAAAGAAGTTCCCAGAGAAGTGAATGGGAACCAGGTAAACTGCTGCAGGACATTGTGGAGAACAGAGAACGTCAGAGGCAGGAGAGCAATGCAGGCAGGAGCAGGTAAACGCCTGGTTCCAATCTCAGCCCCTCCCCTCGGCAGCCTCAGTCTCCTCTTTTATAAAATGGAGATAACTGGAGTATCTAACTCAAGAGTGTCCAACCTTTTAGCTTCCCAGGGCCACATTGGAAGAAGAAGAATTGTCTTGGGCCACACATAAAATACACTAACACTAACAATAGCTGATAAGCTAAAAAAAAAAAAAAAAAAAAAAATCACAAAAAAAATTTCATAATGTTTTAAGAAAGTTTACAAATTCGTGTTGGGCTGCATTTAAAGCTGTCTTGGGCCACATGCAGCCCACAGGCTGCAGGTTAGACAAGCTTGGTCTACCTCATAGTGCTGCTAGAAGCATTAGTGTGTAAATGGTCAATCTTTTAAAAGACAACCAAAGGCTGGGCATGGTGACTCATACCTGTAATTCCAGCACTTTGGGAGGCCGAGGTAGGTGGATCATATGAGGTCAGGAGTTCGAGACTAGCCTGGCCAACATGGTGAAACCCAGTCTCTACTAAAAATACAATAATGAGCCGGGTGTGGTGGTGTGCACTTGTAGCCCCAACTAGTCAGGAGGCTGAGGCACGAGAATCACTTGAACCCAGGAGAAGGAGGTTGCACTGAGCTAAGATCACGCCCCTGCACTCCAGCCTAGGCAACAGAGCAAGAATCTGTCTCAAAAACAAATAAATAAAAATAAAAAATTAAAGCCAACCAAGAAAGGAAGAGGACAGGAGCCCAATGGCCAAGGAGAGTTTCACAGAGGAAAGGACCCCATTGCAGAACCTTGCCTGATGGGGACAGCTTTCCAGAAAGAAGGTACAACTTGTGAAAAGGCATAAACAATGACTATTCACAACTCTCTAGTAAGTTCAGGTCCACATTCCTATACACTAGGCAGCTGAGGGACTGCAAAGGAAAAGCATTGGCCCAAAATTGCCTTCATGGCACAGATGAGGAGCCAAGGAATGCAGGCTTGAGCAGCGGCCTCACTCTCTGAGTTGGTTCAGTGTCTGTCCAGCTGCCAGGAAAAAACTGACTGTGCTAGGAACAGGGATGTCACCTACAGATGCCACTATCTGCTCCATGTTATTTGGTCTAAGATAGAAGCACTATAGGCATATTTTCTTTTAACTTTTTGTTTTGAAATTATTATAGGAGGACGGGCGCAGTGGCTCATGCCTGTACTCCCAGCAATTTGGGAGGCTAAGGTGGGTGGATCACTTGAGGTCAGGAGTTCGAGACCAGCCTGGCCAAAATGGCGAAACCCCATCTCTACTAAAAATAAAAAAATTAGCCAGGCGTGGTAGCACGTGCCTGTAATTCCAGCTACTCGGGAGGCTGAGGCAGAGGAATTGCTTAAACCTTGGGGAGCAGAGGTTGCAGTGAGCCAAGATCATACCATTGCACTCCAGCCTAGGTGACAGAGTGAGACTCCATCTCAAAAAAAAATACATAAATAAAATTTAAAAAAAGAAATTATTATAGGAATGATTTTTTTGAGATGAAGTCTCACTGTATCGCCCAGGATGGAGAGCAGTGGTACGATCTCGGCTCACTGTAACCTCTGCCTCCCAGGTTCAAGCAATTCTCCTGCCTCAGGCACCCGAGTAGCTGGGACTACAAGCGCCCGCCACCATGCCTGGCTAATTTTTGTATTGTTAATAGAGACGGGGTTACAGCATGTTGATCAGGCTGGTCTCGAACTCCTGACCTCAGGTGATCTGCCTGCCTCTGCCTCCCAAAGTGCTGGGATTACAGGTGTAAGCCACCATGCCCAACCTGAAATTATTATAGGAATGATTTTAAATGGCTAATGTGGCAGACATATTTGTGATGTCATAGACTTTTATCCATTTAGCACAGGAAGGGACTTTGGCAATATATAGTCTGGCTACACATTAGAATTATCCAGAGACTGTGTTAACAATGTAGTTTTCTGATTTAGTAAATCTAGAAAGGGGTTCAGGATTTAGTGTTCTCAAATTTTTCTCACTACTACTCACTGGTGTCTCTGCTCACTCAGCGAGGCCTACCCATGCCCTACAACAGGACAGCAGCGAGGCAAAGCAAAACCTGCCAGGGGGTGTGGGGAGACTTCTTGCAACAGGATTCCCCACCCTGAGCTGCCCTGAGATGTGTAAGGCTACAGGTCCTTCCCCTCCAAGTTTCCCTAGGATGGGGAGTAAGACCACGACTCAAAATCAGCTAAGCTGTTCAGCAACAGAGATGATTTCTTGTGCATGGGACCATCTGTAACAGGGGTTAGATACCACTGCTAACAGTAACTGCCAACACTTCCTGAGTACCAGTAGCAGACACCAGGAAGATGCTTCCTGTGCATTATCTCATTTAAGCCTCACGACACCACTGACCAGGGGGAGACACTGAAGAGAGAGGGTAAATAACCTACCCGGATCCCACAGCGGACCAATGAGAGGCCTGGGACTTAAACCCAATATGCCTGACTCCAGAGGCCGTGCTCCTAACCCCAGAGCTGAGGGGCTTGGGTTTTCATGCAAGAGCAGCTTTCACGCAAGATCACCTGCTGGCAACGGAACTGAGAACGTCAGATCTGTGAGGCCAGGGGTTTTAATCTGTTTTTAGCCTGGCATATAAAACACACTCAATATATACATGTTAAATACATGAGTGAAGCCAATCAAATGATACATAATTTTAAATAAATACCCAGAAACTAGTAGTTTGTTACATTTCATCAATGTCGCTTTCCTTTCACTTTGTTTTTGTGTTTATTAGCATAAAAACTCTGTTGGTTTTTTTTTTTTTTTTGAGATGGAGTTTCATCCTTTTTGCCCAGGCTGGAATGCAATGGCACGACCTTGGCTCACTGCAACCTCTGCCTCCCGGGTTCAAGCAATTCTCCTGCCTCAGCCTCCCGAGTAGCTGGGATTACAAGCACACACCATCACATCCAGCTAATTTTTGTATTTTAGTAGAGACGGGGTTTTACCATGTTGACCAGGCTGGTCTAGAACTCCTGACCTCAGGTGATCCACCCACCTCGGCCTCCCAAAGTTCTGGGATTATAGGCATGAGCCACCGTGCCCAACCCTGGCCTCCATTCTTTAGGGGAACAGGTTAAAGTGACATGCAGATGTGTACTAAAAAGGACCCAGGTGTGGCCGGGCGCGGTGGCTCAAGCCTGTAATCCCAGCACTTTGGGAGGCCGAGGCAGGTGGATCACGAGGTCAGGAGATCGAGACCATCCTGGCTAACACAGTGAAACCCCGTCTCTACTAAAAAATACAAAAAATTAGCCGGGCGTGTTGGCGGGCGCCTGTGGTCCCAGCTACTCGGGAGGCTGAGGCAGGAGAATGGCGTGAACCCAGGAGGTGGAGGTTGTGGTGAGCCGAGATCGCGCCACTGCACTCCAGCCTGGGGGACAGAGAAAGACTCCGTCTCAAAAAAAAAAAAAAAAAGGACCCAGGTGTGAGACCCAGTTCTGCCACTGACCATGCGACTCTGAGCTACTCACTTTGCTCTGCTGTGTTTATTTCTTCCCTGAAAAATAAAGGGGTGGGAGTAGATCTGTATTTTTCAAATGCCAGTCATGTTCACCTTGGAGTTCATCAAGAACACTAACTCCTGAACCCCTCTATAGATTTACTAAATCGGAAAACTACATTATTTATTTATTTATTTAATGAGACAGGGTCTCTCTCTGTCACCCAAGCTGGAGTGCAGTGGCGCAATCTCAGCTCACTGCAGCCTCCACCTCCCAGGTTCAAGCAATTCTCCTGCCTCAACCTCCCGAGTAGCTGGGACTACAGGTGCGTGCCACCACGCTCAGTTAATCTTTGTATTTTTTTTTTAGTAGAGATGGAGTTTTGCCATGTTGGCCAGACTGGCCTCGAATTCCTGGCCTCAAGTGATCCACCTACCTCAGCCTCTCAAAGTGCTGGGATTACAGGCATGAGCCACCGCGCCCGGCCTAATATTTGTATTATTATTAGAGATGGGGTTTCGCCATGTTGGCCAGGCTGGTCTTGAACTCCTGGCCTCAAGTGATCCGTCCGCTTTGGCCTCCCAAACTGCTGGGATTATAGGTGTGAGCCACCACGCCCAGCCAAAAACTACATTTTTAACAGTCTCCGGATAATTCTAATGTGTAGCCAAAGTTCCTTCCTGTGCTAAATGTTAAGAGTCTAGATCACAAGTATATCCACCATTTAAAATCATTCCTATAATAATTTCAAAACAAAAAGTTAAAAGAAAATATGGCTACAATGTTTCTACCTTAGACCAAATAACATCTATTCTCAAAAGGTCAACTTATTAATTACTGTAGCCTTTCTCTACTGCTTAGGTCACTTCTGCTTTACTAAAACATACAGAACACTAAGGGGTTACAAGTCATAATGTATCAATACTCTCTGTATTAACTGTCTTACCCAGATCACAGGTCCATCTCCAGGTCTCGCCTGTTGTTTCCAGATAGGTATCTACAAAATACAATACATTTCATAAGCCATACCTTCATACCTTCAGTTAAACCACTACTAAATTATTTTCCCTTTTTCTTTTTGAGACAGGATTTTTTTTTTTTTTTTTTTTTTTGAGACAGAGTCTTGCTCTGTCACGCAGGCTGGAGTGCAGTGGCACAATCTGGGCTCACTGCAACCTCTGCCTCCCAGGTTCAAGCCATTCTCCTGCCTCATTTTCCCAAGTAGCTGGGATTACAGGCATGCGCCACCACACCCGGCTACTATTTTATATTTTTTTGATAGACAAAGGGTTTCACCATGTTGGCCAGGCTGGTCTCAAACTCCTGATGTCAGGTGATCTGCCCACCTCGGCCTCCCAAAGTGCTGGGATTACAGGCGTAAGCCACTGCGCCCGGCCAAGACAGGATCTTGCGATGCTGGAATGCACTCTTGCTGGAGTGCAGTGGCTACTCACAGGTGCCATTATAGTACACTGCAGCCTTGAACTCTTGGCTTCAAGTGATCTGCCCGCCTCAGCCACCTCCCAAGTAGCTGGGACTACAGGCACGTGTCATTGTACCTGGCTACTACTAAATTATTTAAAGCAAAACATACATGAGAAATAAAATATTTTTAAGTATGCAAAAATCAAGGTGAAGGAATGAATGAAGAGGAAGAAATCTAAATCCTTCTAAGTATCCCCAACAATGAAAGCTCTCAAGAGCACAAGTTACTGTATAATGGTCTTCAGAGAGTGAAAAGGGATCTGAACTAGGAATCAGAAGTCCTGGCAGGTATCAAATCTTGCTTTCCCATTTAATTATTCATAGGGCCACCCTAAGTCTTAATTTCCTCATCTATAAAATGAAGAAAGTTGTCCAAACCTTGCCTGCTTCACAGGGCTCCCATTGGGATCAAATGAGATGATACCTGCAAACGTGTTTTATAAAATATGAAGGGCTTACTTTTTCTAATTCTTCATATAAGTTGACTGTAGTTCTATTTAAACTCCAGAGACAAATCCTTACTTTAAAACTGAGAGTATGCGTCTCTAAGCTATTAAAAAAAAGCCTACATCTTCCATCTTGAATTTAAAAAAAGAAAAAAAAATGGCCAGGCACAGTGGCTCATGCCTGTAAATCCCAGCACATCAGGAGGCCAAGGCAGACAGGTCACCTGAGGTCAGGAGTTCAAGACCAGACTGGCCAACATGGAGAAAGCCTGTCTGTACTGAAAATACAAAAATTAGCCGGGCATGGTGGTGGGCACCTGTAGTCCCAGCTACTCGGGAGCCTGAGGCACAAAAATCACTTGAACCTGGGAGGCAGAGGTTGCAGTGAGCCGAGATCGCGCCATTGTGCTATATAGCCTGGGCGATGGAGTGAGACTCCGTATCAAAAAAGAAAAGAAAAAACAAACAAAAAAACACATCTACATTAATACCTAAAGAAAAGGGACTTTATCTGTGTAGACCATCACATATTTCCTTACCTAAAGTAAGGGACTAAGCTGGGCATGGTGGCTCACGCCTGTACTCCCAGCACGTTGTGGGGTTGAGGTAGGAGGATCACTTGAGGCCAGGAGTTCGAGACCAGCCTGGTCAACATAGCAAAACTCCATCTCTACTAAAAAATACAAAAATTAGCTGGGCTTGGTGGCACATGCCTGTAGTCTCAGCTACTCAGGAGGCTGAGGCAGGAGAATTGCTTGAAACTGGGAAGTGGAGGTTGCAGTGAGCCAAGAATCACGCCACTGCACTCCAGCCTGGGCGACAGAAAGGACTCAACTCTTCTAACTCAATCGTGCCTTGTAAGGAAAAAAACTCATTCAAAAGCAAACTTTTAAATGTTGCTGTATTTAATAAAGCACACTTCAGAAGAGTACTACACCCATGCTATATTTAGCTTCTTTTTTTTTTAATTTAGCTTTTAATGTCATCCTAAATCTCTTGTTTTCTTTCTGCAATCACTCACCAACTTACCATCTTCCTCTCATTTGATATGAAGACAGCATAACATTCTTCTAAAGGATACTGGCCATGGTTTTTGATGTATTCACAGAGCTTCCAAATATTTTCTTCACTGAAATAAAATAATTGTTTAATCAAGATTAGAGAACATTCTATGTGTCTTTTAAATTTGAACAAAATACTGATGATGACATCAAAAAGTTGGAAAAGACCTTAAACACCATGTCATCCAACAACTGGCTAACGTTTGAATCTCCTCTAAAACATCCCAACAAGCTGGTATTCAACCTATACTGTGTGTAAACCCCCCTCCACACAGAGCTGATAACCTCCCCTAGCAGTGCTTGTACATGGAGGCACTTTATAACTGATAAAATATGTCAATATTCTATTAGTTTTGGGCCCAGCAACTTGCGATACAGCTGAAATTCTAACTCAGCCACTTACAAGATAAGAACCTTTGACAAAGGCCAGGCGTGGTGGCTCAGGCCAGTAATCCCAGCACTTTGGGAGGCTGAGGCGGGCAGATCACGAGGTCAGGAGTTCGAAAACAGCCTGGCCAAGAGACCAGCCTGACCAATATGGTGAAACCCCGTCTCTACTAAAAATACTAAAACTAGCCAGGCATGGTGGCGGGTGCCTGTAATCCCAGCTACTTGGGAGGCTGAGGCAGGAGAATTGCTTGAACCTGAGAGACAGAAGTTGTAGTGAGCCAAAGATCACACCATTGCACTCCAGCCTGGGCAACAGAGCAAGACTCCAACTCAAAAAAAAAAAAAAACAAAAAAAAAAAACCTTTGACCATCTTGACCTCTCCAAGAATCTGCTTTTCTCATTTGTAAAATGGGCATAATCATATACTGTAAACACACAAAAATCTTAGTTAACACTGGTTCCCTGCTCTCTTTAGAAATGGGGCAGGATGGGTGTTTTGGGTTGGAAGCCTCCTGGCTGGAAAGAATCAGGAGCAATTATGTGATATGTCCAGGAACTCATTTGGGTGGGATTCCCCATGCCCCTCTAGTAAGGAAGGGACAAAATTTTATTTTTTTTATTATTTATTTATTTATTTTTGGAGACAGAGTCTAACTTCACTGACCAGGATGGAGTGCAGTGGTGTGATCTCGGCTCACTGCAACCTCCACTTCTTAGGTTCAAGTCATTAAGTCATTGTCGTGCCTCAGCCTCCTGAGTAGCTGGGATTACAGGTGTGCACCACCATGCCCGGCTAACTTTTGTATTTTCAGCAGAGACGGCGTTTCACCATGTTGGCCAGGCTGGTCTCAAACTCTTGACCTCAAGTGATCCACCCACCTCAGCCTCCCAAAGTGCTGGGATTACAGAGTGAGCCACCGTGCCCAGCCTATGTTTATTTTTAGAGATACGGTCTCACTCCATAGCCCAGGCTGAAGTGCAGTGGCTCAATCACAGCTCACCGCAGCCTCAAACTCCCAGCCTCAGCCTCCTGAGTAGCTGGGACCACAGATGCACACCACCACACCCAACTAATTTTAAAAATTATTTTTGTGTGTGTGGAGACAAGGTCTTGCCACGTTGTCCAGGCTGGTCTTGAACTGCTGGGCTCAAGCAATCTTCCCACCTCAACCTTCCTAAGTACGGGGATTACAGGTATGAGCCACTGCCTGGCCTTCTCAAGAGGCCTGATTTTTAGAAAGTTCTTTCTCATACTGAACTGAAATCAATCTTCCCATACCTTTGCCCCAGATGAATCTCTCTTCTACGTGACAGGTCTTTGGCTATCTGAAGTAGTGGTCGGAACCCGCCTAAGTAAAGTGATGCCCAGTACATCAAACAGAGCAGTAACTGAGCTGCACCCCCATACACATGAAACCAGTCACTGCAGGCAGTACTCACAGTTCAGCTGTTGGGTTCCTATCTTTTTCTAATAAGATACACAGCACCTTTGCTCAAAATGAGCTATACTAACACTCTGTTCACAGAATGTGGCTCAGTCTGTCAAAGCCTAGTTTCTTTTTTTGGTGGGGAGGGGGGACAGAGTCTCGCTCTGTCATCCAGGCTAGAGTGCAGTGACACAATCTCGGCTCACTACAACCTCCACCTCCTGGATTCAAGTGATTCTCCTGCCTCAGCCTCCTAAGTAGCTGGGACTACAGATGCACGCCACCACTTCTAGCTAATTTTTGTATTTGTAGTAGAGATGGGGTTTCACATGTTGGCCATCACATGTTGGCCATGGCTGGTCCTGAACTCCTGATCTCATGTGATCCACCTGCCTCGCCCTCCCAAAATGCTGGGATTACAGGTGTGAGCCACCGCACCCAGCCCAAAGCCTAATTTCATCCATGCCATGCTACCTAAAAATGAAGCAAGGCATGAACAGCCCTGAGGACGGTCACCATCTTAACGGAAGCAGGCACTGTTTCAGTTCATCAATCTTTGCCTTGCCTGTCTCAAATGGTCCATAAAACTAGGCTTAAAATACAGAAGTTGGACATATTTTTCTCCCATGGTTTTCTTTTTCTCTAAAATAACTAAGAAACCACAAGGGAAAAGTGATGGTTGTGGTTAAAAAAAAAAAAAGTTGGGGGGGGTGGAGATTGCTACTGCTACTGACTACTTCATATGATATGTACTATACAGTAATAAAAATTTACTGACTGGGCTGGGCATGGTGGCTCACATCTGTAATCCCAGCACTTTGGGAGGCTGAGGCGTGTGGATCACCTGAGGTCAGGAGTTTGAGACCAGTCTGGCCAACGTGGTGAAACTCTGCCTCTACTAAAAATATAAAAATTAGCTGGGCGTGGTGGCTGGTGCCTGTAATCCCAGCTACTCGGGAGGCTGAGGCAGGAGAATTGCTTGAACCCAGGGGCGGAGGTTGCAGTTAGCCAAGACTGTGTCACTGCACTCCAGCCTGGGTGACAGAGCAAAACAACCTCTAAAAAAAAAAATTTTACTGACTGTTTCAACATGACATATGGTATATATACAGTCAATAAAATTTCCTTAATCTAAATGTTCTAAGGCCAGGTTTGAAGAAGACAATTATCTCTCTGGCTTATAGAAGCTTTGGGGGAGTTTACCGTAAATATCTTCAAGAGCCTATAATGTACGAAATACTGTGCTAAGTGCTTGGAGGATATGATGATAAATTAGAGCTTACAGACCATGAGCAGAGACATACAAATCCATAAATGGCAAGCATCATAGAAGGCCATAAAAGATGCATGCAGAAAGGAAGAGGGAGTCATTAATTCGGAGGGAAATGGGAAGAGGTACAGGTTGTAGTTTCTCTTTGTTCATTCCCCTCTAAGGGTGGGCTTAGAGTTAATACAAAGGGGCCGGGCGAGGTGGTTCATGCCTGTAATCCAGGCACTTAAGGAGGCCAAGGCAGGCAGATCACCTGAGGTCAGGAATTTAAGACCTCGGATCACCTGAGGTTGGGAGTTCAAGACCAGCCTGGCCAACATGACAAAACCCTATTAAAAATACAAAAATTAATGGCCGGGCGCAGTGGCTCACACCTGTAATCCCAGCACTCTGGGAGGCCGAGGCAGGTGGATCATGATGTCAGGCGTTCAAGACCAGCCTGGCCAACATAGTGAAACCCCGTCTCTACTAAAAATACAAAAAATTAGATGGGTATAGTGGCAGGCACCTGTAATCCCAGATACTCGGGAGCCTGAGGCAGGAGAATTGCTTGAACCTGGGAGGCGGCGGTTGCAGTGAGCTTAGATCGCACCACTGCACTCCAGCCCAGACAACAGTGCGAGACTTCGTCTTAAAAAAAAAAAAAATACAAAAATTAGCTAGGCATGGTGGCACAAACCTGTAATCCCAGCTACTTGGGAGGCTGAGGCATGAGAATCGCTTGAGCCCGGGAGGCAGAGGTTGCAGTGAGCCGAGATTGCACCACTGCACTCCAGCCTGGGTAACAGAGTTAGACTTCATCACAAAAAAAAAAAAAAAAAAAAAAAAAAAACCCACACATAAAAATAAAAACACAAAATTACCCGGGCATAGGAGCATGCGCCTATAATCCCAGTTACTCAGGAGGCTGAGGCGTAAGACTCGAACCCGAGAGGCAGAGGTTGTAATAAGCCAAGATCGCACCACTGCTCTTCTAGCCTGGGTGACAGAGTAAGACTCTGTCTAAAAATAAAAAATAATAATAATAAAAACTACAAAGAGTTCATGAACCCACAGATACCACAAGCACTACTGGTAAGCTGAATACATAATGTGGCTTGAACATACTGTTATTTTTGAAATATATGTAAATGTTACACAGAAAAAAAATGTAAACTTCATAAGAGTCATTGACTTTTTAGTGCCTTTTAGTCAGCAATTGTTTTTCAAGAGCACAACGAATATCATGTAGGAGACTCCCATGAAAGTTTCGATGTTAAAAAAAGGGGGAGGTGATCTTATACTCGGAAATACAAGGAGTCACAGCTGAAACAGAAATACCTGTAGGCGGGGTGCGGTAGCTCACAACTGTAATCCCAATGCCTCGGCCAAGGTGGGAGGATCACTTGAGCTCAGGAGTTTGAAACCAGCCTGGGCAATGTAGCAAGACCCTCCAGAAAGAAAAAGAAAAAGAGAAAGAGAAGAGAAGGAAAAGGAGGGAAAGGAAGGAAAAGAAGGAAGGAAGGAAGGAAGGAAGGAAGGAAGGAAGGAGAGAGAGAGAGAGAAAGGAGGGAGGGAGGGAGGGAAGGAGAGAGAGAGGGAAGGAAGGAAGGGAGGGAGGGAAAGGAAGGAAGAGCAAGCAAGTTGTAGAAGAACTAGAAGAAACTATTCTAAAATTCATATGCACCAAAAAAGAGCCCAAACAGCCAAAACAATCCTAAGCAAAAAGAACAAAGCTGTAGGCATCACACTACCCAACTTCAAATTATACTAGAAGGCTATAGTAACCAAAACAGCATGGTACTGGTACAAGAACAGACACACGGACCAATGGAACAAGTTAGAGAACCCAGAAATAAAGCTGCATATTTACATTTATAACCATCTGATCTTCAACAAAGTCCAATAACAAGCAATGGGGAAAGGATTCCCTATTTAATAAATGATGCTGGGATAGCTGGCTAACCATATGCAGAAGATTGAAACTCGACCCCTTCCTTTCACCACATACAAAAATCAACTCAAGATGGATTAAAGACTTAAATGTAATACCTAAAACTATAAAACCCTAGAAGAAAACCTAGGAAATACCACTCCATACATAGGCCCTGGCAAAGATTTCATGATGAAGACTCCAAAAGCAATTGCAACAAAAACAAAAATTGACAGATGAGACCTAATTCAACTAAAGAGCTCTGCACAGCAAAAAAAAAAAAAAAAAAAAAAACCAAACTATCAATGGAGTAAATAGACAACCTACAGCCAGGCACTGTGAGGCTCACACTTATAATCCCAGCACTTGGGGAAGCCCAGGCAGGAAGACCACTTGAGTCCAAGAGTTCAAAATGAGGCTGGGCAACATAGCGAGACCCTGTCTCCACAAAAAGTAAAAAAAATTAACCAGGCAGGCTGGTTTCAGTTACTTGGGAGGCTGACATGAGAGGATTACTCGAGCCTGGGAGGTCAAGTCTGCAATGAGCTGTAATTGTGCCACTGCACTCCAGCCTGGGTGACAGAGTGAGACCCTGTCTCAAAAAAAAACCCAAAACAAAAAACAGACTACCTACAGAATGCAAGAAAATATTTGCAAACTATGCATCTGATAAAGTCTAATATCCAGAATCTATAAGGAACTTAAATAAACAAGCAAAAAACAACCCCATTAAAAAATAGGCCAAGGACATGAACAGATACTTCTCAAAAGCAGATAGACAAGGCACAGTGGCTCACATCTATAATCTCAGCACTTTGGGAGGCCAAGGCACATGGATCACTTGAGGTCAGGAGTTCAAGACCAGCCTGGCCAATATGGTGAAACACTGTCTCTATTAAAAATACAAAACTTAGCTGGGCATGGTGGTGCACACCTGTAATCCCAGCTACTCTGGCGGCTCAGCTGGGAGAACCACTTGAACCTGGGAGGCAGAGGTTGCAGTGAGCCGAGATCGAGCCACTGCACTCCACCCTGGGCAACAGAGTAAGACTCCGTCTCAAAAAAAAGGAAAAAGAGACATGCACACGGCCAACAAACATATGAAGAAACGCTCAACAGCACTAATCATTAGAGAAACGCAAATCAAAACCACAATGAGATACCATCTCACTCCAGTCAGAATGGCTATTATTAAAGTCAGGCCAGGTGCAGTAGCTCACATCTGTAATCCCAACAGTTCGGGAGGCCAAGGCAGGAAGACTGCTTGAGGCCAAAAGTTCAAGACCAGCCTGGGCAACATGGCACAACCCCACTCTACAAAAAATATAAAAATTAGCTGGGCATGGTGGTGCACACCTGTAGCCTCAGTTACTCGGGAGACTGAAGTGGGAGGACTGATTGACACCAGGTCAAGGCTGCAGTGGGCCATGATTGCACCACTGCACTCCAGCCTGGGCGACACAGTGAGATTCTGTCTCAAAAAAATCAATAAATAGGCCGGGCATGGTGGCTCACGCCTGTAATCCCAGCACTTTGGGAGGCTGAGGCGGGCAGACCAAGAGGTCAAGAGATTGAGATAATCTTGGCCAACATGGTGAAACCCCGTCTCTACTAAAAACACACAAATTAGCTGGGCGTGGTGGTGCATGCCTGTAGTCCCAGCTACTTAGGAGGCTGAGGCAGAATGGCTTGAACCCAGGAGGCGGAGGTTGCAGTGAGCCTAGATTGCACCACTGCACTCCAGCCTGACGACAGAGTGAGAATCCATCTCAAAAAAAAAAAAAAGAATAAATAAAACTAAACAAATAAAAATAATTTAAGAAGTCAAAAAAGTGGTGGTGTCCACCGGTACTCCCAGTTACTCAGGAGGCTGAGGTGAGAGGATCACTTAAGCCCAGGAAGTTGAGGTTGCAGTGAGCCATGATCATGCCACTGCACTGTAAGCCTAGGTGACAGAGTGAGACCCTATCTCAAAAAAAAAAAAAAAAGGGCAAAAAATAACAGATGCTGGCAAGGTGGTGGAGAAAAGGGGATGCTTATACTCTCCTGGTGGGAATGTAAATTAGTTAAGCCACTGTGGAAATCAGTTTGGAGATTTTTCAAAGAACTTGAAACAGAACTACCATGCGACCTAGCAATCCCGCTACTGTGCACATACCCAAAGGAATATAAATCCTTCTACCATAAAGACACATGCACACATATGTTCATCACAGCACTATTCATGATAGCAAAGATACAGAATCAACCTAGGTACCTATCAATGGTGAACTGATCAAGAAAATGTGGTATATATCATCCACCATGGAATACTACACAGCAATGACAAAGAACAAAAATCATGTCATTTGCAGCAACATGGATGGAGCTAGAGGCCAACATCCCAAGTGAATTAACACAGGGACAGAAAAGCAAACACTGAATGTTCTTGCTTGTAAGTGGGAGCTAAACCTTGAGTACACATGGACACAAATAAGGAAAGAGTAGACACGGGGCCTACCTGAGGGTAGAGGGTGACAGGAGGGTGAGGATCAAAAACTATCTGGTAGTATGCTCACTATCTGGGTGACAAAATAATTTGTAGGCCAAACCCCCAACACATACACTTTACCCATGTAACAAACCTGCACATGTAACCCCAAATCTAAAATAAAAGTTGGAAGGGAAAAAAAGATTTTTATTACATCAAAACTCAAACAAAATATGTGATTGGACAATATCTGAAATGTTCTTTAGACTCTAAACAAAAGCATAAGGGACTCAAAAAAGGGAGAGAGGGAGAGAGGGAAGAAAGGAAGGAAGGGAGGGAGGAAGGGAGGGAGGGAGGGAGGAAAGGAGGGAGAGAGGGAGGGAGGGAGGGAGGGAGGGAGAGAGGGAGGGCTGTGGATTTGCCCCAAGCTGTCAGCTGATCATCTTGGCAGCAGAAAGGTTGGGACGCTGCAGGGGTTCCCAGTGATGAGCTGAGGTCAGAGATGCATGCAGATGGGGAGAACCCCTGGCACAAAGCAGGCACTCCACAATTGTTTGAAAAATACAAAATAATTAAGTCAGAATCAGGTTTGAAAAACACAAAATAATTAAGTCAGAATCAGAAATGCTCTGCTGATGACACAGTCCCAAACAAATACTGACTGCCACTATTATCATTAAACAGGGTCTTGAAGCATAAGTAACATCTGGAAGCTAACATGACGGAAGCTAACAGAAGTAGACAGGAGGCATTCATTTCAAGTTAAAAAACCTGCAGGATGGCCGGGCACGGTGACTCACACCTGTAATCCCAGAACTTTGGGAGGCCGAGGCAGGTGGATCACCTGAGGTTGGGAGTTCGAGACCAGCCCGGCCAATGTGGTGAAACCCTGTCTCTACTACAAATACAAAAATTAGCTGGGCATGGTGGTGGGTGCCTGTAGTCCCAGCTACTCAGGAGGCTGAGGCAGAAGAATGGCTTGAGCCCGGGAGGCAGAGGTTGCAGTGAGCCAAGATCGCACCATTGCACTCCAGCCTGGGCAACAGACTGAGATTCAGTCTCAAAAAAAAAACCACAAAAAACAAAAAAAAAAACCCCACAAAGCTGCAGGAGCCAAAGTAGTGCGGTGTCCCCACCTGATGTATTCAGACAGGGTAGAGCACTGGTTGTCAGCAAGAGGCGATTTTACCCCCCAACCCCTACAGGACACTTAGCAATGTCTGGAGACATTTTTGGTTGTCATAACTAGGGCTAGGGTGCTAACAGCAACTAGTGGGTAGAAGCCAGGGATGCTGCTACACGTCCTGCAATACACAGGACAGCCTCCATAGCAAAGAATTATCATGCTCAAAATGTCACTCAAGCCAAGATGGAGAAACCCTGTGGTAGAGTGGTCATCTCTCACCATTCTTCTACAAGACTGCTCTAACTCCAATACTCCAATTGTACCAGCCTCCTCACTGTTCCTATCACACTCACAGCACGATTCCTTCTCAGATCCTTTGTACCTGCTGTTCTCCCTGCTGAAACGACCATCCTCCAATAGTTGCAAAGCTCCCACCCTCTTTTTTCAGATCTCTTTTCAAATATCACCTTATCAACAATGTCTTCTCAAAATATCCTAATAGAAAATAAATCACCATCCTTTATCTTATTTTTCTCAAACCCAAACATGGTTTACTTGTTTTGTTTTTTGTTTTGTTTTTTTTTTGAGATGGGGTCTCGCTCTGTTGCCCAGGCAGGAGGGCAGTGGCATCAGCTCACTGGAACCTCCGCCTCCCAGGTTCAAGCGATTCTCCTGCCTCAGCTTCCTGAGTAGCTGGGATTACAGGTGCGCGCCACCACACCTGGCTAATTTTTGCATTTTTAGTAGAGGCAGGGTTTCTGCATGTTGGCCAGGCTGGTCTCAAACTCCTGGCCTCAAGAAATCCGCCCACCTCGGCCTCCCAAAGTGCTGCAATTACAGGCGTGAGCCACCGCACCAGGCCTTATCTGCTTTTCTCTCAAAATATAAGAACCAAGGGATCCATGAGGGAATTTGTCGATTTTGTTCACTGCCGTATCCCCAGTGCCCAGAAGTGTGCCACATACTCCAAGTGCCTAATAAACATTTATTGAATGAATGAATAAAACAATGAATGGACATTAGGGAGAACTAATGGGATTTAGAAGAGGCAGAACAGAAAAATAGTGCAGTAGTTAAGATGCATGAGCTTCAGAATCACGAAGAGGTTCCAGTTTCAGCACCACCACTTGCTAGATGTGTGATTTGGGGGCACAGAACAGCCTCTCTGTGGCTCAGTCTTTTTATTAGTAAAATGAGGATAACGATAATAAAAGAAGCTACCTCCTGGACATCGATGGAAGCACCTGCCACTGAGCCTGACATGCAATCAGGGCCAAACAAATGTTAAGCTCTTGGTGGTATTGGTTTAGTGACCAGCAGAAGGGGTCGGGGTAGGTTTAGATAGCACTGAGGTTTCCTGTACAAGGACTAGAAGCTGGGGAAGAAGCCATTACTCAGGAAAGAGTAGGTATGAAGACTAAGGCAGGGGCGGTGCTTCAGCCGCAGAGGTGGCCTAGGACACGGGTGCAGTGCGTGGATTCCGGGGCCAGACCCTGCCTGTAAATCCCCACTCTTTCATTCACAAGCTACGTGGCCCTGCGCAAATTACTTGCAGCCCTCTGTGCTTCAGTGCTCTCATCTTTAAACTGGGGAAAACAATACCTTCCTCTTAGGGTTATTGTGATGCTCAGTGATTTAGTTTACCTAAACCACCCAGAACAACGCGTGGCATATAGCAAGTGCTGTATGAATGTAACCATTATTATAATGACAACATGGTTAAGATCATGGTTTCTGGTGCGAGAGAGCCTGAACTGGATTCCTGGCTGCTATTAGCTGGGTGACCTTGGGAAGTTATCCCAAACTCTCTGTGCCTTCATTCTCTTCCAAAATTAAAATGACCTTCACCTCAGTCTGAAACCCCACAGGCTTCAGCAGAGTAATCTCCAAAGGTTTTCAGAGCTCCACCCTTCCTGGCCCCGAAGCAGAGATCTGCTGAGCAAATCCAACCGACAAGCGCCAGGCACAGGTAAGGCACTATCGACCCTATGATTCCGGACGAATTCCCAACCCCATCCAATAGCCCACGCTCTACTCAAGAGACGAGAGCTGCCATTCCCGCTCCCTCCTCCCGCAGAACTGTAGAACCCGCCGGTAGAGGCCGGGAGCGCCCCCAAGGAGGGGCCGGGAAGAGGCGGGGCCCGGTTGCGACTCGCCGCCCGGGAGCCTGGGAGACCCAGAGGCTGCGCCCGCGCCCCCTCACCAGTAGCAGCTGCTGTAGACGCAGGCGTCCCGCGGGGGGCTGGCCGGCTGGTAGTGGACAGCAGCAGGGCCATTACCCTCCATGGCCGGCTAGCTAGGCCAGGGCCCGGACCGGAGGACGACCGACTGGACAAGACGTAGGAAAGGGTGGGCTTGTAGTGGCCCGCGTGGGTTCCCGGCGCGGAGTGGGCGGAGCCCGGGAAGGGGGGGCTCGGGCAGTTTCCGGGTGGTGGGGCCAGTAGCGCGGTGGGCGGGGCAAGGGCGGGGCTAGCAGCACGAGTTCCTGGCGCGGGAAGCTCGGGACGAAGTGGGCGGAGCTCGGGGCCTGCGGCGCCAGTTCCTGGGTGGGTGGAGCCCAAGCGAAGTGGGCGGGTCCGGGGTGGGTTGAGTGGCGCGAACTCCCGGTGGGCGGAGCCCGGGACGAGGAGGACAGCGCGCTTCCGGGTAGGCGGATCCCGGCTGGTGGGTGGGGCCCGGGATGGGGCGGGACTGGAGGCCTGGGCTCTGGTGGGCGGAGTCAGGGGCGGGGCCCTGGTGATTTTGGGAGAACAGGGGTCCCTGGCGGCGGCTTGGGGAGGAGCTAGGTTTGGGCTTGGAGTTGGGCCGTGAATGGCGCTTCGCTGTGAATCTCCCCGGGGAGGCTCTTCCAACCAGGGGCTTCTGCGCTGTGGAGAAGCCAGGTGAGACACTGAAATAACAGAGGTTTGGGTGTGAAAATCCACGTTTCTGCACTCAGCCTGGAGTCTGCGGGAGCCCAGAGAAGAGGAGGGGAGTGGAGGTTAATTCCAGTATGACCGCATCGAGGACGCTTTCCAAAAGGGATAGCACCCCAAATCTCACTCTATTGTAACTTAATCTTTTAAATTGGGAGGCCTGTATCTATTGGCTCGAAAAGATGTATTAATTCCCTGATATAGTAAATTCGAAAAAAAAAAGTTTCAAGAGTCCATATGGTATCCTTTTTGTGTTAATCATATATTTGTTCAATTACTGGCAGTCTGGAAGAAAAGACACCATATTGTTAAAATAGTGTTTAGGGCCGGGCGCGGTGGTTCACGCCTGTAATCCCAGCACTTTGGGAGACTGAGGCGGGTGGATCACGAGGTCAGGGGTTCAAGACCAGCCTGGCCAACATGGTGAAACTCCGTCTCTACTAAAAATACAAAAATTAGCTGGGCGTGGAGGCGCACGCCTGTAATCCCAGATACTCGGGAGGCTGAGACAAGAGAATCTCCTGAACACGGGAGGCAGAGGTTGCAGTGAGCCGAGATCGTGCCATTGCACTCCAGCCTGGGCAACAGGGTGACACTCTGTCTCAAAAAAAAAAAAAAAATAGTGTTTATCTCTGGTGAATGAATGATATTAATATCAGGGACTTTCAGTTTCAAGGACTTTACACTTTACAGTCTTCTGAATTGTTTATATTTGCAATGAGCATAACTAGCTAATCAGTGTACTTCCGTTATAAAAACTGAGATGTTTACATTGATTTTAGCCATCCACAGTCGGATTCTCCAATGTCTTAAGTCTCAAAGCTGATAAATCCTAAAGACTTGGAGCACAGTTCCTGTGTCAATTACCAATTTTATAGCCTCTCAGCTCCTAATACAAACTTCCACATAGCCTCCATGCTATATAACAACTGTGGTAAACATTTCTCCTTTAAAGTGAGTGGGAAACCCTATAAGCTAGAAGGGATTGGGGCCCTATCTTTAGCCTCCTCAAACAAAACAATTATCAGCCAATAATTTTGTATCCAGCAAAACTAAGCATCATATATTAAGGAAAGATACAGTGTTTTTCAGACAAATGGTGAGATAATTCACCACTACCAAGCCACCACTACAAGAACTGCTAAAAGGAGTTCTAAATCTTGAAACAAATCCTGGAAACAGATCAAAACAGAACCTCTTTAAAGCATAAATCACACAGGACCTATAAAACAAAAATACAATTTAAAAAGCAAAAACAAACAAACAAAAAAAACAAGGTACACAGGCAACAAAGCACAATGAATGGAATGGTACCTCACAAGTCAATCCTAACATTGAATGTAAATGGTCCAAATGCTCCATTTAAAGTGAGTGGGACAGGTGTAGTGGTGAGAACATCCTTGTGGAGTCTGCCCCAGCCCCAGACTCAGAACATAGTCCCTCCCTAACCTTGCAGCTTTCGCCTGGCAATAACCTTTCTTCAGCCTCTTGACACAGAAACCAGGGTCCTCCCTAACCCTACCTTCTATACAGTAAGGTACTGAATAGAGTTTCCTTATATGTTATCGTTATGCCTTTATCATAGTTAATAATAATTTTTTGGGGGGGACAGGGTCTCCCTCTGTCACCCAGGCTGGAGTGCAGTGGTGCAATCATAGCTCACTGCAGCCTCAAACTCCTGGGCTCAAGTGATCCTCCAGCCTCAGCCTCCTG
The DNA here is from genome assembly GCF_028878055.3 of Symphalangus syndactylus. NCBI lineage: Eukaryota > Metazoa > Chordata > Mammalia > Primates > Hylobatidae > Symphalangus > Symphalangus syndactylus. Next base: position 122,257,490 of record NC_072429.2, on the reverse strand, counting down.
AGTAGCTGAGACTGCAGGCATGCGCCACTGTGCGCAGCTAACATAATTAATAGTTCTTTACATATAACTTCCCTTGCTTGACCGACTGTGTAGTTTCTTATCCTGATTGGGCACAAACTACTTACTATAGGACTTTGAAGCCAGGCTGGCTAGGTTCTACAACTTGCCAGTTGGGTCACCTTGGGCAAAGTTACTTCACTGTGTCTCACTTTCCTCATCTGTAAAATGAAGTTAATGATAATGCTACTACCTCATAGGGTCATTATGAGGATTAGTTGAGTTTATGTATATAAAGTACTTAGAATAGTTGGTAGTATGTAATATAAATGTTAGCAACTATGTTTTTTTGTTTAAAAAAATCTGATTTCATTATTTCCCATATACCCTATACTTTTTTTTTTTTTTTTTTTTGAGATAAGAGTCTCACTCTGTTGCCCAGGCTGGAGTGCAGTGGTGCAATCTTGACTCACTGCAACCTCCACCTCCACCACCGCAGCTAATTTTTTTGTATTTTTTTGTGGAGGTGGGGTTTCACCATGTTGGCCAGGCTGCTCTCAAATTCCTGACCTTAAGTGATCCGCCCGCCTCGGCCGCCCTCCCCCGCCGCCATACTCTTGTCACTGAGTGTCTTATTCTTCGTTTGACACACCAAGCCTTTGCACAAGATGTATGTATACTCTGTCTGATGCACTCTTTTACATGCCTTATTTGCAGCTTTTCCCAGGAAGAGTTTATTGTTGGCTTCCATCTTCCTGGAGCTTTTTTTTTTTTTCCTGTTTTGTCACAACTTTTTATTCATATGTCTTGAAATGCAGTAGCATGCTCAGCAACTCAATCTGTCTCTACCTCTGCCATGAGCTCTTCCAGGGCATGGGTCTTGCCCTAAGAGGTAGAATGGTATAAATAGTGCTGTAGTCAGAAACACACTCGAATCTTATCTTGGCTACTTATTACCCTGAGTGACCTTGGATAAGTAACACTAGGATTTCTGAGTGTCAGTTTCTTTGCAAAATGAGGATAATAATAGTAGAGTGCTTATCTAATGGGTGCTGCAGTGAAAATTAAATAAACTAATCTCTGCAAAACACTTAGCATAGTGCCTGGCAGAACATAGGTACTGTCAAAAATAAACACAGCCGTTGAACATCAGTCAAAGCGATGAAAACAGATTTTATTCAGCAACTATTGACAGTAGGGGAAAGAGCTGAGCTCCATTCCAATTGTGCAGAGGTAATTTGGGCATTTGGAAAGGAGGATGAGGAAGCAGGGAGGAGTTGGGGGGCCGGGGGAGGGGCACTCATTAGAGCCAGGGAAGTGAAAATTACAAAGGGTTGGTCAGTGTAAATACCATTAAGCCAGCAGTGTCTGCTAGCTGGCAGTTATCTAAGTTAGGATTCTATCCTCCCACCGAGACTGGGAGTCAGAGGCCCTATCCTTCCTGATGATTACATTTCAAAGGAATGGCTAAGTCCTTGAGAAGGACTTCTGAGTTGCAACTAATACATATTTACAATTCTAAGCCCTTTTAGTAAATGCTCTAAGAAAAGGAGGTCAGGGGCCTATCATCAGGTACTGGCAACAACAAATAGTAAATTTTCCTGGCAGCTTTGAGCTTTCTTAAGCAGGCATTTTAGCGGGGGGTTTGGGGGAGAAGGCTGACATAGCCTTATACTGCTAGAAGCCATGCTAGAGTTTGGTCAAGTCTGTTAGTGTAGGGATTTGGGACCAAGTTGTGCTGAGAGTTCTGCAGTTCTCAGTACCCTACGTAATAAACAACTACATAGACCGGGTGTAGTGGCTCACCTCTGTAATCCTAGAACTTTGGGAGACCAAGGCGGGAGGATCGCTTGAGGTCAGTTTGAGACCAACCTAGGCAACACAGCAAGACCGTGTCTCTACAAAAAAAAAATTTTTTTAATTAGCCAGGCATGGTGGTGCCTGTAGTCCTAGGTACCCAGAAGGCTGAAGCAAAAGAATTGCTTGAGCCCAGGAGTTTGAGGCTGCAGTGAACTATGATTACGCCACTGCACTCCAGCCTGGGCAACACAGTGAGACCTTCATCTCTTAAAAAATAAATAAAATAACTTAAAAAACTACATAATTTTGCAGTTATGATTATTATCATCACATAGCTCTGAGCAGGGTATAAGCATTGTAGCTGGCATAAATCCTTGTTGAATCGATATTTCTATTAATTAAAATACAGGTGACATTGCTGTAACAAAGAAACCCAAAAATATTAGTGACTTAAATGAGATACAAATGCATCTCTCATGCCACAGCCTGAGCATATACATTCTAGAGCTGATATAGTGTCTCTGCAATATCTGTTACCCAGGCTCCTGATGTCTTATTGGGGGCCATATCTAGAGTGATGCCCTAGTCCGCGTGGCTGAAGATGGCTTGCCACCCTACCTGCTGATTGCATTCTGACTGGTAAGACCAGGGAAAAGGAGTAGTGGGAGGTTCAAGGACAAAATCTGCAAGTTAATGCACATCACTCTGCTCACATTCCACTGACCAAAAGATGCTCACAGAATCACATCCAGGTGTAAAGGAGATCAGGAAACATACAGTTTATTCTCAGCAGTGCAGGTATTATTTGAGTGTCTCAAGGAAGAAGGGGAGAATGCATACTGAGAGATTGCCAGCAGTTTCTAAACTGCCATATTGTGCTTTTTTTTTTTGTTTCTAAACTTTCTATTATAAGCAGGAATTACTTTTTATTTGTTTATTTATTTATTTATTTTTGCAGTTGCAAGATTTAATAGAGTGAAATAGAGTGAAAACAGAGCTCCCATACAAAGGGAGGGGACCCAAAGGGGGTTGCCATTGCTGGCTCGAATGCCTGGGTTTATATCCCGATTCTTGTCCCTCCCGCTGTGCTCTCAGGCAATAGATTGGCTATTTCTTTACCTCCTGTTTTTGCCTAATTAGCATTTTAGTGAGCTCTCTGATTGGTTGGGTTTGAGCTAAGTTGCAAGCCCCGTGTTTAAAGGTGGATGCGGTCACCTTCCCATCTAGGCTTAGAGATTCTTAGTCCGCCTAGGAAACCCAGCTAGTCCTGTCTCTCAGTCCCCCCTCTCAACAGGAAAACCCAAGTGCTGTTGGGGAGGTTGGCCGACGACTGCTCTAACTGCTTCTTGCTGAATTGGGGCATAGTAAGGGTTGTGCAGTTGAGATTTCCTCGGGAGGGGTGCCTTCGATGTCATTAACATTGGAGCATGGGCTAGCTGGCCGGTCCAGGGGTCCGCGGTAGATCTTAGTCATAGACTGCATCTGGGGCTCCATTTGAAGAATGATTTGTAGTTTTGCAGCTTTGATTCTGGAAGAGACAAATGCTTTGGAGGTCCCTTCATGGTTGCCAAAATGTTACCAGGGGTCCTTGTTCACAGAGCTTCCAAGATGATGGCAAGCCACTTCCAAGATGGTGGCAAGCCTCGTGTTCTCTGACCTGGGGTTCTTGGCCTCATGGATTCCAAGGAATGGAATCTTGGGCCCTGCGGTGAGTGTTATAGCTCCATTAGAGGCCGTGGGTCATGGAAGAGAACCGTGGAACCCAGTGACTAGTGTTCAGCTCGATTAGGATGAACCCAGGCACTTAGCCATGCAGGAACAATGGCAAGCCTTTAGCCCGATTGGGAGCGGCAATGGGTGCCTCGCTGGATCAGGAGCACAGCAGACACCCTGCCAGATCCGGAGGGATAGAAGTCAGCGGCGGGTCTGCCACGGCGGCAAACAGCAGTGGTGGACAGCGAGTGAAAGCTCAGCTTGAGCCGTAACAAACATGGTCCAGAGGAGTGCAGTAGCAAGATTTAATAGAGTGAAATAGAGTGAAAACAGAGCTCCCATACAAAGGGAGGGGACCCAAAGGGGGTTGCCCAGGAATTACTTTTTAGATTGAAAAAAATAGATCATAAAAAACATATAGGCTGGGCGTTGTGGCTCATGCCTGTAATCCCAGCACTTAGGGAGGCCAAGGCAGGTGGATCACTTGACGTCAGGAGTTTGAGACCAGCCTGACCAACATGGAGAAACCCCTGTCTCTACTAAAAATACAAAATTAGCCGGGCGTGTTGGCGCATGCCCGTAATCCCAGCTACTCGGGAGGCTGAGGCAGGAGAATCACTTGAACCTGGGAGGTGGAGGTTGCCATAAGCTGAGAGTACACCATTGCACTCCAGCCTGGGCAACAAGGGCAAAATTCTGCTAATAAATAAATAAATAAATAAATAAATAAATAATATGATCCTACAGTAGAAACTATAAAAACGGATATGGTTTCAGAAGAGTAGGAGATGCTTAGAACCAGATTCTGACCTACAAACTCAAATGATCTGGTTAAGGAAGAAATACGAAATGCTACTCGAAGCCTGTATCCAGTGAAATTAAGATATTAAAGGACAGGTGTTTAGAAGAGAGATAAATAACAGAGGAATTTGCAAGAAAGGCCACAGACATGTAAAAGGAGATCCAGGGAATCTACAGCACACAGTACATTGAGCTTTAATAACAGAAGGGTTTTTTTAAAACTTTTTTTTATTGGAAAGATGTGCTTTTAATGCCTTTTTTTTTTTTTTTTTGAGATGGAGTCTCACTCGTCACACCCAGGCTGGATTCTAGTGGTGTAATCTCGGCTCACTGCAACCTCCACCTCCCAGGTTCAAGCAGTTCTCCTGTCTCAGCCTCCCGAGTAGCTGGGACTGCAGGTGTGTGCCACGACACCTGGCTAATTTTTGTATTTTTGGTACAAAACTAAACCAACCCCAGGTGATCCACCTGCCTCAGCCTCCCAAAGTGCTGGGATTACAGACGCGAGCCCCGTTGCCCGGCCAAGGATTATTATTTAAAAACAAAAACTAGAATGGGTGTAGTAGCTCAAGCTTGTAATCCCAGCACTTTCGGAGACTGAGGCAGAAGGATCACCTGAGCCCAGGCGATCAAAGCTGCAGTGAGGTATGATTCAGCCACCACACTCCAGCCTGTGCGACAGAGCGAGACCCTGTCTCAAAAGGAAAACAAATTGGCAAAACAAAACAACCAAAACCCTGACATTCCCACTGTTATTCTAATTTACATTTATCTGATTTGCATTATGCTGTTGTCCCAAGTTAAAGCGATCATTTCAATACAAAGCAATTTGTGCTATGGCAGCAAAGTACTACGTGAACTCAGAGGGTAGAGTCCTTATCACTGGGGATGGGAAGTTGGCTGGGTTGAAACACAATATGAGACCCATCTGAATTAGATTGGGGTGGGAAGCAGGTCCATACCTGTGGTATTAGACTCACTGCTGTGTACCATACATTACATGGGAAAACTGAGAAATTGAACTACGTATTTTCAGGAGAGGTCAATAGAGAGGTAAGGCCTGAAAACCACATTATAAGAATATATCGGCCAGGGCCGTGGCTCACACCTGTAACCCCAGCACTTCGAGGGGCAGAGGCGAGTGGATCACCTGAGGTCAGGAGTTAGAGATGAGTCTAGCCAACACAGCGAAACCTCGTCTCTACTAAAAATACAAAAATTAGCCAGGCGTGGTGGCACGTGCCTGTAGTCCCAGCTACTGGGGAGGCTGAGCCACGAGAATTGCTTGAACTTGGGAGGCAGAGGCTGCAGTGAGCTGAGATGGCGCCACTGCACTACAGCCTGGGTGATAGAGTGAGACTCCTTCTCAAAAAAAAAAAAAAAAAGAATATATCTTCCAGGCCGTGTGCAGTGGCTCACACCTATAATCCCAGCACTTTGGGAGGCCAAGGCGGGTGGATCACCTGAGGTCAGAAGTTTGAGACCAGCCTGGCCAACATAGTGAAACCCTGTCTCTACTAAAAATACAAAAAGAAGCCAGGCATGGTGGCAGGTGCCTGTAATCTCAGCTACTTGGGAGGCTGAGGCAGGAGAATAGCTTGAACCCTGGAGGCAGAGGGTTCAGTGAGCCGAGAACGTGCCATTGCACTCCAGCCTGGGAGACAAGAGTGAAACTCTGCCTCAAAAAGGAAAGGGAGGGGAGGGGAGGGGAGGGGAGGCCACCATTAATACCATGGCTCTGTATCCTTTGCTCTGCCACCATGAATAATCTCTGTCCCCGCATCTTTGGGTCATTCCTCCCAGAGGCAATAAATGCCTCAGATAGGAGCAGCCCATTGGCTGGTCCAAGGTCACATGCCTGAATCCTTATTGCCAGGTTTCCAGTGAAATAAAGTGTATTTCCCTGTAGGATTTCCACAGAAGGAGGCTGGGCCCTCCCTAAACCAAACCCACCCAAAGAGAAAAATCTCCCAGACAGAAGGGGAATCTGGGATATAGTTAAAACATGGAATAGAATGGCTAATATATGGCAAATGTCAATAATGTCTCCCCACCTCCATTCAATTAATTTTTTTATTCTTTTGTGGGAAATCAATAAGATTTGGTATACAATTTAAGTAAGCTCACATTTGCAACATTCCTGAAAGAAATCCCAGTCCAAATTAATGTTTACTTTCTAATTTTGCTACCAAAGAACAGAAAGGGACCCACCTATGACCTCATCCCAAATGAGGTAGTGGAATCGTGAGTAGCTCTTACCTGAGCCTCTTTTCTGTAGCATGTGAAGTAAGAACACTTGAGTCTTTTTGAAGCAGTCAGGGGTTACCAACAAGAACCTCTGTTTCTTTTTTTTTTTGAGACGGAGTCTCACTCTGTCGCCCAAGCTGGAGTGCAGTGGCACAATTTCGGCTCACTGCAACCTCCGCCTCCTAGATTCAAGCAATTCTTCTGCCTCAGCCTCCCGAGTAGCTGGGATTACAGTCGTGTGCCACCACGCCCAGCTAATTTTTGTATTTTTAGTAGAGACGGAGTTTTGCCATGTTGGCCAGGTTGAACTCTTGATCTCAAGTGATCCACCTGCCTTGGCCTCCCAAAGTGCTGGGACTACAGGCGCCCGCCACCACACCCAGCCTCTCCTGCCTTTTTTAATTTTTTTCCTAAATCAAGTCACTCCTAACTAGAATAGTTAAGATTAGAAAAGATAGAATTGGTCACCAAGAGAAGACCAATCCCAGACCAACTGTACTATATACATTTCCCAGGGGTGCTATATGTAACAAATTACCACAAACTTGGTAACCTTTAAAAACCAGGAATGTATTCTCTCACAGTTCAAGAGTCCAGAAGTCTGAAATTAAAGCGTCAGCCAGGTTGATTCTTTCTGGAGATTTGGAGGAAGAATCTGTTCCATACTTCTTTCCTGGCTTGTGGTGGTTGCTGGCAAACCTTAGCATTTCTTGGCTTATAAACACATCACTGCAATCTCTGCCTGTCTTCACATCACTGCGTTCTCTGTGTCTGTATGCACCAATCTCTCTATCCTTTCCCTTATAAAAATACTAGTCATTGGATTTAGGGTTCACCATAAACCAGAATAATCTCATGTCGAGATTTTAATTACATCTGCAAAGATCCTATTTCCAAATCAGATCACATTCACAAGGGGAGGTTTATATCCTTTATGGGGGCACAGTTCAACTCACTAATCCAACCAAAAGCTGAAGCCAGTGTGGTAATTTTTTTTTTTTTTTTTTGAGACAGGGTCTTGCTCTATCGCCCAGGCTAAAGTGCAGTGGCGAGATCTCCGGTCACTGCAGCCTCCACCTCCCAGGCTCAAGTGATCCTCCTGACTCAGTCTCCCAAGCAGCCGAGAGTACTGGCATGCATCACCACGCCCAGCTAATTTCTGTATTTTGGGTAGAGATGGGGCTTCACCATGTTGCCCAGGCTGGTCTTGAATCTCTGGCCTCAAAGGATCTTCCTGCCTTGGCCTCCCAAAATGTTGGGAGGGCTAAAGCCACCACACCTGGCTCCAGTGTGGTAATTCCTTAATGTTTAATATTATAAAGAGAGAATAAAGGAATAGAGAAAAGCTTTTGGCTGTCCATCTGTTAGCGTTCTGGAATTTTGATTTCTTTGCTTAGTTTCTTTCTTTTTAATTTTATGAAAACCTTTTTTTTTTTTTTTTTGAGACAGTGTCTCGCTCTGTCCCCCAGACTGGAGTGCAGAGGCGTGATCTTCTGGGCTCATTGCAACCTCTGCCTCCCAGTTTCAAGCAATTCTCCTGTCTCAGCCTCCCAAGTAGCTGTGATTATAGGCATGCGCCACCACACCCAACTAATTTTTGTATTTTTAGTAGAGACACAGTTTCACTATGTTGGCCAGGCTGGTCTCGAACTCCTGGCGTCAAGTGATCCGCCCGCCTCGGCCTTCCAAAGTGCTGGGATTACAGGCATGAGCCACTGTGCCCAGCCTGCCTTCATGTTTTACAAGCCCAAGAATAATCAATATTCTGACTTCTAACAGCAAAAGTTAGTTTTGTCTGTGTTTCTGCTTAATATAAAAGGGATTATACAGGCTCCTATTCTGCTTGTAAGATTTATTCATATTATTGCATCTAGTTGTTGTACATAGTTTTTGACCTAGCCATTGCACTTCTAGAAATTTATTCTACAGATACAATGTAGAAGTGATATTTGAACCTATTCATTAGCAGTTATGCAATAGCAAGAGAACAGAAACAAATGTTCAGCAAGAAAGTTCTACTTAAATAAAATACGGTGTGTCCACAAAGTGGACTATGATGTTGCTGAACAAAGGGAGGAAGTTCTTTATGTACTCACAGGGAAAGATCACTAAGACCTAGATAAAGAAGCACAGTACAGAACAGAGTGTACAGTATGCTACATTTGTGTAAACAGGGTGGAAATGAATACCCATGCAAACACATGCTCACACTTACTTGTATAGTATAAATCAGAGGTTAGAAAACTAGCCAGGTGTGGTGATTCATGTCTGTAATCCCAGCACTTCGGAAGGCCAAGGTGGGCAGATCATCTGCGCTCAGGAGTTGGAGACTAGCTTGGCCGATATGGTGAAACCCCGTCTCTACTAAAAATACGAAGAAAAAAAAAAGCCAGGTTTGATGGTGCTTGCCTGTAATCCCAGCTACTCGGGAGGCTGAGGCAGAAGAATCACTTGAGCCTGGGAAGCAAAGGTTGCAGTGAGCTGAGGTCACACCATTGCACTCCAGCCTGGGCAACAAGAGCAAAACTGCGTCTCAAAAAAAAAAAAAAAAAAAAAAACAAAGAAAGAAAGAAAAAAGAAAACTATGACCTCCTTGGGGCAAATACAGCCTGAGACCTGTTTTTGTAAATAAAGTGTTATTGAAACACAATCATGCCCATTTGTGTCTATATTGTATGTGGCCACTTTTTCACTACTATGGGATTGAGTAATTGCTACAAATATCATACCACCCGCAAAACCTAGAATATTTACTCTCTGGCCATTTACAGAAAAAGTTTGCCAGCCCCTAGGGTAGTGGGTTAAATAGTGGCTCCAAAAAGATATATTCAAGTCCTAACCCCCCTCTTATCTGTGAATGCGATCTGATTTGGAAACAGGGTCTTTGCAGATATAACTAAGATCTCAAAATGAGATCATCCTGGATTTAGGGTGTGCTCTAAATAGTTCAATGACTGATGTCCTTATAAGAGAAAGGGGGGTGCTGGGCGCGGTTGCTCATGCCTGTAATCCCAGCACTTTGGGAGGCCGAGGTGGGTGGATCATGAGGTCAGGAGTTCAAGACCAGCCTGGCCAAAAATACAAAAATTAGCCAGGCGTGGTGGCGGGCGCCTGTAATCCCAGCTACTCTGGAGGCTGAGGCAGGAGAATCACTTGAACCCGGGAGGCAGAGGTTGCAGTGAGCCGAGATGGCGCCACTGCACTCCAGCCTGGGCGACAGAGTGAGACTTCATCTCAAAAAAAAAAAAAAAAAGAGAAAGTGGGGAGAGATTTGAGTACAAGCACAAAAAGACAGGAAAGAAGGACATGTGATGGTGAAAGCAGAGTGTGGACTTACACTCCTACAAGCCAAGAAACTCCAAAGGTTGTCAGCAGACACCAGCAGCTGGGAGACAGGCATGGAATAGATTCTCACTCAGAGCCCCCAGAAGGAAGCAACATGGCCAACACCTTGATTTTGGATTTCTTGCCTCTTGAACCATCAGAGAATAAATTGTTTTAAGCCACCAAGTTTTTGATAAGTTGTTGCAGCAGCCTCAAGAAATGAACATACCTGGTATAGATGATCTCTGGAAGGATACCCAAGAAATGAATAACTTTGGTTGCTGATGGGAAGGGTGACAAGATGGCTAGCAAACGGGCGTGTGAAGGAGACTTTTAATCCATATGCTCCTTTGTAACTTAAAATTTAACCATACGAATATACTACATCTTGAAAAATAAATACAATGTAAGTAGAAAAGTTAATAACTCCTAATTGGTCTAGCCCAGGGAAGAGAGTTACCTCTGATTGTAGCAGGTGTCTAAAATAATCACTGTAAAGCATGTTGCCTTTTTAGCCTGCTCAGCTCTGACCAGCTAAAATAACCTCCCCTCCTGCTGGTGTGGCTTCCTGTGGATGGCCTCACAAGGTCACTTTATGTCAACAGCACACCTAGACAAAGTCCTTCTGCTGAAGGCAGACAGGATATTCTGTAGGCTGTGATCTGAAATAGATCCCCCATCTGTGTCCATTTCGCTTCTGCTCACTGCTACTAGTCCAGGCCACCATCTTCTCTCACTAGGACAGTGCAGTAACCTCCTAGTTTTTCATTCTACATCTGTTCTTGCTACTTCCAGTCATTCTCACCAAAGAGCCAATCATGTGACTTCTTTCCTTTGCTGTCCTTTCACAGCTGCCCTTTGCAAATGGATCAAAACCAAACTCCCATCCTGGCATGGTGGCGCATGCCTGTAGTCCCAGCTACTCAGGAGGCTGAGGTGAGAGAATCGGTTGAATCCAGGAGTTCGAGGTTGTAGCAAGCTGTGATTGCGCCTGTGAATAGCCACTGCACTGCAACCTGGGCAACATAGGGAGACCTTGTCTCTAAAATAAATCAATAAATGTTAAAAAAAAAAAAAAAAAAAAAAAAACCCTCCTGGCTGGGCGCAGTGGCTCATGCCTGTAATCCCACCACTTTGGGAGGCCTAAGTGGGCAGATCACCTGAGCTCAGGAGTTCGAGACCAGCCTGGGCAACATGGCAAAACCCCATCTCCATTAAAAATACAAAAAATTAGCTGGGAGCAGAGGTGTGCCCCTGTAGTCCCAGCTACTCCCAGCTACTTGGAGGCCGAGGTGGGAGAATCTCTTGAGCCTGGGAGGTGGAGGTTGCAGTGAGCCAAAATCCCACCACTGCACTCCAGCCTGGGTGACAGAGCGAGACCCTTTCTCAAAACAGCAACAACAACGACAAAATCCCTCTCTATTGTGCTCTTAAAGTGTGCTATCTGGCCCATGCATACCCTTCTATTCTCAATAGCTACTTCTCTAGCAATCAACTCTTTCCTCACCACATTCCAGAACAGCGCAACACAAATCACTGTGTGGATAAGAATCACCAGGAGACTTCCTGAAAGAAATCCAAGTTTCCAGGCCTTATCTCAGACCCATGAAATCAGGCTCTTTAGAGGAGGCACCTGAAGTTGTGTGTAGTGTGTTGATTTTTATTATTATTATTATTATTATTATTATTATTATTATTATTATTATTTTTGGCGTTGAGACCTGCTTGATTTATTCTGATTATTTAATACACAGTGATGCAACTGTGATCCCAAAGTGTGCGAAGTTAAAGCCTTCAACTGCAGCTGAGGAGAAGGCAGGAATGGTACAACTGGGGAAGGTAGTGAGTCAGGAATGAGGGGCAGGCAGCCATGACCAGGGCAGCCTTCTCCCCAGGGCCAGGGACAGGGGAGTGGCCTGAGGAGCAGGACCCAAGGGTAGCCCAGGGCCGGGGAAGGGGACAGAGACCTCCCCTTGGCCTAGGTCAGGAGCTCAGAAGTGCCACATGGCTGAGGGGGCAGCGGGCCAGAGGCAGGGCCAGGAGAGCATCATTTCCTGGGGGGCTGGGGGCAGGGAAGTGCCCTACAGGAGAAGCCAGGAGGGGCTGCCTGCCCCTGGGGTGGGGGCCAGGCTGGAGCAGGCTGCAGCAAGACCTGAAGCAGGCATAGGGCCTGAGAGCCCGGCTGGCTGGGCTCTGGGGGGGCTCCTGGGGCAGCCTGGCCCAGGGAGCAGTCCTGACTCTGCAGGGGATGCCCAGCAAGGGGCCGCAGACCCCTCAGAACTTCCCCTCCTCTCTCCCTGGAAAGGAGCTGGGGAACCCGTAGTGCAAATCTGGGGACCATTTAGTGATGGAGGGAGGCTATGCTCGAAGGTGGACACTGGGGGGTGCCCCCTCCACTACCTCGGCCTCCACCGCTGTCCTCAGTACAGCCGCTTCTAAGAGTGCAGGCCATGGACGCCACCCTCGATCTGGGCCGACATGGTCCGCTTCTCACACTTGAGCTCTCCTGAGTACATCATGGACCAAAGGATAGACAGGCTGTGGGCCCTGATATCCTAGCAGCCATGCTGGATACCCGCTATGAGGTAGGGCACGAACTTCTGAATGGACCCTTTGTCCTGGATGGAGCCCGAGACACCCTGTGTGATCTTCACCTTATCCCCCTCGCTGAAGTATCGTTTCTGGCTGCTGCTGCTCTTCTTCGTGGCATCCAGCGAACCTGTGCCCCGGTATTTCTTGAGCTGCAACGTGTCTGAGAAGTACTCACTGGGGGCCTCCGAGGTGGCAGCCAGCAGGGAGTCCATCATCACTGTGGGGGCACTAAGGGCCAGCGCCTTGATGTGTTGTTTATCTGAACTTCACATTTAACTGGGAGTCCTGCTATTTTTTTTGAGACAGGTTCTTTTTTTTTTTTTTTTTTTTTGAGACGGAGTCTTGCTCTGTTGCCCAGGCGGGAGTGCAGTGGCACGATCTTGGCTCACTGCAACCTGTGCCTCCCAGCTTCAAGCGATTCTCCTGCCTCCGTCTGTGAGAAAATACAACCCGGGGAGGTGAATAATTTGTTCGAGATCTTCTACGTGGGATGATCAATGGCAAAGATGGGTACAGAACCCGCGTCCTTAACTAAACGATGGCACTCGGCTGGCTCGCTTTCAGCTCCTTGTGTTTTCTTTCTTTTTGGTGGTTAACTTGTTTTCGTCAGCCGTCAATTAAAAAAAAAAGTTCTTAAGGCTCAGTCAAAACCTGTCAAAGGCCAAGTGCTTTATTTCCCTCCAGTCAAGGACTGGGCATTTTGCATTTGAATCCCGGATGGCGGGAAGCAGCAAGCAGGTGTCACCAAGGGTGGGGAGGAGACGCCGGATCCCGCCAGCCAATCAGAGCGCGCGGAGGCCTCCCTTCCCCCGCCGCCGTCCCCGCGCCAAAATTCCAAACGGGCTGCGCACCGCTCCCACCGTCTTCTTCCGCCGAGCTCAGCGAGCCGGAACTATGTGAAGAAAAAGAAGTCAGCGTTTTCCCCTCGACTCTCTGCTCAGGTCCTCTATACTGTCGGCCTGTGTTCCTCTCCACGTTGGCCCGGCCTCCTTCGCTCTACAAATGGGAGGAGAGTTTCGAGCCTGCTGTTCTATGGTGGTGGCGTGGGCGGGACGGACGGCGGAGGGATTCTGGGCGCGCGCGCTGCGGCCGCTGGCGCGGAGCTTGTGGCGCCAGAATTCGGAGCGCGGAAGAGCCCGAGCTGCAGGCGCCTGGCGCTGGAGCCCTCTCCAGTCGCGCACGCCGAGGCCATTAGGGAGAGAAGATGGTGGTTCTCCGCAGCAGCTTGGAGCTGCACAACCACTCCGCCGCCTCGGCCACGGACTCCTTGGACCTGTCCAGTGACTTCCTCAGTCTGGAGCAGATCGGCCGGAGGCGGCTCCGCTCGGCCGGCGCGGCGCAGAAGAAACCCGCGGCGACCACAGCCAAAGCGGGCGTGAGTACCGGCCTGAGGCGGGCTGCCTGGGCGGTTCCCGTGGGGACTGCCGGCAGCCCGGCGCTCGGAGGGGCCTGGGGGTGGGCGGCGCCGGTCGGGGTGACAGTTGTCGGGGGAGAAGTGTGGTCGAGGACGAGTAAAATGGAAGCTCTCGGGATCGGAGGTGCGGGTCGGGTCGCTGAGCTGAGGCTGGCCGGGAGAGGACTAAGCATTTGGTCACCACCTACTTTTACGCAAGAGGAAATCGAAGCCCGCCACAGCGGAGTGCGGTCTGGGGCCAAGCCGCGGCTGTTCGGCCGCCCGCACGACCCCCCCCTCCCTGGCCGATCGATCGCCCAGGCTCCTGCCCTAGGTTCGCATCAACCTGGAGGCAACACGCATCCCCTGACTGCTTTCTGTCTGCGCCATAAACGTTGGGGGGGAGGGGGCACAGGGACAGACAGGTTGTAATTCAGGTTCTCTGACCTCCATTAACGATCCAGAGGGGTTCCGTAATAACAGCGCAGTGAATAATACCAGGTTGCATAATGTGGAGGGATGGACCAACATTTCCTGTACCCCCTCCTTCCAAGCCTCATCATAACCCTTTGAGAATGCATAGTTGTGATATCTCTTTGACAGATGAAGAAACGGACTCAAAGAGGTAAACAGTAAGGGGTAGATCTAAAATTGGAACTCAGATTGCCTGCCTCCCAAATCGGTCCCTTTCTATTCATCATGCTGCAGTTACAAGCAGTGTCTATAGGGGAAGTTTGGAAGGGAGGAGGGTCCTCTTGAAAGAAGTGCTGCTTCTAGGTCTGAAGTACAGTGACCGTTTTTGCAGGGCAGAGTTAAAGCTGAGCAGAGTTACTCCCGTCCCATCTACCTCCCCACCCCAGCTGCTGAAAGAGGCCTAGGTGGAGGGGTTTCGGCATTCACCGAAGGTTGAAGAAGTCGAGGAAGCTCGCTAGTAAATTTAGTTAAGGCAGCAAGTAATATATATAGTTGGACTGAAGGTGTTGGAGTGAGTGAGTGAGGGTAGGCATGGAGTAGGAAAAATAGGACCTGAGAGAAGGTTGGGAACTTGGGAGTGAGAATGAGAGGCTCAGGGGAAGCGTGTGGTGGAAGTGACAATGTAATCCCCTTCAGTTCAGCAGACGATTTCAGGGTCTTGTATTAAGTCTTCTATTAAGATCTTGTATTTAGATAACTATATAAAATCAGTTGCCAGTATCTTCTGTGGGCATCCCATTCTGGTTGCTACTCTGCTGAGGGGAATGGGTTAAAAACTGTAGTCCCTTCAATCTCTGAAATTGTGATTCTGAATTGAAAAGACAAGTAATTTCCTGACTCTCAGGATTTGTTTCTCAGTCATCTGCCAGGAATTGGCAGAGACCTGGAGAGGCCAAACACTTCTGCACTGAAATTGGTTACTTAACCTGTGTTCAGAAAAGCTGTTTCAATACTGATTGATTATTTATGTCCAGGGTAACACCAGATCCTATGAACATAATGATACATACTGATGTATTGAATACTGGTTAAATACATAGGCTCTTTTTTTTTCTTCGAGACAGTCTCACTCTCATCCTGGCTGGAGTGCACTGGTGCGATCTCAGCTCACCGCAACCTCCACCTCCCGGGTTCAAGCAGTTCTCCTGCCTCAGCCTGCCAAGTAGCTGGGATTACAGACATATATCACCATGCTGGGCTAATTTTTGTATTTTTAGGAGAGACAGGGTTTCTGTTTGTTGGCCAGGCTGGTCTCGAACTCCGACCTTAGGTGATCCACTCGCCTCAGCCTCCCAAAATGCTGGGATTACAGATGTGAGCCACCCTGCCTGGCCAAATATATAGACTTAAGAAAACTGTTAATTATGAATTTCAGTTTCAGCTTCTCAGGTTTACCAATAATCAGCAGGTTTCCACACTTGTTAAATGGGGTGATACCCACCACACTGGTAGTGAGGATTAAATGTGATCATGTATGTAAGGAGATTAATTGAACAGTTAGCATATAGTTAGGACTCAGTCATTGTCAGCTATTAAGACCATCGTCAGTTTTAGTTAATGGCCATTCTGTTTTTTTTTTTTTTTTTTTTTTTTCAGTTCCTCAGGAGAAAAACCTTAGGTCATTGTTGACTCCTCACATCCGGTGCATTAGCAAATTCTGTTGGCTCTACTTTCAAAATACATTCCAAGTCTGACCACTTTATATGTCCTCCAGTGTTGCCATGCTGGTTCAAGCCATAATCTCTTTCCTGGATTATTTATTTATTTATTTACTTACTATTTTGAGACAGAATCTTGCTCTGTCACCCAGGCTAGAGTGCAGTGATGTGATCTCGGCTTGCTGCAGTTTCCGCCTCCCGGATTCAAGTGACTCTCCTGCCTCAGCCTCCCAAGTAGCTGGGATTACAGGCATGCACCACCACGCCTAGCTAATTTTTGTGTTTTTGGTAGAGACGGTGTTTCACCGTTTTGGCCAGTCTGGTCTCAAACTCCTGGTCTCAGGCTATCGGCCCACCTCAGCCTCCCGAAGTGCTGGGATTACAGGCATGAGCCACGGCGCCTGACCATCTTTCCTGGATTATTATAATAGATTCTTGATTGGCCTCCTTCCTGTTTTCCACTGTTTGATATATATATTATGCCCCACCTTCCCTCAACAGTCAGTTCTCTTTATGTATTTATTTATTTTTGAGACAGAGTCTTGCTCTGTCACCCAGGTTAGAGTGCAGTGGCACCAACACGGCTCACTGCAGCCTCAACTTCCCAGAATCAAGTGATCCTCCCACCTCAGCCTCCTAAGTAGCTGGGACTACAGGGGCACGCCACCAGACCCAGCTCATTTTTAAGTTTTTTTTGTAGAAATGGAGTCTCACTATGTTGCTCAGGCTGGTCTCAAACTCCTGGACTCAAGCAATCCTTCAGTTTCAGCTTCCCAAATTGCTGGGATTAAAGGTGTGAACCACCACGCCCCACCAATAGTCAGTTCTTAATGCAGTGAATCTTTTTTTTTTTTTTTTTTTGAGACGGAGTCTCGCTCTGTCACCCAGGCTGGAGTGCAGTGGCACAATCTCGGCTCACTGCAAGCTCTACCTCCCGGGTTCACGACATTCTCCTGCCTCAGCCTCCCGGAGTAGCTGGGACTACAGGTGCCCGCCAACATGCCTGGCTAATTTTTTGTATTTTCAGTAGAGACGGAGTTTCACCGTGTTGGCCAGGGTGGTCTCGATCTCCTGACTTCATGATCCGCCCTCCTTGGCCTCCCAAAGTGCTGGGATTAGAGGCGTGAGCCACCACGCCCAGCAAATGCAGTGAATCTTTTAAAAAGTCAAAACAGTTGATCACTTAAAACCCTCATGAGACTCCCTATCTAAGTAAAAGTCTATAAGTTTGGAAGCAACCCTAAGCATCCCTGCATCCTTTATAATGACATCTTTTTTTTACCCCTTTACAAAACCTACTCTATTCCAGCCACACTGGCATAGCTACTTCTTTAATACCAGGGCCTTTCCATTTGGTATACCTCTGCTGGAAGTACTCTTCCCCTTGATATCTGCATGACCCATTCTTTTAACTTTTTTTTTTTTTACATTATTTTAAACTAAAAAACAAAACCTCAGGAGTTATAGTACTTTAGTGTGGTCCAGAAAGTGTACAAATAAATAACTCAGTCCTTATAACCTTATGTGGTAGGTAAGATTTTTTTTTTGTATGAGAAAACTGATGCACAGAGACTTAAATAAATTGCCCAAATTCACCTTATAGTAAGCTGTGTGACTATGATTCAAATTTAGGAGTCTGTCTACTTCAAGTCTTTGCTAAAATTTCACCTTTGCAATGATGCTTACCATAGCACCACATTTAAAATTACAAACCACTCACCTGACATGCCTCTCCTAGCACTTACCACCTTCCAACATTTTCTATACTTTTCTATTTTTAAGTATTTTTCTCTCTTCCCGAATCAGAATGTAACTGCACGGGGACTTGGATTTTGACTTTTTGTTTGGCAATGTTATCCCAGCACTTAGAACAGAACCTAGCAGGAAGTAAGTGTATATTAAATATTTGTTGTTGATTGTTCTATACTCTAAAGAGATAGAAGTCTAGCAGAGGAGACCTAACAGCAATATACAGAGACTATTTGCCATAAATCCCATATTTGCGGTATATGGTGGTTGAGCAATTAGAATGCACTCTGCTGGATGTTGTAGAGTAGAAAGGATTCCCCCCAACCCCCACCACAGTTCCCAGCAGGCATTATACCTTTTTGAGACAAAGTTCTCCTCCCTTTTATACATCAAGGTGTCTGTGTAGACCAAATTATAATCACAGTGTTACTTAATGAGCATGGGATTGGATTAAAATAAATCGGTGGTCTTTAGGGGTAATATATTCATACCGACAAGCCCATCAGTACCGAAAATGAAACGTCTCTGTAATTGGAATATTTTCTGATTTGGGGGCTTTACATTCAAAACATTTGGCTGGATTACACCTTGCTGTTTTACATCAATCATGCATTTCAGAGACTTCACTCCCTGATCACCCTGATTATATTTGGATATTTCTTAGTTTCCTCAGCCACATATTTATTGACAGAGCATTTCTTAGGCTAGGCTACTTTTATGGGTGGTTACATTTATTCATATTAATTCATTAACTTGAATTTTTCCTAGTCTAATCTCAGGCTGACCTTTTTTTTCAAAACTTCTCATTACCTCTGATCAGGCTGATCTTATCTTCAAGTTCTGAAGTTACCTATAGTCACCTATTTATTAACTACATTCTATTTTTACATTTTGAATATGATCTCATTCAGCTGGGCTTATAGATTTGTGTTTTTGTTTTTTCCTGACTTGTACAGGTTCCCTGAATATTGTGGTGGTGGTGGTCTGTTTGTTTTTTGTTGTTTTTTTAAAACTTTTATTTTCATCCTACCAACTTTATGACTTTGGATATCTTTTCTGTAGTTTCTTTTTCTTCCAGAATCAGAGTAGCCATTGTCTATTTCTGTACTTTCTTTGTTTTCTAAAGTCTAAGGTTCTTTGGTTTCTGTAAAGTTAGGGTTGTTTCTCATGTTGAAGAGTCACTTAAGGATGGATAGTAGGGTGTTTTTTTTTTTTAATTGATGATGATCGTACATTACTTTTGGGTTTTTTTTTTTTCTTTTGAGACAGTGTTTTGCTTTTGTCGCCCAGGCTGGAATGCAATGGCGCAATCTCGGCTCACTGCAACCTCTGCCTCGTGGATTCAAGCAATTCTCCTGCCTCAGCCTCCGGAGTAGCTGTAAGCGCCTCCCAATTACAGGTGCCTGCCACCACGCCCAGCTAATTTTTGTATTTTTAGTAGAGACGAGGTATCAAACTCCTGACCTCAGGTGATCCACCTGCCTCAGCCTCCCAAAGTGCTGGGATTACAGGCGTGAGCCACTGCGCCCGGCCTACTTTTGGGTTGTTTACCTACATTTTTATTCTTCCATGTGTTAGGTAAAATAGAACATTCTGCAGTATGTAGAAGGTACTATTTTAAAAATTGTATGTTTATTTGAAAGTCTGGAAAGATACTCAAAACTCAACACCAATACGTGTAGCATACAGGAGATTTTAAAAACTTAAAGCATAACAGTACAGAAACATGAAAAGTATACAGCTTAATGAAGTATCACAAAGCATAGGTAGGGAGCTTTTGGGTGTGGCAGTGAATGGTGTTCGCTAGAGTTGGGTGACATGGCAGTTCTGTATTCAGTTATAAGCAAGAAAGGGCCCTTGATTTTAGGTTTAGAAGTTACAGCTTTATTTGGGAGACAGTGAAGAGCTAGAACAGGGATCTGATGACACAGTGTTTAGGATGGATTATAGTTAACAAATCTAGAGCTAAGAAGACCAGTTAAAAGATTATAATGGTAGGCTGGGTGCGGTGGCTCATGCCTGTAATCCTAGCACTTTGTTTGGGAGGCTGAGGCGGGCATATCACCTGAGATCAGGAGTTCAAGACCAGCCTAGCCAACATGGTGAAATCCCATCTCTACTAAAAATACAAAAATTAGCTGGATGTGGCCGTGTGCACCTGTAATCCAAGCTGCCTGGGAGGCTGAGGCAGGAGAATTGCTTGAACCCTGGAGGCGAAGGTTGCAGTGAGCCGAGGTTGTGCCATTGCACTCTAGCCTGGGCAAGAGAGCAAGACTCTGTCTAAAAAAAAAAAATATATATATATATATATATATATATATATATAATAGTAATAGCTACCACTTACATAGCAGTTGCTATGTACCAGGCATAGTACTTGATAAGACACATATATTTCTCCTGTTTATAAACTATCATTATCCTCATTACTAGATTCTTAGTATCTAGTATCCATATACTAAGTATTCTAGATTACTAGATCCTTAGAGTTTAAATTAAGGTGGTATTAGCAGGAATGGAGAAAAATGTCAAATAATACAGCACAGGATCTGAGAGTTGTTTGAACACAGGGAGGGAAGGCAGTGTTGTTTCCAGCTGAAGAAGTGAGCAGTAGACCATTGGGAGTTTTGTTTTGTTTTGTTTTGTTTTTGAGACGGAGTCTTGCTCTGTAGCCCAGGCTGAAGTGCAATGGCACGGTCTGGGCTCACTGCAAGCTCTTCCTCCTGGGTTCACGCCATTCTCCTGCCTCAGCCTCCTGAGTAGCTGAGACTACAGGCGTCCACCACCACGCCCGGCTAAGTTTTTGTATTTTTAGTAGAGACTGGGTTTTCACTGTGATAGCCAGGATGGTCTCAATCTCCCGACTTGGTGATCTGCCCGCCTTGGCCTCCCAAAGTGCTGGGATTACAGATGTGAGCCACTGCGCCCGGCCGACCGTTGGGAGTTTTATGCCAGAATTGCTAAGAGGTTGGGACTGCTTATCCTTGGGGATGAATAGAAAACAGCAAAGCACAGGCCGGGCGTGGTGGCTCACGACTGTAATCCTAGCACTTTGGGAGGCCAAGGCGGGCGGATCAGGAGATCGAGACCATCCTGGCTAACACGGTGAAATTCCATCTCTAGTAAAAATACAAAAAAAAAAAAAATTAACCGGGTGTGGTGGCGGGCTCCTGTAATCTCAGCTACTTGGGAGGCCGTGGCAGAATGGCGTGAACCCGGGAGGCGGAGCTTGCAGTGAGCCAAGATCGCACCACTGCACTTCAGTCTGGGCGACAGGGTGAGACTCCGTCTCAAAAAAAAAAAAAAGAAAAGAAAACAGCAAAGCACAAAAAGAATTAAGGAGGTCTGAAACAATGCCTGTATTTTAAAGGTGAGAAATTGAATCATGGAACCAAGAATATTAAGTAAACCAAGGGATCGAAGCATTTTAAGAAAGTAGTGGCCAGGCATAGTGGCTCACACTTCTAATCCCAGCACTTTGGGAGGCCAAGGTGGGAGGACCACCTGAAGCCAGAAGTTCGAGACCAGCCTGAGCAACATAGTGAGACCCCCCCCACCTCTTTATTTTAGAGATGATGATCTCTAAAATAAAAAATAAAAATTGGCTGGGCATGGTGGCTCACACCTGTAATCCCAGCACTTTAGGAGGCCGAGGCAGGTGGATAACTTGAGCCCAGGAGTTCAAGACCAGCCTGGGCAATGTGGTAAAACCCTGTCTCTACAAAAACCAGCTGGGTGTGGTGGCGCCTGCCTGTAGTCCCAGCTCCTCAGGAGGCTGAGAGAGAGAATCGCTTGAACCCAGGAGGCAGAGGTTGCAGTGAGCTGAGATTGTGCTGCTGCACTCACTGCACCCCAGCCCAGGCAATAGAGCAAGACTCCGTCTCAAAATAGTAAAATAAAATAAGATAAAATACATAATCAGTAGCCAGGCATAGTGGCACATGCCTGTAGCCCCAGCTACTACTGGGGAGGCTGAGGCAGGAGGATCTCTTGAGCTCAGGAAGTTGAGGCTGCAGTGAGCCATGATTGTGCCACTGTGCTCCAGCCTGGGTGACGGAGCAAGACCCTATCTCTGAAAATAAATAAAGAAGGTAGTGATAGTTCTGTAGAAGTCAGTGAGGTAGAGAAAAGGCTATTGGATTTAGCTATTGGAAGACAGTTGTGAATGTACTGAAAGAGCTGTAGAGGTAGAAACTAAATTGGATTACCGAGTAGATGGTGAGGTGATTTAAACTCATGTTTAAAGACAAAGCTAAGGAAGGATATCACAACTATAGTGATATAACGTGTATATCGTGTATTAGAATATATTGCTGTTTAAGTTTTCAAAGAGCCCTAAATTTGTGTTGAGTACATCCTATTTCAGCCTCATTTGTTGATATTTGAATTGACTCAAACAACTGACCTCCCCACCAAACATGCTTTTTAAAAAATGAATTTAAAGCTTGAATAAGCTTGGTCTTCTGTGAAAAATAACGTAGAATATTTTTATTATGCAACTGTGTCTACTTTAGGAAAACTTTTTTGTTATTGCTGCTTTTTCTCTGTGCTAACTTACTGATTCTGCAAGGTTGTGAGAGACTTAAAATTTAACAAAATACTGACATTTCCTCTCTTAAAACTTCACTTTTAAAGAACTATAAGTGCTCTCAATATTTAAGTAGATTTTAGCCAAAGAATAAATGAGAATATTACATCTCTAGGTTAAAATTTCAGATTAAGTTTGTTTTCTCTTTGTTTTTTACTTTTTAGGAATTTTTTTCTGGTAATACATGTGAAAATGTGAAAAATAGAAAGTGAAAGTCCCCATCTCTGTCATCCAGTGTTAATTACTGTTAACGTGTTGAACTTACCTCTTGGGAATTAGATGACTTCGATTTAATACTTGTGCTAGTCTTCTTTAGGAAATAAGATATACACAAGATAATTCATCTAGAGATACTTATAACATCAGAAAAAATTGCAGGCAATCTAAATATAATACATTCAGCAATTTGTTAAATAGATTCGTGTAATGGCTGAAATACTATTCATTCATTAAATTTTTAGAGTAGTATTTAATGACATGAAAAATGTTGGTATTACTAGAAAAAACTACAAAACATATATAGTATTATCTCAGTTTTAAAATCACGTAAATATGTTTGCACAGGAAAAAAATGGTTTTTGCACCAAGAGATTAAAAGAGGTTGTCTGTGGGTGGCTGAAATTAAGGGTGGCATTTTCATTTTTCCAGTTATAATGGGCATGTATTGCTTTTATTTTTATATTGCTTTTGTTAGAACTGTTTTTGAAAGATGCATTTAAAAATTTTTTAGTGTATACTCTATATGGAGGACTCCCAAATAATTTTTTTTTTTTTTTTTTTTTGCACACATTGTTGAGTCTTTCTTGCTGCCTAGTGCTTATTTGGAGAGAATGACAAGCCATTCACTATGCAAATCAAAGATTCTTTTATACCACTTATAAGATTGTCTTCCAAGTTTCTTAGGAAATGTTTTTTCCTAGTATTGTCCACACCCACCCCTTTTCTTGTTTTGTAAGGAAATAAAATCTTTTTATCCTCAGGAATATGGTAGTATTTATTTTCTTTTTTAATGTGCCAAAATATACATAACATAAAATTGACCATTTTAACCATTTTTTTTTTTTTTTTTTTTTTTTTTTTTTTTTTTTTTTTTTTTTTTTTTTTTTTTTTTTTGAGACGGAGTCTTGCTCTGTCGCCCAGGCTGGAGTGCAGTGGCGCAGTCTCGGCTCACTGCAAGCTCCGCCTCCCGGGTTCACGCCATTCTCCTGCCTCAGCCTCTCCGAGTAGCTGGGACTACAGGCGCCCGCCACCGCGCCCGGCTTATTTTTTTTTTTTATACATTTAGTAGAGACAGGGTTTCACCATGGTCTCGATCTCCTGACCTCGTGATCCGCCCGCCTCGGCCTCCCAAAGTGCTGGGATTACAAGCGTGAGCCACCGCGCCCGGCCCATTTTAACCATTTTTAAGCTTATAGTTCGTTAAGTACATTCACGTTGTTCTGTAACTATCATCACCATTCATCTCCAGAACTTTTTCATCTTCCAGAATTGAAACTCCATACCCATTAAACACTTAGTCCCAGTTCCTCTCTCCTCCTAGTCCCTGGCAACCACTATTCTACTTTCTGTCTCTGAATGGGACTGTTCTCTGAATCTCATATTCCTACACTAATCGTATTTGTCTTTTATGATTTGCTTATTTCACTTAGCATATCTTCAGAGTTCATCCATATTGTAGCATGTGTTAAAATTCCCTTTTTTAAACAAAAAGGAATAATACCCCATTCTGTGTACCATGTTTTGTTTGTCCATTCGTCTGTCAGTGGACACTTGGGTTGCTTCCCCTTTTGGGAATTGAATAATGCTGCTATGAACATGAGTGTACAAATATTTGTGCAAATCCCTGCATTTGCTTCTTTGGGTATATACCCAAAAGTGGAATTGCTGGATCATACAGAAATTTTGTGTTTAACTTTCTGAGGAATTGCCTTACTATTTTATGTTACCACCAGCAACACACAAGGATTCCAGTTTCTCTACATCCTCACCAACAATTGCTATTTTCTCCTTTTTTTTTTTTTTTTTTTTTTTGTGAATAGCCATCCTAATGTGTGTGAAGTGTTAACTCTGTGGTTTTGATTTGCGTTTTTCTAATGACTAGTGATGTTGAGCATCTTTTCATGTGTTTATTGGCTATTTGTCTATCTTTGGAGAAATCTCTATTCACATCTTTAGCTTATTTTTTAATTGGTTTGCTTGTTTTGCAAAGGAGTTCTTTAAATATTCTGGAGATATATATATATGTATGTGTGTATATATATGTGTGTGTGTGTGTATATATACATATAAAACCTTATATACCTTATCAGTATATGATTTGCAGATTTTTTTCCTTTTCTGTAGGTTGCCTTTTCACTCCATTGATAGTGTTCTTTGTGCATAAAAGGTACTCATTTTGATGAGGTCTAACTTACATAGTTTTATTTAGTTGTCTGTGCTTTTAGTGTCATCCACGAAATCATTGCCAAATCCAATGCTGTTTTCTCCTAAGAGTTCCTAAATTGTTTTTTAGTTCTTTATTCTCTCATACAGTTTTAAGTTATCATCTCAACTTCCCCCTCATTTATTTCTTTCAAAGGATGTAATTTCTGTCATCTTTTGATGTTGACATTAAAAAGAATAAAACTATTATGTCAGACTTTACGTGTACCCACTGCAGTCTAAAAACCAGTTGATATGTTGTGAAACATTTAAAAATAATAACATGAGCAAACTCTTAGCAAACAAAGTTTACCTTGATTCTTTTTTTTCTCTCTTAATTTGCGTTTTCAGTCGACTTAACCCACTGTATTTTATGTTGATGTGAAATTTTTTTCTATACAAGCCGTTTATTTGAAATGTCTACTATATGTAAGACAGTCAGTGTTAGCATGCTCATCAATAACAGTAGAAAAGTAGAACCAGTGGAAACCTCTGTATAGCTGTAGTGGTACTCAAAAGAGAATTGTATCATTTTAAAATGTTTTACACAGGTGAATTCAAGTTTGGAGGTACCTAAATAAAAATACTACGTATTTCTTTAAAAACTTTTATATACAATTAAAGTATAAACAAGTTGTACAAAGTACTGGTTATGCAGGTTGTAGACAACACTTGAATAGGACATGAAATCAGTTTAAGAAAAATTTCTGAGCCTTAGAGGGCTTCTGAGTGCCAAGAAATAAAATGTTTGTGGGTAGAGTTGTTAGAATTAATGCTCTGTCATTCAGAACAAGAACATGTTATCTACTTGGATTTGAAATGATAAAACATAGTAAGATTTTAAAAAATTGTTTTCGCTAATCTTTGTATCGTTCCAATTTTGTGAGCAAGAAAAGTAAGATTTTATGAGATCTTACATGGTTGAAGTTTCCTTACCCATCCAATTAGTTCATTTGTCTGTGGATGTATTGTAGTTATTGCTAAAGACAGTGTTCTCTTGAAAATGCCTTGCATGGGCCTGGCACATGGGTGCTTATTACATATTCTTGCTTTCTTGCCTCTGGGTTGGGGAGGCACTGCACTGCAAAGGGAGCCCCTCCATTCTGCATTCTGAAGACATTGCTAGGGGAGAGTCTGGACTTCTTCTACCTGTGACCAGAGTGAAGGGAAAATTCTTGCCTTCTCAGAGATGGATCAATGACTATGAAAAACCTACCCTGTGATCTTTTCCAGTCTAAGCGTTAAAAGCTCCTAAAGCAAAACAAACAAACAAAAAATCAAGACTGTGTTTTTGTGTATCAGTTCCATTGTTTTTATAAATGTAAGTATTGTTCATATAAATAAGTAGACAGTAATAAAAGGAGTTATGCTTAGCAGTGCCACTCAGTTTTTTTTGTTATACATCAAAAATCACTTGCCAAAAATGATTTTTATTGTTCTTTTAGCTTTATTAGGTCTCCTTTCAATTTTATTGAAAGCAGAGAATTGAAAACCACCTAATAAGGGAAAGTATTTGTTGCCTTTCTTTAGTCATTCAATGTCTTTTTTTCTTTTTTTCTTTTTCTTTTTTTTTTTTTTTTTTTTGAGACGGAGCCTCGCTGTGTCACCAGGCCGCAGTGCAGTGGTGTGATCTCAGCTCACTGCAACCTCTGCCTCCCGGGTTCAAGCAATTCTCCTGCCTCAGCCTCCCAAGTAGCTGGGATTACAGGTGCGCACTGCCACACCCAGCTAATTTTTGTATTTTTAGTAAAGACGTGATTTCACCATGTTAGCCACAATGGTCTTTATCTCTTGACCTCATGATCCCCCCCGCCTCAGCCTCCCAAAGTGCTGGGATTACAGGCGTGAGCCACCATGCCTGGCCTAGTCATTCAATTTCTTTCTTTTTTTTTTTTTTTTTCTTTTTTGAGACTGAGTTTCGCTCTTAATTGCCCAGGCTGGAGTGCAGTGGCGCGATCCTGGCTCACCGCAACCTCTGCCTCCTGGGTTCTAGTGATTCTCCTGCCTCAGCCTCCCTGATTACAGGCAAGCGCCACCTCGCCCGGCTGATTTTTTGTATTTTTAGTAGAGACAGGGTTTCTCCATGTTGGTCAGGCTGGTCTCGAACTCCCAACCTCAGGTGATCCACCAGCCTCGGCCTCCCAAAGTGCTGCGATTACAGGCATGAACCACCATGCCCGGCTGTCATTCAATTTCTTAACACCTACACCAGTGTTTTTCTTTGGCTTTATGAAAGTTTTTAATACCTTGAAGTGTCTGCAATAGTGAAATTCAGAATGGGTGAGAGAGAGAATTTTTTTTTTAGATTTAATTTTATTTATTTTTAAAATTATATTTTAAGTTCTGGGATACATGTGCAGAATGTGCAGGTTTGTTACATAGGTATATATGTGCCATGGTGGTTTGCTGCACCCATCAACCCGTCATCTACATTAGGTATTTCTCCTAATGCTATCCCTCCTCATGTCCCCCACTCCCCGAAAGGCCCCAGTGTGTGGTGTTCCCCTCCCTGTGTCCATATGTTCTCATTGTTCAACTCCCACTTATGAGTGAGAACATGCAGTGTTTGGTTTTCTGTTCCTGTGTTAGTTTGCTGAGAATGATGGCTTCCAGCTTCATCCATGTCCATGCAAAGGACATGAACTCATCGTTTTTATGGCTGCATGGTATTTCCATGGTATGTATGTGCCACATTTTCTTTATCCAATCTATCATTGATGAGCATTTGGGTTGGTCCCAAGTCTTTGTTATTGTGAATAGTGCTGCAGTGAACATGTGTGTGCATGTGTTTTTATAGTAGAATGATTTATAATCCCTTGGGTATATACCCAATAATGGGATTGCTGGGTCAAATGGTATTTCTGGTTCTAGATCCTTGAGGAATTGCCACACTGTCTTCCACAATGGTTGAACTAATTTACACTCCTACCAACTGTGTAAAAGTGTTCCTATTTCTCCACATGCTCTCCAGCATCTGTTGTTTCTTGACTTTTTAATGATCACCATTCTAACTGGTATCAGCTGGTATGTCATTGTGGTTTTAGAACTTTCTTTTTTAAAATGGAGAAAGGCAAATGAATGGGATGCCTTGTGCCTTTTTAGGCTGATCAGTTTTAAGAAAAAGTACATGTGAAAGTTGATAATTTGGAAATAGATTCCTTTTAAATATTCCTTGGAAAATGAAAGTCTTATACACTACACTGATCTAAGATGTAAATATTTGTCTTAAAAATAATACACCACCCAAGGTGTAAGCTTTTTTTCAAACATCCTCAAATATAGGTACATTGATAAAGATGGTGACAAATCGTACACGTCATTTAATATTTTTGAAGTACCTGTCTAATTTTTACACAAATTATTGTGGTATAAATATCCTTTTTATTGTGAACCAACCAAATATTTTGCTCAAATCAAAAATAAATGCCCTGATAAAACAACATTCGACAACAGAGTAAAGCCAGCCTGGGATGTGATCCAAAGACTCAAATGTTTGGTGGTGTTTTCCTAAAGCACTGCCTGTTTTTCTAAACTGATCAGTTTTCAGAGTAGTAGGGCATAGAATTATAGAGTTGTTAGGAACCTTTGACTTTGATTTCTATCTTTGGTTTGTTTGTTTGTGACTGAGTCTTGCTCTGTCGCCCAGGCTGGAATGCAGTGGCACGATCTCTGCTCAGTGCAACCTCTGCCTCCTGGGTTCAAGCGATTCTCCTGCCTCAGCCTCCCAAGTAGCTGGGATTACATGCACGTGCCACCACGCCCAGCTCATTTTTGTATTTTAGTAGAGACGGGGTTTCACATTGTTGGCCATGGCCAGGCTGGTCTCAAACTCCTGACCTCAAGTGATCCGCCCACCTCGACCTCCCAAAGTGCTGGGATTACAGGCATGAGCAACCGCGCCTGGCCCTGTCTATTTTTGTTTGTTTTGTTTTGTTTGTATTTTAGATACCTTTGACTTCTAATGTGAAAATACTCTATATGATCTCAGAGCGGTGTATGAACTTTGGAATACTTTATGATAGAACCTCTAGCTCATAAAGCAGCCCATTAACTTAGCCTGTAGTCTATTTATTGTACTAAAATGAAGTTACATAAAGCTGTATGGTTTTTACAACAGATTAACGTACTTAAACAGTTTTGTTTTGTTTTGTGGCAGGGTCTCACTCTGTTGCCCAGGCTGGAGTGCAGTGGCGCGATCACGGGTCACTGCAACCTCCACCTCCCAGGCTCAAATCATCCTCCCACTTCAGCCTACCAAGTAACTGGGACCACAGGTGTGCTCCACCATGCCTGGCTAGTTTTTTTGCAATTTTAGTAGAGATGGGGTTTTGCCACATTGCCCTTGTTGTTCTGGAACTTGTGAGCTCAAAGCAATCCACCTGCCTAGGTCTCCCAAAATGCTAGGATTACAGGCATGAGCCACCATGCCCGGCCCCTAAACAGTTTTTTAATTCAGCTGTTGCATTATCTGCATTGAACTGGGCAAAATATACAGTAATAACTCTTTTTCATTGTTCAAGCCAAAATTATAATTCTGATGGACCAGTTATTTTGAGGTTGCTGCTGGTGGTTAGGTGGCAATATTTTGGTGAGTCTGTATCTTTCTTAGGTCTTTCTAATTTCTATAGCCTTAAAATAAATGAGTACCTACTGTAATAAACTATTACAACTTTTTGTCAGTGGTGGAAAACTTCACTGTCTAGACTACTTTTTCTAAAGTGGTTATGAACTACTTGTTATGAACCATAAACCAGTAAATCTTATATTAGCTGCTTCATAGACATTGCTGATATTTGTTTATCATGAAATGGTTATTCTAGATACTAACTTGTAGTTTCCTGGGGAGCTGCAAAATGATTCTGCACAAAAAGCAGTTTTTACTAACTTGTAATCAGAGAATACTCTTTGGAGGAATTTAAATTGGGAGTTTTGTAAAGAAAAACTTAGATGGCTTTCTTAATTTTTCTTAAAGGATGGGTCATCAGTTAAGGAAGTTGAAACCTACCACCGGACACGTGCTTTAAGATCTTTGAGAAAAGATGCACAGAATTCTTCAGATTCTAGTTTTGAGAAGAATGTGGAAATAACGGAGCAACTTGCTAATGGCAGGCATTTTACAAGGTAATACAAGATGGTTGAACACTAATTCAAAATAGTTTTAAAGCAGTAATTTAGGATTTGCTTTAATTTTTGAAGTGTATTTTTGACTGGTCATCAAGGTTCCAGGGCTATAAAATGTAGTTTATTTGAAAATAAATGATCACAAGTGAGTATTACTAAATTAAAAATTAATATGTGGCTGGGCACGGTGGCTCACATCT
This sequence comes from Symphalangus syndactylus, assembly GCF_028878055.3. Taxonomy (NCBI): domain Eukaryota; kingdom Metazoa; phylum Chordata; class Mammalia; order Primates; family Hylobatidae; genus Symphalangus; species Symphalangus syndactylus. Next base: position 122,227,412 of record NC_072429.2, on the reverse strand, counting down.
GTAATCCCAGCATTTTGGGAGGCCGAGGCGGGCAGATCACCTGAGGTCAGGAGTTCGAGACCAGCCTGACCAACATGGAGAAACCCCCGTCTCTACTAAAAATACAAAAAATTAGCCGGGCGTAGTGGCGGGCGCCTGTAGTCCCAGCTACTCGGGAGGCTGAGGCAGGAGAATGGCGTGAACCCAGGAGGTGGAGCTTGCAGTGAGCTGAGATCGTGCCACTGCACTTCAGCTTGGGAGACAGAGCGAGACTCTGTCTCAAAAAAAAAAAAAAAAAAAAAAAATACAAAATTAGCCGGGTGTGGTGGCGCTTGCCTGTAATCCCAGCTACTCAGGAGGCTGAGGCAGGATAATCACTTGAACCCGGGAGGTGGAGGTTGCAGTGAGCGGAGATCGTGCCATTGCATTCCAGCCTGGGCAACAAGAGCGAAACTCAGTCTCAAAAAATAATAATAATAATAATAATATGTGGCCAGGCGCAGTGACTCACACCTGTAATCCCAGCACTTTGGGAGACCAAGGCAGGCAGATCACGAGGTCAGGAGTTTGAGACCAGCCGGGCCAATATGGTGAAACCCCATCTCTACTAAAAGTAAAATTTTAAAAATTAGCTGGGCATGGTGGCATGCACCTGAGGTCCTAGCTACTCGGGAGGCTGAGGCAGAAGAATCGCTTGAACCCAGGAGGCAGAGATTGCAGTGAGCCAAGATCGTGCCACTGTACTCTAGCCTGGGTGACAAAGCAAGACTCCATCTCCAAAAAAAAAAAAAAAAAAAAAAATGTACACATTCATGCTTTTATTATTCAAAGATGATACCTGTGATACGTATGAGTACAGCTAACAAGGTTAGCTGACATAGGATCAGTTCTCAGGTATTTGAGTGTCTAAAGAGACCTTTTGTGACGATAACTTAGCTTGTGGTTTATGGCTCCGCTTCATAGTCTATACAAAGCCTTCATTCATAATCGTAGTTCTGTTTCTGATTGCTTGCTATAAAGTTTTTTATCAATTCTGAGTCATTTATGAATTTCTATGTGTTGGTGTATTTCTAAAGCAGCCTGTACATACATTTTTTTGGTTTTGTTTTTAGTCTAATGAGGTGGCATGAAACCCATTTTAAACTCAAGAAATCAATTTTAATGGATTAGGTAGTTTGGCTAAATTCATGGAACTGGAGTATCTTTGGTTCAGGGCAAAAAGCCCCAATTAGAGTAAAATTTGTTTGATGAAGTAATTGTTTTGGCTGGGCACTGTGGCTCACACCTGTAATCCTACCACTTTGGGAGGCCAAGGCAGAAGGATCACTTCAGTTGGGGAGTTTGATACCAGCCTGGGCAACATAACGAGACCCTATCTCTACAAAAAATAAAAATAAAAAAATTATCTGGGCATGGTGGCACACACCTGTAGTCCCAGCTACTGTGGAGGCTGAGGCAGAAGGATCACTTGAGCTGGGGAGGTCAAGGCTGCAGTGAGCTGTAATCATGCCACTGAGAGTGAGACCCTGTTTCAAAAAAAAAAAAGAATCGTTTTTACATTACTTCTTCTCATAAATAAACAATTTGTAATGACTTAGAAGACTGAAATCCTCCTGCTCTTAAATGGAATTTTGATTCTTTTTTTTTTTTTTGAGACAGAGTCTTGCTCTGTCGCCTGTGCTGGAATGTAGTGGCATGATCTCAGCTTACTGCAACCTCCGCCTCCCAGGTTCAAGCGATCCTCTTGCATCAGCCCACCTAGTAACTGGGATTATAGGCACGCGCCACCATGTCCAGCTAATTTTTGTATTTTTAGTAGAGATGGGGTTTCGCCATGTTGGCCAGGCTGGTCTCGAACTCCTGACCTCAGGTGATCCACCCACCTCAGCCTCCCAATGTGCTGGGATTACAGGCGTGAGCTACTGCGCTCGGCCTGGAATTTTGATTCTCTTATTTTGTATACCATATTTTCTAGATAAGCAAGGTTATGCCCTTTTGAGTTTTTAATTTTTTTCTCAGCTATTTCATCATTCTTTTAATACATATTTTTAAATTTGCATCTTATTTCATCCATTATTTATGGAGTGTTTTATACTATATTTTATGAAATCCATAGTATCAGCAATTAAAACATATGACAATGTTTATGGGACACTAAAAAAGAAAAAACACTGACAGTGAACTGTGAGGTGCCATCAGTAAGACACATTCCAATTTCAGAGATGTTAAAATGGGGAGAAATGTACAACTTTTAGAATCGATGAAGTACAATATAAACCAGCCTGATATTTCTGAAATTTGAAGTCTTAAGGTTTATTCTTCTGGGTTAAGGTAGTGGTCCATTAACTGTCTCTGAGAACTTAAAATTGGTTTTGACAATCTGAAGAAAAAAATAAACATTTTAGGCTCCCTAAATTGTTACCTTATAGAGAATTGCCATAAAATTTGAGGCCATACATTTGTGTTTACAGTTGAATTGGCATCAAGTAGTACTACTTTAGTTATCTTAGATTAATGAGACAAGAACAGAATCAGACCTGAATACATAAGTGATGCGTCTGCTTCTGTATGAAAGGCAATATGATGTCATAGCATGACATACTATTTAAATGAATGTTTGGCACATTTCCAGTAAAGAGAAGTGGATGAGTTGCCCCATCGTGGTACACAGCAGTATATAACGCAAATATGATACACAACATGCCAAATTCGAGAGAAACTGATAGCAGTCAATACCACATTCATACACCAAATGGTTATTTCATTTTAGCAAAACCCCTTATTACATTAATATTTATTGATGGTTTTATAGTTTTATTTGTATAAAACTTATAGATGAATTTCTGTTTAGTTTGGTTTACGTAGTCATACAAACAAATTAATGTTGGAAGTCCTGTTTTTACCTTTAAAAGGATCTGTACATTATTCAAGTTTATAAAACATTGTTTGGCTTTATGTTAGAAAGGTCTTAAGGTAGTATAATAAAATAAATGCTTTCAATCTGGATTTAAAGAGGAATGACTTGATATTTTTAATTAGATTACTTCTAAAATATATTGAATTTCTATCCTTTTTATTAATTCTGTTTTTCTTTTTGAGAATATTGCCTTGCTCTGACACCCAGGCTGGAGTGTAGTGGCATGATCATGGCTCACAGTAGCCTAAAACCCCCAGGCTCAAGTGATCCAGTGGTCCTCCTGCCTCAGCCTCTGAGTAGCTGGGATTACAGGCATGCCCTACCACACCCAGCTAATTTTTGTATTTTTAGGAGAGATAGGATTTCACCATGTTGGCCGGACTGGTGTAGAACTCCTGACCTCAAGTGATCTGCCTGCCTTGGCCTCCAGAAGTGCTGGGATTACAGGCGTGAGCCACCATGCCCTGCCTCATTTTTAAATTTTTTTTTTATTTGAGACGGAGTCTCGCTCTGTCGCCCAGGCTGGAGTGCAGTGGCGCGATCTCGGCTCACTGCAAGCTCCGCCTCCCGGGTTCACGCCATTCTCCTGCCTCAGCATCTCCGAGTAGCTGGGACTACAGGTGCCTGCCACCACACCCGGCTAATTTTTTGTATTTTTAGTAGAGACGGGGTTTCACTGTGGTCTCGATCTCCTGACCTTATGATCCGCCCGCCTCGGCCTCCCAAAGTGCTAGGATTACAAGCGTGAGCCATCGCGCCCGGCCTTAAATTTTTTGTAGAGATGGAGTCTCACCATGTTACCCAGGCTTGTCTTGAACTTTTTTGGACTCAAGCAGTCCCCCTGCCTCAGCCTCCCAAAGTGCTGGGATTACAGGTGCTAGCCACTGTGCCTGGCCATATTAATTATTTCTTAATAACAGCTTTATTGAGATATAATTTATACACCATACAGTTCACAGTTCTAAAGTGTACAATTCCATGGTGTGTGTGTGTGTGTGTGTGTGTGTATTTTTTTTTTGAGATGGAGTCTCCCTCTGTTGACCAGACTGGAGTGCAGTCTTGGCTCACAGCAACCTCTGCCTCCCAGGTTCGAGCAATTCTCCTAACTCAGCCTCCAGTGTAGCTGGGATTACAGTCATGTGCCACCATGCCCAGCTTTTTTTTTTTAGACAGAGTTTTGCTCTTGTCGCCCAGGCTGGAGTGCAGTGGCACAATCTCGGCTCACTGCAACCTCCGCCTCCCAGGTCCAAGAGATTCTCCTTCCCCAGCCTCCCTAGTAGCTGGGATTACAGGCGACCACCACCACATCCAGCTAATTTTTGTGTTTTTAGTAGAGACGGGGTTAGACCATGTTGGTCAGGCTGGTCTCAAACTCCTGACCTGAGGCGATCTGCCTGTCTAGGCCTCCCAGAGTGTTGGGATTACAGGCATGAGCTACTGCACCCAGCCTAATTTTTTTTTTTTTTTTTTTGAGATGGAGTCTTGCTCTGTCGCCCAGGCTGGAAGGCAGTGGCTCAATTTCGGCTCACTGCCACCTCTGCCTCCCAGGTTCAAGCAGTTCTCTGCCTCAGCCTCCCGAGTAGCTGGGATTACAGATGCCCGCCACCACGCCTGGCCAATTTTTGTATTATTAGTAGAGACAGGGTTTCACCATCTTGGCCAGGCTGGTCTTGAACTCTTGACCTTGTGATCCACCCGCCTGAGCCTCCCAAAGTGTTGGGATTACAGGCGTGAGCCACTGCGCCCAGCCACTAATTTTTGTATTTTTAGTAGATACGGAGTTTCACCACGTTGGCCAGGCTGGTCTTGAACTCCTGACCTCAGGTGATTCACCCGTCTTGACTTCCCAAAATGCTGGAATTACAGGCGTGAGCCACCGTGGCCGGCTCAGTACTTCTTATTATTGAATAAGAGTCAATTGTATTGATATACCATATTTTGTTTATTCATTCATTGGTTGGTGAGCCTTTGGATTGTCTACTATTTGGCCATTATGAATAATAATATGAATGTAGGTATACACATTTTTATGTGAAGGTGTAGGTGTCAGTCCTTTTGGGTATACACCTGGGAGTGGAATTGCTGAGTCAAATAGTAACACTAACATTTTGAGGAAGTAGCATACTTTTCCAAAACATTTGCAGCATTTTACATTCCTACCACCAACGTATAAGGGTCTCTACATCCTCATCAACACTTGTCATAGTCTGCCTTTTTGGTGTTCTCCATTTTAACAGGTGTGAAGTATCTCACTGTGGTTCTGATTTACCTTTCCCTGATGGCTAATAATGTTGAGCATCATTTTATGTGCTTATTGGCCATTTGTATGTCTTCTGTCAAGAAGATTTCCTGTACAAAAATCCTCTCCCTACATTCAGGTCATTATTACAAATAGTGATGATTATTTTACGTAATGGTAACATCAGTATCTGTTTGCATAAGGCATATATAAAAGAGCCTACAGTATTTCTGAGTCCTTTTTCATATACTTTTCCTGTTTCTTTTTCACTGTTGTCAGCATGCCTGACTATAGAAATCTCTTTATTTCCTTCCTTTCCATTCTTTTTTTTACTCTGTTTTCAATCTACTTGAGGCTCAAAGACCAGAGGATCAAGATTGTTAGAAAAAGACAGAAAGATAAGAGTAACTGTGTCATGAGGGCAGGATCTACATACTTACTTACTTACTTGATCCTGGGGTTCTTTTTTTTATTTTTTATTTATTTATTTTTTTTTTTTGAGACGGAGTCTCGCTCTTTCGCCCAGGCCAGACTGCAGTGGCACTATCTCGGCTCACTGCAAGCTCTGCCTCCTGGGTTCACGCCATTCTCCTGCCTCAGCCTCCCGAGTAGCTGGGACTATAGGCGCCCGCCACTGCGCCCCGCTAATTTTTTGTATTTTTAGTAGAGACGGGGTTTCACCATATTGGCCAGGATGGTCTCGATCTCCTGACCTCGTGATCCACCCGCCTCGGCCTCCCAAAGTGCTGAGATTACAGGCGTGAGCCACCGCGCCCGGCCCATAATCCTGCGGTTCTTAACTGGAGTCCAGTGATTATGTATAGTCTTCGCAGAGGGTGTGCAAAACCTCTGAAGTAATGTTTAAACTTGTGTATACCGTAGGTTTCATCAGATTTGCAGCGGTTGACAAAGTCCAGCTGCATATTTTTGTAAATAGTTTCCTTGGAACACTGCCATGCCCGTTCATTTTGTATGTGGCTCCTTTCACCCTGTAATGTTAGGTAGCTGTGACAGAGAAGACTGTATGGCTTACAGGCTTAAAATATTTAGTGCATAGCAATTGAAGGAAAAGTTTACCAACCCTTGGAAGGTTGCTTTCCTCCTGCAGGCAAAAAGAAGGCAGCAGGGGTGGGTGGTTCAGAAAAATAGTGCTTTAGTCATTCTTTTTCTAGCATCTGAAAGGGGCCTGGTTATAAAATGTATAGACCTACATGGTATGAAGGGAGGAGCTCCTTTATGAGAAAAGTCTGTGAGCCTTTGAAGAAACTAAGCCTTTACCTGTAGGTGGACTACTCAAGTTTGTTTGTTTGTTTTTGAGATGGACCCCATGCTCTGTCACCCAGGCTGTAATGTAGTGGTACAATCTCAGCTCACTGCAGCCACTGCCTCCCAGGTTCAGGTGATTCTCCTGCCTCAGCTCTTGAGTAGGTGGGACTGCAGCAGGCACCTGACTGGTTTTGGTTTTTTTTTTTTTTTTTTTCTAGTAGAGATGGGGTTTCACCATGTTGGCCAGGCTGGTCTTGAACTCTTGGCCTCCCAAAGTGCTGGGATTACAGGCATGAGCCACTGTGCCCAGCCAAAAGTTTTTATTTTCTTCTTAATTCTTACCTGTCTCCAAGAGAGATGAGGAATTAATGATGACTTACTTTGTTAATGAGAATATATAAGTTAACTCATCCGGGAAAGATGGTTTTATTTTAAGTTGTAATATTTGAAATTCCACATATAAATCAGCCCACTTGCAAATAGCATGATACATAGCTTGATTAACAAATGCAGCCTAAGGATGGAATATTGAGTCACTAAAAACAAATTAATGGCACATACTGTTTTGCTTAGTAGATTTTTTTTTTTTTTTGAGGCGGGGTGTCACTCTGTCGCCCAGGCTGGAGTGCAGTGGCGCAATCTCGGCTCACTGCAAGCTCCGCCTCCTGGGTTCATGCCATTCTCCTGCCTCAGCCTCCTGAGTAGCTGGGACTACAGGCGCCCACCACCACGCCCGGCTAATTTTTTTGTATTTTTAGTAGAGACAGGGTTTCACCCTGTTAGCCAAGATGGTCTCGATTTCCTGACCTCGTGATCCGCCAGTCTCGGCCTCCCAAAGTGCTGAGATTACAGGTGTAAACTACCGTGCCTGGCCTGTTTTTTTCAGTATATTTTAAGTTTTTAGGTATCTTAGTATTTGTTCTCCAGGCTGATTTTAACTTTTTGTCTTGTTTGTAGTATTATGGAATATAAGAAATACAGTTATGTCAGTTATAGCGAGGTATGGTGGCTTATGCCTATAATCCTAGCACTTTGGGAGGCTAAGGTGGGAGAACTGCTTGAGGCCAGGAGTTCAAGACCAACCTGGACAAAAAAGCAAGACCCCCCCCCCCATCTCTACAAAAAATGTTAGAAGTTAGCTGGATGTAGTGAGGTGTGTAGTTCTACCTTCTGGGGAGGCTGAGGTGGGAGGTATTGCTTGAGCCCAGCAGTTTGAGGCTGTAGTGAGTCATGATTGTGCCACTGCACTCCTGTTGGACGACGGAGTGCGATCCCATCTAAATAAATAAAAATAAAGTTATGTCAATTATTTTGAATTAATCTAATTTTTTAAAATATAGGCAGTTGGCCAGACAGCAGGCTGATAAAAAAAAAGAAGAGCGCAGAGAAGGTAAGTACTGTTAAAGGCATTTCAAATCTTAAAATGTGTAATTAATATTCTGTTTACAGGTTTCTTGAGGTACATACAATAAATTTTACATGTTTAAAGTGTATAATTTGTTAGGTTTTAACATAAGTATATGCCATGAAGCCATCACCACAAGATAGTGAAGGTAATTATTACCCCCAAAAACTTCCCCAGGCCCTTTTGTAATTCCTCCTGGCTCTTCTAGCTTCTCTCCTCACTCTTTGACACTACTCCCCACCAGATTCCTGAGCAAATAATTTCATTGGAACATAGCCGTGACCATTCATTTTAGAATCTGTTCTCTGTTATTATAGCTTCGTTTGTATTATCTAGAGTTTTATATAAATGGAATCATACAGTATTTATTCTTTGTTTGGCTTCTTGCACTCATCATAATTGCTTTGAGAATCCATGTGGTCACTTTGTTGCTGAGTAGTATTCCATTATATGGATATACCACAATTTATCTCTTCACCTTTTGGTGGACTTGGGTTGTTTCTCGTTTGGGGTTATCACAAAGCTGATTTGAACATTCATGTACAAGTCTTTGTATTACATATCTTTCCTCTTCTCCTGGGAGTAGGTGGGCTCCATCTTATGGTAGGTATATGTTTTAACTTTATTTTTGTTTTCTAATGTTTTTAAGAAAGCTAAGTTTAAGATATTGTAATTTTGTTACATGAAAGTATTGCTTTTCAATTGTTCATTTTAGAATTGTTTTATAAATACTATTACTTAAAATGTTTCTATTTATTTTTATGTATGCATTTGTGAAGACAAAGTGATTCCAGTTACTCGGTCATTGAGGGCTAGAAACATCGTTCAAAGTACAGAACACTTACATGAAGATAATGGTGATGTTGAAGTGCGTCGAAGTTGTAGGATTAGAAGTCGTTATAGTGGTGTAAACCAGTCCATGCTGTTTGACAAACTTATAACTAAGTAAGTAAAAATTCCTTAGATCAAGATGATTTATCTGTCAGAGACATTTTGCTGGGGAAGAATCATGGATTTCAACCAGCCCAAACATTTAATGCATTCTACTACATAAAACATAGAGGAGAATGATTATCAGAGATCTTTGTGACAATTCTGTATATGTCTCTATTCTTGGAAAGAAATTTTAAAATATTTTTATACAAGTGAATCAATGCTTCTTATAAAAATATTTAAAACCTTAGTGCCAAAAGATTGCAATGGAAGAAAAATAAAGTTTTTAAAATTCTGCTACTCTTTTACAATTTTCACTTATATTTATATCTTTTTTTTAAAGCACTGCTGAAGCTGTACTTCAGAAAATGGATGACATGAAGAAGATGCGTAGACAGCGAATGAGAGAACTTGAAGACTTGGGAGTGTTTAATGAAACAGAAGAAGTAAATATATTCTTCCATTAAGGGAATGATTTAATAATATCCAGTTTAATTTTTTTTATAGTACCTAATCCATTTTTGGTTAAACACCACTTTTTCCAGCATTTATTTGATCAGTCATTAGTTACTGCTGGAAATGTAAGAGTTTATGGCTGTAAATATCTTCATTTTAAACAAGATTGGAGGATCCAACTTAATTTTTTTAATAAATAGATTCCAAATGTTAATGGCTTTTATTTAAACATTTTTAGAGCAATCTTAATATGTACACAAGAGGAAAACAGAAAGATATTCAAAGAACTGATGAAGAAACAACTGATAATCAAGAAGGCAGTGTGGGTTAGTCTCTTCTCTTGTTCTGTCTTCTGGGATTGAATTTAAGAACTTTTTATTTAGTAGAAAATAGCCTTTTTATTTAGAAGGTGTGACATGGTAGTTTGTGAGAGATCAGAGGATTGGTAACTTAAAAGTGGGGACAGGGGAGAGCTTAAAAGGATAGTATGTTTTGTTTGGGAAAGTAACTGAAATCAACAATCTAAAGCCAATAATATTGGTCTGCTTATGTAATACATCTGCTATGGACAACACACTGTATATCTCTTTTTTAGTTTAAAGGTGATTAAAATTATGTTTTGCTTTTCCATTTAGGACTTATTACCATCATCTATTAGAACTTATCTTAAGTGAAAATCAGTTTTCTGAAATGCATTTTAAATGTTTGGTGAGCATGTTTTGCCGTAATCTAAGTAGATTGAGTTATGCAGCATGTAACTCCATGACAGCCAGATGGGCTGGGTGAGATGTCACACTTAAGTTTAGAAAGCAAAAGCTTAATGAGGAAATTTGAAAACTTGTCAAAAAGTTATGTTAACTTGGAAACTTTAGTTACCTACATTAATGAAATTCATAGAAAGACTATGCATTTTAGTTTGGTACTTGCTTAACGTAGCCTTCAAACTTATTTCTCTGCTTCCTTTTTTCCTTCCTCTCGTTTTTCTACAGTTTTTTAATGTTGGAAAAGAATTACAAGTTCTTCCCATGAACAATCTAGAAGTAGATAAGGTTTTTTTTTTTTTTTTTTTTTAGGAGTAGATAAGTTTTAAAAGGGTGGATCTTTCTCTCCCAACTCACCTGTGTTAAAAATTGTTAACATTTTGCTGAGTATCCTTCTGGAAGTAAGTATCTCTTAATTGTAGAGTCATCTGAAGAGGGTGAAGACCAAGAACATGAAGATGATGGTGAAGATGAAGATGATGATGAAGATGATGAAGATGATGAAGATGAAGAAGATGGAGAAGAAGATAATCAGAAGCGATATTATCTTAGACAGAGAAAAGCTACTGTTTACTATCAGGCTCCATTGGAAAGTAAGTGCTATACATACTCTTTCCAGGAGATGTAATTATATTAGCTTTATATTTGCTGTTTCCCCTCTGTTATTCTTGTGTTTTTGGTATGTTTTATATTTTCATTTTGTTGAATACTCATTACTGTTGTCTTTACCTATCCTAAGTTTGTAACAAATAATTTCTCTGAAGAAAGTTAAATGTTAGCCTTGACCAAAGCAAATAATTGGGCTATTTTTGAATTTTATATCTGTCTTTATTTTAGATTGCACAGCTTTCTACTTAATTTATTTTGTCAGTTTGTATAGAGATAGGACTTCTTTTGATTTATGTTAATATTATACCACAGTACTTGTGAGCATTAACATACAAGGCTGATAATCACCTGTTACACATCTCTACAGTCACAATGGTTGTTTATGGCCTGTGTGTGTTTTGGTTGGTTGGTATCTGTGCTATACATGTTATCAGCTGCAACCCTCTGGACATAAATGACTTAAAATATGAACAGCAAAATATTCCATAGTGGATATTTACTAGTACTTCATGGAAGGCAATAAGCACCTTTGTAAGTATAGATGAAGAGCAAAATTATCTTCATACGTATTTATATGCCATATATATACACATATATATATATATTTCTTTTTTTTAGAACCTCGTCACCAGAGAAAGCCCAATATATTTTATAGTGGCCCAGCTTCTCCTGCAAGACCAAGATACCGATTATCTTCCGCAGGACCAAGAAGTCCCTACTGTAAACGAATGAACAGGTTTGGTTCTGATATAGTGATTGATTTATGACAACATAATTGTTTTTCTGTTAGAGCTGGACTCTAGACTTTCAGGATTAGGTGTATTAGGATAAAATTCTAGAATTGTGTATTTGGGAGAGCTTAGTTTCTATGCCTTTAATAGTCTAATCCCCAATACCACTGACTAATTTTTGCTTTTGCTTCCACTAATAGGAAGTGTTAGTAACTACCGTAGTAAGGTAGTTTATTCCATTTTTCCACACTTTAATAATAGAGCAACCTTAGACTCAGGGTTTACTGTAGTCCTGGCTCTGTGTTGAGCATTTTACATAAAAGGTTTCATTTAATCTTCACATTAAGTTAGAATATAGGTTTAGTCTTTGCATACTGTCACAGATGCATTTTCCTACCACGTCAGATGTTCTAAGCTACATGGCCTCTAGACCTTTCATGACTCTGGTTATCTTTTTCTGGATCTGTTTTATAATTTGTTCCTCTTCTGTTGTAGGAAACATTTTTCTTCGACTATTCAATATTTGTGGATTTCTTTTCCTTCTACATCCCAACAGTTGTTGCATGTTGGTCAAATTTAAGTCCAAAGAGATAATTCTTTTATTTTTATTTTATTTATTTATTTTGGGGGGGGGCGGGGGCGGAACGGAGTCTTGCTGTGTTCCCCAGGCCGGAGTGCAGTGGCACGATCTCTGCTTACTGCAACCTCTGCCTCCTGGGTTCAAGTGATTCTCCTGCTTCAGCCTCCCAAGTAGCTGGGACTGCAGGTACCTGCCACTACACCCAGCTGATTTTTGTATTTTTAGTAGAGACGGGTTTTCACCATGTTGGCCAGGCTGGTCTCAATCTCTTGCAAGTAATCCACCCGCCTCAGCTTCCCAAAGTGCTGGGATTACAGGTGTGAGGCACTACACCCCGTCAAAGAGATAATTGTTGATACTTCCTCATCAGTGCATTGGAATAATCATTTTGGTAGTTCATGAATGAGAGAGAAGACTAGGAAACCAGGAAAAAAATTTTATTTGTATGGGAAATCGTACTTTTTTCCCTTAATATTAGAATTTTTTCAGAAGTAAGACTGAAGCCTTAGGATATTTCAATTATTTGAACAGTTCTTGGAAGTTTTCTCCTAGAAACAGACCATCTGATCATGTTTTGGTCATGGAAGGCAGCACCTTTATAAGTGCTGAAGGTTAATTTCTTTTAGGAAAAGTAAAAAATACTATTTGTGTCCCTAGGTCTTTTCATTTCCTTGTAAGAATCACAAGTGTACATCTAGATTTCTTATTTCATCATCCTATTTCACATGACCAGGGTCCAGAAGGATGGACGATCAGGAAGACAAACTCAGTCTCTCAGGGCTTCTCAAGATTATTGCACTTGAAAGGAGGCTGCACATCAGTATTCTCACAGGCCCGTTAGAATGTAAAGACCTCTATTTTGGTGGTGAAATGTAATGATCTTCAGAAAAGGAGAGGAAGGTAGTGTTCCCTAGAATCCCCACCACCACCAGGCACAGGACCAAGGCACTGTTATGGTTACCTAACTCAAGGGGTGGATCTCTGTTTGATCCAGCAATACTAAGAGGGTGGCAGCTACTTTGGGATTTTATTTCTTCTCCTGTTTTGGTTTGGTTTGGTTGGCTTGGTTTGGTTTGGTTTGGTTTGGTTTGGTTTGATTTGGTTTGGTTTGGTTGGTTTGGTTTGGTTTGGTTTGGTTATCTCACTCTCTCGCCCAGGCTGGAGTGCAGTGGTGCGATCTCAGCTCACTGCAACCTCCGCCTCCTGGATTCAAGCGATTCTCCTGCCGCAGCCTCCCAAGTAGTTGGGATTACAGGCAGCTGCCACCACGCCCGGCTAATTTTTTTGTATTTTTAGTAGAGACGGGGTTTCACCATTATTGCTCAGGCTGTTCTCAAATTCCTGACCTCAGGTGATCCACCCGCCTTGGCTTCCCAAGTGCTGGGATTGCAGGCGTGAGCCACCACTCCTGGCCTCTTCTCCCATCTTTAATGAATGTATGCTTCTGGAAGTAACATATTTGTTGGTTGACTAACTCTACAGTTACCACCTACAATGTATGTATCTTGCAGAGGGTAGGTTTTGTTCTTTTTTTTTAATCTCTTTGATGTTTGTGAGTTTCTATATTTGGTTCACAGTGTCTAGTCTTCTCCTGTGGAAAATGCCTCACATCGTTGAGTAGCTCCTTGTTACAGGATTTTTTTTCTCCTCTAATTATTTGGGGTGTTTTTTTTTTTCCTGATTTTTTTTTGTTTTTTTGAGACAGAGTCTCGCCTGTTGCCAGGCTGGAATGCAGTGGCGTAGTCTTAGCTCACTGCAACTGCCGTCTCCCGTTTTCAAGTTATTCTCCTGCCTCAGCCTCCTGAATAGCGGGATTACAGGCCTGTGCCATCATGCCTGGCTAATTTTTTTTTTTAAAGGTAATGTTACCTTTGAATAAGGTAACGTAATAGCACAATTGCATCACTAGTATTTCAGTATATTCTTTATCTTTTGTCAAAGAACTAGAACTGGCAAGAAGTTGAAGTTCTTGGTTAGATTCTTTTTTTTTTCTTTTTTTTTTTTTTTTGATACGGAGTCTCACTCTGTTGCCCAGGCTGGAGTGCAGTGGTGCGATCTCTGCTCACTGCAAGCTCTGTCTCCTGGGTTCATGCCATTCTCCTGCCTCAGCCTCCCGAGTAGCTGGGACTACAGGCACCTGCCACGACGCCCGACTAATTTTTTGTATTTTTAGTAGAGACGGGGTTTCACCGTGTTAGCCAGGATGGTCTCGATCTCCTGACCTCGTGATCCACCCGCCTTGGCCTCCCAAAGTGCTAGGATTACAGGCGTGAGCCACCGCACCCGGCCGAGTTCTTGGTTAGATTCAAAGTGCTGGTCCAGTGTTTGTGGGTGTCAGATTTTTAATTGGCTTTCAGTAAAATGGAGATTGGGGGATGAGCACATGTAGACAGATATGTGTGTTTAAAATGTTTTTTATTTTATTTTATTTTTGGTTTTTGTTTTTCAAATTTAGGAAACATTTTCCTAAGAAAATGGATTATGATTAAAGTTCTCAGCAAAGTCGACATACAAAGAACATACTTCAATGTAATAAAAGCCATCTATGACAAATCCACAGCCAACATAATACTAAATGGGGAAAGGTTAAAAGCATTCCCTCTGAGAACTGGAACTAGACAAGGATGCCCACTCTCACCACTTCTGTTCAACACAATGCTGGAAGTCCTAGCCACAGCAATCAGACAAGAGAAAAAAATACAAGGGTTGCCTCAGCGCCTCTTTCCTTTTTTTTTTAAGTTTTTATTTCCGTAGGTTTTTGGGGAGCAGGTGGTATTTGGTTACATGAGTAAGTTCTTCAGTAGTGATTTGTGAGATTTTGGTGTACCCATCACCCAAGCAGTATACATTGAACCCAACTTGTTGTCTTTTATCCCTCACTCCCTTCCCACTCTTTCCCCGTGAGTTCCCACAGTTCATTGTGTCATTCTTATGCCTTTGCATCTTCATTGCTTAGCTCCCACTTATTAGTGAGAACACATGGAACATATGATGTTTGGTTTTCCATTCCTGAGTTACTTCACTTAGAGTAAGTCCCCAATCTCATCCAAGTAGTTGCAAATGCCATTAATTCATTCCTTTTGATGGCTGAGTAGTAGTCCACTTGATTGATGGGCATTTGGGTTGGTTCCACATTTTTGCAATTGCAAATTGTGCTGCTATAAACATGCGTGTGGAAGTATCTTTTTCGTATAATGACTTATTTTCCTCTGAGTAGATACCCAGTAGTGGGATTGCTGGATCAAATGGTAGTTCTACTTTTAATTCTTTAAGGAATCTCCACACTGTTTTCCATAGTGGTTGTACTAGTTTACTTTTCCACCAGCAGTATAGAAGTGGTCACTATATACACACCAACATCTATTATTTTTTGATTTTTTGATTATAGCCATTTTTGCGGGGGTAAGGTGGTATCACATTTGTGGTTTTGATTTGCATTTCCCTGATCATTAGTGATGTTGAGCATTTTTTCATGTTTGTTGGCCATTTGTATATCTTCTTTTTAGAATTGTCTGTTCATGTCCATAGCCCACTTTTTGATGGGATTGTTTTTTTCTTGCTAATTTGTTTGAGTTCATTGTAGATTCTAGATATTAGTCTTTTGCCAGATGTATAGATTGTGAAGATTTTCTCCCATACTGTGGGCTGCCTTTTTACTCTGCTGATTCTTCCTTTTGCTGTTCAAAAGCTCTTTAGTTTAATTAAGTCCCACTTGTTTATCTTTGCTTTTATTGTTTTTGCTTTTGGGTTCTTGGTCATGAAACCCTTGCCTAAGCCAATGTCGAGAAGGGTTTTCCTGATGTTATCTTCTAGAATTTTTATATAGTTTCAGGTCTTAGATTTAAGTCCTCGATCCATCTTGAGTTGATTTTTGTATCAAGTGAGAGAAGAGGAACCAGTTTCATTCTCCTACATGTGGCTACCCAATTATCCCAGCACCATCTGATGAATAGGATGTCCTTTCCCCACTTTTATGTTTCTGTTTGCTTTGTTGAAGATCAGTTGGCTGTAAGTATTTGATTTTATTTGAGTTCTCTTCTGTTCCATTTGTCTATGTGCCTGTTTTTATACTAGTACTGTGCTGTTTTGGTGACTATGGCCTTATAGCGTAGTTTGAAATCAGGTAATGTAATGCTTCCAGGTTTGTTCTTTTTGCTTAGACTTGCTTTGGCTATGCGGGCTTTTTTGGTTCCATATGAATTTTAGGATTTTTTTTCTAGTTCTGTGAAGAATGATAGCTGGTATTTTGATGGGAATTATGTTGAATTTGTAGATTGCTTTTGGCAATATGGTCGTTTTCACAATATTCATTCTACCCATCCATGAGCATGGGATGTGCTTCCATTTGTTTGTGTCATCTGTTATTTCTTTCAGCAGTGTTTTGTAGTTTTCCTTGTAGAGGTCTTTTGCCTCTTTGGTTAGGTATATTCCTAAGTATTTTATTTTATTTTGCAGCTGTTGTAAAAGGGGTTGAGTTCTTGATTTCATTCTTAGCTTGGCCACTGTTGGTATATAGTAGACCTACTGCTGATTTGTGTACATTAATTTTGTATCCTGAAACTTTGCTGGATTATTTTGTCAGTTCTAGGAGTTTTCTGCAGGAGTCTTTGGGGTTTTGTAGGTGCACAATCATATAATCAGCAAACAGACAGTTTGACTTCCTTTTTACTGATTTGGATACCCTTGTATTTTTTTCTCTTGTCTGATTGCTGTGGCTAGGACTTCCAGTACTGTGTTGAACAGAAGTAGTGAGAGTGGGCATCCTTGTCTAGTTCCAGTTCTCAGAGGGAATGCTTTTAACCTTTCCCCATTTAGTATTATGTTGGCTATGGATTTGTCATAGATGGCTTTTATTACATTGAAGTATGTTCTTTGTATGTCGACTTTGCTGAGAGCTTTAGTCATAAAGGGATGCTGGATTTTGTTGAATGCCTTTTCTGCATCTGTTGAGATGATCATGTGATTTTTGTTTTTAATTCTGCTTATGTGGTGTATCACATTTATTGACTTGAGTATGTTAAACCATCCCTGCATCCCTGGTATGAAACCCCCTTGACCATAGTAGATTATCTTTTTGATGTTGTTGGATTCGATTAGCTAGTATTTTGTTAAGGATTTTAGCATCTATGTTCACAGGGATGTTGGTCTGTAGTTTTCTTTTTTGGTTATGTCCTTTCCTAGTTTTGGTGTTAGGGTGATACTGGCTTCATAGAATGATTTGGGGAGGATTCCCTCTTTCTCTACCTTGTGGAATAGTGTTTACAATGTTTTTAAACTGAAGTAATGACCTTTCTACAGTATAGAGTAATTGCTAAGAACCTGGGCCCATGACTAGGACTGTCTAGGCTTGGAGCTCAGCTCTACTAGTTATTGGTGGCCTTTGGCAAGTTACTTAACTCTGTTTCAGTTTTTTTTTTTATCTGTAAAGTGAAGATGGTAGAACCTATCTCATAGTATTGTGAGAATTAGATGAGTTAATACATGTAAAGCATTTAAAATAGTGTCTACCATACATTAAGTGCTATATGTATTTGCTATTATAACTGTACTTTGATGTTCAAAAATAATGTCCATTTTGCAAATCGAATGTCAGAAATTTCATGTTGGTCCACAGGTTGTGTTATTATTTGCTTTTAACTTTATTGGTTTATGAAATAAAAAACTGGAAATTATCAGTATAGTAATGTATAGAATGCAGATTTTTTGAATAAACATATAGGTTTGAATTCTGATACCATCAATGACTAATTCTGATATTTTGAGTAAATTATTTAACCTGGAAGCCACACTGGCCCTAACTGTAAATTGAGCCTACTAATAATCCACTTTTCCAAAATTTTAATTAAGATTAAATACTATATCAAGCACATGGTACAGAAAGCAGTCAGTTAATGTTAGTCTTTTTTATTAATTGGGAGGTTAGTCTGAATTCTGTGACTACATAGTGAGTTCACATAAAATTATGTGAATACATTAAAGTCTAATATTCATGGTAATAATGAATAAGTTAGTTTTTCATATAATATTGCAGACTTGTACTGGATGTAATAATTTTAGTTTTGGCCGGGCACGGTGGCTCACGCTTGTAATCCTAGCACTTTGGGAGGCCGAGGCGGGCGGATCACGAGGTCAGGAGATCGAGACCACGGTGAAACCCCGTCTCTACTAAAAATACAAAAAATTAGCCGGGCGTGGTGGCGGGCGCCTGTAGTCCCAGCTACTCGGAGAGGCTGAGGCAGGAGAATGGCGTGAACCTGGGAGGCAGAGCTTGCAGTGAGCCGAGATCGCGCCACTGCACTCCAGCCTGGGCGACAGAGCGAGACTCCGTCTCAAAAAAAATAATAATAATAATAATAATAATAATTTTAGTTTCAGGCTGATCATAAAGATGGTCTTGGGTGTATTTGGGTAGGTGGATGGGTGAAAGATTATTTTCTCATTTATTTCTGTGTTTCTACAACCCCTTATCCAAAACCCTTGGAAAACTATTTGTGTTTCAGAATTCAGACTTTTTGGCTGGATTTACAGATAACACACAACATATGTAGTGTGGCAACATTAACATCTCTAGGGTCTCCAAGCCAGCACTGTGTAGTCAAATATATTAACTAATAATTCTGTAGTAAAACATATGAATAATCATAGTAAGTGGGACAAAATAGAAACTAAAAATTGCCTTGTACTATGTCAGGTTATGATTTGCTGCAAGTGAATAATGGAATAACTTTTCAGAGTTTTTTTGATATACGTTTCTGGAACTACATTATGCAGATAATAGATTGTGAACCTTTTATATTTCTGGAAATACCTACTTACCATCATTGCACTCTGACTCAGAAAAGTTCTAGACCCTGAGCAAGTAGAATAACTAAAGTTCTTCCCAACCAGACTCTTTTTCTGTGAGTCTTTTGCAACCATTCAAAGGTAGAAGTGATTAAAAATTTTCTTGTATATTTGTAATACCTGGCATCTTATTTAATCTTACCAACCAGCCTAAGTATTTGATAGTATTTTTTTCTTTTTTGTGAGTAAGAAAACTTATGGGTTGAGTAACTCATCCACATTTACACAGCTGTTAAGTGACAGTTGTGAATTTACAGTGGATGGTAAACTGTTGATAAAAGGCCATCTTACTCATCACTGTTTCCCAGCATTTAAAAAGTCTTTCTTGATGCCCTTTTGTTTACATAAAATCTCATGTCCTTCTTTTAAAATTGTTTGATATTTTAGGCCGGGCGTGATGGCTCACACCTTAATCCCAACACTTTGGGAGGCTGAGGCGGGGAGATCACAAGGTCAGGAGTTCAAGACCAGCCTGGCCAACATGGTGAAACCCCATTTCTATCAAAAAAAAAAGTTAGCTGGGCACAATGGCGCGTGCCTGTAGTCCCAGTTGCTCGGGGGGCTGAGGCAGGAGAATTGCTCAACTGGGACCCAGAAGGCAGAGGTTGCAGTGAGCTGAGATCACGCCACTGCACTCCAACCTGGGCTATAGAGTGAGACTTCATCTCAAAAAAAAGTTATTTGATTTTTTAAAGTAGGTGATTTCCTCCCAAATGTGAATATTATGTATAGTGTAATATTGAACATAGTTTCAAATTACAGTCCCAAATACTTTTTTTTTTTTTTTTAAATAGGGGCAGGGGCTTACTTTGTCACCCAGCAGGCTGCAGTGCAGTGATGTAATCATGGCTCACTACAGCCTCATCCTCCCAGGCTCAAGCAAGTCTCCCACCTCAGCCTCCTGAGTATCTGGGACAACAGATGTGCTACAATCATACCTGTCTAAGCTTTTTGATTTTTAGTAGAGACCAAATCTTGCCAAGTTGCTCGAATGATTTTTAGTCGAGACAAGGTCCCGCTACGTTGTTCTTGAACTCCTGTCAAGTGATCCTTCACCCTCGGTCTCCTAAAGTGTTAGGATTACAGGTGTGAGCCACCACACCCAGCCCCAAATATTCTAATACCCTCTTAATCCCACCTTTCTCTTCGAGAATAGCTGATTTATATCAAGACTAAGAAGTCACCCTGCCTTCTCCTGTCTTCATGAACATTTGATATTCAGCTCTGCCAGTCTTTAGTCTTTTTTCCTTTCCTCTCAGTTGTTTAAGTCTTTTATTCCGTTTGAAAGATTCAACCAACAAAGTTTATGTCAGTGGGTCAGCAGATGTATTAATTTTATGATAAACCTTTTTGGAGCATTAGATATTTCTGATGCTTTTCTTATGCCTTTTCTTTTTCCTGCCCTCCCTTATCATGATTTCAATTTTGTTTTTTACTTTAGGCGAAGGCATGCAATCCACAGTAGTGACTCGACTTCATCTTCCTCCTCTGAAGATGAACAGCACTTTGAGAGGCGGAGGAAAAGGAGTCGTAATAGGGCTATCAATAGGTAAGTGCCATATCGATGCCTTTTTAAACTAGAAGATACATTTTTAAAAAATTGCTAAGAAAATAATTTGGGTATAAGTATAGGCTGGCTGATTAAAAAGTTGCACAACAGGTTAATGTATAAACTAGAATGCTGTCTTGTTAGAATTATCTACAGTTGAATCAGAATAACAGGTTAGAACATATGACTGATTTCTTGCCTTTTTTTTTTTTTTTTTTTTTTGAGACAGGGCTTGGTTCTGTTGCCCAGGCTGGAGTACAGTGGCATGATCTTGGCCCACTGCAACCACCACCTCCTGGGTTCACACGACTCTCCTGCCTCAGCCTCCCGAGTAGCTGGGGTTATAGGTGTGCATCACTACACTCGACTCATTTTTGTAGTTTTAGTAGAGATGAGGTTTCTCCATGTTGGCCAGGCTGGTCTCGAACTCCTGGCCTCAAATTATCTACCCGTCTCAGCCTCCCAAAGCTTTGGAATTACAGCTGTGAGCCACCATGCCTGGCCCACTTGCCAAATCATTATATATGGCCCACAGTGGTTCTGGTCAAACAGAAAAGGAAATAACCTTTTCTTTTCATTTCATGTATTTTTTTATTTTATTTTTATTTATTTATTTTTTTGCTTGTAATAATGATAAGTTCTGAGGAACTCTTAAGGAAAACAGAAGGCTTTACTCATTTTATAACTCCTTGTAGTGTAAGTCCACATATACTAACCAGCTTAGTTGATTTTCCCAATAATTATTTAAGGGAGATAGAGCAAGGATTATTTACATTTTACAGATCTGGTTGAGTAAGTGAAAATGCAGTGCTTAGGTGCTTGGATTCTTTTTTTTTTTTTTTCTTTTAATAGAGACAGGTTCTCACTATGTCACTCAGACTGGAGTAGAAGCTAAGCTGGTCTCAAACTCCTGACCTCAAGTGACTCGGCTGGGATTACAGGCATGAGCCACCACACCTGGCCATAACTATTTCTGAATATTTTTGAAAGTAGTTAGAAAACTTCCAGCCTGTCCAGCATGGTGAAACCCCATCTCGACTACAAGTACAAAAATTAGCCAGGTGTTGGTGGTGCACACCAGTAATCCCAGCTACTCAGGAGGCTGAAGCAGGAGAATCGCTTGAACCCAGGAGGCGAAGATTGCAGCGAGCCGAGATCACGCCACTGCACTCCAGCCTGGGCGACAGAGTGAGACTCAGTCTCAGAAAAAACCCAAAAGACAAAACAAAACAACAAAAAAAGGAAGTAGTTAGGGAACTTGCTTGAGAGGATTGATGTTGGATCCAAATGCTGGTAGACTGCGAATATTTTTTCTGAGAGGTATTATAGCAGAGTTGTTATAGGTCTGGAGACAGACCACTTGTGTTTGATTCCTGGCCCTGCCATTTACCAGTTGGGTGATCTTGGACAAATCAGTTAATCTTTCTATGTCTTGGTTTTGTTTTAAAATGGGGAAAATAATAATACCTTCTTCATAAGACTGTTGTGAGGATTTATTGACTTAATCCAGGTAAAGCACCTAAAACTAAAACAGTGTCTGGCAAATGGTAAATACCCTGTCTATGTTAGACACCTCCATTAAAATGTAGGTTGGTACTGTCTGATTTCACCATCATGAATCACTTTACGGTGCCTGTGGCATCTTGGTATTTTTATTTGATTATATATCTTTAATTTCATAATAAAGCTTCAGATATAAATATTTCTAACACTTAAGTTCTGGACCTATTACAGAAAATGAGGAAATTAAAATACATATCTAAAGATTGCTCCAGTTGAATTAGATTTTTTTTTTAAACTTAAATGTTTATATTCAAACATGGAATTTGGAAAGAAGGGTGAGTTGATGGGTTTGTGTGGTTTTAAAAAATCTTTTTAAATAGGTGCCTCCCACTAAATTTTCGGAAAGATGAATTAAAAGGCATTTATAAAGATCGAATGAAAATTGGAGCAAGCCTTGCCGATGTTGATCCAATGCAACTAGATTCTTCAGTGAGTACTCTGTTTTGAAACATACGCTTGAACTATAATGTGCTTTTAAAGTTAAAAAAAGGAACCAATGATTTTTCTTTTTAGTCAAAACTCTAACCTTTACAGACATTTTTTGTTAATCTTCAGGTCACAATTAAGATATTATTACTTCATTGACTGTGTATGGTGTGGGGTGACATTTTAATCTGGAATGCAAATCTAAAAATGTACATGTTCGCTTCCATTACCAGGTACGATTTGATAGTGTTGGTGGCCTGTCTAATCATATAGCAGCTCTAAAAGAGATGGTGGTGTTTCCATTACTTTATCCAGAAGTCTTTGAAAAATTTAAAATTCAACCCCCAAGGTAATTTAATTATATTTTTAATTTTAGCTGAAAATCTGTTATTCTTGCTTCTTGTAGTTCTTATACCTTACTTATTAACCCATTTTTAAGCGATTTTTCCCTTTTCATTATACAGCTTTTCTCTCTGAATCACCTTTTTAGAAGCAGTAATTTAAATAAACTTTCAAAAATTAGTAAGCTTCCCCCCATCATAAAAGTAATATACCGGGCCGGGCGTAGTGGCTCATGCCTGTAATCTCAGCACTTTGGGAGGCCAAGACGGGTGGATTACCTGAGCTCAGGAGTTCCAGACCAGCCTGGGCAACGTGGTAAAACCCTGTCTCTACTAAAATACAAAAAATTAGCCAGGCCTGGCAGCGTGCGCTGAGGCAGAATTGCTTGAACCCGGGAGGCGTAAGTTGCAGTGAGCTGAGATTGTGCCACTGCATTCCAGCCTGGGCGACAGAGCGAGACACCATCTCCAAAAAAAAAAAGTAATGTACCATATATCAATCACAGGTAAACACTGGTGGGTTTTAAATTAAATTTTGTAATTTAAAAAATTAGAAAGTGGCCAGGCACGGTGGCTTTCGCCTGTAATCCCAGCACTTTGGAAGGTCGAGGTAGGTGGATCACAAGGTCCGGAGTTCAAGACCAGCCTGGCCAACATGGTGAAACCCTGTCTTTACTAAAAATACCCAAAAAAATTAGCTGGGCATGGTGGCGGGCACCTGTTGTCCCAGCTACTTGGGAGGCTGAGGCAGGAGAATTGCTTGAACCTGGGATGCAGAGATTGCAGTGAGCCGAGATCGCACCACTGTACTCCAGCCTGGGCGACACAGCAAGACTCTGTCTCAAAAAAAAAAAAGAAAGAAAGAAAGTGCCAGGCGTGGTGGCTCACACCTGTGATTCCAGTGACTTGGGAGACTAAGACAGGAAGATTGCTTTAGCTCAGGAGTTTGAGGTTGCAGTGAGCTATGATCATGCCACTGCACTCCAGCCTAGCTGACAGACCCCATCTCTAAAAATAAGTCAGAAAGTTATTAATATTAAATAACATTTACTTCTTACAGGAAATGTTGGAAATGCCTAGTTAAAGTAATTTAGTAAATTAAAAACAAATTTCTTGAATTTTCTTTCACATTTCTTCTTCCTTACAACATACGTTTTCCCCCATACAAATTGAATTATATGATTGTGATATGTGATTACGTATGCAAGATAGGATAATATGATGAATGAATTGTTAAATGTTTCAAATAGAGTTTTATTTACAGTTTCAATATTAATTTTACAGTATCAGTATTAACTCCCAGGTTTTAAGTTGTGCTTTGTGGCGTGAAACTGTACCATAATTCAGTTGTCTTACACATTTTAATTTTCTAATTAAATGAATCATGAAATTGGTTTCTAATTTTTGTTTTAAAAGTCTGCTTTTTAAATGTAATACTAAAATGTTAATGTATTGTTTTTCAGAGGTTGTTTGTTTTATGGGCCACCTGGAACTGGAAAGACTCTGGTTGCCAGAGCACTTGCCAATGAGTGCAGTCAAGGGGATAAAAGAGTAGCATTTTTCATGAGGAAAGGTGCTGATTGCCTAAGTAAATGGGTAGGAGAATCTGAAAGACAGCTACGATTGCTATTTGATCAGGTATGGTATTAACATTTTATATATCTGGATAGTTCTGTAATCTAGGCAGATGTCTGTGAGGATTAGATAAATCTTTCATTTAATCAGTGTTCTAAATAAACCCAGAGGAATTAGACTAAATATGTAATCTTTCTTTTTTTTTTTTTTTTTTTTTTTTTTTTTGAGACGGAGTCTCGCTCTTTCACCCAGGCTGGAGTGCAGTGGCGCGATCTCGGCTCACTGCAGGCTCCGCCCCCCAGGGTTCACGCCATTCTCCTGCCTCAGCCTCCCTTGTAGCTGGGACTACAGGCGCCTGCCACCTCGCCCGGCCAATTTTTTGTATTTTTAGTAGAGACGGGGTTTCACCGTGTTAGCCAGGATGGTCTCGATCTCCTGACCTCGTGATCCGCCCGCCTCGGCCTCCCAAAGTGCTGGGATTACAGGCGTGAGCCACCGCGCCCGGCAATATGTAATCTTTCTAGATTATTTTCTTTTATATGTCGAGATGACACTGACCTACAGTGAACAATTTTATAGTACGAAGGGAAAGAAATAATTGGATCTTAGTTCTTTGGAGTCTTAGGTCTCATGCCTAGGAAGAGAGTGGTAATCTCATATTTAGAGAGATGGTAGTAGTGAATTATGGCTCAGTATGGGAGTTGAAGACTAGTTCTGCCCTGGAGCAGCTTTCATTTTCATATCCCAGATTGTATTGACAGCACATTGTGAGATAATACATTCTGATCTACTGGGGCATATTGCTGCAAATGCTTTTAAATCTCTTTTTGGAACTCTCCCGAGGTTCTTTTTTACTTTTATGTTTATGGAAATGGATAAAAACTGTGGCATCTTGCTAAATAATGTTTTCCCATCCTGACTTGGAGGAAGACTATGTCACTGTCTTCTATTCTTTGTCTTGTTTCCATAGTTCAATAGATATTTTTGCATGTCCAGGAACGATAGCTGTATGAAATCTAAGGTATATAACCAGTGGAGTATGTCTTTTGAATACTTCTAGTCGAAAATGCAATTGAAAATTAAACCATATGTCATTATAATTTAGTTTGAATTCTTAAAACCCAGTTACTGGAACTTATGTTTAAATTTATAAATTATAAATAGTTATAAATTATAAATAAATTGAGGCTGAGGCAGGAAAATCACTTGAACCCAGGAGGCAGAGGTTGCAGTGAGCCAAGATCACACCACTGCACTCCAGCCTGGGTGACAGACTCCATCTCAAAAAAAAAAAAAAATTATAAATAAATTCTGGTAGCAAGTTTGAAGAAAAACCGATTGAAATAGTATATTCAGCTTTATAAATTCTGTTAAGCATGTTTGAATGAGAATTGATTAAAATGGTTTAAGTCTACGTGTTTGAGGCTATTTATGCTAACAAATGACCACTCAACCTACTTTCTAGGCCTATCAGATGCGCCCATCAATTATTTTTTTTGATGAAATTGATGGTCTGGCTCCAGTACGGTCAAGCAGGCAAGATCAGATTCACAGGTAAAACTTGCTTGATGGCACTTCAACATTTCTTCCTATTTCCTGAGTGGTATTGATGTGTGAGAGATAGAATGTTAAATGGTAAAAGAAACTTTATAAGCTAGTAGTTCCTTTTTTTTGGTAGTAGAACCCCAGTATATAGTACAAAAATAAAAAATGTGGACGGGTGCAGTGGCTCATACCTGTATTCCTGGCACTTTGGGAGGCCAAGGCAGGCAGATCACTTGAGGTCAAGAGTTTGAGACCAGCCTGGCCAACATGGTGAAATCCTGTCTCTACTAAAAAAAAAAAAAAAAAAAAAATTAGCCGGGTGTGGTGATGCAAACCTATAATCCCAGCTCCATGGAAGGCTGAGGCAGGAGAATCATTTGAACCCGGGAGGCGGAGGTTGCAGTGAGCTGAGATTATGCCACTGCACTCCAGCTTGGGTGACAGAGCGAGACTCCCTCTCAAAAAAAAAAAAAAAAGTAAACCTGCTCCGAGTGTCAGTGTGTTGTAAAGCATGGTTTAAAAATCTTGGTTGCAGAAGATTTAACTCATGATAGAAACAAATGTCTGCGGGTCAGTGATGTTAAGCCACTAGTAAGAGTAGGGCTATGGTGGGGAATGTGGCTGAATGTCCTATCACAAGAGCATATCCAGTTGCTTTTATCTCTGACCTGTTACTGATGTGCAGAAGCTTACCCAGGCTTGAAAAATCGATTTTTTTCCCTCAGATTTTATGTTCAAATTGTTAAGTATCTTAAATTTTGCCAGCTAATTTGGATGCTTTTAAGACATTGCCTGTGCTAAATAAAATCTAACTTAGGGCATTACTATTAGTTTAGGATTCTAATACTAGACCAATCTCCTCATTTTAAAGATGGGTAAATTGAACCCTCAACCCCCATGATTAGTTGCTTATCCAAGGGAGCACTTTTACTAGTGCTACTGTCCCAACCTGAATCTAAATTACTTTTAGTCCCAATTCATTCTAGTTTTTTAGAACTTCTTTTTAAATGGTTTCATGAATGATGTGTAATTTATTGATTAATTTGGAATATCCTAAAGGAAATATTTTCATGCTTTCATATATGCTAGTAGTATTGTTTTATATTGTAGATAATATAGATGAATAAGATATAGTGTGTGATTGATAGGTGGGTTTTGGCTTTTCTAACATCTAACAAGATTTGCTATATTCTAATGGCCTTTTAAACTTGATGATAAACAATTTTATTTGTTGCTGTGAGTAAATTAAAATATGTGTTAAGTACCATGGTAAAAGTAGTTTTGTCTCTGCATGTCCTATTAGTAATCAGATAAACTTTTTATATGTGACACATTTCATTATCAGTCACACTATATTCATTGTGCTAACAGGAAGAAACATTTAACAATACTTCCATCACTTCATAAGGAAGTAAGTTGAGTACTTACTGTGTTTTGGGATAGTTCTAAAGGTATTGGAGGAATTTTGGCAAAAAAATTACACAGTAATTGTAGCAAAACTATGCCATCTCAAATATATATATATATATATTTTTTTTTTTTTCTTTTGAGACAGTCTTGCTCTGTTGCCCAGGCTGGAATGCAATAGCGTGTGATCTCGGCTCACTGCAACTCCCATCTCCCAGGTTCCAGCGATTCTTCTGCCTCAGCCTCCCAAGTAGTTGGGGCTACAGGTGTGCTCCACCATGCCTGGCTAAATTTTTGTGTTTTAGTAGAGATGGGGTTTCACCATGTTGGCCAGGTCTTGAACTCCTGACCTCAGATGATCAGCCCTCCTCGGCCTCCCAGAGTGCTGGGATTACAGACGTGAGCCACCGTGCCTAGCCTGTTCTTTGTATTTTTAGCAGGCACTGGGTTTCGCCATGTTGGCCAGGCTGGTCCTGAACTCCTGACTTTAGGTGATCCACCCGTCTCTGCCTCCCAAAGTGCTGGGATTACAGGCATGAGCCACTGCACCCGGCCAAATATAGCTACATTTTTAAAAGAAATTTAGTATTCAAGTTATTTTAACCAAAAACTTAAAAATTCTGACAGAGTAAAAATGTATGTTAAATTAAGCTTTTTTAGAATTTAGCACATTGCATGTTGAAGATGATTAAACTGTATTCTGTACCTTAATTTTAGTAATAATACTGTAGAATAGTGCAAATAAGTAATTATGTGAATGTCATTAGGTAATAATAGTTTCAACCTAAGAGAAAGAAGATTCAAATGTGAATAAAGAGGTCAAATTACCCTAAATTGTTTTTTTTGAGACGAAGTCTTGCCCTGTCGCCCAGGCTGGAGTGCGGTAGCACAGTCTTGGCTCACTGCAACCTCTGCCTCCCGAGTTCAAGCGATTCTCCTGCCTCAGCCTCCTGAGTAGCTGGGATTACAGGCATGCACCAGCACACTTAGCTAATTTTTTTGTATTTTTAGTAGAGACAGGGTTTCACCATGTTGGCCAGGCTGGTCTCGAACTCCTGATCTCAGGTGATCCACCTGTGCCTCAGCCTTCCAAAGTACTGGGATTACAGGCGCGAGCCACCCACTCGACCTGAAACCCTGATAGTCTTTACTTTGAATTGCAAATATCAATAGGAACTTGGGACGAAGTTTTTTTTGTTTTTGTTTTTAAAGAAAAAAAAATCCTAACTCTGGACACTTTAAAAAGGCCTAGAAGCAATCGCAGTCCAGTAGCAATTAATGTCCGTCCCTGAGTGTGGTCTCTAAATCTTAGGACTCAGGAGAGATGGCGGATTGTAACACTGAAGCAGAAATGATAAAGTCAAGCCTGGAATACTTTGTAATGCCTGAAAGCAATAAAAAAAAAAATTACTGGAATCGTACCAGAATGACGTAGGAGCCAATTTTGAGGGATCTCTCACTGGCTGAAGATTAAACAATTTGAGCATCAAAAATAATGACTACAGTAGATAGAAATTTATCAAATACCTAAAAAACATCACTTTTTTTGTGTTGTTAGTTTTTTGTTGTTGTTGGTTTTGGTTGTTGTTGTTGTTGTTCTGTGACAGAGTCTCACTCTGTCACCGAGGCTGGAGTGCAGTGGCATGATCTTGGCTCACTGCAACCTCCACCTCCCAGGTTCAAGCCATTCTCGTGCCTCAGCCTCCGCAGTAGCGGGGATTACAGGCATGTGCCACCACTCCTGGCTAATTTTTGAACTTTCAGTAGAGACGGGGTTTTGCCCTTTTGGCCAACTGGTCTTGAACTCCTGGCCTCAAGAGATCTACCTGCCTCATCCTCCCAAAGTGCTGGGATTACAGGCGTGACCCACCGCACAAGGCCTTGTTTTTTTTTTTTTTTTTTTTTTTTTTTTTTTTTGAGACGGGATCTTACTCTGTTACCCAGGCTGGAGTGCAGTAGCATGATCACAACTCGCTGCAGCCTTGATCTCCTGGGCTCAAGTAATCTTCCCACCTCAACTTCTCGGAACTACAGGCACACACTACCACACTCAGCTGGGTTTTTTTTTTTGTCTGTTTTTTTTTTTTAGTAAAGGTGAAGTCTCTGTTTTAGTAAAGATGAAGTCTCTGTTGCCCAGGTTGGTCTCGAACTCCTGAGCTCAAGTGATCCTCCCACCTCGGGCTCCCAAAGTGCTGGGATTACAGGCATGAGCCACCATGCCCAGCCACCATCAGTTTTTTGTTGTTGTTGTTTTTGATTTTGTTTTTTTGTTTTTTTGTTTTTTTGTTTTTTTTTTTTTAAATGAAAACATCTTATTTGTAAGACAAAGGTATGATTTCTTCATTTCTATTCTTGGCATAAATTTTCTTTCCATTGCAACCAAAACTTCCTGAACCCTTTTCAGCATTGTTATTCAAAACTTGGAGTTCTATTGCTGGATAAAAAATTGATTCACAAATAAGCTGTGCAATTCAATTACCTTGAAGTTTTGACTTCAAACTTTTCTTTGACAAAACACCAATGTTTCTCCTATAACCTTCATCTAAGACACCCAGCTCTTAAGTGTTTTGCAGCCAAGCCAAAATGTAGAGCTACTCTTCCGTAACACCCAGAAGGAGGAGGTATCTGAATGTCTGATAGCTTCTTCCATAGGTGGTATTGTATAATCATATGCACTGTGTAGGTCATAGCCCTCAGCCTGTGTGGACTCCCAGCTCCCAGGTTGAGTCCAGAACCAGGCAAGGTGGAGCTGCATGCCCCATCCCACCCTCCTCTGCAGGCCAGACCCACTTGCGGAGGGAAATGACAGGTGTCTCTTTGGAGCAGGGCATGGCAGAGCAAGGAGGTGAGGGGAGGAGATAGCCACGAGAACCAGAAAGTGCAGAATGAGCCTTCTCCCCATCACCACCACCCCCGCCACTGCTGGCAGGGAACACACCAAGATCTTTAAAATCATCAATTTTTAGAGCTGGGCGCAGTGGCTCACGCCTGTAATCCCAGCACTTTGGGAGGCCGAGACAGGTGGATCACGAGGTCAGGAGATCGAGACCATCCTGGCTAACACGGTGAAACCCCATCTCTACTAAAAATACAAAAAAATTAGCCAAGCATGGTGGCAGGCGCCTGTAGTCCCAGCTACTCGGGAGGCAGAGGCAGGAGAATGGCACGAACCCGGGAGGCGGAGCTTGCAGTGAGCTGAGATCGTGCTACTGCACTCCAACCTGGGCGACAGAGCCAGACTTCGTCTCAAAAAAGAAAAAAAAAATCATCAGTTTTTAATAATGTTTTTAATTCAACTGGTCACCTAAGGTTGCTGAGTTATTATTTATTACTCTGAAAATTGATAAGAGGGAAAGAATCAAACATTTCTTCTTCCTGTCTATACAGGCCATGATTGAGGGTAATTCAGCAGTTGATGAAGTAGTGTAGTTCTTTATATAGGAAAATCACAGCTAATAAATGCAAAAGAAATGATTTAATTAGAAAGTCACCATTTTGCCCCCTCTTATGAAATAGTGGATCTAGACCTGTCGTTTTTTAACCAGGGATGATGCCATCCCCCTCCCCACAGGGACAGATATCTAGAGACAGTTCTGGTTGTCACAACTGGTGGGGGCAGCTACTTAGCATTTGGTAAATGAAGGCCAGACATGCTGTTAAACATCTTACACATACAGGACAGCTCTCCACAACAAATAATTATCTGGCCCAAAATGTCAGTAGTGCTAATTTGGGAAACCTTTATCTAAACAATAATTATCAATGGCCACTGAAGCAGTAAGATAAAAAAGAAGATTGATGGGGATATTTATGATGGGTGGAACAAGCTGATAACACCTGACCGAAACTCAACCCACTGATTGACCTTAAATGGGAAACTGGTATTAGGTGACTCCTGTGGGGATATAATAGGAATTACCTGGTATCTTCCTGTGAAATATGTCATCCCAAATGGTTTAGCCAGCATCCATTAAGCTTCTAGATCTAGGCTGGGCGCAGTGGCTCACACCTGTAATCCCAGCACTTTGGGAGTCCTAGGCAGGCAGATCACAGGTCAGAAGATCGAGGTAGGCAGATCACAGGTCAGAAGATCAAGACCATCCTGGCTAACACGGTGAAATCTCATCTCTACTAAAAAAAAAAAAAAAAAAAAAAAAATTAGCCAGGCATGGTAGCGGGCGCCTGTAGTCCCAGCTACTTGGGAGGCTGAGGCAGGAGAATGGCGTGAACCCAGAAGGTAGAGCTTGCAGTGAGCCAAGACCGCGCCACTGCCCTCCAGCCTAGGAGACAGAGTGAGACTCCGTCTCAAAAAAAAAAAAAAGATTCTAGATCTAGCTACCAGTTTGCAGGAAATACGAAAGATAGAGGGACAACTTAAATGACCCTGTCAGGAAGCAGTCAGCCCAGTCCAGAATGTGGAAAGGAAATTCTACAAGCCAAATGACCCACTTTCTTCAACAAATAAATGGCATGGAGGGAAAAAAGATGTAAGAGGCACAGTGGGAACTGTCAAGGAATTCAGTGACAAATACGTGTGGTGTGTGGGTCCTGGATTAACTAAATTAAATGTAAACAGATATTTTGAGATAATCAGGAAAAATTGGATATTGGATATTAAAGAATTAGTCATTTACTTAGGATGATGATATTGTTGGGTTTAAGTCCTTATCTCTTAGAAATACATACATGAAGTACTTACATGAAATATTTATGAATTGAACTGTGTGTCCGAGGTTTTATTTTTCTCTTTAAAAGTGGTCAGGTGAAGACATTAAAAAAGGCATACTGATAATTGTTGAAGCTGAGCGATGGAAATTTGGATATCATTTTACTATTCTGTCTTTATAATAAAAAGTTTGAAATGTAATGAAAATTCTGTTATGCTTTATGTATATTGTATTTTATTTTGATGTCCTTTGATAATGTATATATAGTGGGAATTTTATTATTTTTAGATACTGTGTGTCCTACCTGGTGCTACCAGCACTTTTTTTCTTTTTCTTTTCTTTTTTATTTTTTTGAGACAAGGTCTTGCTCTGTCGCCCAGGCTGGAATGCAGTGGTGCAATCTTGGCTCACTACGTACAACCTCAG
The DNA here is from genome assembly GCF_028878055.3 of Symphalangus syndactylus. Lineage (NCBI taxonomy): Eukaryota > Metazoa > Chordata > Mammalia > Primates > Hylobatidae > Symphalangus > Symphalangus syndactylus. Next base: position 122,195,194 of record NC_072429.2, on the reverse strand, counting down.
CTTCCCCAGTAGTAGGACTACAGGCACAGGTCATGTCACCATGCTGGCTAATTTTTTTTTTTTTTAATAGAGATGGGGTTTCCCTATGTTGCCCAGGCTGGTCTCAAACTCTTGGCCTCGAGCACTCTTCCCACCTCAGCCCCCAAGTTCTGGGGTTACAGGCGTGAGCCACCATGCCTTGCCTTTTTTTTCTTTTTGATGTTATATATTGTTTGGGAACTCTTAAGTTCCTTTGAAATTATGCTTTATGAAATGTCTTCTAGGATTCATTTGTGGGGGTCTAACGACTGTCTGTTTTCCATTTATTTCAATTTCTGTGGGCCATTTGGGATGTTATTTTATAGATTTTTGTAATCCATTGGAAATAGTGAGGTGCCCTGAGAAAATTTATTCACGTGCAATGCATTAAATATTACAAAAGAAGAAATATTATTGAATGATATAGACTGTGTTCATAGTATTAATCTCTTCTCTCTTATTTTTAAAATTTAGTTCTATTGTTTCCACCCTGCTAGCTCTTATGGATGGATTGGACAGCAGGGGGGAAATTGTGGTCATTGGTGCTACCAACAGACTAGATTCTATAGACCCTGCTTTACGAAGGCCTGGTCGCTTTGACAGAGAATTCCTCTTTAGCCTGCCTGATAAAGAGGTAAGAATTTAATGTCACTCAAATTTTGACAAAATATATTGCTGTTTGTTAATAATAAGTCTTGGTATAGTAAAAATTTGGAGATTCTTGCGTTTTGTATCATGGTCTTGTCAAGTGATAGTTGTTAGTAAACAACTCAAGTGGGGACAAATTTTTATTCTTTTCTTTAAATATAATAATGCCTTCCCAAAATTACTCTTAAAATTATTTCAATTTGAGTGTAGCCTTTGGATGTTCTAAGTGTTGCTTCAGAACATATGGCTTAATGAGTAATCAATCCTTAGCCAGTTTGTTAGCCTTGACTTTTTCATGAATATCATTATATAATTCTACTGAGTTTTTTTATGTCTACTTAATCTTCTGGGAACCAAAGAGGAAAATATGTGAAGAGCTCTCTGTAGTCTTAAAAACAGCTCTTAATATGCACCAGAATGAATAGCTACTTTAGTAGTTACTTATTTTCTCTTATTTGTATTTATAATGAATATAACTTTAGTGCTATAAATGCAAATATGTTTAATAATGAGACTTAAGTTCATTAAACTCTTAAAAGTACATCCTTTTTCTTATTTTCATTTTCATATTTTGCTTATATTAAGTTTTTTTGGTTGTTTGTTTGTTTGTGATAAAGTCTTGCTCTGTCACCCAGGCTGGGGTGCAGTGGCACAATCTCAGCTCACTGCAACTTCCGCCCCCAGGATTCAAGCAATTCTCGTGCCTCAGACTCCCAAGTAGCTGGGATTACAGGCACACGCTACCACGCCCAGCTAATCTTTGTATTTTTAGTAGAGTGGTTTTCACCGTGTTGGCCAGGCTGGTCTCGAACTTCCAACCTCAGGTGATCCACCTGCCTCGGCCTCCCAAAGTGCTGGGATTACAGGTGTGAGCCACCGCACCCAGCCAATATTAAGTACTGATCACTTTAAAATTTTAGATAATCAAAAGTATTTTAATTGAAATTAGTGTAATCTGAATAGCATTTATTATTATAGTTGTAAAAAATTAAATTGTTTTTTTCATAGGCTCGAAAAGAGATTCTAAAGATTCACACCAGGGATTGGAATCCCAAACCACTGGACACATTTTTAGAAGAGCTAGCAGAAAACTGTGTTGGTAAACATTGTTTTAAGCAGTTAAAATAAATACTACATTTATTTCAAATATGAGACAAGTTATATTAGGTTGGTGCAAAAGTAATTGTGGTTTTTGCCTATAAAAGTAATGGCAAAAACCAGTTTCTTTTGCACCAAACTAATAAAGAAATACAAGGTTATATTTGTTTCTTATCTCTTATTTGTGGCATTTTCTTCTCATGAAGTCTTGGTATTAAATAGAGATATTTGACAAATTGGCCATCAGGGGCAGAGTAGATACTAATATAATTGTATAAAAACATTATATTATTATATCATAATAAGATAATAGCTATTCTTTACTGACCATTTTGTAGTCATCCTTTTAAGCATTTTACATATATTATTTCATGTAATTTTCACATCATTCCTGTGATGTAGGTAGCAGTATCTCTACAGATGAAGAAATGGCTGGAGAGCATTGTGTGAATCTTCTAAGGTCATACAGCTAGCGAATTACAAACTGGAATTTGAATCTAGTCTGTGTGATTTTAAAACTCTTGCTTTTGACCTCTGTGCTATACTTAGTGCTTGTGTATTGCACTCTTAAAAGTTGATTGATTGTTGATGGCCATTACTACCCTATAAGTTTACTGGGTAAAAGAGATTTTGGTCTTATTATTCTTAAATATTTGCTAACTATATTGCGAGGCTGATTTTTAATTTTTTTTTAACCATGGTCATGCTAATAGAGTTTTGTGTTTCTTTGTTTGGTCGGTTGGTTCATTTCTTCCCCTGGTTGCTTTGGATAGGATACTGTGGAGCAGATATTAAATCAATATGTGCTGAAGCTGCTTTATGTGCTTTACGACGACGCTACCCACAGATCTATACCACTAGTGAGAAACTACAGTTGGATCTCTCTTCAATTAATATCTCAGCTAAGGATTTCGAGGTAGCTATGCAAAAGATGATACCAGCCTCCCAAAGAGCTGTGACATCACCTGGGCAGGCACTGTCCACCATTGTGAAACCACTCCTGCAAAACACTGTTGACAAGATCTTAGAAGCCCTGCAGAGAGTATTTCCACATGCAGAATTCAGAACAAATAAAACATTAGACTCAGGTACAAAACTTGATTGACCATTTAAAGTTAGTTTTTATAATCAGTAAAGTGAAATGTTTCATACATACCAGAAATATTTATTTGTAAAAGAATCTCTTGAAAAGAATTTGGTAATGCTTTACCTGGGATATTTGAAGGAAATTTACTCCATGGATTGCCCTTAATTTATTGTAAGTTTGGGGTACATTTTTACATTTACTTATTCATATCTACACAAATATTTTTGATTATTTGAAAAAATTTAATTGAAGTATGCTGACTTGGTAACTGAAGCATTAAAGATTTGCTTTGCAATCCAAAAGTTACTAATGTACAATTTTTTGGTTTTATAGATATTTCTTGTCCTCTGCTAGAAAGTGACTTGGCTTACAGTGATGATGATGTTCCATCAGTTTATGAAAATGGACTTTCTCAGAAATCTGCTCATAAGACAAAAGACAATTTTAATTTTCTTCGTTTGAATAGGTATATTTTTCTTGCAAATCAATGTTTTACATGTGTAAATTTTCTAAAAATAAATGAGATGTGGTTGAAAAAGTAAAAAATGCTAACCAATCTGCTTTTTATTTAAATTAAACTACCAGAAATTTTTAGTTGTTACAGTTGTCACAACAGTAGAAATTACAGTCTATAAAAATATTCCTAAAAACCTTTGGGAGTCGGTTGTTTCCAGAAACTATGTGAACCATGTTATGATTGGTTGGCCTTATTGGCAAGACTTTTTACTTATGAAAGTTTATAGTTGACAATTTAGAGGGGAAATTTAAACTGTTTTTTCTAAAACATAGCTTATTAATCATTTCTTTTTCAGAAATGCTTGTTACCAACCTATGTCTTTTCGACCGAGAATATTGATAGTAGGAGAACCAGGATTTGGGCAGGGTTCTCACTTGGCACCAGCTGTCATTCATGCTTTGGAAAAGTTTACTGTATATACATTAGACATTCCTGTTCTTTTTGGAGTTAGTGCTACATCCCCTGAAGAAACATGTGCCCAGGTAATTTGTTGGTGCCCAAGTATAAGTGTAAGACAAAACAGCCTTTCGGAGACAAAAGCTAAAATTGCCCCATTTTTTTGTATTATGTTTTTTTGTCTTTGTGATTTGTAACTTCAGGTTTACAAAACAGAATTATGCATGATTGCTTAGTCATTAAAGAGAATGACTTTAAATCCCACATTCACCCTTAATATCTTTGTGACCTTAGTAAAGTTGTTAGATCTAATTTTCCCCTTTTGGAAAATGGAGATAATAATACTTACCTCATATGGCTGTTGTGAGAATTAAATGAGTAAAGTACTTAAAATGGTGACTGCTCCTTAGTAAGTACTCAGATATTCTGCAGTTTCTGTTTTTGGTATTTGTATATTAGCTTTTGTTTGTTTTTGGTTTTGGTTTTTTTGAGACAGAGTCTCGCTCTGTCACCAGGCTAGAGTGCAGTGGCACGATCCTGGCTCCTTGCAACCTCCACCTTCCGGGTTCAAGCAATTCTCCTGCCTTAGCCTCCCAAGTAGCTGGTACTACAGGTGTATGGCGCCACATCCAGTTATTTTTTTTTTTTTTTTTGTATTTTAATAGAGACGGGGTTTCACCATGTTGCCCAGGATGGTCTCGAACTCCTGGACTCAGGCAGTCCACCCGCCTCAGCCTCCCAAAGTGCATGGATTATAGGCATGAGCCACCACGCCTGGCTATATTAACATTTTTAAAATATAAAAATATTTTATATTTGTAGTTTTGTTTACTTTTGATTACCACAATAGAAAAATCTTCTAGATTTCTCCAGCTGTTTTCTAGTTGCTTGAAGAAATTATCTTTTTCCAAAAAAATGAAACTTTTAATCAACATTTAAAAATAAGGTTGTGGGATTTTGGAGAAGCATTTTAAAAACTTGAGGACTTTATATGTTACTCCTAGGAGGTTAAACATTGTTTCAGACTAATAGAACTAGCATTATTAACATGCTGACTGTAACTGAATTTGTTTTGTTCTCTCTCTATTAGGTGATTCGTGAAGCTAAGAGAACAGCACCAAGTATAGTGTATGTTCCTCATATCCACGTGTGGTGGGAAATAGTTGGACCGACACTTAAAGCCACATTTACCACATTATTACAGAATATTCCTTCATTTGCTCCAGTTTTACTACTTGCAACTTCTGACAAACCCCATTCTGCTTTGCCAGAAGAGGTAATTTATGTGGGGCAGTATTGTTATACTTTTAAAAAGAGAGTTGTTTGTACCACAATAATCATAACTTATTGAAAAAATTCAAATGCTATAGAAGTGAATAAAAGGATAAGTTTTCTTATCAGAGATACCATTGTTAACTATTTGGTATATATGCTCATTGGGTAAGATGGTATATGTATATGTGTATATATATATATTAAGGATACATAAATTTTTTCTCTTAAAAAAGTGGTATTATATGCCGGGCGCAGTGGCTCACGCCTGTAATCCCAGCACTTTGGGAGGCCAAGGCGGTGGATCATGAGGTCAGGAGATGGAGACCATCCTGGCTAACACAGTGAAACCCCGTCCCTACTAAAAATACAAAAAAAAATTAGCTGGGTGTGGTGGCTGGCGCCTGTAGTCCCAGCTACTCGGGAGGCTGAGGCGGGAGAATGGCATGAACCCTGGAGGCAGAGCTTGCAGTGAGCCGAGTGAGCCACTGCACTCCAGCCTAGGTGACAGAGCGAGACTCCGTCTCAAAAAAAAAGTATTTAAAAAACGGGATTATGTGATACATACTATTCTGCAATTTGCTTTATTCATTTATCAATAAATGTAGTCATGTATTTGTTAGTGCGAAAGTCTCTTTAAGAGCTGCATGGTTTTTCCACTCTTGATGTACTATAATTTATTTGTCCAAAGCCCTGTTGATAGGTTTTTTGGTGGTTTTGCAGATTTTTTTCTACTGAACTATTATAGTGAGCATCCTTGTATTTTAGTTAGTCTGAGCACTAGTATGTGGATTTTTCTAGTATTGATTCCTAGAAGTGGAATAGCTGTAGCTGAATCAAAGAGTGTTTTACATTTACAAGTTTTAACAATATTAAATTACTCATTCAAGTTTGTGCCAATTTAGACAACTGCCAATAGTGAACAAAAGGCCATGCTACTTCTGCCTGGAATACTCTTCTCTTACATACTTGCCTGGCATCATTTTCTATTTTTCTCAAATCTCTGCTCAGATATCACCTCAGGGAGGCCTTCTTTGATCAGAGTTTCTCACTAATAGCAATAGCTCTTTCACCCATCACACTCTTTTCCCTTTTCCTGCTTTATTTGTATTGCCTCCTTCCATTAAATATTAATTTGCTTGACTGTTTCCCCATCAGAATGTAAAGTACATGAAATTAGGAACTATTTTTTGTCATCTTTGTGTCCATGGAGCACATAACAAGCATATTGTAGGCTTCTGTATATTTTAATGAATGAGTTTAATGTTTTTTTCACAACTTTGACAAAATTGGTTTATACTTTTTAGAACACTAGTAGGAAGATAAGCTCAAATACTTATTAAAGAAATATTTATTGAGTGCTTATTTTCTCCCAGGCATGGTTCTAGGAACTGGAGATATAACAGTGAATAATATACACAAAAACGTGTATCCTTACACATATAGGGCTAACATTTTAGTTGAGTGGGGGAGAGAAGTTTTAAAAAATTTATAATACTAACTATTATTGTGGAGAAAGATTCAGCTAAGGGTAAAAGAGTATGGGTAGGTTACAGTGTTAAATAGGCTAGGTAAGGCCTCAGTAAGAAGATGATATTTGGCCGGGTGCGGTGGTTCACGCCTGTAATCCTAGCACTTCAGGAGGCCGGGGTGGGCGAATCACCTGAGATCAAGAGTCCAAGACCAGCCTGGCCAACATGGTGAAACCTTGTCTCTACAAAAATTAGCCAGACATGGTGATGTGTGCCCGTAATCCCAGCTACTCGGGAGGCTAAGGCGGGAGAATTGCTTGAACCCGGGAGGTGGGGTTTGTAGTGAGCCAAGATCCCACCATTGCACTCCAGCTGGGGCGACAAAGCAAAACTCCATCTCAAAAAAAAAATTAAAAAAAAGATGATGATGATATTTGAGGAAAGACATGGAAAAGGTAAGGTAGTGAACCATTGGAATAGCTGAGGGACAAAAGGTCCTAGCAGAGGAAGAAGCAAATGCAGAGGCTCTGAGGCAGATCTGTATCTGGCAGGTTGGAAAAATAGCAAGAAGGCCAGGATGATAGAGCAGAGTAAGTGAGGGGTAATGCAGGAGGAAAGGAGGCCAAGGTTATCAAGGGACCAGATTATGTCCCCAGTGACTCTGTGTAATAATTGATTACAGAACCTCTAAGTTAAATAAGCTAGGAAATGAATATTAAGTATATATTATAAACTCTTTGAGTGGGGGAGGTCCTTAAAGGTTTCCAGTTTAGTTAATTATCTAGTTTCATACTCTACACTATTGCCTTTATGTGGATATCTCACCTATGTTGAAACACTTTCTACACAGTTCTTTTTTTTTTTTTTTTTTTTTTTTTTTTTTTTTTTTTTGAGACGGGGTCTCGCTCTGTCGCCCAGGCTGGAGTGCAGTGGCGCAGTCTCGGCTCACTGCAAGCTCCGCCTCCCAGGTTCACGCCATTCTCCTGCCTCAGCCTCTCCAAGTAGCTGGGACTACAGGCGCCCGCCACCACGCCCGGCTAATTTTTTGTATTTTTAGTAGAGATGGGGTTTCACCGTGGTCTCGATCTCCTGACCTCGTGATCCACCCATCTCGGCCTCCCAAAGTGCTGGGATTACAAGCGTGAGCCACTGCGCCCGGCCTGCTTTTTATTTTTGAACAATTTCTCTTTCTTGTATCTCATCTCATTTGGGGTTGGGAAAATGAATTAATTGATCTCAACAAACCTTTTAAGTATCAGGGCCAGGCACAGTGGCATATGCGTATAATTGTAGCACTTTGGGAGGCCAGGGCAGGAGGATCACTTAAGCCCAGGAATTTGAGATCAGCCTGGGCAACACAAGGAGACCCTGTCTCTACAAGAAATTTAAAAATTAGCTGAGTGTGGTGGTGCGTGCCTGTAGTCTCAGCTACTCAGGAGGCTGAGATAAGAGGATTGCTTGAGCCCGGTCTGAGGTTGCAGTGAGCTATGATTGTGCCACTGCAGTCCAGCCTGAGTGACAGAGCAAGACCTTGTCTCTTAAAAAAAAAAAAAAAGAAAACGAAAAAAGTAAAATATCATCAAGTCAGGTCCTTTATTAATTGTAGTTTGGGTTCTTGAGTTCTCATGGTTTTTAGTTCCTCAGTCTCTTCTAAACATAGTTTATACATAAATCTAACATTCTTTAAAGACTCTTTTAAAAAATATACAATTTAGCTTGTCATTAAAAATATGTGTATAATAACCTGCTATTGTCTTAAATGACTGACACATGCATTTCATATGCATGTGTGTATATATACTGCATACATATGTTTATATACTGTACAGATGCTCCTTGACATATGATGGGTTTCTTTGGACATAACCCGGTTGTTAAGTGGAGGGACATACTGAATACATGTCACTTTCATGCTGCTGTAAAGTCTAAAAATTGTAAATTGAACCATTGTAAGTTGGGGATCATCTGTATATATGATATATATTGCATTTATTTTCTTTTTTAAGGTGCAAGAATTGTTTATCCGTGATTATGGAGAGATTTTTAATGTCCAGTTACCGCGTAAAGAAGAACGGACAAAATTTTTTGAAGATTTAATTCTAAAACAAGCTGCTAAGCCTCCTATATCAAAAAAGAAAGCAGGTTAGTTTCTATATCAAAGTTAATATTTAATAATTTTGAGAAAGTAGGAATGAAATAGTTAATGGCATTGACATGTGTCTGAAAACACAAGCTCAAAACCTCAGTCGTGAGGTTGATGCATCTGCTGCTTAAAAATCTCTATGCTTCCCATTAAAGTAGACTAAAGTTCTTAAGGTACACAAGGTCTTTCATAGTATAGCCCCAGTCTGTCTTTCTGAACTCATTTTGGGCACTTATGTTCTGCTCAGCCCTCCACCCCCACATTTTTTTTTCTTATAAAACACTATCTTTAAACCATAGGTAACATGATTTTACCTTTTCACTATTTTATTAATGCTTGCTCTCTCCTCAGTAAAGCTTCTATCTCTATCCCCCATCTCTGTCTAAAGAACTACTTATTCTTTTATTTTTATTTTTTGAGACAGGGTCTGTGTCATCCATTGGAGTGAAGTGGCATGATTGAGGCTCAACTGCAGCCTCAACCTTCTGGGCTCAAGCATCCTCCCACCTCAGCCTCCCAAGTAGCTAGGACTACAGGCTCATGCCAAAATGCCCGGCTAAATAATTGTCCTTTTAGTATACCTCATTTATTCTTTATTATGAAGCCTTTCCTAACTTATATGGGCAAAATGAATTGCTTCTGCCTTTATGACCCATCATACTTTTAAAATACTACTAATATGGCATTACAATGATATAATTATGCCTCTTACGCCCTTAGTAGTTAGTCAGCTCATTGTGGCAGGACTCTAATAATCCTTTTTTTATCCTGAGTACTCATTGGATATCTATTTAAACAAAATAACTTGTTGTTATATTTGAAACATATTACACATTTTCATTAGTTCAAAACTAGTAAAGAAGGCTTTTTTATAGTTAGAATATTTTTGTCCTGGAAATCATGCAATTTCGAAGTTTAATAGCCTCTTAAATTATCTTTTTTTTTTTTTTTTTCTTGAGACGGAGTCTCTCTGTCACCCAGGCTGGAGTGCAGTGGCACGATCTTGGCTCACTGCAAGCTCTGCCTCCCGGATTCATGCCATTCTCCTGCCTCAGCCTCCTGAGTAGCTGGGACTATAGGCACACGCCACCACGCCCAGCTAATTTTTTGTATTTTTAGTAGAGACCGGGTTTCACTGTATTAGCCAGTATGGTCTGGATCTCCTGACCTGGTGATCCACCCACCTCGGCCTCCCAAAGTGCTGGGATTACAGGTGTGAGCCACCACACCCAGCTGCCTCTTAAATTATCTTAAAATGGAACAGAGGTAATGACTTGTAGGAATTAGCATTCCAAATTACAAGTTACTAATGATTTCTAGAGGGGATGTAGGGTTAGAGATTATGGTAGTACTTTTGTATTTCAAATCTTTGGATTCCTTGTATATATAAGGAAGATAATCCCTCAAATCCTGACTCTGTTTTCATTAAATCACTTGTCACCCTCAATGTTATGGAGGAGCAGTAACTAACCTCTTCCATTCATGTGAAGTTTTGCAGGCTTTGGAGGTACTCCCAGTAGCACCACCACCTGAGCCAAGATCACTGACAGCAGAAGAAGTGAAACGACTAGAAGAACAAGAAGAAGATACATTTAGAGAACTGAGGATTTTCTTAAGAAATGTTACACATAGGCTTGCTATTGACAAGCGATTCCGAGTGTTTACTAAGCCTGTTGACCCTGATGAGGTATTAGATTAATCTTTGGATCAAGTGTATTCTAGGCCATAATGCTTCACAATCAAAGGATATTTGAAGAGTTTATGTGGTTCTGCCTACACTCTGAACTAGTTTTATCTATTTGGAAACATGTACCGGGTTAGTGTCCTACGCACATGTAGACTTTATAAGAGCAGGGTAACACATTTTCCTTTCCTGCAGACAATTAACTTTGTCTCCCCAACCTAAACATTCCAGAAGTAATTGAGAATGTCTTATTTTATTTTTTATTTCTTTGAAACGGAGTTTTGCTCCTGTTGCCCGGGCTGGAGTGCAATGGCGCGATCTCAGCTATTGCAACCTTCACCTCCCAGGTTCAAGTGATTCTCCTGCGTCAGCCTCCCAAGTAGCTGGGACTACAGGCGTGTGCCACCACGCCCAGCTAATTTTTGTATTTTTAGTAGAGAGAGGGTTTCTCCATGTTGGCCAAGCTGGTCTCAAACTCCTGACCTCAGGTAATCCACCCACCTCGGCCTCCCAAAGTGCTGGGATTACAGGCATGAGCCACCATGCTCGGCCTTTTTTGTAGTAAGGGTTGAGGCCTCACTCTGTTGCCCAGGCTGGAGTGCAGTCACACAATCATCTTTCACTGCAACCTTGTGAGATAGGGTCTTGCTATGTTGCCCAGCCTAGTCGCAAACTCTTGGCCTCAAGCGATCTTCCTGTCTCAGCCTCCCAAAGTGCTGGGATTACAGGCATGAGCCACCATGCTCGGCCTTTTTTGTAGTAAGGGTTGAGGCCTCACTCTGTTGCCCAGGCTGGAGTGCAGTCACACAATCATCTTTCACTGCAACCTTGTAGAGATAGGGTCTTGCTATGTTGCCCAGCCTAGTCTCAAACTCTTGGCCTCAAGCAATCTTCCTGTCTCAGACTCCCAAAGTGCTGGGGATTACAGGCATGTTATTATTATGACCTACACGGTTGGAAGAGACCTAGAGAGCCAGGTCTTAAGTTGCCCTGAAGGATGGGTGGCAATTGGATGAGGAAAGAATATAGGCTGTTACTGGAGAATATAGCTGCCCAAGAATAAGAAGCAATTACTGGAGAATACAGTTGCCCAAGGAATAGAAACAAATACAAAACAAAAATAGCCTTAAATCAAGTGAAAGGTTTTATGTTAAATATATTATCATAATCTCTTACGTATTTATTCTCTATCTCCTATATTGCCTGGCAGAGAAACTTGACTCACATGTTACGTTTAGAGTTAACTTCGTGATTTCATCATTTGCTTGAATTTTAGGTTCCTGATTATGTCACTGTAATAAAGCAACCAATGGACCTTTCATCTGTAATCAGTAAAATTGATCTACACAAGTATCTGACCGTGAAAGACTATTTGAGAGATATTGATCTAATCTGTAGTAATGCCTTAGAATACAATCCAGATAGAGATCCTGGAGGTGAGCATTAGTGAATTTTTTTTTCAGGGGATTGAGTTGGGGGGCAGCTAACACTTAGGGTTGATTTGTGTGTCAGGTGCTGTATTATAAACATAATCAAAATACTATTTAATCCGCAACAACCATTTTACAAATGGTAAAAATGAAGTTTAGAAAGGTTAAAAACATTGCTGAAGGTCACACTTCCAGGAAGGGACAGTGAGAATTTGAATGCAGGTTTCTTTCATTCCCAAATCCCTGTTTATTAACAATTACATGATAGATCCTCTAATGAGACACAAAATGGCTTGTATACTTTCTATATTAGTGCTCTTCCTCAAAGTGGAAAAGTAGGCACTCTGTAATGAAATAGTTTTTAAAATATTCTATTAGTTAAGACCATTATAATTTTTATTACAAAAGCAATATAATATAGAGCTTACTAGTAGTAATATTTTAAAAAATCTAGCCCCCCATTTCCTTTCTCCAAAGGCAGACACTGTTAAGTTTGAGGATATCTTTTCAGACCTTTTTCTGTGCATATACCCGTTCTGCTCTCACCTATCCCCTCTATTAATATAAAATTTAATGGGTACAATGTATGTTATTTGGGTGGTAGATGCCCCCAAAGCCCTGACTTCATGTGCAGTCTGTGCCTGTAACAAAAATTACACTTGCACCCCATAAATTTTTACAAATTTTTAAAAATAAAATGTATAAAGGATTTTTAATGATATGTTTGTTCTGCAGCTTGTCCATTTCCAAGAAATGTTCTTGGGTGCTTATTTTTTGATGGCTTCCTGTTCTTACAGATGCAGTTCTTTAACTCTTACCAGTGGATAAAAAGATACATTTTAAAAATAGTTGTTTTCTGTATTAATTTCTCCTCCAGCTGTTTTTAAATTGGTGGCGCTTGTTAGATTGATTAGTATAGGAAACTACTAAAATTTTTTTCAACAATTGAAAATCTTACTACTCTTTCCCTCCCAGTCCTCTAGCTCACCTTCCCTAGGCATTTCCCTGTAGTTCAGAGTTCTGGAGTTAAGCAGTAGGAAACAGACTAACAAGATGAGAACAGTCCATTGTACGTAGGAAGAAGAAACGAGGTACCCTGGAGGCAGAGGGCTTTCTCTGTTGCATTGCAATCATGCTGTTGCTGCTACTCCCTTTCTGTCTATTGTGGCAATCTAAAATTACTTCAGGCTAGTGGTGTCAAATGTTAGTGGACATCAGAATCTCCTAAAGGACTTCATAAAATACGGATCACTGGACCCCATCTCTAAGGTTTCTGATTCTGTAGGTGTGGACCCTGAGAATTTGCATTTCTAATGAGTTTCCCGGTGACACTGATGCTGCTGGGTTCAGGAACCACTACTTAGACCTTGCTCTGACTTTCTTCAGGCCCAAATGCCATGTTAGAAAGCCCACTTCAACATTCTGCGTGTGATGTACTGTATAACCTGGGAGTGAATTTTGCAATCTCTTGTCCTTTGAGGAGTATTGATGTGGCTCAAGCAATCCTGCATTCGCTTATTCCGTCTTCTGCCTGAAATCATATTCCAGTTTGTAGTATTCATACTCTCAGCATAGGATTTTCCCAGTGTTTCCTGTGGAGGATTGCTTTTTCATTGTCTAGTTTCTTTGTCAATGCAATAACAACCTCTATAAATCTCTTGCAAAATTCTTTCACATTCTTTGTTCACTAATGACACTGATAGCTGCCTCTTATTTTTTGTTATCATGTTTAATCTCTTGCTATTGATTGATTCTTTTTTCTTCTGATATTTCAAAGGGATCTGAACAGGACAGAGCAGTAAAATTGTTTGGGTTTAGTCTGCCATATTGAATCAGATGTCCAGAACATTAGATTAGCACCAGAAACAGAATAGGACAATTCTAGTAACTTTTACTATTCTTGATAAAAGTCAAAAGGAATTGTAAGAGCTACTATCTTAGCCTAATATACTGAGTTTATTTTTGGTATATTATTAAAAGGGGGAAATTAAAAATTACATTTTTTACTCACTTCATAGATCGTCTTATTAGGCATAGAGCCTGTGCTTTAAGAGATACTGCCTATGCCATAATTAAAGAAGAACTTGATGAAGACTTTGAGCAGCTCTGTGAAGAAATTCAGGAATCTAGAAAGAAAAGAGGTAGGAAAGTGGTTTGGTTGATTTATACCAACTTAATATTATGAATGAATTTCAGAATATATGAATTTCAGAAGCATCTGAAAAGGGTGCTTCAGATGTATTTTGTACTTTTAGTTAATCCTTCATGTAATTTTGAAATCTGGAAATCCTTTTGACATCCCACATATCTATTTATAAGGTTGTAGCTCCTCCAAATATGCCCCGTCTTACTACCATGTGATGCCAAAGCAAAATTCCACTCTTGTTGGTGATAAAAGATCAGACCCAGAGCAGAATGAAAAGCTAAAGACACCGAGTACTCCCATGGCTTGCAGCACTCCTGGTAAGTACTCAAGTAGTTTTCATTTATGAAACTATAACTTTATTCTTTTCTAATACCATTAACTTTCTCCCTTATTTTCCTTTATATGTGTTAATGCAGTGAATTACATTGATTTTGTTACTATTAAGACAACTTTGCATTCTTGAAATAAATCCAAGTTTTTAATGTACCACTTGCAACCCAGAAGTCACCATCTAATTGTGGACTGTCTTGATTTGAAACTGATGTCTGTAAATTCTGGTCTATTTCCTACTCCCCCTTATTCTTAGAAGGTAACTCCACATGTTACCTATTCAAAGCCGGTAGGGTTTTCTAAGGCCTGCCTTCCTTGGCAGACCTCTAATTCCAATTTTTGTTCTTTAAGCCCCTTTGTCAGACTGCTCAGCTTCTCAGCCTCTGTTACTCATTTGTTTTCCCAGATTTTAGCACTGTAATTCCTCACTACTCTTTTTTTTTTTTGAGACGGAGTCTCGCTCTGTCACCCAGGCTGGAGTGCAGTGGTGCGATCTCGGCTCACTGCAACCGCTGCGTCCCGGATTCATGCCATTCTCCTGCCTCAGTCTCCCGAGTAGCTGGGACTACAGGCACCCGCCACCACTCCCGGCTAATTTTTTTTTTTTTTTTTTTTTTTTAGAGAGATGGGGTTCACCGTGTTAGCCAGGATGGTCTTGATCTCCTGACCTCATGATCCACCCGCCTCGGCCTCCCAAAGTGCTGGGATTACAGGCGTGAGCCACTGCGCCTGGCCATTCCTCACTACCTTTTTAGATCTCTGTGTGTGTGTTAAGGTTAGGGTTAGCGGTGTTTGCTGGGGTTGAGCCTTCTATTGTATTGCAAGTTTGTCCATCCTCGGGTAATTGATTTGAGATAAAGAATAAGCCCTTCTTTTGAAAAAATGGGAGGAGGCAGCTGGGAAAGGAAAGATAAGAGAAGAAAATTAGCAAGAGGCCTTCACTACTAGAATGCTGACAGTCAAATCAGCTTTAAGCAAGAATATATAAATTGATGACATGGAAATTGGCTACCTTAAAACAGTCGTTTGATAGATACCCAACAGGATTACATATTTTGTGTCCACCAAAAGACATGTACAAGAATATTCAGAGAAGCAATATTCATAATATTAGGTTGGTACAAAAGTGGTTGTGGTTTTGCCATTAAAAGTCATGGTTCAACACTGGGGGTAACTCAAATGCCCGTTACTAGTAGAATGGAAAGATATGAATTATTATACAGTGAGAATCCTTAAATGCCAACTACATATAACAGCATAGATGAACCTCCCAAACAATGTTGAGTGAATCCTAGATACATTCACCTGTGAAATAAATTTTAAAATATACATTTAAAATTTTTATATATGTATGAAGTCAAAAATGGACAAAACTAATCCATGGTGTTATAAATCAGGATACTGTTTACTTTTTAGGATATTATGACTAGAATTAGAATAAAGGTGATTTGGAATGTTAGTATATATTCTGTTTCTCAATCTGGGTGCTGATTATGTGAGTTTCTTCTGTTGGTGGATATTCATTTCATGTTTATGTTCTGAGTACAATTGACCCTTGAATAATACAAGTTTGAGGTACACAGGTCCACATATGTGTGGATTTTTTTCAATAAATATCTTGGAAATTTTTTTGGAGCTTTGCAACAGTTTGAAAAAACTTGCAGATTGAATCGCATAGCCTAGAAATAGTGAAAAAATTAGGTATGTCACAGATGCATACAATATGTATAAACAGTAGTCTATTTTATCACCACCATAAAATATACACAAGTCTTTTAAAAAGTTAAGATTTATCAAAACTTATCACACAAACACAGATCGTACATAGCACCATTTGCAGTCAAGAGAAATGTAAACAAATGTAAAGATTCAGTATTAAATCACAACTGCATAAAATTTACTGTAGTACATAACTTTACTACCGTAATTTTGGAGCCACCTCCTGTTACTGTTGTGGTGAGCTCAAGTTTCGTGAGTATCTGCTTAAAACGATGTGTGATGCGGTGAGCAGTTGGCCTCTCCAGTAAATTGCTTATTGCAGTAAAAAGTGATTTGCGGTTCTCAAGTATTTTTTTTTTGTGTTTAGTGTAGTACAAAAAACCTTGAGTAACACCATAGGACACCTAGGAGGTGCCACTAGTAATGCTGGAAGTGCTCCCAAGAAGCAGAGAAAGTCATAACTTTCTAAGATAAAGTTGAATTGTTTGATATATACCATAGATTGAGGTCTGCAGCTGTAGTATCCTGCCCTTTCAAGACAAATGAATCCAGTATAAGGACCATTATAAACAATAATAAAGAGCCAGGCGTGGTGGCTCACAACTGTAAACCCAGCACTTTGGGAGGCTGAGGCGGATGGATCACTTGAGGTCAAGAGTTTGAGACAAGCCTGGTCAACACAGTGAAACCCCGCCTCTACTAAAAATAAAAAAAATTAGCCAGGCGTGGTAGAGAGTGCCTGTAATCCCAGCCACTGGGGAGGCTGAGGCATGAGAATCACTTGAACCCGGGAGGTGGAGTTTGCAGTGAGCCAGACTGCATCACTGCACTCCAGTCTGGCCAACAAAGTGAGACCCTTGTCTCAAAAGAAAGAAAAGAATACCAGGCGCAGTGGCTCACGCCTGTAATCCCAACACTTTGGGAGGTCAAGGTGGGCAGATTGCCTGAGGTCAGGAGCTCAAGACCAGCCTGGCCAACGTGGTGAAACCCCGTCTCTACTAAAAATACAACAACTAGTTGGTCATGGTGGTGCACGCCTGTAATCCCAGCTCCTCCTGTAATCCCAGCCCTCAAGAGACTGAGGCAGGAGAATTGCTTGAACCCAGTGGGGCAGAGGTTGCAGTGAGCCGAGATCGCGCCACTGCCTTCCAGCCTGGGCAATAGAGTGAGACTGTCTCAAAAAATAAAGAAAAGAAGGAAATTTCTGAAGCTGTTGTTGCAGCTACACTAGCAGATGCAAAAACTTTGTACTTTTTGTGAAATACCTTTTGTCTGATATTGAAAATGCAGCTTTTATCCGGATGCAAGATTGCTATAAGAAAGGCATACCTGTAGACTGTAATATAATTCAAGAAAAAATGAAGTCATTGTATGACAAAGCAGAAGAAATTTAATGCCAGCAAAAGATGGTTTGATAATTTTAGAAAGAGGTTTGGCTTAAAAAATATCAAGATAGGGCCAGGCGCGTGGCTCACACCTGTAATTCCAGCACTTTGGGAGGCCGAGGTGGGCAGATCATGAGGTCATGTGATCGAGACCATCCTGGCTAACACGGTGAAACCCCATCACTACTAAAAATACAAAAAATTAGCCGGGCACGGTGGTGGGCACCTGTAGTCCAGCTACTCGGGAGGCTGAGGCAGGAGAATGGCGTGAGCCCGGGAGGCGGAGCTTGCAGTGAGCCAAGATCGCACCACAGCACTCCAGCCTGGGTGACAGAGCAAGACTCCATCTCAAAAAAAAACCAAGATAACAAGAGAAGCAGCTTCTGACAACCAAGAGGCAGCAGACAAGTTCCCAAACACCATTAAGAAAATCACTGGACAGAGGCCAGGCACTATGGCTCATGTCTGTAATCCCAGCACTTTGGGAGGCCAAGGTGGTAGGATTGCTTGAGGCCAGGAGTTTAAGACCAGCCTGGGCAACAGAGCAAGACTCCATCTCTAAAAAACAAACAAAACACTGGCCAGGCATGGTGGCACACATTTGTAGCCCTACCTTCTTGGGAGACTGAGGCAGGAGGATTGCTTGAGCCCGGGAGTTCAAGGCTGCAGTGAGCTATTGATTATGCCACAGCACTCCAGCCTGGGTGACAGAGCAAGACCGTGTCTCAAAAAAAAAAAAAAAAAGCTACTGGGGAGAAAGGTAATCTTTCATTCTCCTTTGTCATTTCTATTACCTAAAAGTTTTACCACTTCTTTCCAGGACTACTGCTGTGTGGTTATACTGCATCTAGTCTAGACAGAATATTTAACCTCTCTGTACCTTAGTTTCTTCATCTGTAAAATGATGATGAAAATGGTAGCAAACTTCATTGAGTTAAAGTGAAGTTTTTTTTTTTTTTGAGACGGAGTCGCGTCAGGGCATGATCTCGATTCACTGCAAGCTCCGCCTCCCAGGTTCACACCATTCTCTTGTGAGTCGCTGGGACTACAGGCACCGGCCACCATGCCCGGCAAATTTTTTTGTATTTTTTGTAGTGATGGGGTTTCACCGTGTTAGCCAGGATGGTCTCGATCTCCTGACCTCGTGATCCGCCCACCTCAGCCTCCCAAAGTGCTGGGATTACAGGCGTGAGCCACCGCGCCCCACCAGGTTAAATTAAATTTTAATGAGTAAGCATACATAAGGGGCTTAGAAGAATTCCTAGTATATGCTTGATGCAGTGGCATACACCTATAGTTGTAGCTACTCAGGAGGCTGAGGTAGGAGGATCACTTGAGCCCAGGAGTTTGGGGGTTGTAGTGCGCCAAGACTGTGCTTCTGTATAGCCATTGCACTCCAGTCTAGGCAATGTAGTAAGATAGTTTCTAGTATATGATAAATGCTCAATAAGTGTAGCCTATTTCAAGTCTTGTCGTTCTTCCAGTCCATTTCTCATACTGCTGCCAAAGTGATCTTTGCAAAATATGCATTAGACAGATCGTGTCAGTACCCTCCTTAAAATTATTCAAGATTAAAAGTATTCAGGATAGGCCGAGGCGGGCGGATCACGAGGTCAGGAGATCGAGACCATCCTGGCTAACATGGTGAAACCCCGTCTCTACTAAAAATACAAAAAATTATCTGGGCGTGGTGGCGGGCGCCTGTAGTCCCAGCTACTTGGAGAGGCTGAGGCAGGAGAATGGCGTGAACCCGGGAGGCAGAGCTTGCAGTGAGCCAAGATTGCACCACTGCACTCCAGCCTGGGCAACAGAGCGAGACTCCGTCTCAAAAAAAAAAAAAAAAAATTTCAAGATAAAATCAAAATTTTTTACCATTTTATGATCTGGGCCTTACCCACTTCTCCACCTTCTCACAGTATGCTCTATTCTTGTTTCTGTATTTTAATCATACAAAACTACTGTGGTTTCTCACTATTTATCCTTTCATATATCAGGGCTTTTCACTCTTTGAATTTTAGAAAATGCTTGAATGTTCTTTCATCATTTTTCTTTAAATTTCTTGAAGCTCAGTTGAAGAGGAAAATTCGCAAAAAGTCAAACTGGTACTTAGGTACCATAAGAAAGCGAAGGAAGATTTCACAGGCAAAGGATGATAGCCAGAATGCCATGGACCACAAAATTGAGAGTGATACAGAGGAAACTCAAGACACAAGTGTAGATCATAATGAGACTGGAAACACAGGAGAGTCTTCAGTGGAAGAAAATGAAAAACAGCAAAATGCCTCTGAAAGCATACTGGAATTGAGAAATAATTCAAATACTTGTAATATTGAGAATGAGCTTGAAGACTCTAGGAAGACTACAGCATGTACAGAATTGAGAGACAAGATTGCTTGCAATGAAGATGCTTCTAGCTCTCAGATAATACATATTTCTGATGAAAATGAAGGAAAAGGTACGTCTTTTTCAATTAAAATAATCTACTAATTTTAAAAGATATTTCAAAGTTTCTAAACACCTAATTGCATCTTGGTTTATTGCTTTTTGCTTGCCTTTCAGAGCAGATGTTAGTTAATTAGAAAACAATAGCATTATCTTTACTATTGAGCTAGTAAGGATAGTTACAAGCTGTGGCATCAAACAGACCTAGATTTGAGCCTCCAGTTCACTACTTAGTAGCTTGTGACCTTTGGCAAGATACTTAACTTGTCAGCCTGTTTGCTCATCTGCAGAATTGGGGTAGATAAGATAGTTGCTTGGTAATGAGGTATTTTGAAGATTAAATGTAACAAACTAAAGCATATGATACCCTTTCATTTTTAAGCAAGGTAAGAGTCTGCTATGATTCTTGCTGAGTGGTATGAACAACTCTTACCCCGATCATTTTTCTATCCCTTATTGTAGGTTAAGTCCAAGATTATTTATATTTATTCCACTGATCCTGCTCCCCAAATTTTCTATTTAGAATTGTCCTCATTTGGATCTTCTGGAGCCCCTGACAGTAGATTTGTTTGGATTTTAGAAAAGCCAAACATTATTTAATTATACAAAGCAAAATAGTGGATAATGGGGCCAAACATTTATTTTGGTCAAAAATAAGCATTGACTCAGTTAATGGACTTTTTTTTTTAGTGGCTGATACACTGAATGCAAGGCTTTTGCAAGGGCTTCTTTGACATGAGTTCTAAGTATATTTGAGTAATTAGCAATAATAGACTAGGATATACTTTCTAGTGTGAATATTTTAAATGTTAATCTTCTGGCTGTATAATATGTTTTGGTTTGAATCAGATTTGTTTTTTCTTTTATCGTTTTCTTTTTAAAAAGAATACTATTTAGCGGTACAGGTACTTGCTTCGATATCAAGAAGTCTGGGTTCTTATCCTGGCTCTCACAACAATTAGATGTATATCCTTAGAAAAGTCTCTTCACGGTCAGGCGCGGTGGCTCAAGCCTGTAATCCTAACACTTTGGGAGGCTGAGGTGGGTGGATCACGAGGTCAGGAGTTCGAGACCAGCCTGGCCAATATGGTGAAACCCCGTCTCTACTAAAAATACAAAAATTAGCTGGGCGTGGTGGCTCCTGCCTGTAGTCCCAGCTGTTCTGGAGGCTGAGACAGGAGAATCGCCTGAACCCACGAGGCAGAGGCGGAGGTTGCAGTGAGCCAAGATCATGCTACTGCACTCCAGCCTGGGTGACAGAAAGACTCCGTCTCGAAAAAAAAAGAAAGAAAAGTCTCTTCACCTCTCCTGGCCTTATTTTTCTCATTTATCATTGAATGTATTGTGCTAAATCATGGATCAGCAGACTTCTTTAAAGAACCAAATACCGGATAGTTAAATACTTTAGCCTACACAGGGGCCCGTACAATCTTGGTCTCTGTGACAACTACTCAACCCTGCTGGGAAAACTACACTGACAGTAGATAAAATGGATATGGCTGGGTTGGTTGGTTTGTTTTGAGTCTTGCTGTGTCATCCAGGCTGGATTTCAGTAGCATGATCTCTGCTCACTGCAACTTCTGCCTCCTGGGCTCAAACGATCCTCCAACCTCAGCCTCCCAAGCAGCTGAGACTACAGGCATGTACCACCATGCACAGCTAATTTTTTTTCTTTTTTTTTTTAAGAGATGGGGTTTTTCCATGTTGCCCAGGCTGGTCTTGAACTCTTGGACTCAAGGGATTCACCTGCCTTGGCCTCCCAAAGTGCTGGGATTACAGGCAGGCTGTGTTCTAATAAAACGTAATTTACAGTGGTAGGCCAGATTTTGACCATGGATGGTATTTTACAACCCCTGTTCTAGATTATTGAGGTCCCTTCTAGCTTTTCAGTTGTGTGTCTTGTGCTTAAGTAGAAGACATTCTAACCTGTTGAGAATCCCCTTGAAATACTCAGTATGAAACATACTTCTCAAACTGTCCTTAATTTTTGAGTGTATGAGTGGCAGTATCTTAATCTTAGAATGAGTTAATAAGCCAGAATTGCTGTTTATGTCCTTAGTAAACATGCCCTGTTTAATCTGCCTAATATTATTTATTTTAGGCATCATACTATCTATGGACCAAATAATAATCATTTGATTTTTCATTCTAGAAATGTGTGTTCTGCGAATGACTCGAGCTAGACGTTCCCAGGTACAACAGCAGCAGCTCATCAGTGTTGAAAAGGCTTTGGCAATTCTTTCTCAGCCTACACCCTCACTTGTTGTGGATCATGAGCGATTAAAAGTATGTAAATTGAAATCATAATGCTTTTACTCTGCAGATTAGTAATCCCCAAACACTGGCTTGTGACTAGTAGCATTCTGGCTACATGGGATTTACATGAAAAAGTAAAACTTTTTTTTCCTCCAAGTTTCCCTTTACTGTTCTTCTCCTTCCCCTGTTCCAAATTAAGAATAGGTCAGGCACAGTGGCTCACGCCTGTAACCCCAGCACTTTGGGAGGCTGAGGTGGGCGGATCACCTGAAGTCAGGAGTTCGAGACCAGCCTGGCCAACAGCGTGAAACCCTGTCTTTACTAAAAATAAAAAATTAGGCTGGGCGCAGTGACTCATGCCTTCCATGATTCATGTAATCCCAGCACTTTGGGAGGGCTGAGGTGGGCGGATCACGAGGTCAGGAGATTGAGACCATCCTGGCTAACACGGTGAAACCCCATCTCTAGTAAAAATACAAAAACAAAATTAGCTGAGTGTGGTGGCTGGCGCCTGTAGTCCCAGCTACTCGGGAGGCTGAGGCAGGAGAATAGCGTGAACCCGGGAGGTGGAGCTTGCAGTGAGCCGAGGTTGTGCCACTGCACTCCAGCCTGGGCGATACAGCAAGACTCTGTCTCAAAAAAAAATAATAATAATAGATAAAACAAAAAATTAGTTAGGTGTGGTGCTGGGCGCCTGTATTCCCAGCTACTAGGGAGGCTGAAGCAGGAGAATCATTTGAACCCGGAGGCGGAGGTTGCAGTGAGCCGAGATCGTGCCCTCCAGCCTGGGTGACGAGCAAAACTCTCTCCAAAAAAAAAAAAAAAAACGAATTATTACTATTATTTTTTAATATAAAATAGATTTTTAATTCTTAAAAAAATAGACAAAGTCTCACTATGTTGCCCAGTCTGGTCTTGAACTCCTGAGCTCAAGTAATCCTCCCGCCTCAGCCTCCCAAAGTGCTAGGATTATAGGCATGAGCCACCATGCCTGGCCCAAAATTAAGAATTATATCCAAGGATCTGTGGTAGGAATCAGAGAGAAAATAGCTAAGTGATTCTGATAGCTGTCAGGTTATCTGTTGCTCATTCTATTCCCCTGCCTGTTCCCCTAAATTCAATTTTCATCCTGACCACTGTAATAAAATGACATCCTAATAGCTAATAATACTTGCCTTTGTTAAATTGAATTCTTCTTGCCATATCTGTAACACTTGACACAATAGATAACTCTTCTTCCTTGACTGTTGTGTCCTTAAATCATCCTTGCCTTCAACTACTTTTGTAAGCTCCTCAGGGTTTTTCTGATCATTTGCTTTATTATTCTGTACTTTTGGAATAGCCATCACCTCTGTAACGGTGATCCTACATCTGGAACCCCACACCCTGACACCCCTAAACAACAGTCTTATCTCCTCAACCAACAACTTGGATGTGTTACAGTTGCCTTAACATATTTGAAATAAGATTGATTTCTTGCCCTTTTCCTTCAAAAGTAAAAACATTTCGCATCCCAATTCCAATTTACCTGTTTTATTTTGGCCACATTTCAAGTCTGAAAACATTATACGTTTATCAGAGATACATTATTTGTAATACAGATAAGAGTTTTGGCATTTTAGAGGGAAATCTGCCCTGTTTAAGTACAAAGTGAACCTGTTAGTACTAATGAACTTAGGAAAGCCTTTTTCTTGAATGTAGCAGAGCTAATAAGAACTTGATGTCTACACTTCTTAGAGAAGGAAGCAGCAGTATTCCTGGAGTAGTTTCTCTCAAAAAACTGGTCTTTCTGAAAAACTCTATTAAAAAATATGTGTGGAACTGAAAGCCCATGTAAATCTCATGACAGTGAAATGTATTCCTAGTGCTGAAACAGGAACTTGTGTGTAAGTTCACCGTGTTATGTTGTTTGGGGTTAAGAGTAGTAATTATTATTCTACTTAATTTTTATAAATTTTGCAGCTTTGTTCTGCTCAATATACATGTGTGTCATTCAGAGTCAATTAAATTCATTACTGAGACTTTCAATTTTTACTTTTTCTGATAATATAACCCATCAAAATAGACTATGTAATAGTACCATATATCCATTAGGCATGCAATAAATAATGGCCTTTTATGAGAGGATATACTTGCTATAGAATAATTTGCATAAGCCGGGCACGGTGGCTCACGCTTGTAATCCCAGCACTTTGGGAGGCCGAGGCAGGCGGATCACGAGGTTAGGAGATCGAGGCCATCCTGGCTAACACAGTGAAACCCCGTCTCTACTAAAAAATACAAAAAAATTAGCAGGGCGTGGTGGCGGACGCCTGTAGTCCCAGCTACTCGGAGAGGCTGAGGCAGGAGAATGGCGTGAACCCGGGAGGCGCAGCTTGCAGTGAGCCGAGATTGCACCACTGCACTCCAGCCTGGGCGACAGAGTGAGACTCCGTCTCAAAAAAAAAAAAAATAAAAATAATTTGCATAAAGGATGTAGTTGGAGGTGACTAATGTATTAAATTGCAGTTTTTAACTTGCTGATCTAAATTACTGGTCCCATACATTGTTTTTATGACCATTACCTATGGCCATTTTAGTTGGTTTTTACTTAACTATAATGGTGTGTTTTTGTTAATTATGAGGTAATGGCAGCATATTCTGGAAGGGCCAGACTTGAAGAATTACAGAAATCCAGTAAGTCCACCGTTTTAGTCATGACAAAAAAACACTTAGCAGATGGAAAATCCTTTTTATATAAGAACCCTGAAGTGGTGAGGTAGTTCACCATTTATGTAGTATCTTTTTTAGTTTCACATAATAAAATTAGTTAAAATCTACTTATACTATCATAAAATCTCCTGCAAAAAAACTTTGCTTTTCTCCTGTTAATCTAAATTGAGGTTAGTTTTTAATTTGTTTGTAGATGCTTATGGCTAGACGTAGAATTGGCAATCCCCTCAGCTGTAGTTTTTAGAATATGAGTTACTCAAGGTCAAGGCCAGGATTATAGCTAGACTTAAGTACATTTAAATGTCAGAGCCACTGCCAGAGGCTGCCCTGTGTCATCAGATGGCTTGGTCTACCCTCTGTCAGGCTTGTAATAATTCCCCAAACCTTCTAAATTAAGTATCTTGTCTGAGGAAGTTTCTCTCTCACACACTGACACTCATATTTTCTTTTAGAATCTTTTGAAGACTGTTGTTAAAAAAAGTCGAAACTACAACATATTTCAGTTGGAAAATTTGTATGCAGTAATCAGCCAATGTATTTATCAGCATCGCAAGGACTATGATAAAACATCACTTATTCAGGTAAACTCTTGAGTGGAAACTTTTTACAAATGCTCTTATGGTCACATTAATATATCACTTATGTAGGATTGTTGAGGCTTTATTTAATCTGTGTAAGAACTTAAAGACCATCTTTCTATTTCCAAAGTTGATGTCCCATTCCATAAAGATCATTTTTAATATATGGATTATGACTTATTTCTTTTTTTTTTTTTTTTTTTTTTTTGAGACGGAGTCTCGCTCTTTCACCCAGGCTGGAGTGCAGTGGCGCGATCTCGGCTCACTGCTGACTCCGACCCCCAGAGTTCACGCCATTCTCCTGCCTCAGCCTCCCACGTAGCTGGGACTACAGGCGCCCACCACCTCGCCCGGCTAATGTTTTGTATTTTTAGTAGAGACGGGCTTTCACCGTGTTAGCCAGGATGGTCTCGATCTCCTGACCTCGTGATCCGCCCGCCTCGGCCTCCCAAAGTGCTGGGATTACAGGCGTGAGCCACCGCGCCCGGCCGGATTATGACTTATTTCTAAATGCAAGTGAGTTTAGTATTTTTTCAATCTAGAACTTAGTTTGTTTGTTTATTTATTTATTTATTTATTTATTTAGAGACAGGGTCTCTGTCGCCCAGGCTGGAGTGCAGTGGTGCGATCTCAACTCATTCACTGCAACCTCCACCTCCCAGGTTCAAGCGATCCTCCTGCCTCAGCCTCCCAAGTAGCTGGGACTACAGGCACCTGCCATCATGCCCAGCTAATTTTTGTGATTTTTGTAGAGATGAGGTTTCACTATGTTGCCCACGCCGATCTTGAGCTCCTGAGCTTAAGCCATCCAGCCACCTCAGCCTCCCAAAATACTGGAATTACAAACGTGAGCTACTGCACCCAGCCATAGTTTGTGTCTTTAATAAATAGTGGAGGCCAGGCGCAGTAGCTCACGCCTGTAATCCCAGCACTTTGGGAGGCCGAGGCGGGCGGATCATGAGGTCAGGAGATCGAGACCACGGTGAAACCCCGTCTCTACTAAAAATACAAAAAATTAGCCGGGCGCGGTGGCGGGTGCCTGTAGTCCCAGCTACTCTGGAGGCTGAGGCAGGAGAATGGCGTGAACCCGGGAGGCGGAGCTTGCAGTGAGCCGAGATTGCGCCACTGCACTCCAGCCTGGGCGACAGAGCGAGACTCCGTCTCAAAAAAAAAAAAAAAAAAAAAATAGTGGAACATAAACTATGAATACCCTTTTTGTGTGTATGTATTAATGAAGAATAATAGCTTCTTTTAAGACTTGTCAGCCAGGCACAGTGGCTCATGCCTGTAATCCCAGCACTTTGGGAAGCCAAGGCAGGTGGATTGTTTGAGCCCAGGAGTTCAAGACTAGCCTGGCCAACATGGTGAAACCCCGTGTCTACTAAAACAACAAAAAGTAGCCAGATGTGGTGGTGTGCACCCATAGTCCTAGCTACTCGGGTGGCTGAGGCATGAGAATCACTTGAACCCGGGAGGCAGAGGTTGCAGTGAGCCGAGATCAAGCTACTACTGCACTCCAGCCTGGCCGACAGAGTAAGACTCTGTATGAAAAAAAAAAAAGACTTATGTACTTAAT
Organism: Symphalangus syndactylus; assembly: GCF_028878055.3. Lineage (NCBI taxonomy): Eukaryota > Metazoa > Chordata > Mammalia > Primates > Hylobatidae > Symphalangus > Symphalangus syndactylus. The sequence goes on along the minus strand of NC_072429.2, from coordinate 122,168,285 downwards.
CTTCCTTTATAGTAGGTATTAAGAGTGTTAATTAGAGCATTAATATTTATTTTTGAGACAGGATCTTTCTCTGTCACCTAGACTGGAGTGCAGTGGCAAGAACATAGCTCACTATAACCTGGAACTCCTGAGCTCAGGCAATCCTGCCTCAGCTTCTCAAGTAACTGAGATTATAGGCAAGCACCACCATGCTGGGCTAATTTTTAAATTTTTTGTAGAGATGGAGGTTTTGCTGTGTTGCCTAGGATGGTCCCGAATTCCTAGCTTGAAGCAGTCCTCCCGCCTCAGCCTCCCAAAGTGCTGGCATTAACAGGCAGGAGCCACCATGCCTGGCCTTATTATTATTTTTAATAACAGATCATTTCACTAGACAGTGCTAAATTTTAAAAAAAGATATTACTTACATATGCATATTATTGGTAACTACAAAATATAAAAATGATACCCATTAGTATATATATAGTATTTAGTATACCTACTAAAGTATACTATGTAGTATATATATAATATTGATACCTACAAAGTGTAAAATACTAAACTCTTTAACTACATCAGTACCTTGATAATACTATTTGAATTTAACATAAGATGAATGCACCCCAGACTCATTTCAAAGTTATTTAAATAATGAAGTCCTACAGGTAAAATCAGTTTATGTGGCAGTCTTAAATATTGAACTGAATGTTTATTTTCACTATCAAATATATACACGAATATTAATATTCTTAAGGTTGTTTACTGAAAAAAAAAGTAATGAAATGTTTCTTTAGCTTATTCCATATTGAAACTTACTATTTGCTCTTCCTCCCCTTTATCTAGAAAATGGAGGAAGAGGTAGAAAACTTCAATTGTTCCAGATGATGATGTCATGGTATCGAGTATTCTTTATATTCAGTTCCTATTCAAGTCATTTTTGTCATGTCCACCTAATTGATGTAGTATGAAACCCTGCATCTTTAAGGAAAAGATTAAAATAGTAAAATAAAAGTATTTAAACTTTCCTGATATTTATGTACATATTAAGATAAATGTCATGTGTAAGATAACTGATAAATATTGGAACTTTGCTAGAACAAGACCCTGTAGTAATAGTAATAATAGTTGAAGTTTGGCCAACTCTTAATAAAGTTATTTTGGTAACTAATGTTTTACGGCACTTAAGAATAATTAGCAGCGTTAAATTTTGTTTGTATTAAGCACTTTTAATTTTATCCTTCCTAAAAATAGTTTATTGTATCAGACAAGAAACTTACTTAACCATTGTGTCCTTCCCATCTTTTTTGTCATCTTTGTTTTCTTTAAATGCCCTCCTCCTATCTGTCTTGAGATTCCCTTGTCTTCACTTAAAAGCCAGAGTGCAAGTCATGATTTGCGGGAGGGCTCTTAAACAACTTCTGGCTGCACCACAATTCTGTACTTGAGTGTCACAGTTACTGTTTTTGAGACAAACATTCTTATAATTCTAATTTGGGTTAATAAAGATTTTAAATATTTCTTGGTTTACTTTTGTAATTATATACACAACAAATGTGTTAATAACTACCTTGTTAAACACCTTTTAATAGCACAAAGTTTTTATATTTGCAAGCTGTTGATATCTTTCTAAAATTGTGTTTAGGTTATATTCTATTGATACTTTTTATATACAATTTTATAAATATAAATATTATAATTTTATATTAATGATACCAAAAATACATTTCTTAAGGTTAAAAGCATGCACTTCTATGCATACTTGCTTTTGGGGAGAGTGGGGAGAAGACATTCTAATAATTAGTTTGTGAGATAGCTTCTGTTGGAAACCTTTTGAGAGGAATAAGGAATGGTCATCTAAAATGAGAGATTCTGGATTTTAATGCAGTTCAAAGTTGAGCTGAATTTTTGTTGTTGATTTATCTGGATATTGTTTTTAAAGCCTTCTAAAACCCAGTAAATTCAGTATCTTAATTAGTAGATACTGTCTTATGTAATGCATAAAGCAATGCCAGTCACTGAGAACATTTAAATATGTCTGTATTCCTGGAGATACACATTCTCATTTTTGTTGGTTTATTATAAATTATTCTAGATGCATCTTTTATAACTAGGACTTCATTTTGTGTGTGTAGCTTATGTAATAAATTTTAAAGGTGAAAACTGCCAAATTTGTTTCTATTTCTTAAGTATTTTAAAACACAGCAAAGATAATTCAGTGCAAAAGAAGTGTAAAGTCTGTTCTTTCATATATTACTGTGCAAATTTAAAGTGCTGTTGACACTGGAATGTTTATATGGTACATGTATTTTAGGTACAGCGACTAAAGTGCTTCCTGAAATGTCTTCTACAGATTTTAGAAGTGTTATGTCTACATTCCTATGCAGAGTTTGAAAACCATGCTGAAATTGCAGTGTTGAATGTTATCTCTCATTTGTTGCTCAAAAGTGCAGTTAAGGCAAGAAAAACAAAAGGAACTCAGAAAGGAAAAAGTGAAATTCTCTTTATGTACAAATGACATGATTTTATATGTAGGAAATCCTTTTTTGAGACAGAATCTTGCTCTGTCGCCTAGGCTGGAGTGCAATGGCATGATCTCGGCTCACCACAACCTCTTCCTCCCAGGTTCAAGCGATTCTCCCGCCTCAGCCTCTTGAGTAGTTGGGCCCACAGGCGCATACTACCACGCCCGGCTAATTTTTGTATTACGTAGGAAATCCTAAAGAATCCACAAAAAATCTGTTAGAGGTAGTAAAAGAACTCAGCAGGCTGGATGTGGTGGTGCATGCCTGTAATCCCAGAACTTTGTGAGGCCAACGTGGGTGGCCTTCAACTTGAGCTCAGGAGTTCAGGGCCAGCCTGGACAACATGGTGAAACCCTGTCTCTACAAAAAAAATACAATCATTAGCTGGGCATGGTGGCACATACTTGTAGTCCCAGCTATTCCCTGGGAGGCTGAGGCAGGAGGTCAAAGCTTGAGCCCAGGAGGTCAAAGCTTGAGCCCAGGAGGTCAAAGCTGCAGTGAGCCAAGATTGCACTACTGTACTTCAGCCTGGGTGGCAGGGTGAGACTCTGTCTTTAAAAAAAAAAAAAAAAATCAGCAGAGTTACAAGATAGAAAACATACTAAAATCAGTTGTATTTCTATATACTAGCAATGAACAGTCCAAAAGGAAAATTATGAAAGCAATTTTACTTGTAATAACATCTAAAACAGTAAACACCTAGGAATAAATTTAACCAAGGATGTTTAAGAACTTACATACTGATAACTACAAACTGTTGCCGAAAGAAATTAAGTAAGACCTAAATAAACAGAAAGACAGCCTGTATTCATGGTTTGGAAGACAGTACTGGTAAGATGGCAGTAATCCCCAAAGCGACTACAGATTCAATGCAATTTCCATCAAAATCCCAATGGCCTTTTTTTGAAAAATAGGAAAGTAAATCCTAAAAATCATGACGTATTGCAAGGTACCCTGAATAGCCCAAAAGATCTTGAAAAAGGAGAGAACTCACTTCCTGACTTTGAAACTTACTACAAAGCTACATATATTAAAGCAGTATAATACAGGCGTAAGGTTAGACATATAGGTCAATGGAATAGAAAGTCCAGAAATAAACCAATATATCTATGGTCACTTGATTTTCAACAAGAGTGCCCACATCTATTCAATAGGAAAGAACCATTTCTTCAACAGATGGTTTCTGAGACAACTGGATATTCACATGCAAAAGAATGAAGTTAGATCCTTATCTGAGAATGGCTAATGCGTGCTGGGCTTAATACCTAGGTAATGGGTTGATGTGTGCAGCAAACCACCATGGCACACGTTTATCTGTGTCTAACAAAGCTGCACATCTTGCACATTTACCCCAGAACTTAAAAGTTGATTTTAAAAAAAAAAAACCACAATAAAATGGATTAAAGACCTAAGTTGAATAGCTAAAAGTAAAATTCTTAGAAGAAAACAAGGACATTTTCATGACCTTGAGTTTGGCAATTAGATAAATTGGACTTCATCAAAATTTTAAAACTTTGTGCTTCAACAAATAATGTATATAACTCCTAAAACTCAACAAGAAAAAGACAACCCAATGGATGTGGATGTTTTTTATGACATTAACAATATTTAGGATACCAGGCAAATATTTTGGAAGATACCTATTTTGGAATAGTCTAATGTTTTTCTCATGACCAGACCAGAATTATGGGTTTGGGGAAAGAAGATCACAGAGGCAAAGTGGTCATATCAAGGTTGCCTACTAGTGATGTGATTTTTGACTATTGGTTGACTTTGATCAAGTTAAGTAGTATTTCTCAGGTTTCTCCACTGAAAATCTTTTCTGAACTATCTTTTGAACTGTACTATGAAAAGAAGTCACACAATGAACAGGCCACTCTTAAGGAGTGAGGAGTTATACTCTGCCATTTATTTTTAGGCCAGTTCTATCAGTGATCCCTAAATGTACATATTGTAGCGTTAATTGAGCTTATTTTAGACTCGTGTCTTCTCCCTACTACTCCCCACCTTATACACAGAATATTTTATTGTTCAAAGTAATGTAATTAAGAGATTGCTCCCTGACATTGAGGGAAAGATTGCCAACTTGCCTCCTAATATGCATTCTTCCGTTATTTGTAACAGTCCCATTTGGTAAATGATGTTTCATCCATTGCAGCAAAATATGGCCACGTGACTAAATTCTAGCCAATGAGATAGAGAATTGCACACAGTTTCTAGGAAAGCTCTCTGGAAGGGCAAGGATGAGCCTTCTGAGTTTCCTATACACACAGACACACACACACATATATATATATATACATATATACAGTTAAGCATCTCTGTGTATGTGTGTGTGCATGATAATTTTAGGGAATTGCTGTTCAGTATTCTTGAGTGGATCTCTGTTACTGATAGTGGAATGTAATTCTTAACCAGTAAAAGCATATAAAATAAATGTGTGTTTTTTTCAACTTTAATTTACTATAAGTAGCAGATCCTGAGCAAGGCCTTTACAGACCCTTAAGCATAAAAAATATTGTCTCCAATTCTTATATGTATTTTTTTATTTATTGTTAACATCTTTATTGAGGTATAATTTATATATCATAAAATTCACTGATCTTAACAGTACAATTTAATGATTGTTAGTAAATTTACAGAGTTGTGCAACTATCAGCATGAATCAGTTTTAGAACATTTCCATCTCCCCAAAAGAGAGATTTCCAATCTCTTCCTCATGCCCATTTGCAGTCAGGCCTCCTACCCCCAACCCCAGGCATTCCCTAACCTACTTTCTGTCTCTATAGATTTGCATTTTCTGGACAGTTCATGTAAATGAAATAATATATAGTCTTTTACATCTAGATTCTTTCACTTAACATAATGTTTTTGAAATTCATCAGTGTTGTAGCATGTATCAGTAATTTGTTATGTTGTATTGTGGGATAGTATTTCATTGTATGGATATGCCCCTTTTGCCTATTCATCCACAGTTGATGGACGTTTGGATTGCTTCACATTTTGGCTAGTATGAATAGTACTGCTGTGAACATTTACATGCAAGTCTTTGTGTGACTTGTTTTCATTTCTCTTGGACAGATACCTGGGACTAGAATTGCAGAATTATATGGTAAACTTATGATTATCTTAAACTGCTCTCCAAAGAGGCTGCTCCATTTTACATTTCCACTGGCACTATATGAGGGTTCCACCTTGTCCACATTCTTACCACCCTTGTTATCATCTGTACTGTTTTTGTTGTTTGCCTTTGTGTGTGTGTGTGTGTGTGTGTGTGTGTGAGACAGAGTCTTGCTCTAACACCCAGGCTGGAGTGCAGTGGTGCAATCTCAGCTCACTGCAACCTCCGCCTCCCGGGTTCAAGCGTTTCTCCTGCCTCAGCCTCCTGAGTAGCTGGAAGCACAGGCACTCACCACCATGCCCAGCTAACTTTTGTATTTTTACTAGAGACAGGGTTTTGCCATGTTGGTCAGGCTGGTCTCAAACTCCTTGCCTCCTTGCCTTAAGTGATCCTCCTGCCTCAGCCTCCCAAAGTGCTGGGGTTACAAGGCATGAGCCACCAGGCCTGGCCTTGTCTGCTTTTAATAGCCATGCAGGTGGGTACAAAGTGGTACTCTTTGTGGTTGTTAACTGCATTGCTCTAGTGATTAATGATGTTGAAAACATTTTTCATGTACTTATTAGCCATTCATATATCGTCTTTGGTGAAATGGCCTTTTGAATATTTTGACCATTTTTTAATTGTCTCCTTATTGAGTTATGAGAGTCTTTATGTATTCACTTATTTTCAAGAGAGTTGCCAAGGCAGTTGGGAAAAAATAGTTATTTTTTAACAAATGGTGCTGGATTAATTGAATATTCACATGCAAAAAAAAAGATGAAATTAGATCCTTACCTCACACCACATAAAACATTAACTCAAAATTGATCAGAGACCTGTCTATAAGAGCTAAAACTATAAAACTTTTAGAAGAGAGGATAAGAGAAAATCATCATGATCTTACTTTCTTTTTACTCTTTTTTTTTTTTTTTTTTTGAGACAGAGTTTCGCTCTTATTGCCCAGGCTGGAGTGCAATGGTGCGATCTCAGCTCGCTGCAACCTCTGTCTCCCAGGTTCAAGTGATTCTCTTGCCTCAGCCTCCCGAGTAGCTTGGATTACAGGCATGTGCCACCGCACCCAGCTATTTTTTTTGTATTTTTAGTAGAGACAGGATTTCTCCATGTTGGTCAGGCTGGTCTCGAACTCCTGACCTCAGGTGATGCGCCCACCTCGGCCTCCCAAAGTGCTGGGATTACAGGCATGAGCCACCGTGCCCAGCTGATCTTTCTTTTTTCTATAGCTTCATATTTGAAGTGACACATCATGATCTTAAGTTAGGCAAAAAGTTCTTAGATATACTAAAATCACAATCCATAAAACACACAAAAAATGATCAATTGGACTTCAAAATTGAAACCATTTACACTCTCTGTATTTTCTCTATATATGTAGAGGGTCCTCGGCAATGACATTAAAAGAAAAGTTGCCTATTTCAGCTATTAGTTGATTACAATTGGAAATATCTGGATTTTTCAGGTAATGTAGGGATGCTGTCGAGGCTTAAGAGAATAGTTCTTTTGTTTTTTTGAAGTGCAGTGACGCAATCTTGGCTCACTGCAACCTTCGCCTCCCTGTTCAAGCTATTTTCCTGCCTCAGCTTCTCAGGTAGCTGGGATTACAGGTGTGTGCCACCACACCTGGCTAATTTTTGTATTTTTAGTAGAGATAGGGTTTAACCATGTTGGCCAGGCTGGTCTCAAACTCCTGACCTCAGGTGATCCACCCACCTCAGCCTCTTAAAGTGCTGGGATTACAGGCGTGAGCCACCGCACCCAGCTCAGAAGAGTGTTTTTACAGTTCATATGTTGCACAAAACCTTTGTGGTAAGCTGAGAAATTACCCACTCCCAAAGATATCTTTGTCCTAATCCCTGAAAACTGTGAATGTTACATTATATGGCAAAACAAAAGAGGAGGAAGGGTTTCTTTTAGATTTTGAGATCTTGAAATGGGAGATTATCCTGGATTATCTCTGTGGGCCCCAAATCAATCACATGTATCCTTATAAAAGGAGAGCAGAGGGAGATTTTATGCGGAAGGGAGAAGGCTGTGAAACCACAGAGTCAGAGATTGGTGTCCTGCAGCCACAAGCCAAGGTAATGTCAGCAGCCAACCACCAGAAGCTGAAGAAGCACACAACATTCTTCCTTAGATCCTCCAGAGTAGTGCAGCCCTGTCAATCCCTCGATTTTGGCCTAATGATGCTGATTTCAGATTTCTGCCTCCAGAACTGTGAAAGAATTTTTTAAACCACCAAGATTGTGGTAACTTGTTACAATGTTTACAGAAAACTAATACAACCTTATACCAACACAAAACTGCCATTTTATAAACAATGCCTTTTCTTGCACATGTATCCCAGAAGTATAATTTTAAAAAATAATTAAAAAATGACTTTTCTCTCCTCAGGGCTTCTGTTCAGGCTATATCCTCTGCCAGAAATAATTTTTCTCACCCACTCTCAACTCTCACTTGACTACTTTAGGCATCAGAGATGGTCCAGAAAGATCTCCCTAATTCCCCAGGCTAAACTGGGACCTTTTAATTTCTCATAGCTCCCTGTATAAGTCCCTTCCACTTTTAAATTTAACGTCAAGTATACAGAATTAATCAGCATGCACTATGACACACTTGTCATCGATTCATGCATGCCCCCCCTTTAGAAAGTTTATTTTTTAAAATAATAAATGCCCCATAAAAACCTGTTTCTCAAAAGGAACTAACCAAATCACCTATTGGACACATTAACCCATTACCACCCACTATAATTATAATCCTCAATCATCATTCCTTGCTTTCTATTGTATGTAATTCTATTGCATCCGTGTGTTCCTACAAATCATGTTTTAAAATGCCAGATTTTTACCTTAGAGAAAGGGTATTACGCTACTACATGTGTGATATCTTCTGGAGCTTCCTTTTTTCACGTAATGTTACTGCTAAAATGTTTTATAGGATTGCATATTGTACATCATTCGACTGCTATAGAATCCATTTTGTGAGTAAATCACAGTTTATTTATCCATCCACTTCACTGTAGGGGCATTTGGAGTTTTTCCGGGTTTTGATTATTGTCAACTGTTTTAAGGACATTCTTGCACCTTCTGTCTGTTGTACGTGTTGTGCAAGAGATCCACTTGGGTATTAGGAAACACCATACTGAAGATAGAATAACTCAAGGAAAGATGATTGGTGTAGGGGAATGTCAAGTAGTAACTTGGCCCTAGTTGCCTTTCCTAGGCTGTAATGGATGAGGAGTGGCTGCATGTAGTCTGCCACCTTGAGAAAAGCAGTGATTTGCAGTCACAGCATCTATTCAGCCCTAGGCAACATTACCTCATAAAGGGAACCAGAAGAAAAAGTGCTCTGACTTCACTCTCTTTAGGCTCTTGCTAGGGTTTCCAGTTAGTTAAACACGGTCAAAACCACACTTGCAGAGCCCACTGCTGTAATCTATATGGTCAGCTTTCTGGAGCAGGGAGTAGAATGAAGAAGGATGGAGGACAAATAAAATAATTGGCACAGTCTACCCCTTTTGCACCCCTGTATCCACTTTTATTCTTTGTCCATGTGAAAAGTTTGTCTTTAACATCAGGGATATAAAAAGTCCATTAGATACTGAATCATTGTGCGATTATGTCATTTTACTAATTCCCACCTGAAACCTAAAATGATACCACAACCAGTGTTACTCATACAAGGTAGTGGAGGTCGAAGGAAGAGAGAAGAAAGATCATTTAAAAACCAGCTGCTATAGTATTTACCTCCGTATCTACTCGTTAGGTTTATGTTGGCAATCAGAACTGCCTTTCACCACCCATTTACCTATTGCCCTTCCCTTCCATCAGTACCTCAGTTGGACAGGCTTCTTCACCTAATGGGGTAACCCGTATTTTCATTCCTGCAAGATATGAATTCTTTGTGGTCTATTGCAGTGTTTCAGTGACCAAGACTATTGAAAGGAAGTACTTAAAAGCATCCCAAATGAATTCCCTGGGTTGCAAACACTTTTCCTGGCTTCCGTATTTCCCCCTGATATAATCAGAATCAATTACCCTGGTCAGTACAGTAACTGCTGTCTTTGCCAGTTGGTTCAGTGGCATGGGGACCTAAAAGAGGCCGATCAGTTGGAACCATGATCATGTTCTCTGGTGAGAGCTTCTTCCTTGAGCACTAAGATAAGACTCTAAAGTCTCTGATCTCAAGGTCTCAGGAATGGGAAGCAAAAATTCCAGTGGGTTATTAAATGCAATGGTGAGAGGGGACACAAGTTATCCCTACCCTTACTTTTCTATTGCATTTTGGAGTGTGAGGGAGGTGGCATAAAATACTGCTGGTTAACACATATACTGTAAAGTTCTGGGAAGATGGTGGAGTGGGAAACACCAGGAATCTGTCTCCCCACCTAGAAGACAATTGTACTGGCAAAATCAGTCTGATGTTACTATTTTGGAATTCTAGGGTCTGTTCAAGGCTTGCAAATTCCAGGGAAAGGCTTGGACACTAAATTGTGGTTAATTCAGTCAATTTCAGCTTTTAGCACAGTAGTAGTTACCCATAAATCAGCCCTGTGACAGGCAGCTGTGCACGTATTCCGGCAGCAGCTTACACACAATTTATTGGAGCCAGAGTGGGCAGAAAGGACCCTGTCCTCCAAATATCAGGGATCTGTGCTCTGATTGCTCCTCCTGATTACAAAGGTACAGATGAAGGTGGATGACCATTGTTCCACTTCCCTCCAATGTTGCAAGTCTTTTTTTCCTGTGGCTCTCGGGGTATTTAAAAGGCTGGCACCCTTTTCCCCTTTTGGGAGCCAGACATTAAGACTAGGCCATTCAAAAACAACTGCATATATTGTCAGATGTGGTGGCTCATGCCTGTAATCCCAGATCCTTAAGAGACCAAAGTGGGAGGGTCACTTGAGCCCAGGAGTTTGAGACTGCAATAAGACATGATTATGCCACTGCACTAAAACCTGGGTAACAGAGACCCTGTCTTTAAAAAAAGTGAAGAGAAAAGCCTCAACAACTGCGTATATGGGGAAAATTAGAAAGTGACTGCACGCCCAAAGAGAGGCTCAGAAAAGCGGAGAAGACCTTAAGTTTATAGCTCGGGCTGATTCTTGGCACAGAGACAAAAATTTTTTTAAAAAAGCAAAAACAGTAACAAAAACAGCAAGCCCTGGGGAAGGGGAAGAATCTGATTTCCAGAGTTACTACAGTAATATATTTAAATGTTCAGTTTCCAACAACAACAAAAAAAATCACAAGGCTTACAAAGAAACAGGAAAATATGGCCCATTTAAAGTAAAAAATAATAATCAACAAAAACTTTCTGAAAAAGACCTGATGGCAGATAAACTAGGCGAAGACTCTTTTAAAAACTGTCTTATACTAACAGGCATGTAGTATGAAGATAAAAACCTGTCTTAAAGAGCTCAAAGAACTAAAGGAAAATGTGGAGAAGTAAAGAAAACTGTGCTATTTATTTATTTTATTGCTTTTACTATCAATAATAAAAAGACACAAACTAAATCAGAAATTCTGGAGCTGAAAAGTATGATAACTAAAATGACAAATTTAGTAAAGAGATTTAAAGGCATAGTTGAACAGAAATCTGCAGAAGAAGAATCAGCAAACTTGAAGATAGGATACTGGGAAGTACTGAGTCTGAGGAACAGAAAAAAAATTGAAAAAAAAATGAACAGAGCATAAAGAACCTGTGGAACACAATAAAGTAGACTAACATACACATTGTGGGAGTTCCACAAGGGGAAGAAAGAAAGCAGCAGAGAAAATATTTGGAGAAATAATGGCTGAAAACTTCCCAAATTTGATGAAAGACATGAATATAAACATCCAAGAAATTCATTCTCCAAGTAAGATTAACTGAAGGAGATCCACACCAAGACACATAATCAAACTTTTGAAAGGCAAAAGAATCTTGAAAGCAGCAAGAGAGAGGCAACTCATCACATACAAAGGATACTCAGTGGGATTATCAACAAATTTCTCATCAGAAACATTGGAATACCAAAGGCAGTTAGCTAAAATGCTAAAAAACAAAAATCAAATAAAAAACTGTCAACCAAAGATCTTATATCTGGCAAAAGCTGTCCTTCAAAAATGAGGGAGAAATTAAGACATTTGAAGATAAACAGAAGTTGAGGGAGAAATTAAGACATTTTAAGATAAACAGAAGTTGAGGGAGAAATTAAGACATTTTAAGATAAACAGAAGTTGAGGGAGTGTGTTACCACTAGACTTGCCTTGCAAGAACAGTCAAGGGACTCTTGCAGAGTGAAATGTCAAAAAATACTAGACAGTAATTTGAACTTGTATGAAGAAATAAAGAACTGAATAATGGTAAATACATGGGTGATTATAAAAGCTAGTAGTATTATTGCAGTAATGGCTTGTAACTGCACTTTTTGTTTTCTACATTATTTGAGAGACTAATATATATTTAAAAACAATTATTAGTACTGGGCCGGGCATAGTGGCTCATGCCTGTAATCCCAGCACTTTGGGAGGCTGAGGCAGGTGAATCACCTAAGGCCAGGAGTTTGAGACCAGCCTGACCAACATGGAGAAACCCCATCTCTATTAAAAATACAAAATTAGGCCGGGCGCAGTGGCTCACGCTTGTAATCCCAGCACTTTGGGAGGCCAAGGCGGGTGGATCACGAGGTCAGGAGATTGAGACCATCTTGGCTAACATGGTAGAACCCTGCCTCTACTAAAAATACAAAAAATTAGCCGGGCGTGGTGGTGGGCACCTGTAGTCCCAGCTTCTCGGGAGGCTGAGGCAGGAGAATGGCGTGAACCCGGAAGGCGGAGCTTGCAGTGAATGGAGATCGCCCCACTGCACTCCAGCCTAGGCGACAGCGAGACTCCGTCTCAAAAAAAAAACAGAAAGTTAAAGGGTAGCAAAAAATATTTCATGCAAATGGTAACCAAAAGAAAAGCAGGGTGACTATAAGACAAAATAGATTTTAGTTTTAAAAAGTTTACGAGAAATAAAGTCACAGAATGCATTCAATAAATGTTTCTCCTTACATCCATCTGTTCACCTCCATCCTGGCTTTTGTCTATCCTTTCCTTTTGTCTGTCAGTCTCTCACTTAATTTTTCTCTTTAATGAAAGCTATACCTAAATTTTGGCTACCTATGCTGATGGAAAGCAGGCGAATAGGAAGATCTTAAATATGTAAATTATTCAAAAGACTCTTTAAGGAAAAAGAAAAGTTTACAGGAGACAAAAAAATGACTTTTATTAATAAAGGTTCGATACAGCAGGAAGACAGAAACATTATAACCATTACACACACATAATGACAGTCCATCAGAATATATCAAGCAAAAACTGACAGAATTGAAGAAAGAAATAGATGATTCTACAATGACATTTGGAGACTTCAATACCCCACTCTCAATAACGGATAGAACAACCACACAAAGATAAGTAAAAAAATAGAAACCAACTAATATAAGAGTCATATACAAAATGCTCTACCCAACAACAGCATACACATTCTTCCCAAGTGCAACATGGGACATCTTCCAGGATACACCATATTTCACAATTTAAGTCTCAATACATGTAAAAAGATACCAAGTATCTTCTCCATTCACATTAGGATGAAGTTAGAAATTAGCAATAGAAGTAAAACTGGAAAATTCACAACTTCTGGAAATTAAACAACACACTCTTAACCAATGGATCAAAGAAAACATCATAAGAGGAATTAGAAAATAGAGACAAGTGAAGATGCAAACAACATACCAAAGCTTATGTGACACAGGGAAGCAGTGCGAAGGGGTACTTTATGACTATAAACATTTCCACTGAAAAACAAGAAAGATCTCAAATCAATAACCTAGCTTTACAACTTAAGGAACTAGAAGAAAAACAGCGAACAACCAAAAGCTAACAGAAAGAAAATATTAAAGATTAGAGCAGAGAAAAACAACATAAGGAATAGAAAAACAATAGAGAAAATTTATGAAACTAAACATTGGTTCTTTGAAACAACGCAATCAACAAACTTTTAGCTGGATGGACTAGGAAAAGATGAGAGAAGACACATTACTAAAGTCAGAAATTAGGCCGGGCACGGTAGCTCACGCCTGTAATACCACTTTGGGAGACCAAGGCAGGTGGATCACTTGAGGTCAGGAGTTCGAGACCAGCCTAGCCAGCATGGTGAAACCTGTCTCTACTAAAAATACAAAAATTAGCCAGGTGTGTTGGGCACCTGTAATCCCAGCTACTCAGGAGACTGAGGCAAGAGAATTGCTTGAACCTGGGAGGTGGAGGTTACATTGAGATGAGATCGGACCACTGCAATCCAGCCCAGGAGACAGAGTGAAACTCTATCTCAAAAATAAGTAAATAAATACATAAATAAATGAAATAAAGTCAGAAATGAAAATGGGGACATTATTACTGATGTTACAGAAATATAAAGGATTATAATAGTACTGTGAGCAATTACATGCCAACAAGTTGGAAACTCTAGATGAAACGGACACATTTATAGAAACACAAAACCTACCAACACTAAATCATAGAGAAATAGAAAATCTGAATAGATCAGTAACAAAGAGATTGAATTTGTAATCAAAAATTTCCTGATAAAGAAAAACCCTGGACCTGATGGCTTCACCAGTGAATTCCAGCAAACATTTAAAGAACTATACCAATCCTCAAACTTTTCTTAAAAAAAATTTTTTTAAGAAGGAACACTTTCTAACTCATTCTGTAGCCAGAATTCTCCTGATACCAAATCCAAAGACAGTAGAAGAAAATTACAGATAAATATTTGTAGTTTTCTTTAGTATCCTTTACAAACACTGATGTAAAAATCCTCCATAAAATACTAGCAAACTGAATTCAGCAGCATATTAAAAGGATTGTAGGCCAGGCATGTGGCTCACTCCTGTAATCCTAGCACTTTGGGAGGCCAAGGTGGGTGGATCACTTGTGGTCAGGAGTTCAAGACCAGCCCAGTCAACATGGTGAAACCCCATCTCCACTAAAAATACAAAAAATTAGCCGGGCATGGTGGCTCACACCTGTAATCCCAGCTACTTGGGAGGCTGAGGCAGGAGAATTGCTTGAACTCAGGAGGCAGAGGTTGCAGTAAGCCAAGATCATGCCACTGCACTCCAGCCTGGGTGACAGAGTAAGACTCCATATCAATTAAAAAAAAAAAGGATTGTACATCATGACTAAGTAAGGTGTATTCCTGGAATGCAAGGATGATTCAATATACAAAAATCGATCAGTGTAATACACTAAATTAGCAGAATGAAGGGGAAAAAACACATGATCATCTCAGTTGATTCAGAAAAAAGGCATCTGACAACATTTAGCACCCTTTTATTATAAAAACACTCAACAAACTAGGAATAGCAGGAAACTACCTCAACATAAAGCTATATATGAAAACCCACAGCAAACATCATACCCAATTGTGAAAGACAAAGCTTTTCCTCCAAGATCAGAAAGTAGACAAGGAAGCCCACTTTCGCAACTTCTATTCAATGTAGTACTGGAGGTTCTAGCCAGAGCATTTAAGAAAAATAAAATAAAATAAAAAGCATTTATGTTGGAAAAGTAAAACTATCTGTTTACAGACAGACCTTATAAGTAGAAAAAAAACAAAGATTACACGCACACACACACACACCAAAGAAAAAACTGTTAAGAGCTAGTAAGTGAATTCAGCAAAGTAGCAGGTTACCAAGTCAACACACAAAATCAACTGCATTTCTAAACACAATGAACAATCTGAAAAGGAAATTGCAAGAACAATTCCATTTACAATAGCAACAAAAAGAATAAAATATTTGATAATTAACTGAACCAAGGAGGTGAAAGACTTGTACAATGAAAACTACAAACCATTGCTGAAAGAAATTACTGAAGACATATATAAATTGAAACACATCCCATGTTCATGGGTTAGAAGACTTAACATTGTCGATGAGGTCAACATAACCCAAAGTGATCTACAAATTCAATGCAATCCCCATTAAAACCCCAATGACTTTTTGGGATTTTTTTTTTTTTTTTTTGCAAAAATAGGAAAACCCATTCTAAATTTCATATGGAATCTCACAACACCTTGAATAGCCAAAACCATATTGAAAAAGAAGAGCCGGGTGCAGTGGCTCATGCCTGTAATCCCAGAACTTTGGGAGGCCGAGGCAGGCAGATCACAAGGTCAGGAGATCAAGACTATCCTGGCTAACACGGTGAAACCCCGTCTCTACTAAAAATACAAAAACTTAGCCAGGCATGGTGGCAGGCGCCTGTAGTCCCAGCTACTTGGGAGGCTGAGGCAGGAGAATGGCATAAACCCGGGAGGCAGAGCTTGCAGTGAGCCGAAATCGTGCCACTGCACTCCAGCCTGGGTGACAGAGTGAGACTCCGTCTCAAAAAAAAAAAAAAAAGAAGAAGAACAAAGCAGGAGGATTCATACTTCCTGATTTCAAAACTTACTACAAAGCCACAGTAATCAAAACAGTGTCATACTAGCATAAAGACAGACAGACATAAGGACAAATGGGATCGAATAGAGAGCCCAGAAATCACCCTCACTTATATGGTCAAGAGATTTTTGGTAAGGGTGCCAAGACCATTCAATGGAGAAAGGACAATCTTTTCAACAAATGGTGCTGGTAAAACTGGATATCCACATGCAAAAGAATGAAGTTGGACCCTTACCTAGCACCATATACAAAAATTAACTTAAATGGATTAACGACCTAAATGTAAGACCTAAAACTATGAAACTCTTAGAAGAAAATATATGGCAAAATTTCCATGACATTGGAATTGGCAATGACTTCTTGGATATGACACCAAAGGCACAGATAATAAAAAAAAATAGACAAATTGGACTTCAGGAAAATTTTTAAAATTTTGTGCATCAAAAGACACTATCAACAGAGAAGAAAGACAACCCACTGAATGGGGGAAAATATTTGCAAATCATATACCCAGAATTAATATCCAGAACATAAAGAAAACTCCTAAAACTTAACAACAACAAACTCAATTCAAAATTGGGCAAAGCACTTGAATAGACATTTCTTCAAAGAAGATATACAAATGGTCAAGCACATGAAAAGATGTACAATATCACTAATCATTAGAGAAATGCAAATCAAAACAGTGAGATAATATCTCACACCCGGGAGGAAGATTGACATTAAAACCAGAAAATTGGCCAGGCGTGGTGGCTCATGCCTGTAATCCTAGCACTTTAGGAGGCCAAGGTGGGTGGATCACCTGAGGTCAGGACTTCGAGACCAGTCTGGCCAATGTGGCGAAACCCCGTCTCTACTAAAAATACAAAAATTAGCCAGGCATGGTGGTGGGCGCCTATAATCTCAGCTACTCAGGAGGCTGAGGCAGGAGAATCGCTTGAACCCAGGGGGTGGAGGTTGCAGTGGGCTGAGATTGCACTACTTCATACTTCACTCCAGCCTGGGTGAAAGAGAGAAGCTCCACCTAAAAAAAAAAGAAAATTACAAGTGTTGGTGTGGGTATGGATAAGTTGGAAATCTTGTGCACTGTTGGTGGGATTGTAAAATGGTACAGTCAATGAAAAACAGTATGGCGGTTCCTCATATGATCCAGCAATTCCACTTCTAGGTATATATTGAAAAGAATTGAAAGCAGGACTTTGAAGAGATGTTTGTATATCTATGTTCATAGCAGCGTTAGTCACAATAGCTAAAATGCAGAAGCAACCCAAGTGTTTATCCATAGATGAATGGATAAGCAAAATGTGGCATGTGTGTGTACATATATATATATGTGAATATTAAAAAGAAGGAAATCCTGACATACGCTACAATATGGATAAACTTTGGGGCCATTTTGCTAAGTTAAATGAGCCAGTCACAAAAAGACAAATCCTATATGACAAATCCTATATAATCCTTTTGTTGCAATTGCTTTTGAAGTTTTCATTATGAAATCTTTGCCCATTCCAATGTCCAGAATGGTGTTGTCTAGGTTGTCTTCCACTAGCCACTACGCCCGGCCGAAAGCAGGATCTTGAAGAGATATTTGTACACCCATGTTCACAGCAGCATTATTCACAATAGCTAAAACGTGGAAGCAACCCAGGTGTCCATCCATGGATAAATGAATAAGCAAAATGTGGTATATACATACAAAGGAATATTATTCAGCATTAAAAATAAGGAAATTCTGACATATGCTACAGTATGGATGAACCATTTTGCTAAGTTAAATGCACCAATCACAAAAAGACAAATCCTATATGATTTCACCTATAGGAGGTATCTAGAGTAGTCAAAGTCATAGAGACAGAAAGTAGAATGGTGGTTGCCAGGGGCTGGTTGCTGGGGAGTTGTTGAATGATACAGAGTTTCAGTTTTGCAAGATGCCAAAGTTCTGGAGATTGGTTGCACAACTACATGAATATACTTAACATTACTGAACTGAACACTTAAAAATGGCTAAGGTGGCAAATTTTATGTTATGTGTATTTTGCCATAATTAAAAAACAGAAATAAAAGACATACAGATTGGAAAGGAAAAAGCAAAATTGTCTTAATTCATATATAGCATGATCATCTGTGTAGAAAATGGAATCTGCAAAAAAAAAAAGGAAACTTCTAGTACTAATAGTTGAGTTTAGTAAGGTTGTAAGATAGAAGTTTAACATAAGAAAATTGTCTTTCTGACTTAAATGTAAAATCCAAAACTATAAAACCCCGGAAGGGCTGGGCGCAGTGGCTCATGCCTGTAATCCCAGCACTTTGGGAGGTCGAGGCGGTTGGATCACCTGAGGTCAGGAGTTCAAGACCAGCCTGGCCAACATAGCAACATAGTGAAACCCTGTCTCTGCTAAAAATAAAATACAAAAAAATTAGCCAGGTGTGGTGGTGCATGCCTGTAGTCTCAGCTACTTGGGAGGCTGAGAGAGGAGAATCGCTTGAACCAAGGAGGCGGAGGTTGCAGTGAGCTGAGATTGCGCCACTGCACTCCAGCCTGGGTAACAGAGCAAAACTCCATCTCAAAAAAAAAAAAAAAAAAAAAAAAGATCTTGCTTCCAGGCCAGGCATAGTGGCTCACGCCTGTAATCCCAGCACTTTGGGAGGCCAAGGCAGACAGGTCACTTAAGATCAGGAGTTCAAGAGCAGCCTGGCCAACATGGAAAAACCCTGCCTCTACTAAAAATACAAAAAAAAAAAAGCCGGGCATGGTGGCACATGCCTATAATCCTAGCTATTTGGGAGGCTGAGGCATGAGAATCACTTGAACCCAGGAGGCGGAGGTTGCAGTGAGCTGAGATCGCGCCACTGCACTCCATCCTGGGCGACAGAGTGAGACTCCATCAAAACAAACAAAAAACGCCAGGCATGGTGGCTCATGCCTGTAATCCCAGCACTTTGGGAGGGCAAGGCGGACAGATCATTTGAGTTCAGAAGTTTGAGACCAGCCTGGCTGACATAGTGAACCCTCGTCTCTACTAAAAAATACAAAAATTAGCCAGGCATGGTGGCACACCTGTAATCTCAGCTACCCAGGAGGCTGAGGCAGGAAGAATTGCCTGAACCCAGGAGGCGAAGGTTGCGGTGAGCCGAGATCATGCCACTGCACTCCAGCCTGGGTGACAGAGCAAGACACCATCTGAAAAACAAAAAAATAAAAAATCCCCCTTTCAATTTATTTTATTTTATTTTATTTATTATTATTATTTTTTGAGACAAGGTCTCACTCCATCACCCAGGCTGGAGTACAGTGGTATGACTATGGCTCTTTACAGCCTTGACCTCCCTGGGCTGAGGTGATCCTCCCACCTCAGCCTCCAGAGTAGGTGAGACCACAAGTGCATGCTACCACACTTGGCTAATTTTTGTATTTTTTGTAGAGACGGTGTTTTGCCATGTTGCCCAGGCTGGTCTGGAACTCCTGGGCTCAAGCAATCCGCCCTCCTGAACCTCCCAAAGTGCTGGACTAACAGGCGTGATCCACTGTGTCCGGCCCTGCTTTCAATTCTTTTGAGTATATACCTAGAAGTGAAATTGATGGATCAAGTAATAATGCTATTTTTAATTTTTTGAAGAACTGCCATACTGTTTTTCATAGCAGCTATATCATTTTACATTCACAACAGTGCACAAGCATTTGAATATATGACTAACCCAGTCCCAGAATCCTATTTTGAGGAGTTTCTTTGTTTTTTGTTTTGTTTTAACCTAGGTCTGGTGTCAAATACTGTATCAATCAGTGTCTTAGCATGCAACAGTACCTGTGAAGAACATTTATTTACAAATGTGTGGGTGCATGGTGCTAGTTACTACCCCTAAGCCCAGAGGAACAAGGGCGGGGAATAGTTACTGAAACCTGGAAAGAGAAAGAGTCATGTAGACTCTGCTACCTTGAGGGAAACAGTAACCATCAGATGAGGGATATGGCCACCCCACAGCAACCCCACAGAGGGAATTGGAATAAATGCCCTAACCTCACTCTCCCTCTTTTCCTGTCGTTGCTTCCCAGTAGCTAACCCAACCAGAAGCAATGGTGTATGGGATCCTGTTGATGCAGTCCACACAAGTCAGACATCTTAGTGGAGAGCAGGATGAAGAAGGGTGGAAAGCAGACCTGGAGGGACAAACAGAAAGTATCCAACACTGCTGTATACCTAGAGTCATAAGGCATGTGAATGTCCACCTTTAGGAGGTGATGTCAAACTTTTCAAAATGGCCACAGAACTTCCACTCCACTTGTAGTGTACAAGAGACTTTGTGAATGCATATTTCCTCCTCCAAAACTTGACAATGTCAAACTTTGTAACATTTGTCTATTAAATGGGTGTAAAATGGCATCCCACTGTGGCCTTGATTTCCATTGGCCCAGTCATCGTGATTTTATACATATTTATGGTCCATAAGTAATTCCTCTCAGTAAAATACTTGTTTATATCTATATCATACCACTATCTCTGCTTATTCTAGGAATCTATAAGCTTCTTGAGAATAAATACTGTGTCTTTGTATTTCTAGTGATAAAAGTACACAATAAATACTTGTTAAATAATTGAATTAATGCTAGAGGCAAATGCTAGAACCAACGTTTCACTCAACAGAAAACTGGTGGAGTTATGATTGCCTAGAAGTAATGATGGAAAGAAAGAACAAGTATTCTAAGTTCCTCCCCTTGAAGTGGATCTTCCTCAGAAGATGGGGAGGTTATCATGTGAGAATAAGGTGAGGAAGGAAATGAAAGAGGTTTTGAATTCATTTTATATGAAGGAGAATTTCTCACCTTGGAGTAGGAGTGCTGTAGATTTCAAAGCAAAATGTAGGAGAACGGTTTTTGCTTTTTAAAATTTTTGGTCAGGGAGAAGAGCATGATTGGAATAGGGCATAGCAAGTTGCAAAAACACTTCTTCAAACTAGTCTAAGGGGATCAGTGACAGCCATGTGACCGAATCAATGTGCACTTTTTTTTTATATTCTGCCACTTAGCATCATTCCATGAAATACAGCATATAGCTTTCTTGAAACAAATTTTTTCTTCTGCCTGCTTTCTTATGCCTACTCTACACTCATGTGGTTTTTCCTCCAGATTCTATGGCTGTTCTTTTGTTCTTAAACATTTTGCCTTTTTTTTTCTTTTAAATTGAAGTAAGTCTCCCTCTGTGACCCAGGCTGGAATGCAGTGGCACAATCTTGGCTCACTGCAACCTCCGCCTCCCGGATTCAAGCAATTCTCCTGCCTCAGCCTCTCGAATAGCTGGGATTACAGGCGCCTGCCACCACACCTGGCTAATTTTTGTATTTTTAGTAGAGATGGGGTTTCACTGTGTTGGCCAGGCTGGTCTTGAACTCCTGGCCTCAAATAATCCACCCGCCTCAGCCTCTCAAAGTGCTGAGATTACAGGTGTGAGCCACCGCGCCCGGCCTTTTTGCCTTTTTGATGGCATCCTCCTCTACCTTTAGCTTCATGTTGTTCTGCAGAGTTGGTGTGGGGTTCTGTTCTCTTACCAGTTGACACTGTTTTCCCAGGTGGTGTTTTCTACTCTCAAGGCTTTAAATACCGTCTGAATATCAACTGCTCCCAAATTTCTATCTCTAGGTCATATCATTTTTCTAAACTACAAGCCCATGTATCTTGATCTTCCCCTGAAACCTGCTGCTCCTCCAAAGTTCCTTGTATCAATAAATTCCACTACCATCCATCTAAATGCTGAAACCAGAAACAAAGCTTCTCTCTCCCTTTTATTTTTGGAGATGGAGTTTTGCTCTTGTTGCCCAAGCTGGAGTGCAATGGCACAATCTCAGCTCACTGCAACCTCCGCCTCCCAGGTTCAAGCGATTCTTCTGCCTCAGCCTCCAGAGTAGCTGGGATTACAGGTGCCTGCCACCACGCCCGGCTAATTTTTTTGTATTTTTAATAGAAATGGAGTTTCACCATGTTAGCCAGGCTGGTCTCGAACTTCTGACCTCAGGTGATCCACCCACCTTGGCCTCCCAAAGTGCTGGGATTACAGGCGTGAGCCACCGCGCCCGGCCTACACTTGTCCTTTTTAAAGTTCTTTTTCTTACCTCTGGGCTCTTTCATATGCTGTTCCTTTTGTCTAGAATGCTCTTTCCTTTTTCGGTACCTATCTAACCTCTATGCTTTATCCTTCATTTATCAGCATAGAAGTCACTGTCTTAGAGAAGTTTTTCTTACTCCTTGAATCTAAACAAGACTTCGTATTTTAACCTCTCATTTAATGTACAATATTCCTATATTACATATTTCATGATTTTTAACTAGGTATTTTTTAAAGGTATCAAAGTGGCCTTTATTCATTTAATTTTCCTTTTAACTTTTATAAATGCTATCACAAATTCTAAAGAATCTAGACTTGAGTGAAAATTTTTTATTATGAAGATATAGATCTAAGAACAGAAGGATAATTATATGCTAGCTTATATATAGTTCCTTGTAAAAATAATTATACATTTAAAAAATAGTCAAAAATAAAAATCTCGGCTGGGCGCAGTGGCTCACGCCTGTAATCCCAGCACTTTGGAAGGCCAAGGCAGGTGGATCACCTGAGGTCGGGAGTTCAAGACCAGCCTGATCAACATGGAGAAACCACATCTGTACTAAAAATACAAAAATTAGCTGGGTGTTGTGGTGCATGCCTGTAATCCCTGCTACTCAGGAGGCTGAGGCAGGAGAATCGCTTGAACCTGGGAGGCGGAGGTTGTGGTGAGCTGAGATCGTGCCATTGCACTCCAGCCTGGGCAACAAGAGCGAAACTGGGTCTCAAAAAAAAAAAAAAAATCTGAAAACTTATCTGACATCTGAAAATGGTAAGTAACTTCCTCTGCATCTTAGTTCTGATCACTTCTGCAGAAGAATCAAGCATATTTGGGTGAAGAGAGTATTTAATTATTCTATTTTTATTAATAATATAGTGTGCCCTTCAGAAATTGGTATAGTCTTTTTTTTTTTCTTTTTTTGAGACTGAGTCTCGCTCTGTCACCCAGAATGGTGTGCAATGGTGCAGTCTCGGCTCACCACAACCTCCCCCTCCCGGGTTCAAGCGATTCTCCTGCCTGAGCCTCCTGAGTAGCTGGGATTACAGGTGTCTGCCACCACGCCCAGCTAATTTTTGTATTGTTAGTAGAGACGGGTTTCAGTTGGTCAGGCTGGTCTCGAACTCCTGACATCGTGATCCACCCACCTCGACCTCCCAAAGTGCTGGGATTACAGGCGTGAGCCACCGCGCCCAGCCAGAACCTGGTGTAGTCTTTAAGAATCATCTGAAGTTTCTGGCTCAGCATAATGTTCCCTCTGGCCTTCAGTCTGCCAGTAACAGATGCCTTCTGAGGGTCAAGCTTGCCTAGAACTACCTCTGTGAAATCTTCATCTGAAAGTATGCATCAGCAAAACCTTTTCCAGGTTTTGATACACTTTTCCAGAGCCACTTTTCAGGTCACTTAGCTGCAATATTTCCACCTTCACTAATATGTCACTCGAATACAGCATTTACTTTCTTTGCCATCTCACACCCAACATCCTTAAAAGGCAGTGACCTTTTTCCTCAAATGCAAGGGTATTCTGAAGTTCCTCACCTTCAGAGGGTGTCTTAGCTGAAATATCAGATGTTGGCATAAGATTCACATATGCATTTGAAATGACAGTGTCTCTAGGTCCTTGGACCGTGGTTTGAAAGTGAATTCTGTTTCCTTCCTTCCACATCTCAGTTTGTAGTTTGCGCTGGATATACTGGTTTTGCAAAACAAGTCTTAATCACTTTGAATCTTGACACATTATAAAACATGCCTGGCAAAAAATCTAAATGTACATAACCCACATACACATAATCCATGTACACATGTCAAAACGTGCTAGGCTAGCAAAGTTAGGATCAACGTGTAACAGATTCCAGTTTCTGCTGAGGCAGTACGAAGCAGCCTGATTAAGAGAGGTGGTATCTGTAAGTATAGCATCAGGTGGTCTATTAGGTATGGCTACAGCTACCTTGACTTTCAGGCCCATTTTCCACCAAAGCCTCCAGAGCCAATGAGAAAGAGAGAGAACTGATTACGGCATATAAATTCCTTCTTAGAATAAGAATAGACATAAGAATTACTACACCAGATCATTTATCTAGGACATCAGCAACAACTGTTTCACATTTTCATTTTCCTGCTCTAGGAAGTGGTTTATATAACTGCAAGTATTGTTCCCCATAAAGAACCTTTGCAAAGTTCCTTGAAAGCCCAGGAACTTCTGCTAATTCTCCACCCATTATAGATTTCTGACTTATGATAACTCCAAAGGTAGGCAAACAGAAGAAATCAGAGCTTCCTTCATGAACAAATTTAAAATCTTTTGGATCCTTGATTGATGCTCCCATTCCAAGGGCACACATAATAGCTTCCAGTTCTGTATAAGCAGAAGAAAATGGAGGGAGTTTATGGCCAATAGCTCCAGCAAATCCTGATGTTGCTGTAGATGTTGCATGACTGATATGATTTGCTGAAACTCCTCCTTCTGAATCTATTTTACTTAGAACTACAATTATACTGCCAGTTGATTTTTGGATACTCTGAGGCTTGCTGGCATTCTCGAAGTCACATGTCTTCTTCCAGTTAGCCTTCACTGCTTCAGGAGTCATTGGCTGATTTTGTCTTACAACCACTCCAAGGGTCCGGTCCCAGAATAATTTTCCAATCCATCCTGCTCCAACCTCAAACAAGCCCCCATTTTCCTCACAACTCTCTTGGCAAAGCCGAAGGACCAGCGATGCTACATAATCTGGCTTTAGGGCTTCCACAAAATCTTCATGCATAATTGAGTCAACCTCGATTCAGCATTAGGAGAAACAGTGTTACAATGAATGTTGCTTTTCCTGCCTTCAACTGCAACAGAATTTCCAAGGACCAGAAGACCCAACTTTGCAGCACTATAATTTGCCTGGCCAAAGCTGCCATATATTCCTGAAGCTGATGAAGTGATAATGATCCTTCCATATTTCTGCTTCTTCATGTGATCCCATGCTTTCCAGGGTCACTTGGAATGAGCCCCGCAATTGAACTCTGTGGATGATATCCCAGTCTTCATCACTTATCCTAGCAAAAGAATGATCCCTCAGAATTCCAGCATTGTTGACCTACAACATCTATTCTAAAAGCATCCAGTGCTGTCTTTACAACCTTCTCTCCTGTTTTCACTGAATCATAGTTGGCCACCACTTTTCCACCTTTGTCTTTTATTTCTTCATCAACCTTATCAGCAACTAAAGAGCCTTTAGCAACTCCCTCTTCAATAATTCACAACAATTAGTGCTCCTTTTTCTACAAAAGCCAGGGCATAGACTGGGCACAGTCCTCCCCTACACCAGTGACCAGTATCACCAGCTGTTGAAACTCAGTGGTGAGACCATGAGTCCAGCCTGCAGTGACACATACTTTGACTAGGTTTTTTTTTTTGAGACGAAGTCTCGCTCTTGTCCCCCAGGCTGGAGTGCAATGGCGCGATCTCAGCTCGCTGCAACCTCTGCCTCCTGGGTTCAAGTGATTCTCCTGCCTCAGCCTCTGGAGTAGCTGGGATTACAGGCGCCTGCCACCATGCCTGGCTAATTCTTGTATTTTTAGTAGAGACGGGGTTTCACATGCTGGCCAGGCTGGTCCCAAACTCCTGACCTCAGGTGATCCACCCACCTCAGCCTCCCAAAGCGCTGGGATTACAGGCGTGAGCCACTGTGCCCGGTGACTAGGTGTTTTTAATGCTTATTTATTTAATATTTGTCTCACTATGAGATCATAGGCTCTTTAAGGTCAGGAACTAAGTTTGTTTTGTTTCGTTTTATGATTATAGATCTAGCACCTACCACAATCAATTCACAGTTGGCACTAAATAGGTATCAGTTGACTTAATTGCTGGATAAATAGATAAGAAGAGGATTAAGAAAGCAGAATGGAAAGATATGAGTTTACTAAGAAATGGAGGCACATATAGCTACGGTGAAGGGAAGCCCATACTTCAGAAAAGGAGAGAAGGATCTTGCTAATAATGGCTTATTTTTAAAAAGATACAAGATCATCTTGATTGTATTTTTAGAAGCTGCTTCTGTTAGATTTCTCTCATTCCAAGGCCATGAAAGAACAAATTTTCAGTCTGATTTGCCTACAGTTAATTGTTTATATATTGGGCACCTTCATGAGATTGAAATCCATTTAGTTATGACTGTATATTCTAAGCTTTGCATAGTCAGTCAGTAAAATAACTGCAGAAAGGACTGAAAGGTTGTGGGAGTTTTGTTTTGTTTTTTACTAGCTCTGGGAACAAGTATAAAATACCAAGAAATATTATATTTATATAAAATATTAATAAAAGAAGACAGCATCCAGCAGTTAATTAAATTATCAGGTTAAAAACAGATGGGGCCAGGCGCAGTGGCTCACACCTGTAATCCCAGCACATTGGGAGGCTGAGGCAGGCTGATGACCTGAGGTCAGGAGTTCAAGACCAGCCTGGCCAACATGATGTAACCCTGTCTCTACTAAAAATACAAAAATTAGCTAGGCGTGGTGGCGCATGCCTGTAATTCCAGCTACTCAGGAGTTTGAACCTGGGAGGTGGAAGTTTCAGTGAGCTGACATCGCACCACTGCACTCCAGCCTGGGCCACAGGGTGATTCTGTCTCAAAAAAATAAAATAAAATAAAATAAAAACAGATGGGTTTTTGCTGGACACAGTGGCTCATGCCTGTAATCCTAGCTCTTTGGGAGGCTGAAGCAGTAGGATCACTTGAGGCCATGATTTTGAGACCAGTCTGGGCAACATAGCAAGACCCCATCTCTCCAATAATAATAATAATAATTCGCCAGGTGTAGTGGTGCATGCCTGTAGTCCCAGCTACTCGGGAGGCTGAGGCAGGAGGATCACTTGAGCCCAGGAGTTTGAGACTTCAGTGAGTCATGATTGCCCTACCACGCTTCAGCCTAAAATACAGCTCTAAAAAATTAACAAAAATAAAAAACAGATGGGTTTTATTGGTTAAGTTTCTTTGGTTGTAAGTAACAGAAATCCTCTTTCTAACTTAGCAAAAAGGCACATTTTTGAAAGGATGTAAATTACCTCATGGATGTTTAGAACAACCAAAGGTCAATGAGAGGGAACTAGTCTTGCTTCAAGCCCTTGGCTGAAGTTCCTAAAATAGTTGCCATTAATGTGACTCGACAAAGACAAGGCCACCCAGGCTCAGTGATTCTCTGTTCTAGACTTCATAGTACCCTCCCAGTTCCAAAGAATTGGATTGGTCCTGATGTCTACCCTAGTTCCTGCCAGAGACTGATGTCACATAATTTAGATGTTATTAGGGGAAACTCATATTATAAGAAAGTGTGACCCTGGCAGGCAACCCGGGAGTTATCTGCCACAAAAGTTTAACAGACAAAATTTGCTGACTTACTCTCTCATGTCCATTTGGGCCAATTATTCGATACGTATGGTGAACACTCACCTTGTGTGCAGTTTATACACAGTATCTCATTCATACTTACAATGGCCATAAAAGGCCTAGTAGGTAGGTTCTAGTATTATTTTTATTTTACAAATAAAGAAACAGACGCTGAGACTGATTAAGTCATTCACTCACTATCACACATAAGTGGCAGAAGCAGGACTTAAATGAGGTATCTGTGACTCGAAACCCATGTTCTTAACCACCTCCCTTGAACAGACACTGTATGGCTTTGGCACTCAGCATTCCAGTATGTGCCAATGGCAACTCCTGCAAATGTTTGTAACCCTCCACCTGAGAGTTTTCTCATGACTGACGCTGGAGGTGGTCTGGAAGTGACAAAGAGTTAACACCCCTGTGAGTAGCTTCTAGCTAGACATAGATGGGAGTTGGTGAATAATACCCCTGTTCCCTTGGCCCTTTGGTGGGATACCTCTGAGGTGTGTTCTACACTTTATCTCTAGGTTCTCCATTACAGTTGAGCACTAGGTCCCACAGCAGCAACTGCTTGAAACTGTACCATTGCTAGCTTCCTTCCCTTCCCTTTCTTATATCCCCACTCCCCTACTCATTCTTCTTGGCATCACCTCCCAAATGAACCACTTGCCCTCATATCCTTTACTCAGGGTCCGTTTTAGGGACAGCCCAACCTAAGACACCCACTGTCTTTAAAAAATAAAAGTAGGAAAAATTAAATACTCCAACAATAACTTTTTAAAGGTTTCGCAGCTACCAAACCTCACAAACCAGCATTAATATCCCCAATATTTTATTGTGACAGCATTACAATTTTATTTTCAAATTTCTTCCCATTTTAAAGATTGTTTTATTTGTGGCAATGCTAAGTTGTGCTTCTAAGAGGGAAAATCTGGAAGTTTTGTGTTTAGGCTATGTAATTTTAGTGTGCAAAGGATGGAAATGAAATCACTACATTTGAGCCATCAACCCTGCCAACATCCAAGCTCTGGCTGGGAGTCAGAGAACAGCACTTAACATGCAGCGAGAGGGCTCCTGAAATACTTCTACCTTCACAGCACATGCTGAATCAAAATGATTTAAATGCCCAAAAGATATGGAACTAAAACATTTAATAGATCAAAGGGAGCCAGACATGAGTACTCTGGACATTGTGAGCTGTAAGTATTGATTTAAAGGACCATTGTGAAACTTCAACTGGCTTGAAGATTGACTTGTGAGGAAAAAGGGGGGCTCGATGCAAGAGATAATGTATTCATGAAATAATTTGGAAACTGATTACGTGTGATGAATCCTAATTATAGCTATTTACTCTGGTGAATATTTAGGAAAATCAGGATCTTAAAAAAAGACACAAGCTTTTGCTTTAATTATTTAGGAAGAAAAATAAGTTACCCCCAATTTTATGTTCTGTAATTTTTTTTTTCATTCAGTTTACATGTTTTATATTTAGGACCACTACATATGTCTCTTTTCTGTTTCTTCCTTAAATTTTTCTTAAGTCTTTTTTCCCATCCCACTAGGGAGAAAATGTAAATTACCATCAACCAAACGAATTCCCTGGTTTCTTCTGAACCTTCACCTCACAGCTGTTGCATGAAATATAATCACTAAAATACTAGCTAAATGAAAATGTCTATCCAAAAAGACATTTAAAAAATACTCTTAGACCAAATAAACTTGCAGGAGAATAGGCAGAGACAACTACACATTTTCTTTCATCTAAAAATAGCCAGTTTGGAAATACACTGAAATGCTAATAGTGGCTAGGAAGGGAGAAACATAGATGGCTTCTCATCTCTATTTTTTAATGTTTCTGTAGTGAATATATTCCTTTGTTCATACAAACGTTTTATAAAAATTTAAAAATTGCTTTTAAGCCAAAATTCTTACTTTGTTATAAAACCTGAAATATCTTAAAGGTGGGCCAAAAAAGATCAGAAAAAAAATCCTTGTGTTTGTAAACTGAAAAATTTTAAAATATAAAATAAATTTAAACATAAAATACAAATAAGTATAAATAATAGAATTTAAATATAAAATATAAAAAATTCTTATATTTTTATATTGTCCCTCAACTGTATTTGGGCGAGTATTTTTCAAGAAAGTTGTTAAAAGTCTGCACACCTATCTGTATGATCATAAAAGTGTTTATGGGTATATGTGTAACATAAGCACAGTAATATATTATCTTGTTGGCTGTAAATTGCATATTTGCCGTTTCATAGCTGGATGCATAAGCTATGAAACAGGAGTGAAATAAATGTGTGAGTAGACTACAAATTGAGAAATTAACTTAGTGAAAAGGCCAAACTCGCCAGTCTATATTTAAAAAAACATTTTTTAATATTCCAAAAGCATATGTAGTTAACACCTAGGTCTACATTTTCAATTTTTAACATTCATAAATAAAATGAGATTAAGGTAGCTAAAACATATTACAAATGACAAGACCCAACACTAATTTAAGTTATGATTAGGAATTTTTTTTTTTTTTTTTTGAGACAGGGTCTTGGTCTGTCACCCAGGCTGGAGTGCAATGGCGTGATCACTGCTCACTGCAGCCTTGACCTCCCAGACTCAAGTGTTCCTCTCACCTTAGCCTCTCAAGCAGCTGGGACTACAGGCATGTGCCATGGGGCCTGGCTAGATTTTTATTTTTAGTGGAGACGAGGTGTTACTTCAAGACCCAGGCTGGTCTTGAACTCCTGAACTCAAGCGACCCACTAGCCTCAGCTTCCCCAAGTGTTGGGATTACAGGCATGAGCCACTGAGTCCAGTTGGGGTATTTTAATTATAGGCATGAG
Organism: Symphalangus syndactylus; assembly: GCF_028878055.3. Taxonomy (NCBI): domain Eukaryota; kingdom Metazoa; phylum Chordata; class Mammalia; order Primates; family Hylobatidae; genus Symphalangus; species Symphalangus syndactylus. Next base: position 122,137,878 of record NC_072429.2, on the reverse strand, counting down.
GGCAGAGACTGTGTCTGTTTTGTTCCATAAATATGTGCTAAATTTACATATATATAAGCTATATTAAAGACCTACTGTGTTCAAGGCATTAGGAAAGATACAAATATGAATGCGATATGGTCCCTGCCCCCAAAGAGCTTATAATACAATAAAATATGTCAAGTTGCGTCTAAATCTAATGTAAACATCCAAATTGCATCATACCTCAGCAAAGAGTTTAGGTTTGCCTTGACTTTTACTTTTTTTTTTTTTTTTTGCGACTGAGTCTCACTCTGTCGCCCAGGCTGGAGTGCAGCAGTCCTGGCTCACTGCAACCTCTGCCTCCTGGGTTCAAGAGAGTCTCCTGCCTCAGCTTCCCAAGTAGCTGGGATTACAGGCGCATGTCACTATGCCCGGCTAATTTTTGTATTTTTGGTAGAGACGGGGTTTTGCCATGTTGGCCAGGCTGGTCTCGAACTCCTCACCTCAGGTGATCTGCCTGCCTCAGCCTCCCAAAGTGCTGGGATTACAAATGTCTGCCACTGTGCCTGACCTGCCTTGACTTTTTTAATCATCCAAGGCACAGAAGGATGGACTGTAGGCTTTACTGTGTGGTGGAAAAGGAGGGCCTGTGGAGTCAAACATGCGTTTCAATCTTCTTGAATAGGTTCTCCAAAAAAGATGCCTTTTGGTAAGGTAACATGGAAGAAACATTGACTGCTTGCCAAAATACCTATCTGCTCTGCCACATTTCTTGTATATGGCCAAAAAGAGGAAGCAGCCTGGGTCCCTGAGTCACCACTTAGAAGCGAATCGCCCTAGAGAATCACTGAGGGCCCAAAGAAGCCTCGATGACTGAAAAGTTATGTTAAGACTGGGTATTTGGGGTTTGTTACAGCAGCATAGCCTAGTCTGTTCGGACAAATAGAGATAATGTGCTCACATGATGGTTGTTGACCTTCTGATGGAAAAATCTCCAGCCCTACCAGCGCCCTGCAACCCAATATTTGAACTTCTGCCTCCACAATTTGTGGAACTTGAGCAAATAAATCTTACGCCCCAATTTTCTTATCTTCAAAATGGGGGACGTAGTATTAATACTCATAGGATTGCTCTGAAAATTACATTAGATTATATAGAAAAGTACTGAGCTCAGAACCTGGCAGGTAGAGGTTCTTCATATGAGTTGGTTACCTCCCTTCCCCTTGAATGAGGCCAGTGGTTCTCAAAACTGACTGCATTTTGGAATCATCTGGGAAGCTTTTTAAAAACAAAACAAAACAGTGCCTGTATCTCACCATAAACTGAATAAATCAGAATCTTCAGGGGGTAGAGCTGGGGTGTAGATTTTTTTTCTTTCTTTGAATAGACCAATAAAAAATAGATGTTTTTAGAAAACAGCAGGTGATTCTATCGTCTAGCTGAAAACCATTGCCTTCGGCAATGTGTAAACAAAATGCTATTTGATTAAACATAAGATAAACTCGCCATAATATAAAAAGCCTTAAAAAAGTAGCCAGTATGACCACCCTTTCCATAGACTTGGAACTTTAAAAAATTACAGACCACAGAGAGTCAGTAAGTAGTTACTGAATATTCTTAGGGACTGAAAGACATTCCGAAATGCAAAACTGTGGATAAGCCCAGGAAAGAACAGGCTGAGATACTACTTGCATTTTGTAGTTTATAGTGATGACTGTTTTCCTCCTACTATGGGCTGAATTGTGACTCCCTCAGAATTCACATGTTAAAGCCTTAACCCCCAGTGCCTTAGAACGTGACCAAGGTTAGACACAGGGTTTTTGCAGAGGTCATTTAAAATGAGGTCAGGAGGGTAGATCCTAATCCTGTGTACTGGTGTCCTTATAAGAAGAGCAAATTTGAACACCAACATATACAGCGGGAAGATGATGTGGAGACGCAGGGAGAAGATGGCCATCTGCAAGTCAAGGAGACAGGCATGGAAAAGATCCTTTCCTGACAGCCCTCAGAAGAAACCCCAACCCTGGCTAGGCGCAGTGGCTCACGCCTGTATTCCCAGAACTTTGGGAGGCCGAGGAGGGCAGATCACGAGGTCAGGAGATCGAGACCATTCTGGCTAACACGGTGAAACCCCGTCTCTACTAAAAATACAAAAATTAGCCGGGCGCGGTGGCGGGCGCCTGTAGTCCCAGCTACTGGGGAGGCTGAGGCAGGAGAATGGCGTAAACCCGGGAGGTGGAGCTTGCAGTGAGCCAAGATTGCGCCACTGCACTCCAGCCTGGGCGACAGAGCCAGACTGTCTCAAAAAAAAAAAAAAAAAAAGAAAGAAAGAAATGTACAGAGAGGAGATGGATTTTATAAGGCCCTGAAATTGAGTCCTTTCACTATTTGATGGAAAGGTAAACTCAAATTGTAGAGAAGGCGACATATGTCCAGGAGATGTAAAGCATTGTCTTTGCTGGCTCACAGCCATCTTCTGAAGGAACTGTCCTTGCTTACAGCCTCCGCTGCCCAAGTAAAGCGCTCTTTCCCCACAAGACTGGCTTCCCCTCCTAACCTGGCAGATTGCACTAAGCTGACCTTTTAAGAAGAAATGTGCTGGACCAATCAGGTTCTCTCTTTAGATTTGGGAATTGGGGCATTAACTCTAATGAACAGAGCTCAACAGTCATGTTGGACTCCTTGGCTGAGGCTACTTGGCCAGGCCATGTTCTCGAGGAGACTTAAAAGGAGTCAAGAGGCCAGGCACGGTGGCTCATGACTGTAATCCCGGCACTTTGGGAGGCCGAGGCGGACGGATATGAGGTCGGGAGTTCGAGACCAGCCTGACCAACATGGAGAAACCCCACCGCTACTAAAAATACAAAATTAGCAGGGCGTGGTGGCCCATGCCTGTAATCCCAGCTACTCAGGAGGCTGAGGCAGGAGAATCGCTTGAACCCAGGAGGCGGACGTTGCCATGAGCCGAGATTGCGCCACTGCATTCCAGCTGGGGCAAAAAGAGCAAAACTCTGTCTCAAAAAAAAAAAAAAAAAAAAAAATTTAAAAAAAGGGAGTCAAGAGAGGAGAGGATGGAGTAGACCTGCACGGTCAAAGAGTAGCTTTCGTTCCTGGATCGAGCTAGCTTAAGAGGGTTTCTGTACCTCACAACCAGAACTATGTTGACTGGAACAGTATGAAATCAAGAGTAAGAAAATCAGGGCCAACGTCCTTCCCTGAGGAGCCACATGAATCAGCCTGGTCTCTCTTCCATGCAAATTCATAAGACTTTCAGGCTGGAAAGACCATAGAGAGCATCATCAGGCTGATATTTTCTGGGAAGTTAAGGTAAGCCAGGCACTTTTCAGAAACTATTAACCCTTTGATATAGGACACAACAATTGTAATATTATCTTCATTTTAGAGATGAGTGAAAACATAGACAGGTTAAGAAACCTGCCTTCAGACACATAGTGTGGTAACTTAATGACAGAAATGGCCACAAGTATTTGCCGTTCCTGTAACCTCATCCTTTGCAATATGACTTTGCAGCTGCTTTCAAGAGGTGGGATCGAGCTGAAAATGGCAGTGCACGCCTATAGTCCTAGCTACTCAGGAGGTTGAGGCAGTAGGATGCCTTGAGCCCAGGAGTTCAAGGCTGCAGTGAGCTATGATTGTGCCACTGCACTTCAGCTTGGGCAACAGCAAGACCCTGTCTCTCTCTCTAAAAAAAGAAGAAGGTGGAATCAGGGCTGGCTCTGTGATTGGCTTTGGCCAGCAAAATGTGGCAGAAATGACAGTTAAGTCAGCTCTGAGCCTAGGCTTCAAGAGATCTTAAAGGCTGCTTCTGGCTTTCTTGGAACACTGTGGCTGCTTGTAAATGAGTCCAGGCTATTCTACTGGAAGATGAGACAAAGTGGCCCAGTTTCTGCTGTGATCAACAGCCAGCCATCCACTGAAGGTGTGGCTAAAGCTGTCCTGCATAAGCCAGCCCCTGGACATATGAATGCAGCTGTCCTAGACCAGGCAGCCCCCAGACAGCCCACCTGCTGATCACAGATGCCTGAGCAAGTCCAGCCGAGATCAGCCAAACCTGCTCCAGTTCAAAACCATCCAGATTAGCGACTCACCCAGCTGACCCACAGACCTCTGAGGTAAATAATTGCTTCATTTTTTAAGCCACTAAATTGTGGTGGGTTTGTACTTCTTGATACAGTTAGCAAGTGGCAGAGAATCTGGGATTTCACAGTGACCATCTGACTTCAATGACAGTGAATGCTCTCAAATCCAGTGCACACTGTAGCTTGGTTAATGCAATGCCTTCTTTCTTAGAAGCCGTGTATGTAACATCTTTATTAGGACTTAGGACTGGTCAGGATGGATTCAAAATCCAGCTTACTTATCCTGGGTAGGTTAATCTCTCCAAACTTTAGCTTCCTCATATGTTAACTGCAAATAATACCCACTATCTCACAGAGATACTAGGAGGGTATAATGGGATAACATATCTAAAGTGCTCAGAGTTTAATGAGCTGTGCCCTTTCCTAGAATATGGAAAGTCTGCAATGGGTCCGAAAGTTCTTAATGACTGAAGGCATTTCCTTCCCAGTGTTGATGTCCATGTAACTGACAATTTTAGGAATGGTATTTCTTTTCAGAGTTTTTGTAGCTTGTAACCCTTAGTTATTTCTACAAGAAATTTTTCCTTAATTATAAGCGTTTGTTTAGACGAGTATTTCTCAAAGTCTGCAGCTGCATGTCAAATGCAGATTCGTGGCCTCATCCCAGACCCACTGAATTAGACTCTCCCAGGAGTGGGGTCTGAGAATCTATTTTTAAAGAAAGTTCTCCATAATTTTCATGAACATTAAAGTTTAAGGACTGCTACTTAGACTTCTCTGCAAAGACTGAAACACAGTGAATTATTGCATTTTCTCACTCTAGCACTGCTTTCTAGTGGAGTGTTCCCTAGGGTTTATTTGTATGCTAAGTTTTTATGTTAAAAAGTAGATACTGCCACTTTTTCCTTAGAAGTCATGCTGATATAGCCACTAAGGTTTTTTTGTTTGCTTGTTTGTTTGTTTTTTTGAGACAGAGTCTTGCTCTGTCACCCAGGCTGGAGTGCAGTGGTGCACTCTTGGCTCACTGCAACCTCCACCTCCCGGGTTCGAGCGATTCTCCTGCCTCAGCCTCTTGAGTAGCTGGGACTATAGGCACATGCCACCACACTCGGCTAATTTTTGTATTTTTAGTACAGACAGGGTTTCATCATGTTGGCCAGGATGGTCTCGATCTCCTGACCTTGTGATCCACCTGCCTCGGCCTCCCAAAGTGCTGGGATTATAGGCGTGAGGCACTCTGCCTGGCCAAGACACTAAGTTTTGGTGGATATAGAGTTACACACCAATGAATGAATCAACCCAGATGACACTATGATTAAAATATAAAGTGTATCAATGTGTTACTCTTTGAATGAATACTGGAAAATCAGTTTTCCTCTCTGTTTTTCTTGTTTTGCATCTATAGTCCTGTAGTACTATATATGGTCCTACGCTAGAAGTAGAGAGAAAGAGTGGAGTGGGAAGGAATTTTACAAGTACCAAGAATATTGACTTGTTTTTACTGCTGTTATTACCAATAACATTATTATTTTCACAGAGCAAGCACTAAGAGACACAGGAAATGGCTTGACCCCTAAACTGTCTTAGAAAGTTTGTTCAGCCTGAACTAGTTTTAGTAGGAACATTTTTGTACACCTTCTAATGTAGCCATTAGAGAAAATGTGGGAGCACTTCACTAGGGCTAAATTCTTAACTTCACCTAACTATAGTCAAAAGTTTAAAGTGTCTTAGTTTGATGTCTTTTTGGCTGGTCTATTTCATGGTATCATGTTTTTAAAAAGACTTTTTCACAAAAAGTGGAAAAAGGAAAAATAATAACAGAAGAGAACTACCACAAAAAGTGCTGTTGGAAGCCTATTCCTCTTCAGATGACACCAGGGCTTAGAACTTTTTATCCAAAGCTCTTCATTTCCTACCAATACTTTTTTTTCAGTGTTCCAAAGGTGGAAGAGGCTCTGAATAGCAAAAGTGCTGTGCTTTTTAAAACCTGCTGAACAACTTCTATCTCTAAGAGTACTGAAGTTTTGCCATACCAGTTTGAGTATGACAAACTGCAAAACATATGCATAAAAAAATCTAGACTATTCTAATTGTGCCAATCCATGGTTAAAAAAAAAAAAACTTCTGGAGCCACGCAGCTGTTAAAATCCATCATATTTACAATTTTTATAAATGAATTTATTTTAATAAAAACAAGTTACTCTGTGAGCCTGATCTCTAAGCAGATTTATGTGGGCTGGCACAATCTGCTATGCTAAACATATATTCATATTGCTTAAGTCTGCAACCAGTTTTTTTTTTGAGTGGTGATGATAACAGTCTTGCTTTGTAGAAGGATACCAAGTAATTGGCAGCAATTCAGCTAAGGACATTGTTCTCAGCATTGTGTTTTCTTGGACAGAATTGCCCTGTGGGCATGACCCTAAACTGGGAGAATTCTGGGCTGCTGGCATTGGGCAGTGAACCAGGGAGACAGCTTATAGGGAGGAGGAGGTGACTCTATAAACTAGTGCTAAAGTAGAAGAGGAGGAGGAAGAATAAAGTGAGGGAGGAAGTGGGGGTAAAATGTGAAGTTACAGTCAACAGCTCCACATCCCTAAAGGGGTCTCTTCTCATCTTTCACTTGACACATCTTTATGCTCCTGTTTGTTGCTTGGCTACTTGATTGTAAGTTCCTGGAAGACAGGAATGTTGACTAACTCAGCTGTACATCTCCCACAGTGCCTGGCATATACTGGCACACACAAAACCTAGTCATCGGCCGGGTGTGGTGGCTCAAGCCTGTAATCCCAGCACTTTGGGAGGCCAAGGAGGGCCGATCACGAGGTTAGGAGTTCACGACCAGCCTGACCAACATGGTGAAACCCCGTTTGTACTAAAAATACAAAAATTAGCCGGGCATGGTGGCGCGCGCCTGTAATCCCAGCTACTCAAGAGGCTGAGGCAGAAGAATGACTTGAACCCGGGAGGCAGAGATTGCAGTGAGCCGAAATCGCACCATTTTACTCCAGCCTGGGCGACAGAGCGAGACTCCGTCTCAAAAACAAAAACAACAACAACAACAACAAAAGAAAACTTGTCATTAACTGTGTAGACAAAAGAATGAATTTCTCTATTTGAAGCATTTCCAGACCTCTTCCTCGGTCTAAAGAGGTTCCCAGTGAGGGCAGTACTGCCCCTCGTGGGCATACTGAAATTTTGCCGGGGCAGTTTTTGTTTTGCATTCTATTGGTGGCAGAGTATTTACATTGTGAAAACTCTGTTATTTTAAAATTTTTCTTGATATTAGTACATACAGTATTTTATTATGAACTACTTTCTCTTTTTTCACCTTTATTAGAACATTACATTGGTTTCTTGAAATTATTTGTAGAGATAGTTTGCATTAGGAATTTAACTCCAGAAGAGTAAAGCAGTGCTATATTTTTTGTTGTAAATACAGGGCGTTGAATGTGGCAGGGTTGAATACCTTTGCCTATAAGATTAAGCCTTATCCTACACAAGTTTTAGGATTCCAGGATGAAATCTACAAATAAAAATATTGTAGAACACTGATTTCAACAATCAGATTCCACGGCCAGGCGCAGTGGCTCACTCCTGTAATCCCAACACTTTGGGAGGCCGAGGCTGGCGGATCACTTGAGTTCAGGAGTTCGAGACCAGCCTGGCCAACATGGCGAAACCCTGTCTCTACTAAAAATACAAAAATTAGCCCGGCGTCAGGTGACGGGCCCCTGTAATCCCAACTACTCGGGAGGCTGAGGCAGGAGAATCGCTTGAACCCGGGAGGCGGAGGTTGCAGTGAGCAGAGATCGCGCCATTTCACTCCAGCCTGAGCGACAACGCGAGACTCCGTCTCAAAAAAAAAAAAAAAATCAGACTTCCACTTGAAGCAACTGCATCTTTTAGGATTAATGTGGCTCAGCGGAGCTCTGCTGTGCTTTTAGGATTAATGTGGCTCAGCAGAGCTCTGCACAAAAGGTCCGCGACTGGGATGGGGGTGGGGAGTGAACATCAAGGGGCCCAGAAGCGCTCCACCGTCCAAGGACCGGTGTGTGGAGCGGCTGGAGGGTGAGTCGCCGCTCTCCGCTTTGGTTCTGTTCCTCCTAGTTCTGACGACGGTGCGGGGGAAAGGGGTGAGTGGGGAGGGGCGGCGACGCCGGGCAGTGTTCCCGAAACCCCGGGCCCCTCGCTGGCCCCGCTGCGGGGCTGGTTCCCTGAAAGCCGACGGGATGTGAAGCCCTCGACTCGGAAAGAAGCCTCCGGAAGAGCAAGTGGCTGTTCGCAGGGAGGAGGGCGGCTGAGGGGCAGAGGGCAGCTCCGCCTTGCCCGGCGGTTCCGAGTGCGGCTGAACTAACTTTTGGTGTCAGCGGGTGGAGCTGCGGCCCGCGGAGGAGCGGGGTCGGAAGCGAGGAGAGGTGGAGCTGCCGCTGACAAGGGGCGCGGCGACTTCTGTCAGGGCGCGGGGCTCCCGGCCGGACTCGCAGTGGCTCCCCGAGGGGCGGGGCTTCCGCCCAAAGGGGCGGGGCCTGGGTCGTGTCTCCCCAGGGGATGGGCGTGTGATGACAAGGGGCGTTTCAGTAGAAGCCAGCATGCTTACCTCTCACGATCCAGCAGTGACATTAGGAAGGCGGAGCGCAAGGAAGGCGGGGCTGCCTTCTGTGCTGACCCGAGAGAAGACCAGGCTTCAGTCGACAGCAGGGGGAGCGGTCGCCGGCAAAGGGCGGGGCCATTTCGAGCCCTGGGAAGGCGGGGCTTCTCCTGACAGGGGGCGGGGCTTCCGCAGCCTGGGGCGGGGCTTCTGTTGACAGGGGGGCGGGGCGGCTCCCTACCTCCCGCGGTGCGCCAATCCCCGGACTAGGGGCCGGGGTCGGACCCCAGTGGAGTAGCAGGGTCTGGGCGTGGAGAGCTCGGCGTCGCACGGGGTGGGGGCGCGCGGAGGACGCGCGCGCGGGAGGGCCCCGCCTTGGCCGGCTCTCTCCCTTCCCCCTTCGCCCCCGGACGGCCGCTGGGGCGCGCGCCTCTCCTCGCACCCCCACCCTGAGTCCCCACGCTCCGCGGGGACACCGAGCTGCTGAGGCCCCTTTGCGGGCCCGCCGAGCGGTTCCGGGTTTAGGGTTCACAGGTCAGAGTTGACTCCCTGAAAAGTGCAGCCGGTTTGAAATGCAAGATGGCGGCGGCGTGGCGCTGAGAGGCGCGGCGGCCCCTGCAGGTAGTGGCGCGAGCCGGCTCCGCGACCAGCGGGCCCGGAGACTCTGGGCTGCGGGTGGGAACCGGAGCGCAGAGTCCGCGGCCGGCACGGGAAAGGCGAGTAGCGCGGGGCCCGGCGGGAGGAGGGCAGCCTCACAGCAGAGACCCCTGGGGCTGAGCCCGCTCGCGCCGGCGGGTGGCGGGGTGTACCCGGCGTGGGGCGTCCGAGGGGGAGGGACGGGGCCTGCCTCGCGGCTGGGCAGTCGCCGCAGAGGGACAGACAGACAGACCTACAGCCTCCCTTGCTCTTTTTGGGTGTCTCCGCCACCGAAAGAGCTTGGGGGCGGGGGGCTCTCTGGAGGGAAAATCTCAGCCCCCTACCTTGGTGAGGACCGAGCAACTTAGGATTGTTGAGGGGAGTGAAGACTGCGTATTCCCAGCGGAGGGCGCCGCCGGAGGGAGCACCCCAGTAATGTTGGGAGTCCTAGAGGAGGTCAGGAGCGCTGTCCTCCGGGGGCGTGTGGCTGCCTCGTGGGGACCCAGTCTCTCAGAGTAAGGAGAGATTCTCTTGCTGGAGCTGAGCGCACTGACTGAGGTTGGAGCCCCAGCAAACCCTTCGGGAGAAGTCTTTGCCTCCAGTTCAAGGAAGGCTGTGCGCACCCGTTTCGGGGCCAGGCCATGTCCCAACTTTGGGAAAGACTAGGAGTTGAGTCCATAAGAACCATATTATGATTGCGAGGAAGCCCTGGGATTTAGGGAGAAGTTAATTAAAGAGGATGGTAGGGGCGTGGGGGTGTGGGGGCTGACCCATGGGAATCCTCCAAGCCTTAGGGCCCACAGTGAACAATCTACTAATTCCTCAAGGGGAATAAAAAGCCGGGAAGGAGAGGTGTGAGAGGAACAAGGTCTAAGGGCAGGAAAGAAGAGCCCTGGCAGATGCCCTTTCCTTATATATTTACACCAAAGTTGGAGGTAAAGGGACTTGGCAATTCTTTGTTTTAGTACCTTTCCTGTCCTCTCTCCTCCGTGGGTAACTGTAAGGAAAGAGCATAGCCCCTGAGAAGGAAAAGATTCCATTTGATAACCTTAACTTAGGTTGGTGAAGGATCCAGCAGCTGGGAAGGCGTCAATGAGAGACAGCAGGCTGGGGGAATTAGAACAGAGACTAGGGATGAGAAAAGAGGAATACAGGGAAGATATCAGACAGAGCAGGAATTCCACAGCCCTTTTCTGTCAACTCAGCCTAGCTATGAGAAAAAAAAAAAAAATGCGAAGAGCTAATATTTGAGAGAAAAATGTAAAGGCTGAGAGAGAAGTCGTGATGTGATTAGGTTGGGATTCCATGTAACTTAAGCAATTCTCTTGGAGGTTAATGTGATAGCAGAAAAAGGAAAATCACAAAATTGGAAAATATGCAGCGGTTCACGGTTAGAGAGGAAGAAGTTTCCCCCCAGGAACAGTGAATATTTGGTTTGGGGTGTGTGTGTGTGTGTTGTATGTATACATATATAAGAGCACTTTAGATTTGCTGGTATTGGTCATTGTTTCTCAGTCTTTGTCTGAAAGCTTTAATTTGTGTTATATGGTGCTACATTAATTATCTTTGTTTCTGAAAAAGTCATTTGTTTTTATGTCGAGAGCGAAGGTGAGCAGGAGTTGGTTTTAACAGGGAAACTGGCCCTAGTATACCCATCGATTATTTTAATTTCTAAAGTAGCCATTCTGACTCCTGATTTTAAGCAAAAGAAATGTGAGTGCTGCCAATGACAATAATGCGGTAACAGGACATAAAAGAAAAAGGGTTTTCATGAATATTTTTTTCCTTTTAGTTTTTCTCTCCTTTCCGAAAGCATTTTAGGGCTAAGCAGACTAATTTTATACAAAGTAAAATGTATAATCGTGGACCTTTTCGATATAAAATGATAACATTTCAGTTATCAATGAATCTTTTTTGTTGAAGTACCTCTTCAGATGCCTTGACAATCAGGATTAAAATGAGAAAGAGTAATACTTGGGTAACTGATGACAGTGATGATTCATAGAGATTTCTTGAACCATTCTTGTATTTTCGAAAGAGCTTTAACGTCTTCAATGGAAATGTTTTAAAGATACAGTTCAAGTATAAACTAGTTTAGAACTTTACATTTGGAACATTTTATGCATGTGTGCTGTTCTTTGGTTTCGGCAATGTTCATGTAGCTCTAGTTTTATATTCAATTCTGAACAGATTAGGCTGGGTGAACCAGAGAGGCATTAATGCCAGATGGTTTGAAAATATGCTAAAGCCGAAAACATAAATGTGCCTGTGCTAGTGAACACTCATTAGTAGATTTCTTTCCTTTATAGCTAAGCTTATTATTTCACTGGATTTGGGGGGCAGTTCATGCATGATGTAGCAATTATTTCACCTTTAATGATAATTGTAAGTTTTTTTTCAATAATTGGGGACAAAGTTTTACAGTTATTAGCGAAATTAATAGCATAGGAGAGGTGGTTCATTTTGAAGATTTTTCTCCCTTTTGTATTATATTTTAAGATGGAAAGGTTATATTATGATGTATTATATTTCTTTATTATGCTAATTAAGCATAAAATGTGATATTTGAGACTTAGTTTGCTGTAAATTATAACTTAATACTTAAATGAAAATGCTTTTAAAATTATTAAAATGATCACAAATGTAGCTGAGGAAATAGCCATTTTTTTTTGTGTTGCAGCATTGTGGATTTGGGCCTAAAAGACTTTACTTAAATTAACAGTGTTGAAAGTTCAGCACCTAGTTTTTAATCTAATATCATAGTCAATGCAATTATTCAGAGAGATTTTTGGAATTATCTATTGTACTGTTCATGGTGCTAGCCAGTAATACACATTTTTTAAACCATTGTAAATATTTATTTATGTTGTGATAAGCACATTTACTGTTAAGACTAAATTTTTTGAACTTAAAATCCTTTTAAATAATCCTACATATTTTCAAAAGTAAGTTGTATTTCTGTTTTTAAAACTGATACTATGTTTAGAATAAGAGCCAATGTTTCTATACTATTACTGATGAATTTTATTGTATCCTTGTTGCTCTGATACATTTATAGTCATGAATAACCAGATTTGCATGACCGAAGTTGCTGACTTAGATTATTAATCAGAATATACATTTGAGTTTACATTTTGGAGATCTGCATTTTATACAGGATATTCTTAAAGTAAATATTAATATGTAAATTTTTATGTAGTTGCCAGGTTTTGATTTGAAAAGATACTTAATCTTGGCATTTTATACAATCAGTTTCCAATTTAAGAGGTAAGACCGTATACCTTTGGTCTAAACAAATGTGATGATATACTTTGTAAAATAAGTATATAGGAGCAGTTTAAGAATTATGTTTATTCAAGGGAGCCAATTGAATACATTTTTTTTTTTTTTGAGACAGGGTCTCATTCTGTGGCCCAGGCTGGAGTGCAGTGGCATGATCATGGCTCACTGCACCCTCAAACTCCTGTGCTCAAGTGATCCTCTCTCCTCAGCCTCTCGAGTAGCTAGAACTACAGTCATGTGTCACCCATGCCCGGCTAATTTTTAATTTTTTTTTGTAGAGAGAGGGTCTTGCTGTGTTGCCCCAGCTGGTCTCAAACTCCTGGTCTCAAGCAATCCTTCTGCATTGGCCTCCCAAAATGCTGGGATTACAGGCGTGAGCCACTGCACTTAGCCAAATAAATTATTTTTAATGCAAGATTTTAATTTTCAGTCTTAGTTTTAGATTTTTAAAAAATAATATTATCAGAATTTATCTTAACAAAATTAAAATATTGAAGTCATAGCCATATCATATATTATTGTAAATAAAATAATTCTTTCATTAAATTTTGATGATTTCCTATTTCTCAAGACTTCTGACTTCCTTTTTCCCCTTCTTAACAGTCTTTTCCTTTTTTGTTTTTTAGTGAGAAATGAAAGAAGATAGGAGGTTCTGATATTTCTAAGCACTAAACTAATAATTATGTTTTTCTTCTATCCTAAGTTTATTCTCTTACCATCAAATATTCTTAAAAAGAAGTTTGTTAAAACTTTGCTAGATATGGGCCATACCTGGGAGTGGGAGGACCATGAGAACAATTTCTCCTTGTTACTATGATAAAATTACTTATATCAAATGTTTGCTAGTTCTATGAAATACCCCTTAAATATGTCATACAGTAATGATTCATTTTGAAGCTAAGGTCAGAAAAAGTTTGTGGGGGAGAGGTTAAATTTGATTGATTAATATCGGCCTTTTGAAGCCAACTTGTTCCAGCATGATTTAATATGCTCAGAGGTATGAAATGGCAAATAAATTTTGTTGGTTGGTTGTTACCCAGATTCTTAAAGTATTTTATCACTTGTCAACAGTTAGCAAATTTTAAACAAAGATTTCTTTGCTAACATTCATTGTGTTCTAAGTACCAAGAAATATTCCAGAAACTTTACACGTGTTACCTATTTCAATCCTCACAACAACCATATTAAGTAAGTAGTATCCTATTAATATTACCAGTCCCATTTATAGATGACGGGGCCGAGGCACAGATAGGCTAAGCCATTTTTCTAAAGTCACACAGCTAGTAAATGGCAGTGCTGGATTTGAACCCGGTCTGTTCCAAATTCCAAGCTCTCAGTCTTTTTTTGCAATCCATCTACTACCAGAACAGCTTGTTCTGTTTTATTATATAATGTACATAGCTGAGATGAGCTCTTTAATTTTTGGAATTCACTCATACTAAATTAAGAAAAATACTTTGAATTAGATAGAAATGTTCTAAAGTAATCCCAGTATCAGGAACTTAAATAACATCAGGCAACTAGGATTTTCATTCAAAAGCACTGATGAGCTCATTTTTGCTCCTCTTGTATCCTGGTGCCTTTGCATGTCTTGGCAGCTCTTCTCAAGAGACTCATTCGGTAAAATATCTTGCAATTACTGTGTGATTTTAAGAATGGATTGAAATAGGTTACCAGTTTCCTAAAGTATTAATAATTCATTTTGGAAAATAACCTTCCCTCTTTGGCAGCTGTTTCCTATCTTCTCTTCTAGTCCACATCCTGTAGATTGATGGCTAATGAGTGGCGGAACAAGGAGATACCAGGAAATGAAACTGTAGAGTCCCAGGCTACAGAGATAACAAGATGCTTCACTGGGCCTACCAGGAAAATGCTCTTTTGCTTTTCATGAAAATAGTGTACTTATTCAGCCTAAGTTTTAACTTAACCTAGAGGTATTTTACTAAAGGACTGGTGTATTTACATTATTTCTTGATGTGAGAAGTTTCTTCATAAACTTGTAGGTAATAGTGGCAGGAATCAAAAAATAAGGTTAATTGGGAAAATACTCTTCCTTAATATTTATTCATTATAGTTTACAGAGAATAGTGCTTAAAGAATACAACAGAAGGCCGGTTAGGGATCGTGCCTATAATCCCAGCACTGTGGGAGGCCAAGGTGGGCAGATCACTTGAGCTCAGGAGATCAACACCATCCTGGCCAACATGGTGAAACCCTGTCTCTACTAAAAATACAAAAATTAGTTGGGCGTGGTGGCACGTGCCTGTAATCCCAGCTACTCAGGAGGCTGAGGCAGGAGAATCCCTTGAACCAGGGAGTCGGAGGTTGCAGTGATTCGAGATTGTGCCACTGCACTCCAGCCTGGTGACACAGCGAGACTCCATCTCAAAAAAAAAAAAAGAATACAAACAAAATGCTTTAACCCTTCAAAAGTGTTATTTATGACTGTTCTAGTAAAAGAAGCAATTGTAGCTTTATTAAACTTTTCTGATTGGTTTAACTGCTCTAGGTTATATACAACATATTTCGACAGTAATTGAATTTTCAGAGAATTATTTTCTATTTATTTGATTGCATGATATTAATGCTTCACAGTGCACTGATTGTAAAGCCATTTGGTAGTAGCTTTCAGGCAAAAACGACATGGCTAGACACCAGTCATTCTGTTAGATAACCCCATGTTTGCAGATCAAGTACTACTAGTTTGTTTAACTTGTTTTGGCTTGTGTTTTCAGCATTAATAATCCTCTCCATTCTGATTAACATAATAAATTAGGATACAAATATCACTAGGTTTATGTGCTAACACAAACATATACAACTACTCCCATTTCTTAGTTTAACTAAATTGTCTTCATAACCTTTGTTTGTTTATTTATTTATTTATTTTGAGTCAGAGTTTCACTCTTGTTGCCCAGACTGGGGTGCAATGGCGCGATCTCGGCTCACTGCAACCTCTGCCTCCCCAGTTCAAGTGATTCTCCTGCCTCAGCTTCCCGAGTAGCTGGGATTACAGGCATGTGCCACCATGCCCAGCTGATTTTGTATTTTTAGTAGAGACTGGGTTTCTCCTTGTTGGTCAAGCTGGTCTCAAACTCCCAACCTCAGGTGGTCTGCTCACCTTGGCCTCCCAAAGTGCTGGGATTACAGACGTGAGCCACCGCGCCCGGCCCGTATACTCATTTTAAAGAACTCCCAATTTCTACATCTCAATTTTCACACTAGAGACGGCATATATTCACATTTTGAAATTTTATTGAAAATGGTCTAATAGTTATTTGGATGTTCTATATAATATAAATAGAATTTTTTAGTGTGTAGTTTTTGTGTTTCCTACCAATATTAGGATTTGTATTTAAATGGTTCTTTTAAAGTTTTGATGAGGGAATAAACTTTTTTTTTCAAAATTACATTTATTTATTAAAAGCTAAGGCATTAAATTGTAAAAATTTCCTGACTAAGGCTAAATTATATCTAGAATAATAAAATACGACTTTTTTGTAGGAGAAGACAGACAGCTGCTTTGGACCTATTGGTCATGATGGCCTGAGCTAAACATCTAACTAGAAGGGATACCCTTCCATTTCAAAGAACAGAATGCTAAGGAAGCTGTGGCAAGTATGTGTTTCATTGTTTTGGTATGGTAAAACTCAGATACTGAATGTACTCACTTTAGATCCCATGATACTATATTTGGCTAAAGTTTTTAAATGCTTTCCTTAAAAAGCAGCAGACATATGCTTAACACTTTTTTTTTAATATACTTTCAAATTTTAAGAGCTATAACTATAGGACTGCTTTAATTTCAAAGGAGACGGCATCACACTTCATAATAAATCTTGTATATTTATAATTGATTTTAAAATTAGTATTTGATGAAATCTGCTGTGTCAGGCACTATACCAAGTGCTGTGATAACAGAGGTAAACAAGACAAAATGTACCTTTGGTATGGGGACATTGATCTAGAAATTTTGCTATGCTTTTGCCTATATCCAGAAAAATGCTTCAGGATGTACAAGAACAAATTCTGAAACTATATTTTCAAAATGTAGGCTACTAATAATAGTTAATTATAAGAGTCAAGATATTAATTACTCTTACTTATATTAACCATACCAAAACTTAAATATTTGAATATTGATCCTTTTGTAGTTCATAAGTGTGATGATTGGGTTTTCATGCTCATGTGTGAAATGTGCCTTTCTCAAACCTTGTTATGACACTGGCACATTACCTGTGTGACGTAAAAAAATATATATATATTTGAATATATTTGTACATAATTGCTTTTATATTTTATCTGATTAATTAATTGGTTTTTATAAGAGGCATTTATCCAATTGTTATTTTAGATGATTCCAGAAAATACTGGGAAAGATTTGGTAAACATTAATGTGGTAGTTTTCATCTTTAAAAAATGGATAACAGAGTTCTTATAAGTTGATATTACCAATACTGATTACTATTATCTTTCAAAGTATTTTGAAAAATCAAATCATTATATCCTCAATGAAGTGGGTAACAGTTACCTTACCTTTATAAATAGGGAAGATAATGACTAGATGAATGGTTTTTCAGTCTTCAAAGATAATCTCAGTTGGAACTGAGAATGGCATTCTTGTGTTAGACTGGCTGTAAAAGACTTAACACACCTTGAGAAAAGTAGGGAAAAATTGTTTTCGGCAGAAAATTACTTTTTGATCACATTCACAAACTCTTCACAAGATAAAAGATTTCATGATACTGCTAGTTTATATATCACTTTCAATGTATTACGTACCTACCGACCTACTTGCCAGCTGTGGGGAGAAAACTAGGATGTTAGTGCCCTAGGGAGAGACCTTTCAAAAAGACATTTCACTCCTCGAATCTGTGGTCAGAGCTCGCCAGAAAAAAATCTGTCCGGTTTGGATTCTTCTTTTAATCTTTAGTGTCATTAAGGTCTGCTTTCTCAGATGGAAAAAAACAGGTAGAGAGGATAGGGTTTCTTACCCTTCAGCCTTAATTAGCATTAGCAAAGGTATCCTCTGACATTTGATTATCTTTGACCACAATTTCTTAGATGCTTTCACTTTTATTATTTTTATTCCTGTTTGTATATTCACTTTAATACTTGATTTTCTATTGTCTTGAGACTATTTTTTACAGTTTTCTTGAGACTTATCTCTCAGGTAGTGATTCTAGGTTACCAGCAATCTTTAAAAACATTTGCTGTGGATACAAATTTGTGTTGTCAAATTCCTAATTTAATTTTTTAAGAACTTGACGTTTCTAAATATTTTAACATTTTATTTTTATTTTTACATTTTAACTTGGAAAATACCTTAATTATGTAAAAGTCACCTTTATTTTTTTAACACGGTGGATACCTTTTGTTTTAATCTGACCTCATTCTTTGTTCGTACTGTTTAGGCATTACATGATTTTTGTGGATTTGTAACTTTTAGTTTAATACAAACGTGTTAAAGTATTTTCAGCTGGCTAAACAGAACTCTTGACTCAGGGAAGTGAAACTAAATAGAACACAGAGTCCCAAACATTCTCGGTATATATGCAAATGCAGATTCCAAGGGATTCTCAGTGTGTATATTTTTGCTACTTAAGAACAGTTTTATTTTTGATGCTACATCAAAATTAACATGATCCCTAAAAACTATAGTATCTTCTAAATGTTCTTTTTTTTTTTTTTGAGACAGAGTTTTGCTCTTGTCACCCAGGCTGGAGTGCAATGGCACAATCTCGGCTTATTGCAACCTTCTTCTCCCAGGTTCTAGCAATTCTCCTGCCTCAACCTCCCGAGTAGCTGGAATTATAAGGGCACGCCACGACGCCGGGCTAATTTTTGTATTTTTAGTAGAGACAGTGTTTCACCATGTTGGCGAGGCTGGTCTCAAACTCCTGACCTCAGGTGATCCACCTGCCTTGGCCTCCCAAAGTGCTGGGATTACATGCGTGAGCCACCTCACTCAGCCCTAAATGCTCTTATTTGACCCAAATTGGTATAAAAAACGAAGTTTGTGGCCAGGCACAGTGGGTCACTCCTGTAATCCCAGCACTTTGGGAGGCCGAGGAGGGTGGATTACGATGTCAGGAGTTCAAGACCAGCCTGGACAAGATGGTGAAACCCCGTCTCTACTAAAAAAATACAAAAATTAGCCAGGCGTGGTGGCGGGCACCTGTAATCCCAACTACTTGGGAGGCTGAGGCAGAGAATTGCTTGAACCTGGGAGGCGGAGGTTGCAGTGAGCCGAGATCGCCCTACTGTACTCCAGCCTGGGCGACAGAGTGAGACTCTGTCTCAAGAAAAAAAAGTTTGTTTTTATTCGCATAAAATCTTACCAAATAACATGCTTTTGTGGCTAACCAGGCCAACATATTATTATCTGTTAATCATTTAATTTGAAGTCCAAACAGCCAGAAAAACCAGAAGCTTGCAAATTCAGTGCAGTTGTAGCTCTGCTTAATTATAAAATATTTTAGACTTTTTTTTAGTAGTAGTAAGCATAGAATTTGAAATAATCCACTAACTTCTTATAGTGTATTACATTGAGGACTTATTTTTAATCTTTTTTAAAATGTAGTAGAACACGATTAAAGTATAGTTTTCTCATAAAACAGAGAAGTAATGATTCTAAGTGCAAATTTGCATTTGCTGTCTTTATAATAACTATACCCTTTTCTCCTGAATTTCACTGCCAAAATCATTCTTTGAATGTTTTATCTCCCTTGTTTTACTCTTAAGTAATTCACAAATTTAAATATACTCAATTCATATATAAAACTGATGTATTACAATGACATTTTAGATGTTAGTAAATGTTTATTGAATGTTCATTGCTGTACTTTAATAAATAGATTGTTTTAGATTCAAGGGCGTTTTAATATTCATGACTAAGGTAATTTTTATTAAGAATTTTACCATAGAAAGTAATCTGTAGTAAATCAAGCACAATTGTTTTTATAGCTCTTCTATAAATGAGTGTTTAATGAAGTAAAATGTATGTAATAATACATAGTATAGTTATATTTAAAGATTTTTTTTTTTTGAGATGGAGTCTCCCTCTGTCACCCAGGCTGGAGTGCAGTGGTGCGATCTCGGCTCACTGCAACCTCCGCCTCCTGGATTCAAGTGATTCTCCTGCCTCAGTCTCCCAAGTAGCTGGGATTACAGGCACCCATCACCACCCTCAGTGAATTTTTGTATTTTTTTAGTAGAGACAGGGTTTTACCATGTTGACCAGGTTGGTCTCGAACTCCTGACCTCAATTGATCTGCCCACTTTGGCCTCCCAAAGTGCTGGATTACGGATGTGAGCCACCATGCCTGGCCTAAAGATATTTTTTAGCAAACATTATTGGGGTCCTAATAAGTATTTTGTTGGGCCCTGGGAATGTAGTGGATAGCTAAATAGATATTCTTTCTGATCATAAAAGAAGAACTTGAATAAGAACTCTCAAACTTTTTAGATTGTGATAGAACACATTTTGCTTTCATTAAATGCTTTTCTGTAGAGAACTATTACTTGTAAAATTGTAAAAATTGTAATTGTTTTGATGAGTTCAGAATCATAGTTGACTGAAGGGTATCCTACCCTCAGGAGAAGATCCAGTATACAGATAGATCTACAGAAACTGGCTAGTCTAGATCTACACCCTGGAGATTGTGTTTGAGTGGTCTTGAGAGCTCTTAGAGCCAATCTGACTTCTCAGAGCTCCAAAAACTATACCTGAATGCTACATACTGAGGGATTCTTGCTTCCCTGGAAAATCCTTTTTTTTTTTTTTTTATTTTGATATTTCCTTCCTTCCTTCTTCCAAGCCTCCCTTCCCCTTCACTCCTCTCCCCTCCCCTCCCCTCCCCTTCTCTTCCTTCTCTTTCTTTCTTCCTTCTTACCTTCTGTCCTCTCTTCCTCCCTCCCTCCCTCCCTGCCTTCCTCTTCTTTTTTTTTTTAAACGAATTTGCATGTCATCCTTGCCCAAGGGCCATGCTAATCTTCTCCGCATGGTTTCAATTTTAGTATTTGTGCTGTGGAAGCCAGCACTGGAAAATCCTTTATGTAGCCGTGTTTTTTGCCTTAATAATCGAAAAGAAACTTTGTTTCCAGCTTGATCATAGAAATATTGGTCATAAATTGGCCATAGAAATATTTTAGTCTATTTGCAATTTTAGGGTCTTGAAACTGTTGTTTGTTGTACTTTATAATAAAGCAATGTGATAACAATATTAAAGAAAATTTGTAGGCTAGGCAGGGTAGCTCATGCCTGTAATCCCAACACAGGGGGGCAGAGGTGGGAGGATTACTTGAGCCCAAGAGTTCAAGACCAGCCTGGGCAACGTAACTGGACTCTGTTCTCCACAAAAAGGAAAAAAACAAAGCAAAAGAAAAAGAAAACTTGTGAATATCACACATAAAAATGTCACCCATAATCTCGTGAAATTTTCATTTTTTACATACCCTCATCTCATCTTTGTTCGCATGCATACATATTTCCTCACAGTTATTATAATTAATATGCAAATTTTCTGAGTTTTAAAAAATTTAATAGTAAATGAGTAGTTTTTCCATATTAATTACTCTTAAGATTATCATTTTTAATGGCAGTATAGCAATTAATTAATTTGATCAGTTTTCTAAAAACACTTCCCCTACTGAAAAGTTAACTTAAAGCAGTTTTGAAAAGTAATTACATTTACAGTGCTGGATGCATTTACAGCATACTTTTTTTATTGGCCGACTTAATTTTAATTGTGTTTTAATTGCAGAGTCACCTAGCTACTGAGTTGTGCAACTGACCTCTAACCTCTTTTTATAGGTAAATAGTGCAAGCTTCCCCAAATTGATTTTGAGCCCTATTTTTAGTTGACCTTCAGATAGAGGATGTGATGCCTTCAACTAATAGTGATTTCTATACAGCAATTTTCCTGTCTCAGTCCCATTGCACTTTAATGACAAAGGGAGATGAATAGGAATGACATCCTAGAAATTCTTATTCTGTATTTTTACTCCTACTTTTTCATCCAATTTTTGTGCATTTTCAGCTGATTAAGTTGCTAAAAAAAAAAGTGAGAAAACTTATAATATTAAAAAATGGTATTTTTTTCTGGAAAGAATTTTTCAGGGACTGAAAATAGCATCAATTAGGCACCTACTTTGTATCAAAGTAAGTGAAGGAAGCATTTTTACTTTCTCTGATGTGGATACTCCTATTTCTGTTTCCCCCAGGGAAGCCTTCTCTGCTTCTTTTCTAGAAGCCTCCTGCAGTGTACTCATATCTTTCTTACTGCACTGATCATAGTTATTCTAAGTAATTGTTTACTGCTTGCTTTCCTTGCTTCACTGCTAGTACCTGAAAAACCAGAGACTGCCTGTCCTGGTCACCATTGCATCATTACTGCTTAACACAGTGCCTTTCACGTGGTTGACATTCAACAAATAGTTGTTGAATAGAACTTGTTGAATTGAAGAATCTTGGTTTTATACATGAGAAAATTGAGGTTGAATTGAATAGCTTTTCCAGGCACCTAACTACTAATTGACAAAGGTGACTGCAAAACCTGTGGCTTTACCCTATCCACAGTGACTTCATGAATTAACTACTCTGGGCCTGGGATTCTTCTTCCATAAAAATGGAGCAGTTGTACTAAGATTAAGATCCTTGTTTCCTCCAAACTTATGACTTTATAATAATAATTCCGAGGATACCTTTGTTTGCCCTTTGGTCTATTTTTAGACTATACACATTATGCAGAATTGAGCTTTTGGACCAAATCTTGAAACTCTTTTGGGACTTCTCAGTCTCTTTTTAGAAATACGTTAAATAATACACTGGCCTTACTTTTGTTAGCAAAATCATGGGGGCCTGACAGTAGATTATAGCAAGCAAATAGTCTTTTTTTTGAGACAGAGTCTCTCTCTGTCACCCAGGCTGGAATGCAGTGGTGCGATCTTGGCTCACTGTATCCTCCACCTCCCGGATTCAAGTGATTCTCCTGCCTCAGCCTCCTGAGTAGCTGGGATTACAGGTGCCCACCACCATGCCCAGCTAATTTTTGTATTTTTAATAGAGATGGGGTTTCACCATGTTGGCCAGGCTGGTCTCGAACTCCTGACCTCAAGTGATGCGCCCCTCCTCAGCCTCCCAAAGTGCTGGGGTTAAAGGCATGAGCCACTGCACCTGTCCTCTCTCGATGAGTTTTCAAATTTCATGGCTGAGCAATGGCTCAATGAGAGGAGGATTTTTGGTGAAACTGATATATTGTCTTGATAGATATATGTATTTTTTTTTTTTTTTTGAGATGGAGTGTTGCTCTGTCGCCCAGGCTGCAGTGCAGTGGCTTGATCTCGGCTCACTGCAACCTCCACCTCCTGAGTTCAAGTGATTCTCCTGCCTCAGCCTCCCGAGTAGCAGAATTACAGGCGCACGCCACCACCCCGGCTAACTTTTATATTTTTAGTAGAGATGGGATTTCACTATGTTGGCCAGGCTGGTCTCAAACTCCCGACCTCAAGTGATCCATCCTCCTCAGCCTCCCAAAGTGCTGGGATTACAGGCGCACCCAGCCGATATGTTTAAGTTTTAAGCCAAAGGCTTTTAAACACATCTCAGAACCCCTGAAAGGTGGAAGTGGGGATTGTAAGATTCATGGAATTTGGTCAGAGAGTAGTTTTAGCCTCTGCCTCCTCCAACCAGATAGCTCTTTTTTTCTTTTTCTTTTTTTTTTTTATTTAAAAATTGAAGTAAAATCTTTTTTTTTTTATTAATTTTTTTTGCACACAAAAACAAACATTTTCTAAAAATACATACAAACAAAAAGATGCATATCAAACATATTAGGAAGGTTGCACATGGGAAGTCGGGGAATAGAAATGGGGGGTGGGAGTTAAAATAAATGAGAGAGGGACTTTATATGGATCAGTGATAATAACTCAATCCTCTATTTGACAAAGAAGAGGGAGAAGGAAGAGGAAGAAAAAGAAAGTGGGATAAAGGATCAGAAAGGGAGGAAAATAGAAAAAATTAGAGTATGACTCCAGGGTAGACCTGTTTTGTTGTCACTGAGTTGGTTGGTTGGTTTGTCTGTTGTATTTTTCATGTTTCGCCAAGTTGGCCAGACTGGTCTCGAACTCCTAGCCCGAAGTGATCAACCCGCCTCGCCCCCCAGAGTGCCGGGACCACAGGCGTGAGCCACCACGTCCAGCCCCCACATTGCTTCTGGCCTCCGTGGTAGACCTCCCAGACGGAGCGGCCGGGCAGAGGCGCTCCTCACTTCTTCCCAGACACGGGGCGGCCGGGCAGAGGCGCTCCTCACTTCCCAGACGGGGCGGCCAGGCAGAGACGCTCCTCACTTCTTCCCAGACGATGGGTGGCCGGGCAGAGGCGCTCCTCACTTCCCAGACGATGGGTGGTCGGGCAGAGGCGCTCCTCACTTCCCAGACGATGGGTGGCCGGGCAGAGGCGCTCCTCACCTCCCAGACGGGGCGGCCGGGCAGAGGCGCTCCTCACTTCTTCCCGGACGGGGCGCCCAGGCAGAGGTGCTCCTCACTTCTTCCCGGACGGGGAGGCCGGGCAGAGGCGCTCCTCACTTCCCAGACGGGGCGGCCAGGCAGAGGCGCTCCTCACTTCTTCCCAGACGGGGTGGCCGGGCAGAGGCACTCCTCACTTCCCAGACGGGGCGGCCGGGCAGAGGCGCTCCTCACTTCTTCCCGGACGGGGAAGCCGGGCAGAGGCGCTCCTCACTTCCCAGACGGGGCGGCCAGGCAGAGGCGCTCCTCACTTCTTCCCGGACGGGGTGGCCGGGCAGAGGCACTCCTCACTTCCCAGACGGGGCGGCCGGGCAGAGGCGCTCCTCACTTCTTCCCAGACGGGGCGGCCGGGCAGAGGCGCTCCTCACTTCTTCCCAGACGGGGCGGCCGGGCAGAGGCGCTCCTCACTTCTTCCCAGACGGGGCGGCCGAGCAGAGGCGCTCCTCACTTCTTCCCAGACGGGGTGGCCGGGCAGAGGCGCTCCTCACCTCCCAGACGATAGGTGGCCGGGCAGAGGTGCTCCTCACTTCCCAGACGATGGGTGGCCGGGCAGAGGCGCTCCTCACCTCCCAGATGGGGCGGCCGGGCAGAGGCGCTCCTCACTTCTTCCCGGACGGGGCGGCCGGGCAGAGGCGCTCCTCACTTCTTCCCGGACGGGGCGGCCGGGCAGAGGCGCTCCTCACTTCTTCCCGGACGGGGCGGCCGGGCAGAGGCGCTCCTCACTTCTTCCCGGACGGGGCGGCCGGGCAGAGGCGCTCCTCACTTCTTCCCGGACGGGGCGGCCGGGCAGAGGCGCTCCTCACTTCTATCCGGACGGGGCGGCCGGGCAGAGGCGCTCCTCACTTCCTCCCGGACGGGGCGGCCGGGCAGAGGCGCTCCTCACTTCCTCCCGGACGGGGCGGCCGGGCAGAGGCGCTCCTCACTTCCTCCCGGACGGGGCGGCCGGGCAGAGGCGCTCCTCACTTCCTCCCGGACGGGGCGGCCGGGCAGAGGCGCTCCTCACTTCCTCCCGGACGGGGCGGCCGGGCAGAGGCGCTCCTCACTTCCTCCCGGACGGGGCGGCCGGGCAGAGGCGCTCCTCACTTCCTCCCGGACGGGGCGGCTGGGCAGAGGCGCTCCTCACCTCCCAGACGATGGGTGGCCGGGCAGAGGCGCTCCTCACTTCCCAGACGATGGGTGGCCGGGCAGAGGCGCTCCTCACTTCCCAGACGGGGCGGCCGGGCAGAGGCGCTCCTCACTTCCTCCCGGATGGGGCGGCCGGGCAGAGGCGCTCCTCACCCCCCAGACGATAGGTGGCCGGGCAGAGGCGCTCCTCACCTCCCAGACGATGGGCGGCCGGGCAGAGGCGCTCCCCACTTCCCAGACGATGGGTGGCCGGGCAGAGGCGCTCCCCACTTCCCAGACGGGGTGGCCGGGCAGAGGCGCTCCTCACTTCCCAGACGATGGGTGGCCCGGCAGAGGCGCTCCTCACTTCCCAGACGATGGGTGGCCGGGCAGAGATGCTCCCCACCTCCCAGACGGGGCGGTGGCCGGGCAGGGGCTGCAATCCCAGCACCCTGGTAGGCCAAGGCAGGCGGCTGGGAGGCGGAGGCTGCCGCGAGGCCAGACCACGCCACCGCACTCCAGCCCGGGCAACACCGAGCACCGGGTGAGCGAGACTCCGTCTGCAGTCCCAGTACCTCGGGAGGCTGAGGCGGGCAGAGCACTCGGCGTCAGGAGCTGGCCACCAGCGTGGCCAACATGGCGAACGCGTGCCTGCAGCCAAAGGAGAAAAAGCAGGCAGCGGTGGCGCGCGCAGGCAGTCCCAGGCAGTCCGCGGCGCGGGCCGCAGCGAGCTGAGTAGATTGCAGCCCGGGCCACAGAGGGAAAGAAAGAGAGAGAGAGGGAGGGAGGGGCGAGCTCCTCTTTTTTTCTTTTCTTTCTATTTTTTGAGACAGAGCCTTGCTCTTTTTTTTTTTTTTTTTTTTTGAGACAGAGTCTCGGTCTGTTGCCCAGGCTGGAGTGCAGTGGCCCAATCTCGGCTCACTGCAAGCTCCGCCTCCCAGGTTCACGCCATTCTCCTGCCTCAGCCTCTCCGAGTAGTTGGGACTACAGGCGCCCGCCACCATGCCCGGCTAATTTTTTTGTGTTTTTAGTAGAGACGGGGTTTCACCATGGTCTCGATTTCCTGACCTCGTGATCCGCCCGCCTCGGCCTCCCAAAGTGCTGGGATTACAAGTGTGAGCCACCGTGCCCAGCCTAGAGACAGAGCCTTGCTCTGTCACCCAGGCTGGAGTGCAGTGGCTCGATCTCGGCTCACTGCAATCTCCACCTCCCAAGTTCAAGTGATTCTCCTGCTTCAGCCTCCCGAGTAGCTAGGATTACAGGCGCCGGCCACCACGCCTGGCTAACTTTTGTATTTTTAGTAGAGACAGGGTTTCAGTGTTGGCTAGGATGGTTGATCTCCTGACCTTGTGATCCACTGGCCTCGGCCTCCCAAAGTGCTGGGATTACAGGCGTGAGCCACTGCGCCCGGCCAATGGCTCCTCTTTTATCTGTTTTGACCTGGGATTTCTCATAGCGTTTTGTTTGAAGAAAGGGCTCCCCTGCTTAAAACAAAAAGTTTGAAAACCACCACTTTGAGGAAAAAGTTTCAGAAAGAAACCCTCTTGCCTTCCAACTATTATTACACCCCAATTAAATATAGTCTCTCTCAGATTCCAGGAAAGTAACAGTCACAAAATAGCTTACTCCTCTGCCTTTCAACAGTTCCCTTTACTGTTCAAAATACTAGTGCTGCTCATTTATTATTCTTCCACTTACTATTTTTTTAGAAACAGTATCTTACCACGTTGCCCAGTCTTGAACTCGTAGACTCAAAGAATCTTCCTGCCTTAGCTTCCTGAATAGCCGGATTACAGATGTGTAGCACCATGTCTGTACCACTTATTTAGAGCCATTTAAGGAATTCCCTGTTTCTAATGACAAAAAATGATCAAACATCTGTGTTGATACTTGAAAAAAAATAATGGCAACCCCTATATGATTAAAAGATAACATTGGCTTAGTTTATAACATTTGGTTAAGAAATAGTTGTAAATATCAGTGATTTCTTTGTAATATCTTAGAAATCAAGAGTGTTTTAAAGAAAAAAAGAATGACACCTTTGAGAGTAGGGATCTGGATTATTAATACCACTATTATTTTAAAACTGATGCTCTTTATTTGGCAATATGGGAAATTAGAGAACAAAGGACATTTAGTCCAATTTTCCTTCTGCTACTTGGATGTGTAGTCTGTATTTGAATAATTCCAGTGAGGAGGATTTTACCATCCTTCAAAGTCAGGGTATTCTCTCTTGGGACTGCTCTCTTTCCTAAAAATGTCTCTCCATTTACTGACTAGATGTATTGTCTCATAGGGACCTGGTTTTGCTTTATAATTTTTGAAACAAACCCTCTTCTCCATTCAACTAGGATGCCAGTAAATTAAAAATAGCTCTAATTTGTGGTGGAGAATAAATGAAATCACTTACCCATTTTATTCATTCTCATTTGGATTAGACTTCAGAAACACAAACTTTACTTTAGCATAAAACTTTTTATAGGCCGGGCGAAGTGGCTCACTCCTGTAATCCCAGCACTTTGGGAGGCCGAGGTGGGTGGATCACGAGGTCAGGAGATCGAGACCATCCTGGCTAACACAGTGAAACCCCGTCTCTATTAAAAATACAAAAAATTAGCCGGGCGAGGTGGCGGGCGCCTGTAGTCCCAGCTACTCGAGAGGCTGAGGCAGGAGAATGGCGTGAACTCCAGGGGGCGGACCCTGCAGTGAGCCGAGATTGCGCCATTGCACTCTAGCCTGGGCGACAGCGAGACTCTGTCTCAAAAAAAAAAAAAAAAAAAAAAGCTTTTTATTTAAAAAATTTTAGGTATAAAATTTATTTAAGTATATTTGTGTGATCCTAATTCATTTTTTTCTTGATGATTTAAAGTTATTATTGTGAATTTCAGATACTGTTCTCTATGGTGATGCCTCCTGCAGGTCCTGTTGAGTTTTGTAGGACTATTTTCCTGTTCATTCTGGTAAATTTAATAAACATTGAGTGATTACCTCCCTGAATTCAGGCTTCTTGTATGCACTTGGGAATGCAACATTAATGAGATGTCAGCCAAAATATCTCAGCTGGGAGAGTATTAGGTTGAAGATACAAAGTTCCTTGGCTCAATCCAGAGTTTTGGGGACTTTGTTTTATCTCAAAAAAGCTGTGTCTCAGTCTCTTTGTGTTCCTATAAAGGAATACCCAGAACTAGGTAATTTAGAAAGATAAAGGGTTTCGTTGGTTCACAGTTCTGCAGACTGTACAAGAAGCATGGCTCTAGCATCTGCTTCTGGTGATGGCTTCAGGCAGCTTCCACTCATGACAGAAGATGATGGGGAATGCATGTGGGCAGAGATCACATGGCAAGAAAGGAAGCAGGAGAGACAGTGGGGAGGTGCCAGGCTCTTCCTAACAACCAGCTCCTGCAGGAACAGTAGAGCGAGAACTCACTCATTACCACATGGACAGCACCAAACTGTTCATGAGGGATCTGACCCCATGACCCAGACAGCTCTTATTAGGCTCTACCTCCAACATTGGGGATCGAATTTCAACATGAGATTTGGAGGGATCAAACACCAAATTATAGCAAGCTGTTATTAAAAATGAGACATAATATCTAGAGTAAGGAGACCACAGATATGGATGAGGGTGCAGGGACAGAAATGTAACATTACTCTGCCATGTACAGTATGGTAAGTACTAGACTAGAAAATAAACTGGGGAGGAAATGAGACCAAATGAAAGGGAGAAGGTGATCTCTAGTAGGGGTCCCCAACCCCTGTGCCGTGGACCAGTACCAATCCATGACCTGTTGGGAACTGGGCTGCACAGCAGAAGGTGAGAGGTAGGCAAGCAAGCATTACCGCCTGAACTCTGCCTTCTGTTAGATGAGCAGCGGCATTAGATTCTCATAGGAGCACAACCCTATTGTGACTGCGCATGCGAGGGCTCTAGGTTGCGCACTCCCTATGAGAATCTAATGCCAGATCTGAGGTGGAACAGTTTTATCCCAAAACCATCTCATCCCCCCGCACTGTGGTACGTGGAAAAATTGTCTTTCATGAAACCGGTCCCTGGTGCCAAAAAGGTTGAGGACTGCTGTCCTAGAGGGCACACAGAGAGATCAACACAAGTGTCCTAACCTAAGGAAGGGCCTGAGTAAGGGTCTAAAAGTGCATTGAATGTCTGTGGAATGGCAGTCATTTCTGGTGTACCTAAAGCATAAGGAAATAGGAGAAAGGAAAGTGAGGTTAGACTAGGTTGTGAAAGGGATTATATGTCCTGCAAGGAGTTTGAACTTTATTCCTTCAACATTAGGGACCTATATCAGGAGACTGATGTGACTAGATATGCTTTATAACTTTTGGTAGCATGGTGGCAAATGCTAAGAATAATGTTTCTGGTAGGCCAGGCACGGTGGCTCATGCCTGTAATCCCAGCACTTTTGGAGGCCAAAGCGGACAGATCACCTGAGGTCAGGAGTTCGAGTCCAGCCTGGCCAACGTGGTGAAACCCCGTCTCTACTAAAACTACAAAAATAGCCAGGCGTGGTGGCAAGCACTTATAATCCCAGCTACTCGGGAGGCTAAGGTAAGAGAATCATTTGAACCTAGGAGGTAGACGTCACAGTGAGCCGAGATTGCACCACTGCACTCCAGCCTGGGTGGCAGAGTGAGGCTCTGTCTCAAAAAAAAAAGAATAATGTTTCTGAAACTTTGATCATTCATCCTCCATCTTTGCTATTTTTGCCATACTTGAAGCATGCTTTTGGCTGGTGAGATAGACCAGTAGGAAGAAGAGGACATAACTAATGAACTAATAGATTAAATTTCTTGTCTTTTTTTTTTTTTTTTTTTTTTTTTTGAGACAGAGTCTCACTCTGTTGCCCAGACTGGAGTGTAGTGGCATGATCTTGGCTTACAGCAATCTCTGCCTCCTGGGTTCAAGCGATTCTCCTCCCTCAGCCTCTGGGGAAGCTGGGACTACAGGCACCTGCCACTACGCCTGGCTAATTTTTGTATTTTTAGTAGAGACGGAGTTTCACCATGTTGGCCAGGCTGAATTTCTTACACACTTAATGGCCATAATATTTTAGTATCTGTGGATGCTTTTTATAGTGTTAAAGTTCCTCCCTTGTTAACGTTGCCATTTCACATTAATAATAGCGTGCTTGCCAAAGCAGGCCCTTTCCCCCTTGTCTTCTAATACATAGCTGACTAAAAAATTTAAATGAATAAGCTTGTGTCTGACCCAAGGTAAAGTACTTAACGTTCAATGAGTTGGCTTGGAGAGATTTATTTTGATCTTTAGAGGACATTTTTTTCTGATTCTTATCTTATTCTAGATCTTTATAACTGAGCTATCCAGGCACTTCTGATAAGTGAACTATAACTATAATTTGTTTAAAAGATCATAGTTACTCATTTTAAAACACTTTTAAATTTATTTTAATGTAGGTGATTGGAGTTGTGCTTCAAAAATTTCAGAAATTCAGCAGTATTTTATCTGCCAACAATAAGCTCTTTACTTGATTGCACCATGAGAAAGCTGCTAATGAGACTTCTTGAGCACAAAAATGGACTTGAAGAACCAAAAGCCATTGTTTTCAAATGAAGAACACTGAACAGTTTTAAGCCTCGATGCTTTTTAATCACCACTGAGCTTTTCCTCATAACATCAGAATGGCAAGCAGGCGAAAATCAACAACACCTTGCATGGTCCTTGCCAGTGAACAAGATCCAGACCTTGAGTTGATATCAGATTTGGATGAAGGTCCTCCTGTGCTTACACCTGTAGAAAACACCAGAGCAGAGAGTATCTCAAGTGATGAAGAAGTTCATGAATCTGTGGATTCAGACAATCAGCAAAATAAAAAAGTTGAAGGTGGATATGAATGTAAATATTGTACTTTTCAAACTCCAGATCTAAATATGTTTACTTTTCATGTGGATTCAGAACATCCCAATGTAGTGCTAAATTCATCCTATGTTTGTGTCGAATGCAATTTTCTTACCAAAAGGTATGATGCACTTTCTGAGCATAATCTGAAATATCACCCAGGAGAAGAGAATTTTAAGTTGACTATGGTGAAACGTAATAACCAGACAATCTTTGAACAAACAATAAATGATCTGACTTTTGATGGTAGTTTTGTTAAAGAGGAGAATGCAGAGCAAGCAGAATCTACAGAAGTTTCTTCTTCGGGAATATCTATCAGTAAAACTCCTATCATGAAAATGATGAAAAATAAAGTGGAAAACAAACGGATTGCAGTTCATCATAACTCAGTTGAGGACGTTCCTGAAGAGAAAGAGAATGAAATCAAACCAGACCGTGAAGAAATTGTAGAAAATCCAAGTTCTTCAGCTTCTGAATCTAATACAAGTACTTCCATTGTAAACAGAATACATCCAAGTACTGCCAGCACGGTAGTGACACCAGCAGCAGTTCTTCCTGGATTGGCCCAGGTGATAACTGCTGTATCTGCTCAGCAGAATTCTAATTTGATTCCCAAAGTCTTAATCCCTGTTAATAGCATTCCCACCTACAATGCTGCATTGGATAACAATCCCCTTTTACTTAACACCTACAACAAATTCCCTTACCCAACAATGTCAGAAATTACAGTTCTTTCTGCTCAAGCAAAATATACAGAAGAACAGATCAAGATATGGTTTTCAGCCCAACGTTTAAAACATGGTGTTAGTTGGACTCCCGAGGAAGTAGAGGAGGCAAGAAGGAAACAATTCAATGGAACAGTGCATACTGTACCTCAGACCATAACTGTTATTCCTACACACATTTCCACAGGGAGTAATGGTTTACCATCTATTTTACAGACATGCCAAATAGTTGGTCAGCCTGGTCTGGTCCTTACTCAAGTGGCTGGAACAAACACCTTGCCAGTTACAGCACCTATAGCCTTGACAGTGGCAGGCGTTCCAAGTCAAAATAATGTACAGAAAAGTCAGGTACCTGCTGCTCAGCCTACTGCAGAAACAAAGCCGGCAACAGCAGCAGTTCCAACTTCTCAAAGTGTCAAACATGAAACTGCATTGGTAAACCCTGATTCATTTGGCATTCGGGCAAAAAAGACAAAAGAGCAACTGGCAGAATTAAAAGTTAGCTACCTTAAAAATCAGTTTCCCCATGATTCAGAAATTATCAGACTTATGAAAATAACAGGCCTGACAAAAGGAGAGATTAAAAAATGGTTTAGTGACACAAGGTACAACCAGAGAAATTCAAAGAGTAATCAGTGCTTACATCTCAACAATGATTCCTCTACCACCATTGTTATAGACTCCAGTGATGAAACCACGGAATCCCCAACTGTTGGTACTGCACAGCCTAAGCAATCCTGGAATCCTTTTCCTGACTTTACTCCCCAAAAGTTTAAAGAGAAAACTGCAGAGCAGCTTCGTGTCCTTCAGGCAAGTTTCCTCAATAGCTCTGTACTTACAGATGAAGAATTAAATAGGTTAAGGGCACAAACCAAACTTACCAGAAGAGAAATCGATGCTTGGTTTACAGAGAAGAAGAAATCAAAAGCTTTAAAGGAAGAGAAAATGGAAATAGATGAAAGTAATGCAGGTAGTTCCAAAGAAGAAGCTGGAGAAACTTCTCCTGGAGATGAATCTGGTGCACCTAAGTCAGGGAGTACAGGCAAGATATGTAAAAAAACACCTGAGCAGCTGCACATGCTTAAGAGTGCATTTGTCCGGACACAGTGGCCATCACCAGAAGAATATGACAAGTTGGCCAAAGAAAGCGGGCTTGCTAGAACAGACATAGTTAGTTGGTTTGGGGACACCCGTTATGCTTGGAAGAATGGAAACTTGAAATGGTACTACTATTATCAGAGCGCCAATTCAAGTAGTATGAATGGTCTGTCTTCCCTTAGGAAAAGAGGGAGAGGGAGACCCAAAGGACGGGGAAGAGGAAGACCGCGTGGGCGGCCTAGAGGAAGCAAAAGAATTAACAATTGGGACAGGGGACCATCACTCATAAAATTTAAAACTGGAACTGCAATACTTAAGGATTATTACCTGAAGCACAAGTTTCTTAATGAGCAAGACCTTGATGAACTTGTTAACAAATCACATATGGGCTATGAGCAGGTCAGAGAGTGGTTTGCAGAAAGACAGAGAAGATCAGAATTAGGTATAGAATTATTTGAGGAAAATGAGGAGGAAGATGAAGTTATTGATGACCAGGAAGAGGATGAAGAAGAAACAGATGATAGTGACACTTGGGAGCCTCCACGACATGTGAAACGGAAGCTTTCTAAATCAGATGACTGAAATGTAAGTTACGAAAATTTTTAATCTGCGTATATGTTCATCAGCCACATACATTTTGAACAGTCACCTTGTTGTATCAGTCATCTTCATTTTTGATAGTTTTTTCTGAAGTAGTTTTTCTTTTCCCTAATAAGAAGACTAGGTACCACTAGTATAGCCAAGAGATAAATGATTATCATGTGTAGTTTTATTATTACTATTATGTAGAGTTTAATGTCTTAATTATTATTTTTCATATGAATTGGGGTTTTTTTACTTTGTTTTGAAGGAAAGTTACCCAATCTCTATGAAGGGAGACTGGCAGGCAAGTTGAGGGGATTCACAAACAAATACTGAAGATAACTAAAATGTATTTTATTGCAATGCTCCCTTCACTAAAGCTTCATTTTTTGCCGATTTAAGGAAATAATTCAAAAATGAAAACTAAAAAGAAGGGGAAAAGTACACCAAAGGAAAGACTTACTACAGGGTTGAGGATTGTGCAGTTTTAGGAAACTAGGTGAAAATGGGTATCTTTTCTTCTTCATTGCATTGTTCCCAAAACTTTACTAGATTTTTAACTAGAGTTTAAAATGCTTTATGTATTTATGAAATTACTCAGTATCTTTTTAGTAATTTATAAAATTACTCAATATCTTTTTCTGTTAAAAGTCAAAGGTCTGTTTTAGGCCATATATAAATTCATGTTTGCTTAGGTGGCATCTGTCTTTGAAAACTGTGATATAAATTATTTCTGTTTTAGAGATCAAAAGGCAAATAACAGATTTGATATAAACCCAATTGCTTAAAATATCTTCTCATTCTTTGGTATAAAACAAACCTGCTACCAGCACTAACATTGTATTTGATTTAAAGTATATCTCTGTAGTCTTAAAAATGCAAATAAATATGGCTTAAATTTGAAAGGTTTTGGCATGTTCCTTAAATCTTAGTTCTTTTGTAAATTGGATTAATTAAAGTTGTACTGTAGTTGCAAATCAGATACCTGCTTTGGAGTTAGGAATTGAATTCTTAATACTTCCGGAATTTAATAACATAGTTTTATTCTTTGCTATTCTTTGTTTTGGAGTGTTCCGGGGTAAAAGTACACTGTTTTGAAAACAATGCAGTTG
Organism: Symphalangus syndactylus; assembly: GCF_028878055.3. Classification (NCBI taxonomy): domain Eukaryota; kingdom Metazoa; phylum Chordata; class Mammalia; order Primates; family Hylobatidae; genus Symphalangus; species Symphalangus syndactylus. The sequence goes on along the minus strand of NC_072429.2, from coordinate 122,103,283 downwards.
TCATGAAATGTTTGTGTATGTCTGTCAGTAGTCCAAATAGCATCTTGCTACTTGCTATCAGAAATGACTGCGGTGTTCTCAAACAGTAAGGAAGGAAATGAGACGTAGACTCTCATTATTATTTTACACGTGAGCATGCTTACTTAATTTCCTTGGCTTTTTGCATCAGTATCCCATCCCCTACTTTTATGCTCTCTTATTCTGTGCAGTTTTTCCTTAATTCCCTTATATCTCCTCTCTGGTTTTATTTATTTTAACAATTATTTATAGAGAGCTTAATATGTGCCAGGTACTATTCTTACTGCTTGGCAATCCTTTTTCAGGTTTTCTCCTTGTTAATATTTTTTAAGGGATAACAGATGAAACTAAAAATGTACCTGTTTTAATAAGCAGTATAAATATCATTCCAGGTTATAGAGTATAATGTAATCATTTTAGGTTATAAGAAGTTAAACAGTTTCATACAGCTTTATCCTGAAGTGCAGCCCTCCATTTCCTAATGTCAGAAGTCTTCAGAGCAGGCTTTCTTCTGACCCAGATACATAAAATATTTTTAACAGGCATTTTTTTTTATTGCTAAACACAAGAATGTGCACTCAGCCAAGATTAAATCAACAAATTTGTTGCTGCAGTGAATGTTGTTGTTGTAACCTCTGCAATGATTTTTTTGGGGAGTTGCAGTCTTCCAGAAATAATGTGAATTTTTTGGTACAGTTTAGTTTGAACTTTAAGTTTGTATAGATAATTCTTTTATGTTATATATTAACACTGTAATGGATACTAATTCTGGTCAGAAAATTCAACCTAAAACTACAGTTTTCAAAAGATTGTATGATGTATGTTATACATGCACTGTATTAGTCCATTTTCACACTGCTATAAAGAACTACCTGAGACTGGGTAATTTATGAAGAAAAGAGGTTTAGTTCACTCACAGTTCTGCCGGCTTAACAAGAAGCATGACTGGGAGGCCCCAAGAAACTTACAGTCATGGCAGAAGGCGAAGGGGAAGAAGGGGAAGCAAGCACATCTCACCATGACCGAACAGGAGAGAGAGCGAAAGGGGATGTTCCACACAACTTTCAAACAACCAGATCTCCTGAGAACTCACTCACTATCATGAGAACAGCCAGAGGGGAAGTCCGCCCCCATGATTCAGTCACCTCCCACCAGGCTCCCTCCCCCGACACTCCCTGATTAAAAGTTATGTATGGGCTTATACAATTTCAAATGTAAAAACAGCCTATTTACATATGTTGAAACAGTAAGATTTTGTGGTATCTCTGTCCCTTAATAATTACAATTCAAGGTAAGATTTGGGTGGGGAGACACAGAGCCAAACCATATTATATACTTTTGTGGTAGCATAGAAGCATGCCTTGCTTTTTAAATACACAAAAGTCCAAATTTCTGAAACATCAAGTTATCCTTGGCTTAGTAAAATAATTTTTCACTTATAAGAGGATTCACCATAGCCTTCTCTAAATAGTTATTTCTTCATTTAAATATTGTTCAATTTACCAAAAAAGTTACCAAAACCTTCCCAAAATAGTTATTACAGGAAGTGAGGTACATATATATATCTTTTGCACCTTGTATAGAAATAGAAAAAAGTACAAGTCTTTAGATTTCATAGTCTGCTTATTACAGATACTGACAATGAAATATATACTCCCTGCTAATACAGTTTGAAATAAATTATTACATAAAGGTGATAAATGTTTATAAACAAATCTAGCATATGAAGAACATATACATAGATGAGTTGCACACAAAGTCTAGTGTATTATGTAAGACATATGTGGCAGGTGATCTCAAGAGAATACAAAAGATGTATTTTCATGAATAATTGATACTTTTATTTCTAAAAGTAGTAAAAATTAAAATACGGTTTTCTTTAAATTTTCAGTTTTTTATGATGTTTTTCTTTTTTAGCTGCCTAAAACGTTGAAGGAGAATCAATTCTTCAACTCAAGATGTCTGATTTACTGTGAATTTGCCCAATCTTTGATGACGTTGAAAACGTTTTGGGGCATACACACTCAAAAAGCAGGATCCAATACCCAAAAGAAATGGAACTTAATGTTGTGCCAAAGTTAAACTACTGCAGTTGGTGGAAGTTCTGCAATGTAAATAGAACACTAATTAAAAAACAACTTGTAAAAATTCAATTTAAATTTTAATACGTACATTTTTATTCTAATATGATGGAGACATTCTGAAACTTAGACTTTCTGAGGGGGTTTAATGACCACTAGTGCTTGTCCTCATATTCAGTCCAGCTTAATACTGTGTGTCTGGTAAGATGGGCTATATATTGCCTCTATTCTTTGAGATGTGATTAACCTTAGAACTTTTGACCAAAAATTTTACAGTAAAAATTGTTAGAAATGGGTAAAAAAAAAAAAAACCCAAACCCTGATTTATTACTATGTCTTATTTATCAGACCCTGCACTAAGATTAAAAGTTGTGCATGGGTTTATACAATTTCAAATGTAAAAACAGCCTATTTATATATGTTGAAACAATAAGATTTTATGGTTTCACTGGCCCTTAATAATTGGATCCTTCATTAAACACATCCATGAATACCACTGTTTCTACTGTTACTTGTTCCATTAGAAGCTGATTTGCTTTTTATTAAAATGCAGGTAATTAATTCTGAAGAAGGGAAAGAAACTGGCATGATAATTTGGATAGGGTGAAACTTTGAAATAAATACTGCACCAAAAATGTGAAAAAGAATCATGTAGTAAGTGTATACTTAGTGTTTTCTTACAATCGTGGAAATCAGAAATGTTTATACAGGTGTCAGATCAGAATTTTTAAGAGTTATCTTTCAGTGAAATTTTACTTTTATAACAATTTCAGTGAATAGAGAAAAAATTCTGAACTGATCATAATGAGTTAAAAGTTAGCTTTTCACTTATGAATCTTGGGAGTGTTAACTGTTAACTCTTGCCGTATCAGGAAATTGAAAGTTCATACTAATTTACAAACTTTGTAAAGACTGGTGCTGTTCATTCATATTGGGAAGAACCCTTTCTTTTGTGACCATAGGACCATTTTTCAAAATGTGCTTTCTTCATAGAAGAAATGTTCAGTTTAATTAGATTTGGATTTTAACATGTTTTTCTGAATGACCAGATGTAGGCTTGGCCAGTTTATTTTCTCTAATTTAATGGATAATAAATATTAAGCTCTTGGTTAAATGTTTTTCAGCCATTGAAAATGTTATGAAAAAGCCTTGAATATGCATGCTGCTTTCATTTTTATAAACTTTTTATTTTTTAACTATAGCTTTATTAGTAATTCCAAAATGCTGCAATGTAGCTGATTTCCTCACTCGGACAGCTGGCTTTGTGGGTGGCTTTTTTCATACTACTGTTAACTTTTTTAAAAAAGAAGCAATGTAAAGACCGTAATGCACTAGGCTTTTTTTTTTCTTTTACACGTTTAAAAACTTCTTAAAGCACTCTGTAATATAATGATTAAATTGCTCCCTTTTATAAACATTGCTAATGTGGTCTGAGTTTTGTTTGACAATAATTTTAATGTTCTCAAAATTTGAAATGTCAAGTATTAGAAATGAAGCCTTTGAATATAGTTGTTTCCCTTGCAATATGTTAACTCTGTAGCTGTATATAACTATTAATAAATTTCCCTCGTCTCTTTTATAGGCTTGATAAAACTCTTCTCTGACGTTTGCTAGCTTTTAAATATATTTATTTGACAGAGCAAAAGAACCTTCTTCTGGTTGATTGTGACCTTGAATACAAAATAAAAGTTAGTAGTGATTAGTAGTTTACAGTGACCTTTTTTTCATTTTATTAACAAAGTCAATTTTTAAAACATTGTGGTAAAATATATATCACATACTATTTGCCATTATACCAGTTTTTAAGTGTAAATTCAATGGCATTAATTATATTCACAATGCTGCACCACCTTCACTACTATTTCTAAAAGTTTTTCATCACCCCAGACAGAAACTCGGAACCATTAAGCAATAACTCCCCATTCCTCCCAGCCCCTGGTAACCTCTAATCTACTTTTTGTGTCTATGAATTTGTGTATTCTTGATATTTCAAAGAAGTAGAATCCTACAATATTTGCAGTTTTGTGTCTGGCTTATTTTACTTACAGTGTTTTCAAGGTTCATCCATGTTGTAGCATATATCAAGACTTTGTTTCTTTTCATGGCTGAATTATGTTTTATTATGTGTGTGTGTGTGTGTTTGTCTGTACATGTGCACTTCCCCCCACACACTTTTTGTTTATCCATGTATCTGTTGATGGAAACTTGTTTTTTTCCCACCTTTTGGCAATTGTGAATAATGCTGCAGTGAACATTGGTATACAAGGATCTGAGTACCCATTTTCAGTTCTTTTGAGTATATCAAGGAGTAGTATTCCTGAATCATGTGGTATTCTGTGTTTAATTTGTTGAGGAACCACCAAACTCTTCCACAGTGCCAAAATGTTCTCTGAAGCTTCTGTACCATTTTACGTTCCACTAGCAATATACAAGCATTCCAGTTTCTCCACATTTTTGCCAACACCTTTCATTTTCAGTTTTAAAAAGTCATTATAAGCCCAGTGCGATGGTCTGTGTCTGTAGTCCCAGCTACCAGGGAGGCTGAGGTGGGAGGATCGCTTGAGCCTAGGTGTTTGAGGCTAGCGAGAGCAATATAGTGAGACCCCGTCTCTAAAAATAAAATAATAAAAATAATGATCCTAATAAGTATGAAGTGGTGTCTCATTGTGGTTTTGATTTGTGTTTCCCTAATGATGAATGATAATGTCATTAGGAAAATGCAAATCAAAACCACATCTTTTCACATAATTATTTGTATATCTTCCTTTGAATATATTGAAAGTTTGTTCAATCCTTTGCCCAGTTTTTAATTGGGTTGCCTTTTTTGTTGTTGAGTTTTAGTTCTTCATATATTCTGGATGTTACAGCTTTATCAGATACAGATGCTTCTTGACTTAGAATGGGGTTTGTCCTGATAAACCCATTGTAAGTTAAAATTTTTGTAAGTTGAAAATGCATTTAATACCCTGATGAACTCACCATGAACTTGAACTATCATAAACTATTACTATTTTTTGAGACGGAGTCTCTGTTGCCCAGGCTGGAGTGCATGGCACCATCTTAGTTCACTGCAACCTCTGCCTCCTTGGTTCAAGCGATTCTCATGCCTCAGCCTCCCAAGTAGCTGGGATTACAGGCGCCCGCCACCGTGCCCATCTAGTTTTTATATTTTTAGTAGAGACAGGGTTTCACCATGTTGGCCAGATTGGTCTCAAACTCCTAACCTCAGGTGATCTGCCCACCTCGGCCTCCCAAAGTGCCAGGATTACAGGTGTGAGCCACTGCACCCAGTCACAATCATAAATTATAAATCCATGTGTTCCTCAGTTTACCATGGGGTTAGGTTACCATGGGATTATGTGTTAGTAAATCCATCTTAAGTCCATCATAAGTTGGGGACTGTCTGTATTATGATTTGCAAATAAGTTGATCCTCATTATGGATTCTGTATATGCAAATTTGCCTACACATTAAAATGTATTTGTAACCCCCAAATCAGTATTCATAGTACTTCCTTGGTCATTCCTGCACATGTACAGAATGGCAAAAAAAATTGTGTTGCTCAGTGCACATGTTCCCAGCAAAGGTCAACCAAAGAGATGCTTTGCCTTGTTTCAGGTCTCATACTGTAGAGAATGTGTGTGTGTGTGTGTGTGTGTGTGTGTGTGTGTGTGTGTGTCCATAGGAATGAAAAAGCATCCTTTCGTAGTCTATTTAGTGCTGTGTTTTCCATATTTTTCTGCTTTCTGCAGTTTAAAATGGTCCCAAGTGTAGTGCTAAAGTGCTGTCAGTGTTTCTAAATATTAGAAGGCTGTCATGTGCCCTATGGAGAAAATATGTGTTAGATAAGCTTCATTCAGGCATGAGTTACAGTGCTGTTGGTCATGAGTTCAGTGTTAATCAATCAACAGTATTAAATAAGGTGTCTTTAAACAGAAAAATACAAAACATGGTGATGTTTTGATTGATTCATAAATATATTGTGACCAGAGGCTCCCAGGACCTTAACCCTTGGAGCATGTGTTCAGGATTTGCTAATTCAGTGTGACTTTATAGAATGTAATAACTGTGAATAATGAGAATTAGCTGTATTTTTCCCATTCTGTAGGCTGTATTTTCATTTTCTTTATAATGTTCTTTGATGCACAAAAAGTTTTAAGTTTTCCGAAGCCCAGTTTATTTTTGTTGTTGTTGCTTGTGCTTTTGGTGTCATAGCTAAGAATCTATTACGAGGCTGGGCGCAGTGGCTCACACCTTTAATCCCAATGCTTTGGGAGGCCAAGGCAGGTAGATCACCTGAGGTCAAGAGTTCAAAACCAGCCTGGCCAACATGGCAAAACCCTGTCTCTACAAATATAAAAAAATTAGCTGGGTGTGGTGGCACACTCCTGTAATCCCAGCTACTCAGTAGGCTGAGGCAGGAGAATCACTTGAACCCAGGAGGTGGAGGTTGCTGTGAGCCGAGATTGCACCACTGCACTCCAGCCTGGGTGATAAACCGAGACTCTGTCTCAAAAAAAAAAAAAATCTGTTACCAAATTCAAGGTCATGAATAATTTTCTTCTAAGGGTTTTATGATTTTAGCTGTTATATTTAGGTTATTTATCCATTTTGAGTTAATTTCTTAATATGGTGTGAGGCAGGGGTCCAACTTCATTCTTTTGCATGTGGTAATCCAGTTGTCCCAGCATCATCTGTTGAAGCAATTATTCTTCCCCCATTGAATGGACTTGGGACCCTTGTCAAAAACCAATTGGCTATAAATGTGTGAAGGTTTATTTCTGGACTCTTAGTTCTGTTCCATTGGTCGATATTTCTATCCTTATGCCAGTACCACACTGTAATTACTGTACCTCTGTGGTAAGCTCAGGCTGGAGAGGCCGTGTTTGGGATGTGTACAAACAAGGCAGAGAAAGCCATTCTGCCTAGACACACAGAATAAATGAGAGCACCTAAGGTGCTAGAATGTGGGGCAGGCAGAACCAGCCAGTGACAGACATAGTTCTCCAAGTCTTCGTGAAACTCTGCCATTTTGCTTTTGGGGGATATTTAACAACCTGTCAAAGTTAACTTTGAACTGATCTACTCACTACCTGGGACTTTAGACAAGTTACCTCTCAGATCCTATTAATATTTCCTTATCTGTAAAAATGGGAATAATAGTATCTAAACTCAGAGAGATTATGAGAATAAATAAAAATAATAGGGTGCCCATAGCATGACCTCATTATAGATGCTCAATAAATGTTGTTTCTTTCCCTCCCCCACTTGCAGATAGGACATGAACATCTGACTTAGAACTGAGAAGTGCTCCTTTGTTCCTTTTGCCATTTCCTGGTTCTCTCGCTCTTTTTTTTTTTCTGAGATGTAGTTTCGCTCTTGTTGCCTAGGCTGGAGTGCAATGGTGTGATCTCAGCTCACCGCAACCTCCGCCTCCTGGGTTCAAGCGATTCTCCTGCCTAAGCCTCCTGAGAAGCTAGGATTACAGGCATGCGCCACCATGCCTGGCTAATTTTGTATTTTTAGTAGAGATGGGGTTTCTCCATGTTGGTCACACTGGTCTTGAACTCCCTATCTCAGGTGATCCGCCCGCCTCAGCCTCCCAAAGTGCTGGGATTACAGGCGTGAGCCACCCTGCCCGGCTCCTTTCTTTCATTTACCCATTCACCCATCCATTCAACAAGATTTGGATCTCCATAAATTAAAAAAACACATTTATTGCGGTGGTCTGGGCCAATCCCTGACTGGGGGCTGAGTTGACAAGAGTGAAAAAGACACCACCTCTAACCTCCAACAGTCCACAGAGTGCTAAATGCCACCGTGGATAGATAGAAGCATGGAAGAATTACAGGAAAGAAGGAGGGCTGCCTGGAGGAGGTGCTGGTTACCTTGTGATGGGGAACTCAATCAGTCACCTCAATCAAAAATCAGATTTTTATAGATAAAATTCTACAGAAACAGGTTTTAATCACAACCACACAATTTTAGATACTTTCAGAATTCCAGTTTCCTAACACTGCCTAACACTTGGCGTTTCCTTAGTGTATAAGGTGGATTTAGCAGTTACAGGGCATATAATACCCTTCTATTTTATTGGTTTACTTTTTTAAAATGACATTACCCTAGCGCCTCTCTATCAAATGAGGCAGTGGTGTGTAACTTAGGGTCCCAGACCCCTGGTCCTCAGTAGTGATAGGAGTCTTTGAAGTGTTTTCTTTATTGCCAGAGGTCGGATGCTAATCATATTTTACCTTTGTTCCGGCTTCCCAGGGCCCTAACAGCTGCTGCTTTGCTTTCAAGTGGAATTCTAATGTACAATGAGGCAATGCTGGTAGACTCAGGCTGGGTAGAAATTTGGATTGGCTGTTATATAGGATCTGGATTCTATTTTTTAAAGGAAAAATAAAACAATTATTAGCTAATAAATGCAGTTTTATTTTATACAGAAATCCTCCACAACTTTCGGGGAGAAACTGAAAGGGTCATTAGTGGTAAAAAGGCTGGAAACACCCGAGCCCAGGAATCCTGAGTCTAAACGGCAAAGAACTACCTTTTATCCATAAGCACCCTAACACTTCCTGACCGTTTCAGCAGAAAAATGTTTTGTTTTGTTTTGTTTTTTTCTTTTTTTTTTTTTTTGAGATGGAGTTTCGCTCTTGTTGCCCAGGCTGGAGTGCAATGGTGTGATCTCGGTCACTGCAACCTCCGCCCCCCCCAAGTTCACGGGATTCTCCTGCCTCAGCCTCCCAAGTAGCTAGGATTACAGGCATGCACCACCACACCCTGCTAATTTTGTATTTTTGGTAGAGATGGGGTTACTCCATGTTGGCCAGGCTGGTCTCGAACTCCCAACCTCAGGCGATCCACCGGCCTCGGCCTCACAAAGTGCTGGGATTACAGGTGTGAACCATCACTCTCGGCCAGAAAAATGTTTTTAAGTGGATCTTAATGAATTAATTCATCAGTAACTAATGCCTGGAGGCTGTTCAGGTGGAGCCTCCCACCCCAGGCTGCTGGATAAATGAGCTGGTTCTAGATTTTGGCAATAATTAGCGGAGAGATGGATTCTGAAACCTCGGGGAGTGGATTAGGTGAATTTGTGGAGGAAAAAGTTGGTTTGAAGAAAGAACGCTGAACCTGGTCAACATAAAAGAACCCCTCTCTACTTAAAATACAAAAAAGTAGCCGGGTGTGGTGGCCCGCGGGAGGCTGAGGTGGGAGAATGGCTTGAGTCCAGGAGGTTGAAGATGCAGTGAGCCGAAATCACGCCTCTGCACTCCAGCCTGGGCGACAGAGCGAGACCCTGTCTCAGAAATAAATAAACAAATAAAATTTTAAAAAAGAACCCTGGAAGACAGATAAATGGTGGAAGAGAAACTGGTGAGAGTGAAGAGGAATAGGAAAAAAATCGGGGAAAACCTTTATGTTTATTTCCTACTGTGTAATATGGCACAATATTGTGCTGTACAATATTGGCCAGCATTTTGTCAACAATCTTTACTTTCTAGAGTCAAGAAATATCTTAAAAGTATAAGAATTGTAGTAAATGTTAGTCTTAGAATTTTGAGATTTGGTGTTCTCCGGGTGGAATGAATGCTCCCTGATCTAGCCTCCCACGGTATATTTCTGTCTTTTCTTTCATAAATGCGTGAATGACTCTGGTCTTTGTTATTGGTGGTAGTGTCTCTGGAAGCACGGAGAGTACGAATTCATTTCTGCATTTCCCAAGTTTCAGCCACAAAATGACTGAAACTTAACAAGTTACTTAACCTCTCCAAACTCCAATATCTTCAAAGTAGGATTTGCAAAATGGGAATCACTGTGGCTTTCATAAGGTGGTTGTTAGCCGAAAAGAGAAAGTGTGCTTAACACAGTGACAGGAATGCACAGTGGTTAAAAATTGGTACTTGCACTGGGCGCAGTGGCTCATGCCTATAATCCCAGCACTTTGGGAGAACGAGGTGGGCGGATCGCTTGAGATCAGGTTCGAGACCAGCCTGGGTAACGTAGTGAAACCCAGTCTCCACAAAAAATACAAAGGTTAGCCGGGCATAGTGGCACGCACCTGTAGCCCCAGCTACTTGGGGGACTGAGGCGGGATGATCGGTTGAGTCTGGGAGTTCGAGGCTGCAGTGAGCCACGATCTCGCCACTGCACTCCAACCTCGGCAACAGAGCGAGACCCTGTCTCGAAATCATTTTATTTATTTTATTTTATTTTATTTTTTATTTTGAGATGGAGTTTCACTCTTGTTGCCTAGGCTGGAGTGCAATGATGCGATCTTGGTTCACCGCAACCTCCGCCTCCCGGGTTCAAGCGATTCTCCTGTCTTAGCCTCCCGAGTAGCTGGGATTACAGGCGCGCGCCACCACGCCCGGCTAATTTTTGTATTTTCAGTAGAGACCGGGTTACTCCATGTTGGTCAGGCTGGTCTCGAACTCCCGACCTCAGGTGATCCGCCCTCCTTGGCCTCCCAAAGTGCTGGGATTACAGGATTGAGCCACCGCGCCCGGCCTCTTATTTTAATTTTTAAAAAGGTACCTGCGAGTTTTAAACAGCTACTCTGGGGCCAGCGTGCTTTTTGATGCGTGCCGATAAGGATCATTCTGTCCATCTCCTGACACAGAGAAGTCAAAACCCCCGTCCTGGGGTTCGGTCAGTTAGTGGGTCAGATAATCATCTCAGCTCAACCACTACTCCCAACCAGCCGCGGCCGGGTCCCGGCGTCGCCCTCAAAGACTACAAGTCCCAGCGTGCCGCGCTCTGGGCCGTGGAAGCCCCGCCTTTTCCGGCGGGCCCCGCCTCCCCGTTGCCCCCGCCGCGGGCGCGCGATGGATTCGGGGTGCTGGTGGTTCGGCTGCGAGTTCGAGGATTCGGTGTTCGAGGAGAGGCCGGAGCGGCGGTCAGGACCGCCCGCGTCCTACTGCGCCAAGCTCTGCGAGCCGCAGGTGAGAAGCTGGGGCCTCTTCGCCTCATCCCAGGCCCCAGGCCTCGCCCTCCGCGGGGCCCCAGCCCCTCCGCCCGCGCGAACGCAAACCCTGGCAGGCTCCAGCGCCCGCCGCCTCCCCCGCCGTCCCTCCCCCTCCACGGGGAAGCGGCTTTCCCAGGCCCCATTCCGGGTCCATGGGCGAGAATCCCCGCGTTGTCAGCGGCTTGACTCCCACTTGGCATTTGGCTGACCTGGCTGCTGCCGGCTAGTCTCACGCCCCTGCCCTGAAATCTTCGGTACCTCCCTTTTGTCTTCACTGCTCCTACAGCCGGGCAGTCAGGCCCCCCAAAACGGTGACCTCTGGCAAACCCACTCTCCCCTCCCTCTTCGGCGAGCTCCCCATGCCCGTACCAACCCCGCGCTGATGGTTAAAGTCCTTCAGTTATATTCATTTTTCAAGGCACATCTTAAATGTCATCTCCTCTAGGAAGTCTTTTCTGATTTCGTCTTCCAGCCAAATATTTTTGTCTTTGGCCCCCTTCCCTCTATTTAGCTTCTACTTAAAGCACTTGTCAGTATTCTCACAAAGTCCTGAGACCCGGAGTGCTAAATGATCGCACCAGCATGGGTTCTTGATGCCCTTGGCAGTGCCTAACAGTTTTTATTCATCATAGTGACTCCGCGAATATTTTTGAATTAGTAGAGTATTACTTCCTGTTCTTTCATGAGTGTAAATAGTTCATCAGTCAAAACTAATATTTATGGAAAATACGGAAGTGTTCCGGGCACTGTAGTGGGTTCCTTCGCATATATTGTCTCATTCGTTCCTCACAGTTGTACTGACAAGATGCCAGGCACTCGATAATTACTGAATTGTGTTTTTGGTTATTTCAGTTACATTTACTCCTTATCACATACGATCTTTCAAAGTTACCGTCATCCCTGGATCATGTAGACTCAAAACAGGGATTGGGCTTGGAAATCACGTAGCAGAACATTAAAAAAAACTCTGGTTATGAGACAGGACTCTTGAATTCCAGTGTTGGCTTTACCACTTGCCTTGAAGGTGTCAGCTCCTTATTTGTCCCTTCAGAAAAATAATACATGCTGGCTCACAGAGTTATTGTGGGAGTGAAATGAGATAATGTATATGAAAATACTTTGTCAGGTCTGATGTGCTGTACAGGTGCATAGAATTTAATACAAATTCTAAAATCAAGTGATTTTTTCTTTTTTTTTTTTTTTTTTTTTTTGAGGCGGAGTTTGTTGCCCGTGCTGGAGTGCAGTGGCGCGATCTCGGCTCACCCCAACCTCCACCTCCCGGGTTAAAGCGATTCTCCTGCCTCAGCCTCCCAACTAGCTGGGATTACAGACGTGTGCCACCATGCCGGCCTAATTTTGTATTTTTAGTAGAGACAGGGTTTCTCTACTGTTGTTAGCCAGGCTGGTCTCAAACTCCTAACCTCAAGTGATCTGCCCGCCTCGGCCTCCCAAATTGCTGGGATTACAGGTGTAAGCCACTGCCTTTCCCTACATTATTTAGTCAGTAGTCAAGCAATCTCAGTCTCACTTTCCTTTTTATCCATAGGATTTAAATCAGTAGAAAAGCAAATAAAGTATCCCAGATGGGCATTGCCTCAGACTTCTCTCCTACAGTTTTTTGGTATTTGGTTGCATTGGAGCCTCCTTCTAGCCTTAATTTCTGTCTCCTTTGCTGAAATTCTAGTTTTTTGCCATTATGACATTTTCATAATAGCGCCATATCTATAATTCTTCTTTCGTATGTCCTTTCAGTAAAGAATTGTCAATCCCTATTCCAGTCACACTAAAATTTATCTACAAGAAAGCATGTCTCATTTTAAAGAACCAATGTGCGCTGGGTGCGGTGGCTCACACCTGTAATCCCAGCACTTTGGGATGCCAAGGTGGGCAGAGGCAGGAGGATCACTTGTGCTCAGGAGTTCAAGACCAACATGGCCAACATGGTGAAACCCTATCTCTACAAAAAAAAAATACAAAAATTAGCTGGGTGTGGTGGCACGCACCTGTAATACCAGCTATTTGGGAGGCTGAGGCATGAGAATCGCTTGAACCCAGGAAGTGGAAGTTGAGTGAGCCGAGATCGTACCACTGCACTCCAGGCTGGGCAACAGGGTGAGACCCTCAAAAAAATAAACATATAAATAAAGGACTAGTGTGAACCATGCTAGGTAAATGTAGGTTCCCAGACACCACAGCCCTATGTATTGAAAATGCTGTAGATAAAACCATACAGTTGTGTGCTGCTTTTCTAGAGAGGTATCATATTATTGGTGTGCTTATTACCTGTAATAATGGGTTTTTTTTGCTTATTAAATTTATTTTTAATTGAGACAGGGTCTCACTCTGTTGCCCTGGCTGGAGTGCTGTGACCTGAACACAGCTCACTGTAGTCTCCAAGTCCCAGACTCAAGCAGTTCTCCCACCTCAGCCTCCCAAGTAACCACATCCCACATCGGGCTCCTTTTTTTTTTTTTTTTTTCCTGTAGAAATGAGGTCTCCCAATGTTTCCCAGGCTGGTCTCAAACTCCTGGGCTCAAGCAGTCTTCCCACCTCAGCTTCCTGAGCAGCTGGAACTATAGGTGCATGCCACCATGCCCAGCTAATTGTTTTTTTTTTTTTTTTTTTTTGAGACAGTCTCGCACTGTCGCCCAGGCTGGGGTGCAGTGGGATGATCTCTGCTCACTGCAACCTCCACCTCCCGGGTTCAAGCAATTCTCCTGCCTCAGCCTCCCAAGTAGCTGGTATTACAGGCGCCTGCCACCACGCCTAGCTAGTTTTTGTATTTTCAGTAGAGACAGGGTTTTGCCATGTTGTGCAGGCTGGTCTTGAACTCCTGGGCTTAAGCTATCCACCGGCCTCGGCCTCCCAAAGTGCTAGGATTATAGGCATGAGCCACTGTGCCTGGCCTGCCCAGCTAATTTTTAAATATTTTGTAGAGATAGGGTCTTTCTCTCACTATGTTGCCCAGACTGGTGTCAGACTCCTGGCATCAAGCATTCTACCCACCTGGGCCTCCCAAAGTGCTAGGATTACAGGTGTAAGCTGCTGCACCTGACCAGCTTGTGAACATTTTAATAAAAACGGAGCCATAATTAAAATGTTCATTCTTTGTCAGTGTGTTTCTCTTGAGTCTCATCTTGAAGTCTTTTTTTGACGTTTAATCAATTATATTATGGGAAATTGCTTCTGAATATGAGGTGGAAACGCATAGCTTCACTCTGTAATAGGCTGTTTTCATGATTTCAAGTGGTTTTATGAAGAAACAGAAAGCAGTGATGATGTTGAAGTGCTGACTCTCAAGAAATTCAAAGGAGACCTGGCCTACAGACGACAAGAGTATCAGGTAGAATTCAACATATAGAAGATGGTGGTGCTTGAAGTGGGCTCTTGTTTTATCAGTTATGGCATATGTAAATAACAGTGTACCAAGTTAGTGTGGTGTTTATGAAGATGGAATTTAATCTTTTGTGATGTGTGTTTATAATCTGAGGCTCCCAAGTTTCTGTTCTTTTCTGCTTGGCTCTGTATGATTTGTTTGTTTCCTGTAACTCCAACAAAAGGATCTCTTTGTAGGTTTATTCCTCAAGGTTCTGAATCTCCTTGTAGGTTTATTCCTCAAAGTTCTGAATCTCCTCATTACTTAGGACCCTCTAGCACAGACATTTCACTGTGCCACAGGAGCAAATCACCCCAAAATGTGTAAGAAAAAGAAAGAACTAACAACTAGATGTTAGATTGCGTTACATATGTATCTCATTTCATCTGCATGAGAATCCTGTTTTTATTTTGCTGATGAAAAGGTTATAAAGTAAGTTAGTGGCAAAACCAGAATTCAAAGCCTGGTATATTTGGTCCCAGAATGTTCTTTCTGCTATATCATGACGCTTTCCATAGTAGTAGTGATTATATTCTCTAGCCATTCCTTCTCTACCTTTTAGGAAAATAGGATTGACTAGATGTATTAGTCCATTTCCATACTGCCATGAAGAAATACCCAAGAATAGATAATTTATTAAAAAAAAAAAAAAAAGGAGGTTTAATGGGCTCACAGTTCTACATGGCTGAGGAGGCCTCACAATCATGGCAGAAGGTGAAGGAGGAGCAAAGTCACGTCTTACATGGTGGCAGGCAAAGAGAGTGTGTGCAGGGGAACTGCCTTTTATGAAACCATCAGATCTTGTGAGACTTACTAACTACCATGAGAACAGCATGGGAAAAACCCACCCCCATGATTCAGTTACCTCCCACCAGCCCCTCCCATGACATGTGGGGGTTATGGGAGCTGCAATTTAAGATGAGATTTGGGTAGGGACACAGCTAAACCATATCACTAGAATACTGAAATCTTCTTTAATTCATTTAAATATTCATGTAATTCATTGGTCAGTTATAACATTACTTTCCACCTAGGAAAAAAAATCACCCCTATTCTGAATCCTTTTTTCTGTTATGTTTTCCTCCTTTCATTTCTTTATTTAACAAATAATTTCCAGAAAGCACTGCAGGAGTATTCCAGTATCTCAGAAAAATTGTCATCAACCAATTTTGCCATGAAAAGGGATGTCCAGGAAAGTCAGGCTCGGTGTCTGGCTCACCTGGGTAGGCATATAGAAGCGCTGGAGATTGCTGCAAACTTGGTGAGTGATTTTACTGCTTATTTTCACACACATTCCTGTAAGGGTGGTCGAATGGTGTATTTTTTGAAAACAAAACAAACTTCTTGCTAGTAGCAAAATCTATGAGTTTGGATAAGCAGAAGAAAATTGTCAGGGATGTGAGAGTTTTATTATGATGAACAACTTGGAACCTAGACATAATCATTTCTTGTAATGTTTTTCTTGTGTCATGCTCAAAATTCTTTATTGCCTGAAAATCTCCTTTGCAGAGGTTTTACTCTTGTTAGGAGTAACATTCAGTGTGGAAGGACTATGAGTGATCTGTTTTCTTCATTAGATTGTTTTTAGACTTTGTTCTCCAAAATTTCTACAATGAACATGTATTTTTCTAAGCTCAAAAAAGGTCCCCCCCCAACAAAATGACTAAATACTCATTACCAAGCCACACTTAATAGTCCTTTTTATTTTTAAGTAGAATTTGCAGAATTTTTTTTTTCTTTTTCCTTTTCCCCAGTCAACGAAAGGGACACTTTATGACACTTTACTGAGGCCCCAGGGCCATGAGGCCTGGGCAGGACGCCGCTCTTTGGGGAAGGAAGAGCCTTCTTTGACCTTCATCTTGGGATACAGGTTGTTGGTGTGGCCGCGCTTCTTGCGGCAGTTGACAACACGGGGTGGTGCAGGCAGGCACAGCACTTGCGGCAGATCATCTTGTTGTAGTTGTATTTCTGGGCGAGCTGGTGGAGGGAAGGATCAGTAATGCCACCTCGCAGGCGCAGCACCAGGTGCAGGGTGGACTCTTTCCGGATGTTGTAGGCTGAGAGAGTGCGGCCATCCTCCAGCTGTTTGCCCGCAAGTATCAGACGCTGCTGGTCAGGTGAGATGCCCTCCTTGTCCTGAATTTTGGCGTTGCTGAGCTCGACCTCAAGGGTGATGGTCTTGCCTGTGAGGGTCTTCACAAAGATCTGCATCTCTGCGTCTGGAGCTCGGCAGCCTCGCTGAAGAAAAAGAGGGAATTTTTCTCTCTTTTTTTTTTTTTTTTTTTTTTGAGACAGAGTCTCAGTCTGTCGCCCAGGCTGGAGTGCAGTGGCGTGATCTCGGCTTACCGCAACCTCCGCCTCCTGGATTCAAATGATTCTCCTGCCTCAGCCTCCTGAGTAGCTAGGATTACAGGCATGCACCACCACGCCCAGCTAATTTTTGTATTTTTAGTAGAGATGGGGTTTCACCATGTTGGTCAGGCTGGTCTCAAACTGACCTTGTGATCCACCCGCCTCGGCCTCCCAAAGTGCTGGGATTATAGGCGTGAGCCACCGCACCCGGCCTTCTTTTTCTTTAAAAAAAAATTTTATTGCCTTTTTCCACACGTTCTGAAGAGGATTTTTTTTTTAAGGGATAAAGAAAGGCAGTTCTTTCCAGTTCTAGATTTGATTGCTTTTGTTTCTAGGTTAAGGCATTATTTGTATTGATTTTTGTGTAAATTTTATATGGGAATTAGTCTAAATGGACTAGTTTTCTTCCTCGGAGGGAATTAAGGAGACACCGTGGCACCGATTTTGAGCTCTGTGGATGTACCGCCCAAGATCAGCCCTAACGTATGCACACAATTGAGCTGACATCTGCCATCTCATTAACTAAGAGAAATCCCTAACCTTTGCTTGCTTAAGCGTTCACGGCATAGGACCTCAGCCTCTTGCAATTCGAGGAAACTTTGGCAGTAATTGTTCTAAGAACATGGAAAACAGCTGTGTTTTGTTCTTTCTTTTCTGTTCTCTACTAATTGGGGGTTAATGCTTAAGCTGAAAGATACATCGACTTGTTAAGGAAGCGTTTGCATGAGCAGTTAACTTGATGGGATTTCGTTGTGTTCATTTCTAGTCTCCCCAGTCCGCAAATTAACAGTGCTCTTGGCCCTTCAGGTGCCTTTCTCTAGCCTTTATTACTGTCCTGCTCTCTCGACGTTTCTTGCACATCACTGTTGTGCTTTCTGCTCTTTGATTGTTGAAGGTAGTGGCAGCTGGATTCCTGGCAGGGGTTGGATCATCTCTGGTTCCTTCTAGCTTAGGGAATCTGTTTCGGTGGCTCATAGAAGGATCTGTTGCCAATCAGCCGATGCCAGGTCTCCGGTGCTGGGGATGGTTACTAGGCAGGAGAAACACCAGTCAGAAAACCCTAGACTTTCAGAACTGTGCATCAGGTGTCCTGGCAACCTGGTGGGCAGGACTGTCAGGTGGAAAGTGGGCTCATGGGGTTCGCCCCTTTCTGTGGGCTTCGCACATGATCTCAGCGGACCTTGCGTGTCTGCACGGCATTCTCATTTCCTGGCAAGCTGTGTTTTGTTTTGTTTTGTTAAATTTCTTCTCTACCTGAGGACCCTCGCCTTTTGTTATTAGCCCTGGCCCATATCTGTTTTTTTGTGACTGTGGCTACTGTCTTTTCACATTCTGTAAGGGGACCTGTCACAGTATGTAACATTGAACAAAATAGACAGCAAGTCCCGGGGTGGCCATCAAGATTCGAACATTTTCTGTTCACAACTGCTGCTGAAATTCATTCACCTCTTTTCATGATTTTTGGATAAAATTTATAGTAGGACTTCTTTCTTAAATAATTAGAACATTTTCTTATAGTGGTTGGTATGCCTATGTGGTAACTGTGGTAAGAAAATGGCTTTCTGGTAGTAAGTGAATCCTTTTCATTTATCCACTCAGCACTCAACAAACGTATCAGTCCTACTATTTTCCTGGTTCTCGGTTCGATGCTAAGGATTCAGACAATATATCGTTTACATGCATTGCTCATCTAGTGGCTGGTGGGTTTAGCCAGTGCACATACATATATCAGCTCTTTTTTTCTTTTTGAGATGGAGTCTTGCTCTGTTGCCCAGGCTGGAGTGCAGTGGTACAATCTTGGCTCACTGCATCCTCCGCCTTCCAGGTTCAAGTGATTCTCCTGCCTCAGCCTCCCAAGTAGCTGGGATTACAGGCATGTGTCACCATGCCTGGCTAAATTTTTTTTTTTTTTTTTTAGATGGAGTCACGCTCTGTCGCCCAGGCTGAAGTGCAGTGGCGTGATCTCGGCTCACTGCAACCTCCGCCTCCTGGGTTCAAGCAATTCTCCTGTCTCAGCCTCCCAAGTAGCTGGAATTACAGGTGTCCACCACCACGCCCGGCTAATGTTTTGTATTTTAGTAGAGACGGGGTTTCACCATATTGTCCAGGCTGGTCTCAAACTCCTGAGCTCAGGCAGCCCACCTGCCGCAGCCTCCCAAAGTACTAGGATTATAGGGATGAGCCACTGCACCCGGCCTTTTTTGTAGTTTTAATAGAGACGGGGTTTCATCATATTGTCCAGGCTGGTCTCGAACTCCTGAGCTCAGGCAGTCTACCCACTTCAGCCTCCCAAAGTACTAGGATTATAGGGATGAGCCACTGCGCCCGGCCTTTTTTGTATTTTTAATAGAGACAGGGTTTCACCGTGTTGGCCAGGCTGATGTCGAACTCCTGACCTCAAGTGATCCGCCCACCTCGGCTTCCCAAAGTGCTGGGATTACAGGGGTGAGCCATCTTGCCCGGCCATATTAGCTCTTCGTAAGTACCTTTATTCTTTGACTTTTAGTATAACTGACTGTAGCTCTCCTGCTTACCAGCCATATTATGCCAGGCAAGTTATCTAACCTCTCTGTGACCCAGTTGCCTTATCTATAACACAAGGAAAACTACTGAATCTATTTTAAAGAATTGTCAGGAGGATTAAATGAGGAAAACACTTAGAATAATGCCTGGCACTGGGTAAACACTCAGTAAATGTTAACTGTCATCATTGTGTTATTGTTACAGAAGGAGTTGCAGTATTCTGGAAAAATCACTCAAACTCATTTAAATAGATTTTTTTTTTTTTTTTTTTGAGATGAAATCTAGCTGTCTTGCCCAGGCTGGAGTGCAGTGGCACGATCTTGGCTCACTGCAAGCTCTGCCTCCCAGGTTCATGCCATTCTCCTGCCTCAGCCTCCTGAGTAGCTAGGACTACAGGTGCCCGCCACCACACTTGGCTAATTTTTTGTATTTTTAGTAGAGATGGGGTTTCGCCATGTTAGCCAGGATGGTCTCCATCTCCTGACCTCTTGATTCGCCCACCTGGGCCTCCCAAAGTGCTGGGATTACAGGCGTGAGCCACCACGCCTGGCCTAAATAAAATTTAATTTCCAGAAAGGAGTTTACTAATCCACCTCTCAAAACTCTACTATTGGCAGGGTGCAGTGGCTCATGGCTGTATTCCCAGCACTTTGGGAGGCCGAGGTGGGCAAAGGTCAGGAATTCAAGACCAGCCTGGCCAACATGGTGAAACCGCATCCCTAATAACAATTTTAAAAACTCACTTGGTGTGGTGGTGGGCATCTGTAGTCCCAGCTATTTGGGAGGCTGAGGTGGGAGGACTGCTTGAACCTGGGAGGCGGAGATTGTAGTGAGTCGAGATCACACCACTGCACTCCAGCCTGGGCAAAAGAACGAGACTCCATCTCAAACAAACAAACAAAACCCTGTTATCAGAATCATAGTTTGTGAGTTAACAGCCTCCACCCTAATACACACTTGCTTTCTCAATATCAAAATGTTTTTGAGGCTGGGCACGGTGGTTCATGCCTGTAAGCCTAGCACTTTCAGAGGCTGAGGGGGGGTGGATCACTTGAGGTCAGGAGTTCGAGACCAGCCTGACCAACATGGCAAAACCCTGTCTCTACTTTATGCAAAAATTAGCTGGGTGTGGTAGCAGGTTCCCATCATCCCAGCTACTCCGGAGGCTGAGGCAGGAGGATTGCTTGAACTGGGGAGGCAGAGGTTGCGGTGAGCTGAGATCGCACCATTGCACTCCAGCCTGGGTGACGAGAGCGAAACTCCGTCTCGAAAAAAAAAAAAAAAGTTTTTGAACAATATAAAGCCCTATAGACTGGTTACAGAAGAAGGGTAGCATTTGTTACAGATGTAGTCTATACATGTTGTTTTCCTTATGAATGACATGATTTGACTTTAGAAAAGTCATTACTCAAACGTGATTTAACATCTGTGATGGCTGAGGAGCTGTGCTCTGTACTAGGAATTTACATTGAACAAAAGCTCTTATGGAGCTAAATAGTCTGTTGGGAAAGACAGGTGCTAAACAATAATAACAATAAAACGAGGTGTGTTCTGTCTTTGGGAAGGTACAGTGTCACCAAATCAGTTGTATGGGGCTTTATCTCCTATGTTTTCACTCAATGTGGGAATATTTAGAGCTGCCCACAGGCCTTCACTTGCTGGTGTACAGTTTCCTGGGGCCATACACCAGGTAGTTTTGCTCATGTTTCATGCTCAGTGTGGTTCTGTGAGGGAGCCTGATCTGGACGCTTGCAGGCCAGGCTTTCCTTAGACCTCACATCAACTTGAAGGTAATTTGAGTCTGCCATCTGCTCTCCCCAAACTTTAACTTACAAAAAGCAGGCCTGTTTTTACTAACCCAGAGGACATTTGCCATATGGCAAGTTAGGCAAGAGATGGTGGCGCTGGTTAAGGAGATTTGAAAAGGATTTTCTGATCAAAAGGAAACTAAGCAACCCCTTTTGGCCAAAAATAATAATTGACCTTGGTAATGGTTACCAGGGAAGGCATTTGGATTCAATTAGAATGCGTCATGAAGCATGGAGAGCTTCAGGGCTATCCTGTTTAAAATGTCTAAGCCAAATAAAATTTGGAAGTGGAGTTTGTTCAAATCCTCAAGGAAATTACCATTTGGATTTTTAGAAAGCCTTGAATATTACAATGGAATCATTAGACCAGGATCTAAGAAAATTGGCTGGGTCTTTCAGATATCTGGCTGAAGACAGTAAAGATTATAATAAAAGTTGGAAATAAATGGATATTTGTGTTTTTGATGCTGAACATTTGGCAGGCCACCATCTAGGAATTGTTAAGTTATTGTGACATTAGGATGTTTGGGAATGGCTGGTGACTATTTCTCTAGATAGCATATATCTCTCTAGGTTTACGGTTTCAAACAGATATATTGAAATATATTTAGGTCACTCATGTAGCTACTGAAAGATACTTCTAATTTATAACATATACAACTTGGGTTTTTAGGCATTCTCATTTTATATGGAAAATGCTTTGAAGTTTAAACTTCTTAACCTTTTTTTTTCTCCTTAGGAAAATAAAGCAACCAACACAGACCATTTAACCACGGTACTCTACCTCCAGCTTGCTATTTGTTCAAGTTTGCAGAACTTGGAGAAAACAATTTTCTGCCTGCAGAAACTGATTTCTTTGCATCCTTTTAATCCTTGGAACTGGGGCAAATTGGCAGAGGCTTACCTGAATCTGGGGCCAGCTCTTTCAGCAGCACTTGCGTCATCTCAGAAACAGCACAGTTTCACCTCAAGTGACAAAACTATCAAATCCTTCTTTCCACACTCAGGAAAAGACTGTCTTTTGTGTTTTCCTGAAACCTTGCCTGAGAGCTCTTTATTTTCTGTGGAAGCGAGTAGCAGTAATAGCCAGAAAAATGAGAAAGCTCTGACAAATATCCAAAACTGTATGGCAGAAAAGAGAGAAACAGTGTTGGTAGAGACTCAGCTGAAAGCATGTGCCTCTTTTATACGAACCAGGTAAGCTGAGAGTCACTTAAGCAATGCTTGGTAATCAGCTCAGAGTAAAGGCTTTATTTTCTAATTTTAAGCCTCAAAAAGTTCTAGGCTAGACATTTGGTATATATTTTTGAATTTTTCCTATGGTTGTGTTGAACGTTTGTCACTCTAGCATGTAATACTTGGAAACAAAACTACATTTGTTTAAGAATACAACCTATGTTGGCTGGTGTGGTAGCACATACCTGTAATCCCAGCATTTTGGGAGGCTGAGGCAGGTGGATCGTTTGAGCTCAGGAATTTGAGACCAGCCTGAGCAACATGGTGAAATCCCATTTCTACAAAAATTTTTTTTAAAAAGTTAACTATGCGGGCCGGGAGCAGTGGCTCACGCCTGTAATCCCAGCACTTTGGGAGGGTGAGGTGGGTGGATCACAAGGTCAGGAGATCGAGACCAGCCTGGCCAATGTGGTGAAACCCTGTCTCTACTAAAATACAAAAAATTAGCTGGGCGTGGTGGCACGTGCCTGTAGTCCCAGCTACTCAGGAGGCTGAGGCAGGGGAATCGCTGAACCCGGGAGGCGGAGGTTGCAGTGAGCTGAGATCGCACCACTGCACTCCAGCCTGGCGACAGGACAAGACTCCGTCTCAAAAAAAAAAAAAGAGTTAACCAGGCATGGTGGTGCGTGCCTGTAGTCCCAGTTACTCAGGAGGCTGAGATGGAATGATTGCTTGAGCCTGGGAGGCCAAGGCTGCAGTGAGCCACCGCACCCAGCCAAAACCTGTGATTTAGAGAGGTCTGGTGACTGCGATGCTGGATTAGAAGGAGGAGCTAAGGACTAGAGGTTGTGGACTAATTAGTGGAAGATGATGAGGGCCTGACCTGGGCTGGTGCAGTGGTAATAAAAAAAAGAAATGGATGTCACTGCACGATAGAATAGAGAGGACCTGGTGACCCGCAGAGTGTGTGGGAAGGTCGAGGGTGAGGAGAACGGAAGAGTCTCTGCAGAGGCTCTCGGGGATGCACAGGTGGATGACGGTGCCTTTCGCTGAGATAGGACACCTGGGAGGATGAGCAGAGCCGATTTGGGGTGGAAAGCAATGATTTTAGGCTTGAAGTACTGAGACGCGGGTGCCTGGAGGATATGCAGAGGGCGGAAAGCAAGTTACATCAAAGGGGTCACAAAGGTGAATGCTTCCCGAGGCCAGGTAGGTGATGTCAACAGGTCAGACTGAAGCAGACAGATGATTGTTTTACCTGTGAGTCAGGTCAGGCTCCTTTTTGAAACGCCCCGGTGGCTTCCCATTGCACTTACATCAATTCCACATTTCTTTCCATGGCCTGCAAGGTCTGATTTGAATTGGCCCTGCCTTTTTTTCCCACCTCATTTACTACACATTTTTCTCTCTGACTGTGTTCCAGCCACAGTGATCTTAATGCTTTTCAAGCATATCAGGTTTGTTCAGAGCCCCCTTCTCCCTGGCCAAGCCCTCGCCCCCAGATGTTCTCCCACTGGTTCCTCATCAGGTAGCTCGTAGCTTGCCTGGTATCTCAAGGAAGGCTTCCTGCCTATACCGCCGCATCTGAAGAGGACACTGTGTCCACCCTGTCTTGGGTTTTTTTCATAGCACTTGTCACTACCTGAAATACTTATGTGCTGTCTCCCTCCTTCCGTTCCATGAGGCCACAAATGTGTTTTGCTCATCAGTATCTCTCAATGCCTAGTGTAGTGTCGGGCACGTTCCACAGCATGGAGAGCCGAGTGCTTCTCGGCATTGCAGTAGGTACCAGTGAGAAAAAAGGGGAAAATCTGCATATTGAGTATTTATTTAAAAAAAAAAAAAAAAAAAAGAAGGAGCCAAATGAGGAAGAGAGGAGGAAGTTAAATGAGAGAGGTGACCAGCTATGATCATGACGGGGAAGTCAGTGGTAAGGTATTGCAGAGTGGTTGTCAGAGGGTCATCAAAGATTTGGCCCTGCTTGGGGTAATTGAAGTGTGCTAGCGAATCTAATTAGTCCTTTTGGTCAAGTTGCTGTGGGGTCATCGAGATGGAAGGGTCACAGAACACTGACTTCAAAGGAGCAAATCCGGAGGGCCTGTGTGAGAGGAGTCTGATTGGGAGGCTCATTCCTTTCACTCCAAATTACTTATCCTTTCAATCCCTTGACTTCCACAGGAAGCTCTTTTGAGGCCAGAGGCTCTTTTCAGGTGTCGCTCTCTGAAGATTTCTTTGAGCAGTTTTTTAGAAAAGATGAATCTCCAATGTAAAGTTGGGCAATTGATTCCAAGTCGGAAACTTTAGGGATTGAAATGATAGTTCTAGTGAGGGTGGGTACCTGCTTTTTAACCTGGTGGGACTCGCAGCCGACTCAATACCTGGGCTGTCTGAACATTTCCTCGCGGCTTTCCTTTATCTGGAAGCGTTGAGACTTTTCACCACGCATTGAGACTTTTCGGTTTTTCAGGCTTCTGCTTCAGTTTACCCAACCTCAGCAAACATCGTTTGCTTTGGAGAGGAACTTAAGGACTCAGCAGGAAATTGAAGATAAAATGAAAGGGTTCAGCTTCAAAGAAGACACTTTGCTGTTGATAGCTGAGGTGAGTGTATCCCTCGGGTTTATGTGAAATGAGGCATCATAGGTATTTTCCCCGGCTCTGATAGCATCTTTTAAAAAGCAGGGCCAAATTTCATCTACTGAAGGACTTGTCTCCCTCCTCTGTGTGCCTTTTGATCACTCAGCAGTCACCAAGGCGGCCTCTTGATCGGCATTCCCCTGCAGCGTGCGGGACCGCAGGGGCTGTGTTTCATGTACTTGTCAGTGCTTGTTAGCACCTGCCTGCCTGAACATCATCAGTGGCCAATAATTGTTTGTTTCAGTGCTGAATAAATGAATGAATGAATGCTTACATTTGTATAGCAGTTCTATTTTTTTTCCTCCATTCATCATAACAGCTTGTGAAGATGAATAGAGCTAGAATTGAGGCTCAGAGAGCTTGTGACTTGCCTGTGGTCAGATTTTCAGTGGGAGAGCTGGTCTGGAGCTTGTGTTTGCCAGCTGCAAGTCCATTTTATTCCTGCTCTACCCTGTTACTACTTTGATGGTTGCATAGAAATTCAAAGGTATTTTTTTAAAACTAACATTTAAACCTTCATTGACTTTTTTTAATTTTATTTAAGACAGAGTCTTGCTCTGTCGCCCAGGCTGGAGTGCAGTGGCATGATCTTGGCTCACTGCAACCTCTACCTCTTGGGTTCAAGCGATTCTCATGTCTCAGCCTCCCAAGTAGCTGGGATCACAGGCGTGCACCACCACGCCCTGCTAATTTTTGTATTTTTAGTAGAGACAGGGGTCACCATGTTGGCCAGTCTGTCTTGAACTCCTAGCCTCAAGCAGTCTACCCACCTTGGCCTCCCAAAGTGCTGGGATTACAGGCCTGGGCCACCATGCCCGATCTCTTACTTTTACTTCTGAGAGGCTACGCTAGTTTGTTTTTCTCATGTGTTTCTTAACGTTCCTCTGCCTCTTGGGACTCAGCTGGTTTCTTCTGTAGCGTAAGTAATGGCATACTAAAGATTCCCTTGGCCTCTCTGTTTTCTACTTTTCTCTCACAGAAACCATCACCACACCCCTAGGTTCCATTGTCACCTCTGGGCTGATTACTCTCCAGTCTTTATCTCTAGTCTTATCTCTGGGACATGTGTCTCACATCAGATTAATTGCCTACTAGGTGGTTAACCTGGGATAATTATTGATTACTCTTCTGTCACTTCAAGTACAAAATGTCGAAAAGGGAACTACTCATCAGAACACTTCCTGTAATCCCAGCACTTTGGGAGGCCAAGGTGGGTGGATCACTTGAGGTCAAGAGCTCAAGACCAGCCTGACCAACATGGTGAAACCCCATCTCTACTAAAAATACAAAAAACTAGCCGGTCAAGGTGGCAGGCACCTGTAATCCCAGCTACTCGGGAGGCTGAGGCAGGAGAATCGCTTGAACCCGGGAGGCGGAGGTTGCAGTGAGCCAAGATTGTGTCACTGCACTACAGTGTGGGCAACAGAGGGAGACTGTCTCAAAAAACAAAACCCCAAAAAACACTTCTAGTCAGTCTTTTAGTTCTCCCAAGTTCCACATCCTCCAGGAAGCTTTTCCGGAATACTCTGCTCTGTGGTCATTTCTCCTTCCTCTGAGCTCAGATAGTGATTGCTTGAATAGATAGCTCTTTGGGCCCTAAACAGACATAAGAATGTGTCTTATGTTTTCAACTGGATATTAGGTTCCTTATAAGTAATAGTATGTTTTGAGCATCTTTGTATTCTTCACCATGCTCGATAAATCTGTTGGTTGGGTGGAAGAGTAGTTTCCTGTGTAGACAATGCATGTGATATACCAGTGGAGCTTTTTAAAAAGATGAAAAATGTCTGGGCCCTTGTCAGGATTGTAATTAGGATTATAATGTACATTTTGTTTTGTGCTTTGAATTTTTTAAAAGGTCTCATTCTGTTACTCAGGCTGGGCTGCAGTGCATAATCTTAGCTCACTGCAGCCTGAAATTCCTGGGCTCAAGTGGTCCTTTCACCTCAGCCTCCCAAGTTCATAGGATTACAGGCACCCACCACCATGTCCAGCTAATTTTAAAATTTTTTGTAGAGGCAGGGTCTCGCTATGTTGCCCAGTCTGGTCCCAAACTCCTGGCCTCAAATGATCGTCCCGCCTTGGCCTCCCTAAGTGCTAGGATTACAGGCGTGAGCCACCATGCCTGGCCTTTATTTTGTGCTTTTAATTTTGTTGACTTGTGATAACATAACCCTGTATCTTTAAATATTCTTTGATCACATGCTTTTTTTTTTCCTGTTTATAATTCTTTTATTTGAATTAGGATCCAAATAAGGTCTAAATACTATATGTGGTCCTTTTGTCTCATGTCTTTTATTCTATAACAACTGCTATTCTCCCTCTTTCTTTTTTACTCTGATAAAATACATCACTTAATTGCCATCTTAATCATTGTTAAATGTACAATTCAATGGTATTAAGTACGTATACAGTGTTGTGCCACCATGACCACTATTTCCAAAATTTTTTCATCACCCTGAACAGAAACTCTACCCATTAAGCAATAACTCCCTATTCCCTTCTCTCTCTACCCGCTAGAACCTCTAATGTACTATTTTTCTCTATGAATTTATCTATTCTAGATATTTCAAATAAGTGGAATCATACCATATGTGTCCTTTTGTGTCTGCTTTATTTCACTTAGCATAATGTTTTCAAGGTTTATCCATACTTAGCATTTATCAAAACTTCATACCTTCTTATGGCTGAATAATATTCACATATATGTACATATCTCATTTTGTTTATCCACTCATCTGTTGATGGATACTTGAGTTGTTTCTACCTTTTGGATATTGTGAATAATACAGCTGTGAACATTAGCATATAAGTATGTTTGAGTCTCTGGGGTTTTTTTGTTTTGTTTTGTTTTGTTTGAGACGGAGGCTTGCTCTGTCACCCAGGCAGTTGTACAGTGGCACTATCTTGGCTCATTGCAGCCTCCGCCTTCCAGGTTCAAGCAATTCTCCTGTCTCAGCCTCCCAAGTAGCTGGGACTACAGGCATGTGCCACCATGCCCAGCTAATTTTTATATTTTTAGTAGAGACGGGCTTTCACCATATTGGCCAGGCTGGTTTCGAACTCCTGATCTCAAGTGATCTGCCTGTCTTGGCCTCCCAAAGTGCTAGGATTACAGGCATGAGCCACTGCACCTGGCTAAGTCTCTGTTTTTAATTCTTTTGGGTATATACCTAGGAGTAGAATTACTGAGTCATATATTAGCTCTGTTTAACTTTTTTTAGGAACTACCAAACTGTACATTTTATTTTCTATTTTGTGATATTTACCTAACATTATGACATGGGCATGACCCTATATCCTAAATATTATTTGAGTACATAAATTTTAATGACTGGATAGTAGTCAATTTTTGGACAAACTATAATTTACTTAGTTCCCTGTGTTGAACATTTAACAAATACTCAGTACCTATTTTAATAAATCCTTGCAAGAAAATCAATATGTGCCTTTGTACCTTTTGGAACAGATTATTAGAAATTAAAGCACATTTCCAAATTGTCATTTAGAAAGGTTAGTTCAATTTATATATCCTCTAGCAATATGTGAAAGCATTGTTTTTTCTACCCTGAGCCTGACAATTAGATTGAACCATGTGAAATCAATCATTTTGACCTCTGTTTTATATAATTTAACTTAATAATATTACTTTAAAAATTGGTAGCTTGATAGATAAAAATGTAATATTTTTAGCATTAATGTTTATTTCTTTACCATTAAGATGAACAATTTTTTCATATGTTTATTGGCCATTTGTATCATGTCAAATGCCTGGTCTTGCTTTTGCTTCATTATTCTTTCTGTTTTTTTGTAGCAATTTTAAGAGTTCTCTCTATATTAGACTTAAGTATCTTTCTATAGTTACTATATTTTTTGAAGTTTATGATTTTTTTTTTGGCATATGGAAGTTTAAAATGTTTATGTGGCCGAATGTTTTGGCAGATTTTTTGACACCTGTAAATATTGTGCCTGTCTGTCCCTCTTTTGGGAATAGTGTGTTGTTTGGGTCTTACTATTATTCATTTATCTTTTTTTAAGAAAGGCATTTTTGGTGTTTTATCCCAGATTTTAAAATACTACATTTCACTGAATCCAGGAAATCATCAGTTTTAAGACATATCATTTGATGTGTCACTAAAAGAAAAATAAGATGCCTGCCGGGTGTGGTGGTTCACGCCTGTAATCCCAGCACTTTGGGAGGCCGAAGCAGGTGGATCACGAGGTCAGATCAAGACCATCCTGGGTAACACGGTGAAACCCCGTCTCTACTAAAAATATAAAAATTAGCCAGGCCTGGTGGCACATGCCTGTAATCCCAGCTACTTGGGAGGCTGAGGCAGGAGAATAGCTTCAATCCAGGAGGCAGAGGTTGCAGTGAGCCAAGATTGCACCACTGCACTCCAGCCTGGGTGACAGAGTGAGACTCTGTCTCAAAAAAAAAAATAAAAAAAATAGGATGCCATTTACACTATCACACAGAGCCTCACTCCAGTGGTTATCAAATACATTTTTTTAAATTTTGTTTGGAGGCAAGGTCTCACTCTGTCTCCCAGGCTGAAGTACAGTGGCACAGTCATAGCTCACTGCAGCCTCCAACTCCTGGGCTCACGGCATCTTCCCACCTCCGCCTCCCAAGTAGGTGCTGGGACTGTAGTTGAGTGCTGCCAGACCTGGCTGATTTTTAAAAAATTTTTTGGCCGGTCACAGTGGTTTGTTCACATCTGTAATCCCAGCACTTTGGGAGGCAAAGGCGGGTGGATCAGTTGAGGTCAGGAGCTCAAGACCAGGCTGGCCAACATGATGAAACCCCGTTTCTACTAAAAATACAAAAATTAGCTGGGCAGTGGCACTTGCCTGTAGTCCCAGCTACTTTGGAGGCTGAGGTGGGAGAATTGCTTGAACCCAGGAGACAGAGATCACAGTGAGCCAAGATTGCACCACTGCACTCCAGCCTGGGTGACAGAGCGAGACTCTGACTCAAAAAAATGATAATAATAATAATAATTTTTTTTGTAGGGACGGGGATCTTGCCCTGTTGCCCTGGCCGTTCTCTAACTCCTGGCCTTAAGCAACCATCCTGCCTTGGCCTTCCAAAGTGTTGGGGTTACAGGTGTGAACCACCACACCTGGCTCAGATACATCTTGATTTTAGAGATGTTAAAATACAAAAACAAAAAAGTATCTTAGAACGGGTGAAATACCAGGCTTTAGTAAATACTGACTGTTGCCTAGTGAAGCTTGGCTCTCGTTGGCAATTTCCTCAAACAATATGTAATCTTTGAAGATTTAAACCCAGTCCTCAAAACCATTATTTGAGCCTGCTTCGAATTCATTATAATTTGAGTTTTCATGAACACATTCAATATCCGGGTTTGCAGGAAACCTGGAGATTATCTAATGCAAATCTATGTGGAACTTAAATTCCCTCTACAACATCCCTGCTCCATGGCTACATAAGCTTTCCTGCCAGATGGTATGAAATGTTTTGGAACTTAATTTTAGTTCATTGTCATTACCCAAGGTCAGGTCTGCTTACTTAGTGGGTTCAGGTACAAACTTTCTACAACCTAACTTTGTGATGTCTTCTCAAAGAAACTAACCCAGAATCTTGGGACATGACCCTATGTTCATTTGGGCCTGATTCTGACCATTAGGGAGCAGTATTGTACCTTCATTGGTAATGGGCTCCTTAAATCCCCAAGACTGCTTTGGTTATAGAGGGATTAGAGTCCTTTTGGGTCAGGAAAAGGTGGGCCCAGCTACATGCTACAGTTGCATTCTCACCAACAGAATATGCTCTTTGAAACAAAAAGGGCAACTCAGTACTCCTGGTAAGCCAAATAGTACTGCTGCCACAGCAGCACTGAAGTGATTCTTTCACTTGGGGAGAATGAGGGTAGAAATATGGGATATTTTACTTGTCCTTGGATAACTACTTCTGAGATCACAGGAGATCGGGCACGTTCAGGGTGGTATGGCAATAGACGGATAACTACTTCTGAACAAACATCTTTTCAATGTGTTGGGAATGTCCCCTGGCTACTCAAGTGTTTTCTGCCTTTGAATGAAAGCCTTCACAGTTGATAACTAGCATTCCATGTCTGCTGCCTCTTTTATTGGGACAGTTTTTTTTTTTTTTTTCCCTCCTGGTTACAGGTTATGGGAGAAGATATCCCAGAAAAAGTAAAAGATGAAGTTCACCCAGAGGTGAAGTGTGTTGGCTCCATAGCCCTGACTGCCTTGGTGACTGCATCCTCAGAAGAATTTGAAGACAAGTGGTTCAGAAAGATCAAAGACCATTTCTGTCCATTTGAAAATCAGTTCCATACAGAGATACAAATCTTGGCTTAGTGGGTTATAAAAAACAAAACCACAAATATCTTGTACTGTATTAATTGTCCTTGTTTACTTCAGACAGGATCCATTGCTAATCATGGAGTATAAATGATTATTTATGTTTTATAAAACTGGCTTCTGTCTCAAATGATTGCTACTGCATTCAGTTTATGTTTTGTTTTCTTTCTGGATTTTTCCTGTCCCTTTATAAGTACTGTATCTTAGGCCTACTACCCCTTTAGAAGATAATCTGTTGGGGAAGTATATCAAGGAGGCTTTTAGATTTGTGGTCTTTTAAAAACTGTTACTATATTATAGCCAGCAGCATAAGAATCCACATTGTTTAGGTAAATTCATTGGGAATGACCAAGAATGTTGAGATGTGAAACTAAGCTGTTTCTAAAAAGGGTGTGCCAAGCACTGTGAAGGGTCTGAGATCTTACCCTACTTGTAAGCTAACAGGTTAGCCTCTCCCACTTTTCATGGATGCTGGCAGAAAGGAGACTTCTGGGTCAGAGACAAAGGATTTTATGACCCATGGCCCAGCAAGCAGTATAAACTTCAGTGTATTTGCATCAGTTTCTCTTGCCTCCAAGTCCCAAGGGCACATAATGGTCACAGAAGGAATGCCTACGTTCACATACAATGAATGTGCATTACCATGTCTCGTGGTGCACACATGACTGGTTGCCTTACAGGAGAGGAGTGCTGAGTTTGGGAAACTCTAGTCTTTGATAATGGGCAGTGAGCATGCTTGCCCTTTGCTCCAGAGGTAGACGCTGTCTCCTTTTTAAGGCTGTTCGCCCTGCAGACATCTTGGAGACGATAGACTGAAACAAAGAACACCGAGTGCCTCTCTCACAAGATGCACAGAAACACGAGAGAACTGTGGAGCTTTGTCTGCCAGGTCGATCATCCTGTCCTTTTTCAGCCACATGAATTTTAATCACAGCCTGTAACATCATCATAAATACAAAGGGCCATTACCTTAGTGAATTAGCTGGGATGGAAGAGCTCGCTGATGAGGAATTTAATAATAAATCAAAAACTTCAGCAAATGTTGTCCTGCACAGCTTTTTCTTTTTCTTCCTTTTTTTTTTTTTTTTTTTTTGAGACAGAGTCTTGCTCTTGCACAGGCTGGAGTGCAGTGGTGTGATCTCGGCTCGCTACAACCTCTGCCTCCCGGGTTCAAGTGATCCTCCTACCTCACCCTCCTGAGTAGCTGGGATTAGAGGCATGCACCAACATGCCTGGCTAATTTTTGTATTTTTGTCCTGCATAGCTTTTATTTGATGTCTCTCAGCAGAGGAAGAGAATGCCAGCCATGGGCTAAAAGGTGCAGTCATCAGGGTTTCCCTTCCACACTCTTCTGTCTCACTCGCCCTTTCTAGTACTCTCCTCAAAACAGGCAAAGAACTGCTCTTATATTTTGAACAACTCTTTTTTTTTTTTTCTTTTTGAGATGGAGTCTCACTCTGTTGCCCAGGCTGGAGTGCAGTGGCACGATTGCGGCTCACTGCTGCAACCTCTGCCTCCCAGGTTCAAGCAATTCTCCTGCCTCAGCCTCCCAAGTAGCTGGGATTACAGGCATGCACCACCACGCCCGGCTAATTTATGTATTTTTAGTAGAGATGGGGTTTCGCCATGTTGGCCAGGCTGGTCTCAAACTCCTGACCTCGTGATCCGCCTGCCTCGGCTTCCCAAAGTGCTGGGATTACAGGCGTGAGCCACTGCGTCCACCTGAACAGTTCTTTTAGTGACTTCAATAGCATGACCAGCAATTGCACGTTTAGTCTTTAATGTGAAGCCAAAGACTGTATATAATTAGTAGACGTTTCAATTTTAGGAATTAAAAATTGTGAAAATCCTTCCACTGCACCTCATTGCTGTCCCTCTGTGCATTCGGTCGTTACCTGTCACGTATTGAGCTATGATGTGTCAAGCATTGTGTGATTGCTGGGGAGACACTGGTTATCGTGGAGTTTGTGGTCTAGCTGTGGATTGCCCTCGGGATGGGACATAGACTCTAGCATGGCTTGCCAAGCCCTTCATGGTACAGCTCTGGCTACCTAGAGCCCCATCCTTCACTGCTCCTTGCCTTTAAATGGACTGTGACCTTCACCTCAACCCATCCCCGCCCCCATCCAGTGGCTAATTCACATTCATTTTTCAGGTCTCGTTTAGATGTAGCTTCCTGGAAGTCTTCCTGACCTGCCTGTGGTGGGAGGTTTCCCACTTCTGTGCTCCCTTACTGCTCGTTCAGTGCTATACTGACCCTCATTCCTGTGTTTTGTATTTTGTGTTTGCCTGATGGTTTGCCACTAAATTTTTTAAAGTCAGCGACTATGACTGTTTTGTATATATTTGTATCCCCATGGCAGAATAACCTGGCATCTCACTAAATATTTGTTGGAAGAATTGCTGAATGAATTGGCCAGCATCTTAATTTTGCAAAAGGTTAATACCCTGCAGATCTGATACTGTGCTGAGGCAGTCCTAGCACTCTGCCTATTTCTGTCTGTAGCTAAACCTCTTCCTTCTGTCCATCTGATCTCCCTAGAAATGCCCCATTTTTTTCCTCTAACCCCTCTCAGCTTCTGGTCTCTGTCTTAGCCCACTTGCCAACTTGGCCCGTGCTTTGAGCGTTTCATCTTCTGGCTTTCCTCCCAGACTTGCTGTCTGCACCACCCTGAATGCCCAAGTGGTCTTCACAGATCCTGCTCACACCTCACTTCGGCCCCGCCTCGCCTTCCTGGCAGCAGTGTGTTGACGCAAGTGAGAACCTGGCCTCCTGAACTCTGATGCCTCTGCTGTAATAAAGGGTGGGAAAGGACACCCAGGAATACTGGGCACCTCTGGGTTTCATCACACAAAGTCATCACGATCATTTCCAGCACAGATGGTGAAGGTAATTGAGCAATGATTACACTAAAGAAAAACCTTCAGACCTGCCAGTTCAGACATCACTACCCTTGACAGTGAGTCACTTACGAGGTGAGCAAATGTGCGCCACAGATGTGACTGCACTCCAGGTGCATGGGGTGGGACCTAAGGGAAATTTCTTGCCTCTTCCACTCTCAAAAGGCCTGTCTTCAACATTTCCTCCTCAAGGGGAATCTATGCTGAGTGTCTGAGCTGGTAAGAGTCTTTCTCCTTTTTTTTTTTTTTTTGAGGCGGAATCTTGCTCTGTCGCCCAGGCTGGAGTGCAATGGCGCAATCTCGGCTCCCTACAACCTGCCCCTCCTAGGTTCAAGCGATTCTCGTGCCTCAGCCTCCCAAGTAGCTGGGATTACAGGCATGTGCCACCACACCCAGCTAATTTTTTTACTTGTAGTAGAGATGGAGTTTTACCATGTTGGCCAGGCTGGTCTCAAACTCCTGAACTCAGGTGATCTGCCCGCCGCAGCCTCCCAAAGTGCTGGGATTACAGGTGTGAGCCACTGCACCTGGCCATCTTTTGTTCTTTATATTCTCACACCCCTACCATCTTCACACTGGAGTCAGAGGGATCTTAGAAAGATCATTCTCACAGTCCTGGCCGGGCACAGTGGCTCATGCCTGTAATCCCAGCGCTTTGGGAGGCCAAGGTGGGTGGATCACGAAGTCAGGAGTTCAAGACCAGCCTGGCCAAGGTGGTGAAACCCCGTCTTTACTAAAAATACAAAAATTAGCCCAGCATGGTGGCAGGTGCCTGTAATCCCAGTTACTTGGGAGGCTGAGGCAGAGAATTGCTTGAACCTGGGAGGTGGAGGTTGCAGTGAGCCGAGATCATGCCACTGCACTCCAGCCTGGGGAACAGAGTGAGACTCTGTCTCAGAAAAACAAAGAACACATCATTCTCATAGTCCTTCATGAGGCCTGCGAGGCCCCACGTGGTCTGGCCCTGACCCACTCCAGCCCAACTCGCTTTGCTCCCCTTGGTACTGTACCCACCCTGGTTTCCTCTCTTGTTCTTGGACTCCTCAAGCTTGCCCTTGCTCAAGGCTTTGCCCATCCAGTCCCCTCCACTTTGAACATTCTCCCCTGCAATCCTCCAGGCCAGCCTTAAACGTCCCCTTCCTATGGATCTCCACCCAAAGGTCACTCTCAGACAAAATGCTCCCAATCCCCAGACTGGCTCAGGTTCCCCTTCAAATGTCATCATATGCCCTGTGCTTTTTTTTTTTTTTTTTAAACGGCTTATTGGAATTGTAATTAATTTATTGCATAATTCCTCCTGGCCAGATCACAAGCTCTAGGGTGGTGTCTCTGGTTTGCCTTCTGTGGTGGAGCTCAGCTCCATGGACATGCAGTGGCGTCTGCCATTGCTGCCTTCCTGGAGCTCAGGCCCTTGCAGAGGCAGTCTGAGGCATGGCAAGCCACAAGTGCACAGCCCGTCCCCACCGAGCCCCACTTCCGGCGCCAGCGGTGGCCCTGTACCCTGCACAGAACCATGTTTCAAAAAAATATGCTTCCTTTTAGGAAAACCTTGGGTAAAAAATAACTCTACAAAACAAATCTAAGGCCACCATTTATTAAAAGATGTTTTAAAGGGCAGCTTTATAGTGCTTTTGAACTTGAATCTAGGTAGTCTGTTTACACCCTGCTTTCCAGGGGGTTAATCAAAACAACAAAACAATGAGCAAACAGAGAGGGATGTGCAGAAGAGCCCAGACCTCTGCCAGTGTGGCTGCACACGCAGTCAAGTCAGACTCGGTCATCCACGCATGCTCGCTTTCTCCATGCCTGGCCCTGTGCTGTAGGGTCAGAAGCTGAAGAGAATGGCCCTCCCCGCCAACCTGCAGAAGAACAGTCCGAAGAGTGGCAGCTCCAGTTCGGTTTTCCCAGTCAAAATGTGTCCATCAGGAGACTTTGCTAAAGAAGTTGGGGGAGGAAAGGCATTTGTCCTCCTTGTCCTTTTCTCCCTCCTTCGCACGGGGTGGCTTCATCACCTAGCGCTTTGGTGTTGTATCTGCCCAGCTTCTGAGCTAACCACCACCCCTGCCCCCCTCCTCTCTCTTTCACGGGGGCGATTTCCTAGCAATCATGTTTGTACTCAACGATCTTAACTGATGGGGGAGTCGGGGGGTGTACCTGACCCAAGCTGTACCTGGCCAATCAGATTCTCTCCCAGAGGTTCAGAAATGATTCTCATGGGTCTGACGCTAACAAGCTCAAAAGTTGGGGGCGGGGGGTGGCTGTGTTCTGCCAAAGTGACTGAGGAATAGACAGGGCAGGTCTGCAGAGAAGCAAAATGAAAGAGATGCCCTAAAGGGGCAGAGGGACAGTTCTCTGCTTTGCTACTTTCTTTTTTTTCTTTTTTCTTTTTTTTGAGACGGAGTTTCACTCCTGTTGCCCAGAGTGCAATGGCACGATCTCAGCTCACTGCAACCCCTGCCTCCTGGGATCAAGTGATTCTCCTGCCTCAGCCTCCCGAGTAGCATTCACCACCATGACTGGCTAATTTTGTATTTTTAGTAGAGACGGGGTTTCTCCATGTTGGTCAGGCTGGTCTCGAACTCCCGACTTCAGGTGATCCGCCCACCTTGGCCTCCCAAAGTGCTGGGATTACAGGTGTGAGCCACCACCCCTGCCTGCTTTACTACTTCAGATTCCAGGCTCTTCCTGGTCTCTAGGGCCTGAGGCCTCCATGAGAACCCTGGAGTGTGGTTGGCGTGCCCACATCCTAATCCCCAGAACCTATGAATACATTAGGTTACACGGCAAAGGGAAATTGAGGTTGCTAATGAGCTGACATTAAAATAGGGAGATTATCCTGCGTTATCCAAGTGGGCCCAATGTCATCGCTGAGATCTTTAAAAATGGAAGGTCGAGGTGGAGAGAATCAGAGTCAGAAAGATGCTATGGCACTAACTTAAAGATGGACGAAGGAGCTATGAGCCAAGAAATTTGGGCAGAAAAGACAAGGAAACATTCTCTCCTACAGTGTGTCCCGGAAAGAGCACAGCCCTGTAGACACCTTGACTCCAGCCCAGTGAGACCCGTCTTGAGAGTCGGAATGAGAGAATTGTCGATGAAAATGTGTTGCTCTAAGCCACTGTGCGTGTGATCATTTCTTACAGCAGCAATAGGAAACCAACACACCAAGTAACTCAATCCTTGCAACTCAAGAATCCTAATGTGGGCCACTTGAATCCTTCTACCCTTGGCTTGAGAATAACACTTCGTGTCTCAGAAGGCTCTTTATAAATGATATATTTTCACTTATCAGTTTAATGGTAAACCTTGATTTAGCATTGTTGTAGGCAATATCAAAGATCAGAGGCCACACTGGCTTTTAGGCAGTTCCCATCTACTAGAGTTCAAGACATCCACAGAAGTGGAACTGGTTTGTTTGTTTGTTTGTTTTTGAGATGGAGTTTTGCTCTTGTTGCCCAGGCTGGAGTGCAATGGTGCGGTCTCGGCTCACTGCAACCTCTGCCTCCCAGGTTCAAGCAATTCTCCTGCCTCAGCCTCCCAAGTAGCTGGGATTATAGGCGCCCATCACCACGCTGGGCTAATTGTATCTTTAGTAGAGATGCAGTTTCACCATGTTGGCCAGGCTGGTCTCGAACTCCTGACCTCAGGTGATCCGCCTGCGTCGGCCTCCCAAAATGCTGGGATTATAGTCGTAAGCCACCACACCCGGCCAGAAGTGGCACTTAAGAGGGGGCAAGAGGGACTGAGGCCTGGATAGTGCAGCATGCAGACAAGGGCTGGGGCTCTCAAGCTTCAGGAAGGAGGTAACATCTGAGTTGGACCTCAGGAGAGGGGAAGGTTTGCAGCAGGCTCAGTGGGGAATGAGAGGTACTGTGTCAGGGTCCTCAGCTGAGGGATAAGGAGAGCAAAGGCAGAGAGGAAGTGGAGGCTGGTGGGCTAGGTGAGCGGCTGGAAGGGAGATGGTGGGGAATGGGGCTAGCAGGTGAGCCAGCGCTGAATCACGAGGCCCCATCGATGCCCTGGTGAGCAGCTTGGCTGCAGTCAGATGGAAAGCTTGTGAACAGGAGAATGGCTGGTATTGGGCTGTGCTTTAAATGGCAAATCTGATTTTACTTTCTAAATGTTAAACTACCTTTGAGCTTCAAGCAATATGTGTTTTCTGGGAAAGCCCCAGGTGTAAGTGCTCACCTGGAGGGTGGAGGTGAACTCAAGACACCCAAGAAGTGCCTTAGGGATCCACACCGATGGAGAGGGCATCACTCTCGGCTGCTCCCCTTCCATGTTGAACAGAGCCAAGCTCTTCCCCAAGGCTCTCCCCTCTGGCTGGCAGGCCTTTTGTGTGGCTGGTTCCATCTCCCTTGCAGGGCTCAGCACTGATGTCTCCCCTCATACAGACCTTCCCTGGCCCCTGTCACTGCTCCATATCATTCTCTCTCAGTCCAACAAACCTCAGATCAGGGCAGTGCAAACCCCAGAGGCAGCGAGGCTCCAGACACCTTCATGTGAGCTGAGTGCCAGCACCATTCTCTTTCCCCTGGTACATTGTAGGCCACAATTGTGATGAAATACATGAATGCAGGCCCCTTTGAAGCGGAACCCAAGGCTGGCCTCCCCAAGCCCAGACCTCCAGGGCTCTACACCCCTTTTTTAATTGCAAATCCAGGATTTGGAATAGGATATTCAGCAGGGGAACCACTGCATGAGTCCCGCCTGGATTAGGGAGGATAATCTGCTTTACTCAATCTACAAAGTCAGGTGTTAGTATCATCCAGAAACACCCTCGCAGAAACATCTAGAAGAATGTTTGTCCAAATATCTGGATGCTCCATAGCCAAGTTGAAACATGAAATTAACCATCATAAGTCCACCTGGCATCTGTGCACAGCTCCCTAAACTCTTCTTTTTTTTTTTTTGAGATGGAGTCTCGCTCTGTCGCCCAGGCTGGAGTGCAGTGGCGCTATCTCGGCTCACTGCAAGCTCCGCCTCCCGGGTTCACGCCATTCTCCTCCCTCAGCCTCCCGAGTAGCTGGGACCACAGGCGCCCGCCACCTTGCCCGGCTAATTTTTTGTATTTTTTTTTTAGTAGAGACGGGGTTTCACCGTGTTAGCCAGGATGGTCTCGATCTCCTGACCTCGTGATCCACCCGCCTCGGCCTCACAAAGTGCTGGAATTACAGGCGTGAGCCACCGCGCCCGGCCTCCTTAAACTCTTAATCCAATTGACTGGTGTCCTTATAAGAAGAGGAAACTGGAGACACAGGGAGACCCCAGGGGCGCAGGCACACAGAGGGATGGCCACGTGAAGGGGCAGGAAAAGAAAGGAGAAAGGCTATCTGTGAACCAAGAAAAGCGTCCACGGAAGAATCTAGCTCTGTGGACACCTTGGTCTTGGACTTCCAGCCTCCAGAACTGTGAGAGAACACATTTCTGTTGTTGAAGCTGCCCATCGTGTGGTGTTTATGTTTCAGCAGCAGCCCTAGGAACACACCCCTGCCAAACACAAACAGGGAAAGCCCCCCGCAGAGGATTTTGTTACTCTTCCCTTTTCTCTGGGCTGCTTTGTGTGCTTCGTCGGTGGCATCTTCCTTACCTCCAGGGTTTGCATTCTTATTCCTCCACGTTCCTGAAAATCAAGGGAAAGGCCTGCTTGTATTTTTCCGGGGAGACTGGGAAGATAGGGCTCAACGACCTTGGGGATTCTTCACTCACCACCATGTCAGTGGGAGAATCTGGAAATCTCTGTTCTCAAGTCAAGGCCACTAGCCTAGAAAGTGTCTTTGTGTGAATTTGTGAAGGGCGTCCTTGCCTGACTCAGGGAGTGGGCAGTAGGGAAAGATGACCTTGGCAAGCATAGCTATGGTGGACTGTGCCACCGTCTGCATCGCGCCTCTCCATCCACTCCGTGTGCTGCATCATGGTTTCATGCTCTCCTTCACCACATGCTACAGAGGAAATAGGGATGGAGCACCCTAGGAAGCAATTCCTGGGTCAAATGAAATACAGTGAACAACAGCAAGAGGAGGTTGTGTTTATGTTTGCACGTGTGTCTGCAGTATTTACATCCTCTAATAACAGTTCCAACACACGGACACTCTTCAAGAGGAAGCTAGGAAAGTGAGTGACAGTTTCTCTGTGTCCACCGGCTTCTTGGATCAAGTTCAGAAGGTGAAATATTTGGGCTGGACGCAGTCGCTCATGCCTGTAACCCCAGCACTTTGGGAGGCTGAGGTGGGTGGATCACCTGAGGTCGGGAGTTTGAG
Source organism: Symphalangus syndactylus (assembly GCF_028878055.3). Taxonomy (NCBI): domain Eukaryota; kingdom Metazoa; phylum Chordata; class Mammalia; order Primates; family Hylobatidae; genus Symphalangus; species Symphalangus syndactylus. Next base: position 122,062,827 of record NC_072429.2, on the reverse strand, counting down.
ACCAGCCTGGTCAACATGGCAAAACCCTGTCTACAAAAAATACAAAAATTAGTCGATGTGGTGGCAGGCGCCTATAATCCCAGCTACTTGGGAGGCTGAGGCAGGAGAATCACTTGAACCCGGGAGGCGGTGGTTGCAGTGAGCTGAGATGGTGCCTGGGCAACAGAGAAAGACTGTCTCAAAAAAAAAAAAAAGTGAAATATTTGAAGAAGCTGCTTTGACATTTTCATGACAGGCTAGCAGGGTCAGCAGGAAGACTATGTGAAGGCAAGGCAGCCCTTCCTCCCCTACATTCTGGAGGGACAGAGAGTGAAGGTGGTATCGGGTTATCTGATTATTTGTCTCACTTGTGGGAGCAAAGCTCCTCACCAATGTTCAACCAGGGAGGACTGACTGTGCCCTTGGACTGTCTGTGGCACCACTGTAGCATCCTGTGGGTCCAGAGAGATACCTTTGGTCTCTGGGCTCTTATGATGTAGATGGAGAGACAGGAGAGCAGTATCTGATGAGGACCAAGTGCAGGTAACAGATCATTCCTAGGAGAGAGGGGCTCTGAGGAGCAGGGTTGATCGTTAGCAACCCACACCTCATCCATGTTGGCTGACTGTCCTGTAGATAGGTCCTACGATCCTAAGTCCCAGGTTTGGGAGATGCGTTTCACCCTAGGTAAGGTACCCCAGGACATGAAGATCATAGTATTTCTTCATTCTTTCATGTTCTTCATGGTGGCTGTTCACATGCGGGTCCCTCCCAGCCCTCTCTGTGCCCTGGGAGTTCTTTGAGGCTGATAGATGCGCGTCCTGGAGCTGACACAGTGCCTGGCACAAGGGAGATGCCAAGCTGTGGCTGTTGAAATTCACACTGTAGTAGAGACTCCATATGTTTAAAGACACGGAGTGACACTCTAGCAAGCAGGCCCCGGCGAGGGAGGTACAGGTGTGATTATAACCCAGAGCAGAATTAAAGATGGAACGTGACCCGGTATTGTAGGATTTGAAAGTTGGATAAAGACTTGTTCTGGCTTTCAGACAGACAATTGCCAGGTGTGTCAAACCACCCCTAATCCTCTGGTGGAAATAGTATGTGTATCGGGGGGTCTTGGGAATCCAGAGCAATGGCACAGCCTGGTGTTGGGGGGTCTCAGAGGCTGTGTCACTCGGGCAAAGCTAGATCATGGTGCAGGAAGAAACAATCTCCAAATCGCAGTGGCTTAAACAACAAAGGTTTCTTTCTTGCTCACTACATATCCATTGCGGGTTGGTGGGGTGGGAGTGGGGGATTCTGCTCATCGCTTAGGACCCCAGGCTGGCAGAGGAGGGCTTCAACTGGAGAGCTGCTTCCATGAGGCAACCTGTACCCAGGCTCTCAAAGCTTCTGCCCAGAAGTGACCCTCAGCCGTTCTGCTCCGGGGCAGCCCCGACCTAACCTTCCAGCAGGCAGCGCATCACATGTTACAGGTGCCCAGGAGAGGAGAAACTGCACCTTTGTCAACAAAGATGGCCACGGAGGGGAGACTGCTGATGGAGGGTGGTCAGGAGTAGGGGGGCTTGTTCCTCCTGCAGGTTCTCCCCTATCTCCCAGGACTGAGCTCGACACAGCCACAGGCTGAGGCCTTTGGAAAGCTGGGCTTGGGAGCTTCTGTGACCTGGCAAGTTTTGCCTTCCTTAAACTTTCTCAGCAGATGGTGAAATCTAATTTGGAATGTTCAGCCGGGCCCAGTCATTCTAACCTCATCTCAGCCATCAGCTGTGAAACAACAAGGTCAGGGCTGAAGTTGAGAAAGCCATCAGGAACCAAAGCGTTGTTTGTTTTTTTGTTTTTGTTTTGTTTTGTTTACTTTCAGGAACTAAGGAAAAAAGTGAAGGACAGGAATACAGTAATTAATAATAACAATAATAATAAAAGAAACCAGAAGCCAAGGTGCCCCAGACCATGCTGGGAGCAGTGGAGAATTGAAACAGAGGGCTGGATGGGCAGAGGGGACTGGGGAGGGTGCCACAGGCCATCAGGGGTCAAAGGGCACCAGGAGGAAGAGCACTGTGCTCTCGGCCCTCCACGGCGAAGGCTGAGCTTCCCCCTCAGAAACAGACAAGGGAGGAGAGGGCCTAGAAACAGGAGAAGGATGTGGAGTTGGCACCTGCTCCCCTCTGGCTGCCCAGCGTGGATCACACACCACTGACCCCGCTATCACACCTGAGGTGCAGGGTTAACTGTTACTTTCTCTGGGAAGTGTCCCTGATGTCCCACCCACCACAGGGCTGGCCAACCCTCTTCTATGCTCTCTTTTTTTGTTGTTGTTTTTTCTGTGATGGATCTCCCTTTGTTGCCCAGGCTGGAGTGCAGTGATGTAATCTCAGCTCATTGCAACCTCCGCTTCTTGGGTTCAAGCAATTCTCCTGTCTTAGCCTAATTTTTGTATTTTTAGTAGAGATGCGGGGGGTGGGGGTAGTTTCACCATATTGGTCAGGCTGGTCTCGAGACCAGGTAATCCACCTGACCTCAGGTAATCCACCCGACCTCAGGTAACCCACCCACCTTGGCCTCCCAAAGTTCTGGGATTACAGGCATGAGCCGCCACGCCCAGCCCCTCCTTTATGCTTTCTAAGCATCCTATATTTATTTGCACTCAGCTAGGCTGTGCCCTCAGGACCTAGTTCCACCCCAGGAACAAAGAGGGGCACTGTGAATTGAGAAGGAATGAATGATGGGGCTTGTGAGGTTCAGCATTTATTTCTCAGGAGGTGACCAGGCTGGTCAGAGGCACCTGGATCTGGGGACCGCTGAGCCCTCCCTGCTGCTCAAGACTGGCCTGGGCACTGCAGTGGGGCCAGTCCTGGCCCCTGACAACTCAAGCTCCTAGGTCCAGTCTAGACTCCAGGGACCTCCAGGCCAGCCCAAGGCTCTTTGAAGCAAGAATCTGAGTCTACTAAACTGCCTTGTCCAACCTGACCCCCCTAACTCCTCAGCTAGCTCCATCCCTGGTGGCTACAGCTTCAGATGGCTCCCCCATACAACTCACAGATACGGGTTCTGGGGCCTCGCCCCTAACTCATCGGGCCCAGGGATACCCTCGTATTAGCCTTTCCTAGGAGGAGCAGTTTCCCCAACTCTCCCGAAACATCCAGAACGTTCCCACACCTTCTCCTCAGTCTGTCTTTCCTGAATTTCTTGAGAGTGGACCATTCCTGGGCACTGGGAACCAGAAGTACCAACCTATCATCTACCTCTCGGTGCCTCTGTTTACCCATTTGTAAAACTTGGGCTGCATTTCCTGCTTCTTAGGGAGTTTTGGGGACCATTAATATTAAAGCCCGGGATGATCTCTGGAAGACAGGGACTCTGTTTTCATGATTTTGTCCTCTAGCTGCCCCACAACCTCCCTGGAACCTTCTGGAATGTGCTGCACAGGTCAAACTAGAGCAGGGAACCCAAGGACTGGTGAGGGCGGGTAAGTGGATGGCCTGGGGCCTGGGAACATTGAACCATGGCAATGATTTTGAGTGTCTTTTCAAAGGGAAGTGGCTCAACGCCACTCGTCGTTGAGGTGGGTCTTTGGGCCTCAGGGAGTGCCCAGCCCTGGGCCTGAGGAGGGCAGCAGGGGAAGGGACCTTCAGAAGTGAGGGGAGGCCTGCAGGAAGGGCCTCCAGGTGGGAGTCAGCCTCGGCACCAGGCCCAGCTGCTCCAGCTGCAGCCGCGTGGGCCTGTAGGCCCCCAGGTTGCTGTAGACGGCGGCGGGCGGGCCGTCGTGGGGCCGCGGGGAGAGGTGGGCCTGGGGACTCGGGGCTCCCCAAGGGCCGTGGTGGGGCTGGAACCGGGGCGGTGGAGGCGGGTGTGGGGCCGCGGGGCTGCCGGGCCCCGAAGACGCCGACACACTTCGGGTACGGGGGTGGCTGCCCGCCGAGCGGCCGCTGAAGGGGTTGGAGGACGTGCGGTCACTGGCTGAGCCACTGCTGCTGCTGAGGCGGCCATTGGCCGGGGCTGCTCCGGGCGGGACGGGGGCGACCAGCCGCGGGGACTTCAGGCCCATCACGGGCTTGGAGGAGGCGTAGAGGTGGCGGAACTCCTCGTCAAACAGCTCCACCGCCTGGCCTGTGAACTTGGAGAGGATGTTCCGGTGCACGTGTCCGCAGAGCCAGGTGAAGCTGGAGGGGAAGAGGAGAGAGTGATGGAGGAGAAGGTGGCAGGAGGGGGAGGGGAGGAAGAGGGAGGTAGGAGGTGGAGGAAGGAGAAGGAGGGAGAGGGGAAGTGGGAGGGGGAAGAGGAGGAGGAGGAGGGGGAAGGGAAGTGGGAAGGGGAGGAGGAAGAAGAGGAGGAAGAGGAGGGGAGAGGGAGGAGGAGGAAGAGGAGGACAGATAGGAGGCTTCGCCGGCCCAGGCCCCAAGATCCTCCTGGGGGACCAGTCTGGGAGTTGTGGGTCCCCTCCCGGGGCAGGGACGTAAGGGGACCAACCCAGGCCCACTGCCCCTCCTCTCGGGCTCATTTCATCCTGGCAGAAATCCTGAGAGGGAGACATTGCGACACCTCTCTTACAGACGACAAAACTGAGGCTCAGGGGCCAGAATGTGTTTGCAGGTGAATAATTAAGATGCCAGAGCGAATCCCTGGCCTCAAGGCTCCCTCCTGGTTCTCAGATTGCAGCCCCTTAGAGGCTCCCTGAGGAGGCAGAAGGGGGCTGAGTCCCAGGCGCCCGGACTTTGTGCTCAGGGTAGTTACCCAGCAGCCGGGGCCTTCTCGTCTCCACCTGTGGAATGCGGAGCGCTAGCGCCTTTAACCACACAAGGGTAGAGGGGAAAGCCCCTGCAAAAGGCGGCTGCTCTTGGGAAGCTGGGCTGTGTTTTCATGAAAATCTAAAGCGTTCCTGAAAGAGGATTCGGCTTCATTTTCAGGCGCGGGGACCCAGCAGGGATGAGTGGAGGAGGAGCACCATGAGCCTCCCGGAGACGCTGACAGGAGTGGTTTATGGAGGAAGCACCCAGACACGGGGCGGGGGCTGTCGGGGGGAGGGGTGGTGGAAGACACCCTCAAGGAGAGGCCTAGGGCCACCACTTATAGGTTTTAGGGAAAAACAAAATGCCTAAGGCAGTTATTACTTTGTGTGATTCCCAGATTTTTTTTTTTTTTTTTGAGAGTCTTACTCTGTCACCCAGGCTGGAGTGCAATGGTGCGATCTCTTCCCACTGCAACCTCCGCCTCTCGGGTTCAAACGATTATTCTGCCTCAACCTCCCGAGTAGCTGGGATTACAGGCGCCCGCCACCACGCCCAGCTAATTTTTGTATTTTTAGTAGAGACGGGGGTTCACCATGTTGGCCAGGCTGGTCTCGAACTCCTGACCTCGTGATCCTCCCGCCTCGGCCTCCCAAAGTGCTGGGATTACAGGCTTGAGCCACGGCGCCCGGCCTGCTTCCCAGATTTAACTCAAAATCTTTTCTGTTTCCGATAGAAAACTCCTTTCGTTCCTCCCCCTGCTCCCTCAATGCCTGAAACTCTGGTAACAGCATAGACCCTTCCCCCCATCCAGAGCACCAGGCTAGAGGCTCCTGGGCTCCTGCTCAGGTGAACTTGAAGCAAGGGGAGGAAGATGGTTGGGGGAATGGTCGCCGAGCCGAGACAGCGCCAGAGCTGAGCAGAAACGGGCCCGCCAAACATAGGGTCGCAGCCCCCAGCCCCCAGCCCCCAGCCCACCTGTCTTGCCACCCAAAGGCCTGGCCTCAGCCCGGAGTTGGGAGTTCTCTGCTCTGTGAGGCAGGGTGGGGCCTCACAAGGCTCGGATAATCCTGGGAACAGCGATGAGGCTTTGTTTAAACCTCACCTCCCGCCGGGAACCACCCACACCCCCAGAGCGGTGAGCAGCTGATGCCGAGCCAAGGGCCAGCCGCGCCACGGGACAGGAGGCAAGCGCAGGGACAAAGGGCCGCTCTGCACTCAGAAGCCAGTCGCCCTATGTTGTCTGAATCAGGCGCGTGGGGCAACATAGCTGCTGCTTTGCTCAACAGAACAAGTCCAAAGAACAAGTCCAAAGACGTCCTGGCAACTCCTCAGGTCCCCAGCACCTGTGTCCCCGATTGCACTGTGCCCCGCCCCAGAGCCCCCCCACACCTGCACACCTGCACATCTCATGCTTTAGCTTTTTTTTTTCTTTTCTTTTTTAATTTTTTTTGAGACGCAGTCTTGCTCTGTCCCCCAGGCTGGAGTACAGTGGCGTGATCTCGGCTCATCGCAACCTCTGCCTCCTGGGTTAAAGCAATTCTCTGCCTCAGTCTCCAGAGTAGTAGCTGGGATTACAGGTGCTTGCCACCACGCCCGGCTAATTTTTGTATTTTTAGTAGAGACAGGGTTTCGCCATCTTGGCCAGCCTGGTCTTGAACTACTGACCTCGTGATCCACTTGCCTCGGCCTGCCAGAATGCTGGGATTACAGGTGTGAGCCACTGCACCTGGCCATGCTTTAGCTTTTATACTTTTGATCACAGCCCATGAGCAGAAATACGTTTCCTTTCTTTCTTTTTTTTTTTTTTTTGAGACAGAGTCTGGCTCTGTCGCCCAGGCTGTAGTGCAGTGGCACGATCTCGGCTCACTGCAAGCTCCGCCTCCCGGGTTCATGCCATTCTCCTGCCTCAGCCTCCCAAGTAGCTGGGACTACAGGCGCCCACCACCATGCCCGGCTAATTTTTTTGTATTTTTAGTAGAGACGGGGTTTCACCGTGTTAGCCAGGATGGTCTCGATCTCCTGACCTCGTGATCCACCTTCCTCGGCCTCCCAGGGTGCTGGGATTACAGATGTGAACCACCACACCCAGCCAAGATGTCTTTCAATGAACCAACATTCTTAATTGTAATATAGTCAGATTAAGCAAACTTTTATGGTCAATGCTTTTTTTTTTAATGTGTGTATGTTTTCTTTTTAAAGAAATCTACTAAGAGTTTTAGTTTATTTTCAACATTCAAATTATTTTCGTCTATTGCAAGTTGATTTGTAAACAAATGAGTGCGTGGTGGGTAGTAATCCGGTTTTACATACGGGGAGTTATTTTTTCCAGTTCCTCCTTTCCCCACTGCTCTGGCATGCCCTGTGGTGTGTGAGTCTGTGCCTGAGCTCTCTGTTCTGTGCGTCAATTTGTCCCTCCTCCAATGACACATTGTCTTGATCACTGCAGTTTCATGACAAGCTCTGAACTCTGGTAGGGCAAGTCCTCCCTGCTTGTTATTCTTCTTTGGATTTATCTTGGTTATTCTTGGAAGAGCACATTTTTCATCATGACCCACAAGTACATAACCACACAATAATTTCCAGAACATCCTTTACCTCAGCGTGCTCTGATTATTTTTATTCTATTCCGTGTCATTGAAAAAAAATGCTAGACATCACTAAATTGATTTCACACCCCACTAATGGATGGTGAGGCACAGTTTGAAAAACTGTATTCTTTCAGGACACTGAATGGTCAGAACCCAATGTGCTTTTATTCATTCATTCAACAAATATTCATGGCCATGTATAATGTATCAGGTGCTGTATTTACTGTACTTCATGCCAGGAAAGCAACAGAGAAGAAAACATACCCAGTCCAGTCCCTGACCTCATGTCGTTTACAATCTTGGCTAATCAAGTTCACAAATAAATAATTCCAAATCATGATGGGAGTGAAGCCATAGAGGATAAGAGGGCTCAGGGTGGGGTGATCAGAGGTCTCTGAGGCAATGATCTGGAAGCTGCCACCTACAAGATGAGGAGTTAGCAAGATAGAGACAGCAGGAATGAGCTCTCCGACGGAGGGCATGAAAGCAAGTGCAAAGGCCGAGACTCAAAAGAGCATGAAAGACTGAGGAAGCGGCCAGTGTGGCTCCAACACAGTGGAAGAGTGGGGGAATCCTACTGAGATAGAGGCCCTGGTAAGGATGTAGATTTTTGTTGTTGTTCCTAGGAGCAGTGGCGAGTATTGAAGGATTTTAAAGTGGTTTGATCTGGTTTGTATTTCTGCTCCTGGGAGAGAAAACCCATGGGTGCCAGTGGGGGCAGGGCAGGAGGCCAATTAGAAGCAAGGATGATGTCTTGCCGTTGTTCCCCATGCTGTTCCCAATGCCCAATTTTGCCTGCCTCTTCCCCACCAGGGCTGAAATAATTCTCATCCTTCAAGGCCCAACTCCAGCCAATGGCACTGACCTCCCAGACCTGCCAGGCAGAAGCGGTGGCTCCCTCTCAGCTGACCCCAGAGCACTTCCTTAGCTCCTGCTGATCTCGGAGCACACAAACCAATCCACTCTGGCCACTCAGCAATTTTTCTTGATGGCCCTGGCATGGCACCTATGCTGGGGTCAGACCCTCAACCAGCCCTTCAGTGTTGAAATGCACAACCTCAGCCCTTTAGCCTCAGCGGAGGAGGCAGGGCTCTTCAGTTTGGGAGAACCATATACAACCAGAAGGAGGGGCCAAAATATCTGAAGCCCCCAGGTAGCGGGGCTAAAAGAAAGGGATAAATGGCCTCTTCTGTTTTTTTTCACTGGAAACAACTCTAAGGGGAGACTGGTCCCAGGGAAGACGATCCCCTGAAAGGCTAGTAAGCAGATCACCTTTGAATGTCAAGGGCAAAATCATCGTTGGTGTCCTTGCTCCTTCCAGGAGCTGGCTCCTCCACAGCTCTCAGGAATGACAGTAAACACAAACGGCCCTGCATGTATTCAGGCTATGGCCGCCTTTCTCCTGGGCTGCACATCAGGCTAACAAGCCCAGCCCTCAGCTTCACAGGGATTGGAGAGCTGGTGACCCTAGTCAAGGAAGCTGGTGACCCTAGATCAGTTGCCTCCCCTCTCTGTGCCTAAATCCCCCACCCCACTTCTGTCAATTAGGAGGATGATGCCTTCTTCAAAGTGTTGTCATAAAGATTAAATCCTTATTAAAGTCTGTTTTTTTTTTTTTTTTTTTTTTGAGACAGTCTCGCTCTGTCACCTAGGCTGGAGTGGATCTCGGCTCACTACAACCTCTGCCTCCCAGGTTCAAGCAATTCTACTGCCTCAGCCTCCCAAGTAGCTGGAATTACAGGCACCTGCCACCACACCTGGCTAATTTTTTGTATTTTTAGTAGAGACAGGGTTTTGCCATGTTGGCCAGGCTGGCCTCGAATTCCTGACCTCAGGTGATTCACCCGCCTCGGCCTCCCAAAGTGCTGGAATTACAGGCGTAAGCCATGGCGCCCAGCCTGATTTTTTATATTTTTAGTAGAGACGGGGTTTCACCATGTTGGCCTGGCTGGTCTCAAACTGCTGACCTCAAGTGACCCACCCTGCTCAGCCTCCCAAAGTGTTGGGATTACAGGCATGAGCCACCACACCCGCCCTTATTAAAGTTCTGATCACACCTGGCCCAGTCCCTGACATCCTTCAGCAATGTTAGTTCTGCTTCCTCCTGCCCCTGCCCAGGGCGAGGGCCCCCCAGCTGCGTGATGGACTCTGGAAGGGCAAGTGCAAATTAAAAATGAGATGCTTAATTCTTCCCACTGAAAATAAGGGAAGAGACCTTCCCCTTCTTCCTTTTCTACTTCAAAAATTTTAGCTGTATGCAAATCACACTCCATCTTCCGGTGTTCTGGAAGAAGATGGGCCTGACTGCAGCTGTCCTCTGACTCCACAAGCAGAACCTCCCTACTGTAATGGGTTAGATCCACTTCACTATATAAAAGAGTGAGGTTTTGTTCTGCCTGCTGTCTCTGTAGTGAGTTGCCCATCACATGCATCATATTCTGGTCAAATGCTTACTTGATAACACAATTGTTTTCCTTCACTTCTACTTTCGTAGGGAAGTTTTCTGAGAGGAGATTTTGTTTTTCATTTTAATTCCCCAGTAGCTCCTGTAAGACAGGGAGAGATGAACTCCACTCCCGTCTGCCTTGTGTGGAAATGGTTTCAGACTTCTCTGCTGGCTTCTTTACTCGGAGAGTGGGCTGGGCAGCGGGGGCTGAGAGGGGTTAGGGGTTGGGGGCTGGGGGAAGGCATGTTTCTCCAGCACTTTCCCTCTAACAAACCCTGCAGAAGGATAACACACAGGAAGGGCCCTTACCTCCTGGAATAATGCTTCACAAATAAAAAAATTAGAATACTTTCATAATAATAGCTCTTTTCTTTCTTCTTCTTCTTCTTTTTTTTTTTTTTTTGAGACAGAATTTCGCTCTTGTTGCCCAGGCTGGAGTGCAATGGCGCGATCTCGGCTCACTGCAGCCTCTGCCTCCTAGGTTCAAGCTATTCTCCTGCCTCAGCCTCCTGAGTAGCTGGGATTACAGGCATGGGCCACCACAAATGGCTAATTCTGTATTTTTAGTAGAGATGGGGTTTCTCCATGTTGGTCTGGCTGGTCTCGAACTCCCTACCTCAGGTAATCTGCCCACCTCAGCCTCCCAAAGTGCTGGGATTACAGGCGTGAGCCACCGCGCCCGGCCAATGATAGCTCTTTCCTAATTCACAGAAACCCACTGGAAAGTGAGGTCAAACCACTTTATACAACAGACCAATGTTAGTTAAGCATAAAAATGCTGGTAACAGTAATAATCACGGCCTGCCTGGTAAAACTCACTAATCTTCTTCAAACAGACCCTGCTTGGAATTATAATTATTAATATCAAAATAAATTTGAAAGTATAGTAATACCAATGTCTTAAACAACAATACACTCTTAAGTGACCTTTTTTTAGTGCATCTCAGATGCCCAGCAGCAAAGTATTTACACTTGCTGTTTTACTTAATTCTACAACAATTCTAATACAAATGGAGTGTGTTATTATTTTCCATTTTGTTCTGATGAGGAAACAGGCCCAGAGAGATGACAGGTACACAGCTATTAAAAGTTGGGAGGCTGAGGGGGGAGGATCACGAGGTCAGGAGATCGAGACCATGGTGAAACCCCGTCTCTACTAAAAACACAAAAAATTAGCCGGGCGTGGTGGCGGGCGCCTGTAGTCCCAGCTACTCGGAGAGGCTGAGGCAGGAGAATGGCATGAACCCGGGAGGCGGAGCTTGCAGTGAGCCGAGATTGCGCCACCTCACTCCAGCCTGGGCGACAGAGTGAGACTCCGTCTCAAAAAAAAAAAAAAAAAAAAAAAAAAAGTTGAGTATAGAAGCTGGGAACAGTGGTTGATGCCTGTAATCCCAGTACTTTCGGAGGCCGAGGAGGGCGGATCACTTGAGGTCAAGAGTTTGAGACCAGCCTGGCCAACATAGTGAAACCCCTGTCTCTATTAAATATACAAGACAATTAGCTGGGTGTGGTGGTGCACGCCTGTAATTCCAGCTACTCAGGAGGCTGAGGTGGGAGTATCGCTTAAACCAGGAGGCTGAGGCTGCAGTGAGCCAAGATCACACCACCACCACTCTAGGCAACAGAGCGTCTCAAAGAAAAAGAGTGGGGTATGACCTAATACATTCAAATTCTTGTTCTTCTAGGGGAAAGCATAATGTATGAGATATTGTTTGGTTTAAAAGTGAAATGATATGGATTTGAGGATTCGTCGGTGGAACAATTCATATTTTGAGAAGTTGAAGACAGACATTCTATTTTCCTGAAGGTGTTAAAGGGAAGTTTATCTTGGGAATGTGTTTCAGCGTAATCTGCCCAGCATTTGACACCATTTGGTAGAGGGAGGAAGCCCCCACTCCTAGTGCAGTTCTGATCTCCCTGAAATGTTTGAAATCCCTCCCGGTCGCTTAAGCTCCTTCATCAGTTTTCATCATGCGCACAGATAATAAGAACTTGTTTCTCAGCCTTTTATCTTTACATCTCTGTTTCCAAATGACTGTGTTCCCAGGCCTTCTCCTTTCTTCCACAGAGATAACCGCCCCATGGTCGTGTGCAATGCAGCTAGTGGGTCCTGGGAGGGTGCAACATTTCTCAAAAATAATTGCCTAATCTTGAACTTTGGGGCAGGACGTTATAGATAAGAGCCTCTGGGTAAGAGGAGGTTTTTTAAAAAAACATCCAAACTTTGATCTATTGAAGTTCAGATCACTTTATTTATTTTTTATTTTTTTATTTTTTTTGAGGGAGAGTCTCACTCTGTCACCCAGGCTGGAGTGCAGTGGTGTGATCTCTGCTCACTGCAGCCTCTGCCTCCCGGGTTCAAAGTGATTCTCATGCCTCAGCCTCCCCAGCAGCTGGGATTACAGGTGCGTGTCACCATGCCCAGTTAATTTTTGTATTTTTAATAGACACAGGGTTTCACCATGTTGGCCAGGCTGGTCTCAAACTACTGACCTCAGGTAATCCACCCGCCTTGGCCTCTCAAAGTGCTGGGATTACAGGCGTGAGCCACAGCACCCGGCCCAGATCACTTTAAAGTGTATCATGTTTTGGGGCTACTGAGGAGACAGCTCAACTGCACCTGTTCTTTGATTTCAAACTGTACCTGTACCTGTTCTTTGATTTCTTCCCCATGTTCAGGGAATCCTCAGCTATTCTAGCCCTCAGCTCAACCTCCTTCTTCCCTTTAGTGATGCAAAACCTGAGTTCCCCAGGGAAGAATGTGTGCCTTGAAATGGAGTGTCAAGAGTGCTGCAAGAATCCCTCAGCTAATATTCACAATCACCGAAAGGGAGAAACAACCCAATATCTATTGATTGATGACCAGATAAACCAAATGTGGTCCATCCGGTCCATGGAATATTGCTCAGCCATGTAAATGGAGGAAGCACTGACACACGCTACAGCTCGGATGAGCCTGGAAAATGTTATGTTAAGTGAAAGAAGCCAGCCACAAAATGCCACATATTGAATGATAATTCCATTTACATGAAACACCCAGAACAGGCACTTACACGGGGACCCTCAGTGCTATGAAGGACATTCTAGACCTCAAGGCAAGCTGGGCAGGAAGGTGTGAACTGCACTTGTGTGAATGTGCCTCCTAAGCCATATTCTCTTTTTTTCCATAGCCTTGTTCTCCTACCTTCAAATTCTAAAAAGTTTGAGGACAGAATGACATATTTTAGAGATTCTTCTCTGAAAACTTGCCCCACCTTAGGCCTGAGTGAAGGGTAGCCATGTTTTTGCCACATGCCAAGTTCCCTTCTGCCACCCCTGCCCCAGCCACAGGTTACTGGACACCAGACTCAGAGACAGCTCACCCACTGGTTGGTGATCTGGGCTGACCGAATGGTTGGACCAGGGGTGATGGTGGTGGGGGCTGGGCTGGGAAGCCCCAAAGTTTAGGGATGAGGAGGTCAGATTTAACTTATACAATCCATGAGGCAGGAGAGAGAACCAGAAAAAGTAGCTAAACAACAGGCCTGTGGACCCATGAAAGCCAGAGTGAGCAGCTTTTACCCTAGCTTTTCCCAGACTTGGGGAGGCCTGGCAGCCCCTGGTCCTGCCCTTGGCTGTGCCTGAGATTAACTGCCACAGCCTTACAACTTCCCCTCCCTTCCGCCTTTACTTAGCCAGTTTAAGTAGATTTTCTGTGCCTTGCAGTGAAACAGCCTTGACGAACTTAATAGGAACCAAAATGTGGAACACAGTGCACGAAGGTCCTTGTTGTATTTGGGAAGAGAGGAGAATTATTACACAATTTTGGACTTTGTTTGGAAAATGTGCAAAGTATTTTAAAAACTGAAGGAGTCCCATTAAAAAAGTAAAAATATAAATTATTAAGCTTTGTAGCAAGCAGAGAAAAAAAAAGGAGCTAAGAAAGAAGTAATATGAAAACCTCTCCATTCAACTGCAAACACAAAAGGGGAAAAGCAAAGCAAAGTCAAAATATAAATATTAGAAATAAATCCAGATAGATCAGCAATCACAATAACTAAGTGGATTATACCTATTAAAAGATAGAGATGATAAAATTATACTTTTAAAACCTTTAATGAGGCTGGGGGCGGTGGCTCATGCCTGTAATCCCTGCACTTTGGGAGGGTGAGGTGGGTGGATCATCTGAGGTCAGGAGTTCGAGACCAGTCTGGCCATCATGGCAAAAACCCATCTTTACTAAAAATGCAAAAATTAGCCGATCGTGGTGGCAGGCGCCTATAATCCCAGCTACGTGGGAGGCTGAGGCAGGAGGATCACCTGAACCTGGGAGGAGGAGGTTGCAGTGAACCGGGAATACACCACCGCACTCCAGCCTGGGTGACAGAGCAAGACTCCATCTCAAAAAAACAAAAATTAATGATATGTTGTTCACAAAAGACACACTTAAAATCTATCAGCAAGTTTGAAAATAATAGGATGGAGAGAAAGTTATACTCTGTGTTGTAGACTGAATGTCTGTTTCTGCTCCAGATTCATATTTGAAATCCTAATCCCCAATGCGATGCTATTAGCGTGTAGGGGCCTTTGGGGCATGATTAGGTCATGAAGGGAGAACCTTCAGGAATGGGGTTAGTGCCCTTGCAGAAGAGGCCCCAGTGAGCTCCCTCACCTTTTTTTACCATGAAGGGATAAAGATACATTTTCACTGTGTCACACAGTGAAAAGACAGCAGTCTATGAGGCAGAAGGTGGGCCTTCCCCAGACACTGAATCTGCCAACACCTTGACCTAGGACTTCCCAGCCTTCAGGACTGTGGGTAATGGGTTTCCGTTGTTTATAAGCCACCCAGTCTATGGGATTTTATTATAGCAGCCCAAATGGACTAAGATATTGTACAAATATAAGCCCAAGGAAGACTGGAGGTAGCAATGTTAATATCATTAAAAGTGGAATTTCAGCTGAACCGCACTAATAAGGCTAAAGAAAGATAGCACATTTTAAATGTAAGGGTTTTTTTTTTCTTTTTTTCCTTTCTCTCTTTCCCTTTATGCTCATTTGTCTCTGGCTAGAGATTTGCCAGTGGGCTCCATCTAGCTTTGGAACAGCACTGCAAGCTCCCGCTCCATGGGGAAAGAGTGCATCCTTAACACCACTGGAAGCCTGCCTTCCACTCCCAGCTTATCCCAATCTTTGTGCTCATATTTCACTGGTCACTGCTATGTGTTTGCAGCAGAGGAAGTAAGGTAAGATGCAACCAGTTGCCCCCTCTGCACTCTCTGTCACACTCATCGCCTTCCTAAACAAATGTTCCCAAATGACCTTCGGCTGTTCCTCCCTTCCTCAATTGCTCTCTCATTTCATCCCTCCCACAAAATCCACCATCAAATCCACTTCCATAGTGCCACCACTGAGAACATTTCAAAGAATATCTTTTAAGCTCTGAAGTCAAGTTTCAAAGGCAGACACAGGCAAGGTAGCATTGTTAGAATAAATGGGTGGTCAGTCATTTGGATATAGGAGTCTATGTGTGAGGGTCTAAACACAAATTGAGGCCGGGCACAGGGGCTCATGCCTATAATCTCAACACTTTGGGAGGCTGAGGCTGGTGGGTTGCTTGAGCAAATAATAAAAATTTAAAAAATAAAATGGAGCTGGGTGCAGTGGCTCATGCCTGTAAGCTCAGCACGTTGGGAGGCCACATGGGTGGACCACCTGAGGTCAGGAGTTTCATACCAGCCTGGCCAACACGATGAAACCCTGTCTCTACTAAATATACAAAAATTCGCTGGGTGTGGTGGTGGGTGCCTGCAATCCCAGCTACTTGGGGGGCTGAGGGAGGAGAATCGCTTGAATCCTGGAGGTGGAGGTTGCAATGAGCTGTGATTGCACCATTGCACTCCAGCCTGGGTGACAGGGCGAGACTCCATCTCAAAAAAAAAAAAAAGCAATGGGATGTGCACACACACAACTAAACAAATTGCATCAATTTATAATTACATCTAAGATATCCGAGGAGGGAAAACAAGAAGATTCTATGTCCTATTGCAGTATCAAGGGAAACAGAGGCACCTGGAAATGCCTCTCTACCTGGAATTCTTGCCAGAAAGGGCCTACATCTCCTGCCTCTCGCCCCATCTATGTGATGCAGCTCCAGCTCCAGACAAAGAGAGACCTCCTGGGAGCTGCTGGGGTGTGTGTGTCTGAGCAGCCAGAGCTGGTCTGCACCTCGCTCAGCCCTTATCCTCCAGGAATCCTTGACAGGAGATGAATCTAGGGCTCACCTGTAAGATCCAGTCAGGACAAATCTCCAGTCTGAGATGATGAACTTCTCCCAGATTTGGCCAGCGAATTTCCTGCCTGACTTGGCACAGTACACCTCTCCTTCCACACTCCGGATGGAAATGTTCTGTTGGAGGGAAAGTCAAAGTGTCACTTCCTAATTCTGTTTATAGAGCTACATCTGGGCTTTAGGCTGGATGTTTATGTTCCCCTTACCCCCATTCTGTGTTGAAGCCTAATCCCCAGGGTGATGGTACTAGAAGGTGGGGCCTTTGGGAGGAGATTAGGTCATGAAGATGGAGCGCTCGTGAATGGGAGGAGTGCCTTATAAAGGAGGCGTAGAGATCTGCCTCACTCCTTCTGCCATGTGAGGACACAGCAAGAAGACAGCCATTTATAAGCCAGGAAGTGGCCTTCAACAGATACCGAATCTGCCAGAACATTGACCTTGGAGTTCCCAGCCTCTAGAACCATGAGGAATACATTTCGGTTGTTATAAGCCACCAGTCTATGTAATTCTGTTACAGCAGCTGTGATGGACTAAGACAATTTGTGTAGGAAAGTGTCTGGTAGAATGTTCATCAAGATGGAAATGTGTTATCTCTGGTTGGTGGGATTCTGGACTATATTAATATTTTCCTTGGGCTGAATTGTCTAAATTGTCTTCATTGTCCTGGCATTAGCTGGCAACAAAAAAAAAAAGGAAGGGGGTAGAATTCAAATAAGGCAGCAAATAAAAGAAAAGCAAGGATCTAACGCCTACGGAGCCCTGAGTCTAGGCCCCCATGAGCCACAGGTGGCCTGGCAGTTACTTGGAGGCAAGCCCAGCCCTGCCTTGTAAGTGGCTTGACCTGAGTCCCTGACCCCAAGCTGTTCAGAGGGAAGGCTTGGTGCAGCCACAGGAGGTGGTTTTGTGGAGGTAGCAATAGACCCTGTATTGTCTTAAGCAAAGGTGAGTCTGCAACCCTACCATGGCTCTATTTATCCCTTGTCTTCCCTGTAGCACCTGCTGCTCCCGCCCTAGGGCTGGAAGGCTGGAGAAATGGAAGAGCAGGTAAAGTGTGGGAGTCTCAAGGTTAAGGCTGAGGGAGGTGGAATACTGTCTGGATTCCTCAAAAGACTGGTGGTAGCTTGGCAGGTTCTGGGAAGGAGAGTCCTACCTCCAGCCGCTTCCCTGGGCTTCTCCATAGCTCTGTGAGATCTCGAGAGGAGGGATGCCATTGTCCTATGGTGAGCATAGTACTGTCTGGTGTGGCCAGCATAGGCCATGAAAGCAAGGCCAGTTCTGACGCTCCTGACCTGTTTCCATGGCCTCATGCCAAGGAGGTGTGATCCACATCATGCCAAACAGACCAGCAGCCAGAGGTCCCAAGGCCTGTGGCAGCAGGAGGCAGCACTGAACTCAGCTGCATCCATGCAGAGGGGAAGGGAGAGAGAGAGGAGGCTTCATTCTTATCTGGGAGGTTCTCCCAGAGGACAGAACCTCTCTTGCCTGAGCTAGAGGAGACTGATCAAAAGAACTCTGAGAGCCACCCATCAGCGGTTCAGCCGGGCCTACTCATGAAAGCTATGGGTCGTGTTCACATTTGAATTAGTTGTCCTCAAATTTGTGTGATGAATCGAACCCTTATCTCTCGGTTTCTTTTCTCTTTGCCAGGAGAGGGAAGTACGGGGTTCAGTTAAGTCCAAGAGGATCAACGTCTTGTTGGGGCCAGAGAGTTCTGAACATGTACCCACAGACCCTGGAGGTTGCTTGCCCTGTGAGATGCAACACCTGGGCTTCCCTAGCTGAGAGGGGAACAGGAGTACATGGTAGAGATGCTGCTCACCAGATACCCATGACCCTTTACATTTCCCAGCATCCGTGCATCCGGGTAAGGTCAATGGGTTATAAGAGAAAGCGATGAAAATCTCCTCCAGGTCAGATCCTGGAGACATCCTGCGGAGTCCTCCAGCCCTCTCTTTCCCTGTCATGGCTATCTTAGAGGCCATGTATTTCTCATGATGTAGCTACAATATGGAGGAGGGCCATCTGACCTACGTAGGAGTTTAAGCAAGAAATGAACCTTTATTGTGTTAAGCTATTAACACAAGATGGGGGACATTTGTTACTGCTGCATAGACTATCTTATCTGGACTAATATGAGTACCCTTAGGACTCTCATCGGGGCCCCTACCTTGAGGTGACTGTCAGAGATCTGGACTTTGTCACACATCTCCTGGAAGAGCTTCACACCTCCCTGGTCCAGGAGCACACAAACGAACACCCCACGCTTGTTGGCTGCCTCTAGAATGTCACAGAAGATCTCCACATCCGTGAACACATCCATCAGGATGACCAGGACCTGGGCCAGGGCAGAGGGCTCAGTTACCAGAAAATTCAGGGCCAGGTGCTAACTGGTTTCACCCAAACTGCCTGAGTCCCAGTGGGCCTGGGAGAGCTGTTCCCATTGGGCCAGAGGGGAGAGGATAGGGGTAGAGTGGGTCTGACTGGGCAGGATTAATTGAAGGAAAAGGAAGAGCTGGAGTGGAGGTCCCTGCCCCTGTCCTGATACCATCTCTCCAGCCCCACCACCTATCTGTTGGCCCCTATGCCCATTGTGGGAGTGGGGAGTGCAGAGGAGGAAGGGAAAAGGCTAGAAAGAGAAGGAGAGCAGAGAAGAACAAGAAGCATCTCAACAGGTTCTAGGAGAGGAATAAAGTTAAAGTTATGGATTTTCAGCCACTTGGAGCTAGAGGGCACACTATGGCCACTGATTTTCAAATGCTGTTAAGCCGTGGAATCCTATCCTCAAACAAAATCCCATGTGGAGGCACCATATATAAACGCCTAGAACAAGCTGCTCCCTGTGGGACGGAGAAGGGAGTCATGCTCTACCCACAGCTACTGCATCATCTGTCACAGTAGAAACTGGGGAGGGGAGTTCTAGACATCCAGCGAGCAGGAGAGACATCTGTGTTCCTCCTGCCAAGCATTCATTCCCCCTTCTTCTGCCAACACCATCCCAATCTGACTTTAAGGAATTGCCTCTCCTCCACAATCAGTGTGGTTTGGATGGGTCTATTGCCATTCCTTGATTGGATATGGGGAGACCACATGACCAGGGCTAGACCAATGGGAGTATGGTATCCCCTGTTGGACAAAGAGATTGGTCCAGAGGTGGGCACATGATCTAAGTTATTCTAATGAGAGTCAGCCCAGGACTTTTGCTGGGACTCCTGGGAAAAGGAGGTGTTCTTCCTACAAGGTTGCTTAGCTGGTATTTTATAAGCAATGGCTGCTGGCAACCATTTTTGCTACCTCTTGGGGAGAGCCTGCCTGACAATGAAGCCATCCCTGGAGAAAGCAGCCAGGAGGTAGAGACAGAGTCCCAGCAGTGTCATTTGGACACCGGGTTCCAGCCATGCCTGAGACCAGTGCCACCCTTGACTTTTCTGCTGTGGATGTCAATGAATGTTTCTCTTCTTCTTAAGCTTGTTTGGGTTTACTCTCTATCACCCAATCATGAGTCCTTTCTAATACCTTAATTGTGATATATTGACAAGCAGCTTATTAGGCAGTCATTAAAAATGTTAATTACTGCCAGGCACGGTGGCTCACGCCTGTAATCCCAACACTTTGGGAGGCCGAGGCGGGTGGATCATTTGCGGTCTGGAGTTCAAGACCAGCCTGACCAACATGGTGAAACCCTGTCTCTACTAAAAATACAAAAAAAAAAAAAAAAAAAAAAAAAAAAAATTAGCTGGGCTGGTGGTGCATGCCTATAGTCCCAGCTACTGGGGAGGCTGAGGCAAGAGAATCGCTTGAAACCAGGAGGCAGAGGTTGCAGTGAGCCGAGATCGCACCAGTGCACTCCAGCCTGGGTGACAGAAAGAGACTCTGTCTCAAAATAAGTAAATATAAATAAATAAAAATTTAAAATGTTAATTTTTTCTTTCTCTCTCCTCCGTCTCTCTTTCTTTCCTTCCTTCTTTCTTTTTTTTCTTCCTCTCTCTCTTTCTTTTTCTTTTTTTTTTTCTGTAGACATGAGGTTTCACTATGTTGCCCAGGCTGGTCTCGAACTCTTGGGCTTAAGCAATCCTTAAGCCTCAGCCTCCCAAAGTGCTGGGATTACAGGAGTGAGCCACCCCACCTGCTCCATTATAATCTTATGGGAGCACTGTCATAGATGTGGTCTGTTACTAACCAAAATGTCATTATTCCTTGCATGATTGTAGATAAGCCCAAAGCAAAAACTAGCAGTCATGTTAGGATGGAGGATGTGAACCCAGAAAATGAAACAGGTCTCAGTTAATTTAGAAAGTTTATTTTGCCAAGGTTAAGGACATGCCCGAGGAAGTCCTGATGACATGTGCCCAAGGTTGTATAAATGTATACAATGTATACATTTATATACATTGTATAAAATGTATAAAATGATTTTATACATTTTAGGGAGGCGTGAGACACCAATTAATAGATGTAAGAAGTACTTTGGTTCAGTCTGGAAAGGTGGGACAACTGGAAGCAAAGGCAGGAAGACTCAAAGCCAGGAGGGAGCTTCCAGGTCACAGATAGGTGAGACACAAACTGCTGCAGTCTTTTGAGTTTCTGATTAGCCTTTCCAAAGGAGGCAACAGATATGCATCTATCTCAGTGAGCAGAGGGGTGACTTTGACTAGAATGGGAGGCAGGTTTGCCTTAAGCAGTTTCCAGCTTGAGTTTTCCTTAGTGATTTTGGGGGCCCAAGATATTTTCCTTTCACAGGGAATACGGCCATTTACTTTCTTCAAGATTACCTGTAATAATGTTTCCACTATCTTTCTAATCATTGATTATAGATATATATATATATATATATATATATTTTTTTTTTTTTTTTTTTTTTTTTTTTTTTGAGACGGAGTCTTGCTCTTTCGCCCAGGCTGTACTGCAGTGGTGCTATCTCGGCTCACTGCAAGCTCCACCTCCCGGGTTCACGCCATTCTCCTGCCTCAGTCTCCTTAGTAGCTGAGACTACAGGCGCCTGCCACCGCGCCCGGCTAATTTTTTGTATTTTTAGTGGAGACGGGGTTTCACAGTATTAGCCAGGATGGTCTCCATCTCCTGACCTTGTGATCCACCTGCCTTGGCCTCCCAAAGTGCTGGGATTACAGGCGTTAGCCACCGCGCCCGGCCCATTGCAATATATTTTTTAAAACCACCACCATCTGGGAAGTAGCCAAGGAAAGAGAGGTGTATTACTGGCAGGCCAAACTGATGGCTGGTATCCACTTGGAATCAACTTTCTGTGATGTGGATGGATAGCTGAACAGGGGAGGGAACTCCTCAGAAATTGCTCACCCTGGGCAGGAAATCGGAAAAGATGTTCTAATAATAAGACTGTGATCATTAGAACCATGGCCCTGTAATCACACAATTAATTGTCTTGCACACATTTAGCCTTATGGCACTGAAAGCAGCTTAGGCTTTCCCTGTTTGCTGAAAGATAAATGCCTCCTCTTCCAAGGTATTGACAAAAGAAACAATTCCCTCCCTCCCTGATAGGTCAGTAAGTACTTCCAATTCTGTGCCAATGAATCATCATTTTCCTGAGACAGGGCTGGTGAGCTGGTGATTGAACAGAGACAGGGGCAGGTTTGGAAATAACCCAGCATCTTGAATTAAAGGATGCTTGGAAATACAGTCTCACCCTGTCTAGGGTTATCTTGTTTGCTTCCTGTTGGGATTGTCTTCCAGCTGGATTAATTTGAAGCCAGTAACTGGTTTGGACCACTGTTCTTCCTAAGAAGGTATAGTGGGTTGAAGGCAGGCACGGTGGCTTATGCCTGTAATCCCAGAGCATTGGGAGGCTGAGGCTGGTGTATTGCTTGAGGCCAAGAGTTCGAAACCAACCTGGGCAACATGGCGAAACCCCATCTCTACTAAAAATACAAAATCAACTCAGTGTGGTGGCGCAGGCCTGTAATCCCAGCTACTTGGGTTGCTGGGGCAGGAGAATCGCTTGAACCTGGGAGGCAGAGGTTGCAGTGAGCCGACATCGCACCACCGCACTCCAGCCTGGGTGACAGAGTGAGACCCTGTTTCAAAAAAAAAAAAAAAAAGAAAGAGGCCGGGTGCGGTGGCTCACGCCTGTAATCCCAGCACTTTGGGAGGCCGAGGCGGGCGGATCACAAGGTCAGGAGATCGAGACCATCCTGGCTAACATAGTGAAACCCCGTCTGTACTAAAAATGCAAAAAATTAGCCGGGCGAGGTGGTGGGCGCCTGTAGTCCCAGCTACGCGGGAGGCTGAGGCAAGAGAACGGCGTAAACCCCAGGGAGCGGAGCCTGCGGTGAGCCGAGATCGTGCCACTGCACTGCAGCCTGGGTGAAAGAGCGAGACTCCTTCTCAAAAAAAAAGAAAGAAAGAAAAAGAAAAAAGGAAAAGAAGGTATAGTGCATTGAATGGTGTCTTCTCAAAAGATACGTCCAACCCTAATCACCAGAACTGTGCATATGACCTCATTTGGAAAAAGCTTCTTTGCAGATGTAATTCAGTAAAGGATCTCAAGATGATCATCCTGGGTTATCTGGTGGACTCTAAATCCGATGATACGTGTCCTTATGAGAGATATCAGAAGAGAAGCACCGGGAGAAGAGGAGAAAGCCGTGTGAAGCCTAAAGCAGAGATTGGAGCGATGTGGCCATGAACCAGGAATGCCTGGAGCTACCAGAAGCTGGGAGAGGCAGAGAAGAACCCTCTCCTCGGGACTTCATAGTGGGCTCAGTCCAGTGACGCCCGGATTTCTGACTTGGCCACCAGAACTGTGAGGGAATAAATTTCTGTAGTTTTAAGCCACAAAATGTGTGGTAATTTGTTGTGGCAGCCATAGAAAGCTAACACAAAGGGTAGCACATAACCCAGAGAAAAAGCCTTCTGTCTGGAGTTATGGAACTTTGATGCTCGTCCTGATGCTGCTGGGAATTAGCCTTCAAACAACTCAATACCTCTCCAGAACTCAGTTTCTTTACCTATAAAACACTATACAATAATAGCACGTTAGCTGTCAGAACAGTTGGGTCTAACCATAAACCCAGATAATGTAAATTACAGTATATAAAATAAAGGTGATTACGTTAGTATATGTTTAAAATATGACTATCGGTTTTATGTGCAGTGTTCATGAGAAAGTGTGGGTAATGTTAGAATAACAGAATGCAAGAGTGTTGTTCTAAGCCAGGTTATGGAAGAGGGTTAAAATTAGTGCCCAGGCTGGGTGTGGTGGGACGTGTCTGTAGTGTCAAGAGGCTGAGGCAAGAGAATTGCTTGAGCCCAGGGATTCGAGTCTAGCCTGGGCAAAATAGTGAGACCCAGTATCTAAAACAACAACAACAACAACAACAACAAAACCTAGTGCTACTCCTCTATGGGTATAAGCCAAAGAAACAGGATATAGAAAGCTGTGTCTTGTAAGGCCACTCAGAGGGGCCAGCACAGCAGGGAGGGGTTGCCGAGAGGGAGAAGGACACACTCGCCATGACACCTGGCTGGAGAAAGAGGGTCTGGAAGCAGAGCCTGGCATGCCGGTTCCAGGAGTCCCGAGCTCCAGTGAGAGGAGGTGCCCAGCCAGGAGATGCTGTCTGCTGGACCACATCACTCTCGGGGCCATCCTGTGGGGACCTCACTTCCTGGCTGAGAATTCCTTGCTCCTTGCCAGGCGCATGTGAGTTTCTCAGGGGCTGGAAATCCTCAGGGGAAATGAGATTTGGGTCCTGTTGGGGCTGCCATCCATGTTGGGCACAGTTGTTGGGGCACTCAGCACCCCACCTCCACTCTATTTTCCTCTTTCTTTTTCTCTCCTATGTTTGGGTGCTCTTTCTGAGCCTGCTTTTGAGGGATGAGTAATAACAACAGCAACTTTTTGTTGGGCACCTTCTATCAGCCCTGTGTCCACCTGAGATGACTTTCACCACATGATGGCCCGATTTCCAAATGAGGAGCAGAGGTGCAGGTCACTTTCCGACACCCCTGGGCTAGAACGCAGAGGTGGCCTGGACCCCCACCAGAGTCCATGCCTCAGACTTTCTGCTTCAGGACTAAGAGAAGGACTGATGTCCATCTGTCTGCCTATTTGTCTGTTTCCATCAGATACAGTCTGAGGGAGGGAGAAAGGAGGACATTCTAGAAAAAGAGCAATAGGCCTGGTGCAGTGGCTCATGCCTGTAATCATAGCACTTTGGGAGGCCGAGGTGGGCAGATCACTTGAGGTCAGGAGTTCGAGACCAGCCTGGCCAACATGGTGAAACCCCACCTCTACTAAAAAAAAAATAATAATAATAATAATACAAAAGTTAGCTGGGGTGGTGGCACGTGCCTGTAATCCCAGCTACTTGGGAGGCTGAGGCACAAGAATTGCTTGAACCCGGGAGGCGGAGGTTGTAGTGAGCTGAGATCACACCATTGCACTCCAGCCTGGGCGACAGAGCAAGACTCAGTCTCAGAAAAAAAAAAATAATAATAAAAAATAAAAATAAAATAAAAGAGCAATAATTCCAGCCCCCAGTTTCCCTTCCGGGAACATCATCCCACCTCGTCCCCACTTCACTTTCTCCACTGGCCCCAGCTTGCCTGAAAAACTCCCTGTCCATTTGGTGTCAGGACCCCCTTCCACTCTGAAAAATTATTGGTGATCTCAAAGAGCTTTTGTTCGTGTGGGTTATAGCTATTGGTGTTTGCCATATTAGAAAATAAAACTGAATAGTTTTTGAAATAGTTCTTTATTATTAATAGTTATTTTAAAATATCAATAACAAGCCCATTGTATGTTAACATAAAATAACAATTTTAATGAAAAAGAAATATATTTTCCAAAACAATAACAAAAACGTGGTGAGCAGGGTGGCACTGTTTTGCATTTTTGCAAATCTCTGATATCTGCACCTTCACCTCGTCAGAGCCGCTTCTGTATGAATCTGCTGCGAAGGGTTCTCTGGGAGGAAGTGGATGGGAATAATCCAGCCCTACATGGGATAAGTGATTGGAAAGGGCAGGGTCTTATGGCCACTGAAAGGGCCCCAGGGACCTCAGGGATCCCCCACACCATGCTTTGGGAACCGCTGCTCTCAGTCTTTGGCTCTGGCCCCGACAGCCTCTATTCCTGTCCTCACTCTTTATCACATCCCCAAGCTCTGGTCCCATCACCTCCAAGACACATGGGCCCTCTCAAACCTCCTGACTTTCACATGTGACCCTCCTTAGGCCTGGAATTCCTTTCCCTTCTGTCTCTGCCCAGCAAATGCTTACTCAGCCTTTGAGACTCAACTCCGAGACCACCTCTTCCGTGAACGTGAAGCCTGCCCTAATCCCTTCCTCCACTTCCAGGCACCAAGGGTTGCCCAAGCCTGGGACTGCCATCGTCTAATTCTTTCTCCTCTCTCCTAAGGAGCAGGTGGTTGGCAGGGAGCTCCCCAGAGGGAGGGATCCCTCTTGGTCCACTCTGCCATCCTGGGTGTGGGGGCAAGTTAGGCTTTGTGGAATAAGGGAAGTGCTTTTTGAGACAGAGTAGTCTTGCTCTGTTGCACAGGCTGGAGTGCAGTGGCACCATCTTGGCTCACTGCAGCCTCTGCCTCCCAGGTTCAAGCGATTCTCCCGATTCAGTCTCCTGAGTAGCTGGGATTACAGACATCTGCCACCACACCGAGCTAATTTTTGTATTTTTAGTAGGGACGGGGTTTCACCATCTTGGCCAGGCTGGTCTTGAACTCCTGACCTCAGGTGATCCACCTGCCTCGGCCTCCCAAAGTGCTGAGATTACAGGTGAGAGTCACCGTGCCCAGCCTGGAATAAAGGAATTTGGGCATGAAGGGAAGGAAGGAGAATTCCTGCTTCTTCTAGAGCGGAAACTGCTCCAGGAAACACCTCTCAGGCTGGGTCTCTCAGTTTGTTCCCTTCCGGCTCTGCTCGGGGGCTGAGGCTTAGGAGAGGGAGAATTCAAATCTGGTTCCCCACTCTCTCCTATTCTCCTCGCCACCTACTTCCAAGGACAGCCTAGGCTGAGGCTCCAGCTCCCCAGCTGTGTCTATGGGAACTGGTTGTCCCTGAGTCCCTGCATGTGGGGGTGTGTGTATGTGCATTTGTGTGCATTCGTGTGTGTGTGTGTGCATATATGCGTGTGTGTGTGTGTGTGTGTGCGTGTGTGTGTGTGATAGGGACATCACAAACCCTGCCTTCCACTCTTAAAAATTATTGGTGATCTCAAAGAGCTTTTGTTCATGTGGATTATAGCTATTTATGTTTGCCATATTAGAAACTATAACTGGCCGGGTGCAGTGGCTCATGCCTGTAATCCCAGCACTTTGGGAGGCTGAGGTGGGTGGATCATGAGGTCAGGAGTTCAAGACCAGCCTGGCCAACATGGTGAAACCCTGTCTCTACTAAAAATACAAAAATTAGCCAGCACGGTTGCAGGTGCCTGTAATCCCAGCTACTCAGGAGGCTGAGGCAGGAGAATCGCTTGAACTTGGGGGGCAGAGGTTGCAGTGAGCCAAAATCAAGCCACTGTACTCCAGCCTGGGCGACAGAGTGAGACTCTGTCTCAAAAAAAGAAATTAAAACTGTGAATTGTTTGAAATAGTTCTTTATTATTAAGTGTGCCTGTTAACCAATAATTATAACCAATTAATTATTATTGGGTGCCTGGCAGACACCCAAAAGGGGGAACCCCTGAGGGTCCCAGGACAACAGGGAATGGTGGGGACTGTGGCAAAGGGGACCCACCCAACGAAGTAGCCACAACTCCACGCCAGCAGAGCCCACCTGCTAAGAAGAGCTGGAAGTTCTTACTTTCAAGTGAAATCTTCAGATTTTTAAGTGTCGTCCTAAGTTCGTAACACGCTGTGTGTCCAAAGGACATCAGCGGTCTCAGGGTCCTAGAGATGGATGCAGAAGCCTCACTGGGTGTGGAGTGGGGAGGAGAGGGACTCAGCCAGGGGACTGTGTTTTACAAGCCCTCAGCAGGCTTCCTTCCAGGGATCCTCCCTCACCCTTCCAGCAGCTGCGACTGACAATATCCCCCAACAGCATTGGTCCCCACCCCTCTGGAGAGCACTGAACTTCATGCAGAAAGACCAGAACTGGCACACTCAGGAACGGGCCTTTGGGGCCTGGCGGGACTTTAGTCCGGCATAGGAGCTGAGCCCTAAGGAGTCCAGGGACTTGCCTGAGGGGGTGCAGCCAGCGCCGGGCCACAAGGCAGCGTGGGCACTCCTGGCTGCCTGCCTGGACGCATCCTCAAATGCCGCCCTGCCACAGAAACATGAAATACTGCTCCAAGCAGCCCAGCCGCACTAAAAGCCAACGCCCCACCTGTTGTTACCTTCGACTAAATTTTCCAGAACTCCGCTCCCTCCCTCCTCCTCCACACATGTCCTCTTCACCCTTGGATGCTTTTTCTGGAAGCTTAAGATTTCACACGGTATTGAACTTGGGAGGGAATTCAGTTATGAGACTGGGACCCTAGCAAAAAACCAACCCAAACATCAGCATGGTCTTTTATGACTTCTTCTAAGTGTAACAAAATAAATAATTTGAATGAGAGAGAGGGAGAGAGGGAGACAGAGAGGATTTTACAGATGATGAATGTTTTTCCTTGGGGTCCATTCTCCCCCGCCCCTCTGCAGCATCAGGAGCGAGGGATGGGCACCCCACAGCTTGGTGCTGGAGTCATTTTGTGCACCTGGGATAGAACAAGACCCCTGAGCTCAAGTCCCTTCACTCATCTCCGGCTGACAGCAGGATGTCACTTGAGGCTGGAGATCTCGGGCATCGGGAGAACTCCTGGTCCAGCTCTTATGGTGCCTGAAATCCTACCAGCCCAGCTCTGGGCTTGAAGGGTTTTTTCTCTTCTAAAGATACTTATCAAAGTGTGAATATTCTGGGGAGAGAGAAACCCCCTCTGCTGCCTACCCCATCTTCTGCCTGGCCACTGGCTAGATTCAAGAGCCACAAGGTCATTTGTGGGCAGACAGGTCTTAGCAGAGTCTGAGAGGAGAAGGGGCAAAGGTGAGACCAGTGGAGTGGCCCCGTTACATTTGGAAGCGCAGAGGTGGGCACCTAACACAGCCTGGGGAATTCAGGAAAGGTTTTTTGGGGAAGAGGCTTTCATGCTGGGTCCTGAAGCAGGAGTAGATGTGCATCACATGAAAAGCAGGGAAGGCAAGCGGGGCCAGGCAGAGGGAACAGCACACGCAAAGGCTCAGAGACAAGCTCTACAGGGCACTTGGTATGGAGCAGGAGGAGGTGGAAGCCATGCTAAGGAGTTTGTTCTTCCCATTATGGGCAAGTGGGAGCTACCGAAGGCTCTAAGCAGGGAAAAGACCAAATTAGATTTGTAGTACAGAAAAGGTCGCTCTAGCAGGGCACTGGGGCTCACACCTGTAATCTCAGCACTTTGGGAGGCTGAGGCAGGCAGATCACCTAAGGTCAGGAGTTCAAAACCAACCTGGCCAACATGGTGAAACCTCATCTCTACTAAAAATACAAAAATCAGCTGGGCATGGTGGCATGCGTCTGTAATCCCAGCTACTCAGGAGGCTGAAGCAGGAGAATTGCTTGAACCTGGGAGGTAGAGGTTGCAGTGACTGAGATAGTGCCACTATACTCCAGCTTGGGTGACACAGCAAGACTCTGTCTCAAAAAAAAAAAAAAAGAAAAGAAAGAAAGAGAGGAAAAGCCACTTTACTGCAGTATGGAGACTGCGACGCTGGGGATCAAAATGGAAGAGGGGGCCAGGCAGGAAGCAATTGCGGGAGTTCCGGTGATAAGTGGTGGTGGCCTGGACCCTGGTTGTGACAGATGGGATCAGAGGGTCAGTGGTCCAGGGCAAGGCAGACAGCAATGCACCTCCATCCGAAGCCCCAGTCATCTGGACTCTGACCCTGGGAGCAAAATGCACCCCCCTCCCTGCTCCATCAGCCCCCCATCCTCCCTGCTACTTGGCCATGGAGACGGGCTTTGCCATTGGTACCTGGCTAGTCCGGGTGATGCAGCGGCGGACGAGGTCTCTGATGTTGTTGTGCTTGTCGGTCTGGAAGTACACAGTGGCGCTGGATTTTTCCTTCAGGTAGGGCTTCTCAGCTGAGGCCCAGCTGTGCAGTAGGGCCGGCTCGCTGCCCTCTGAGGCCACGGGGAAGTAGGTGCCGGACTGTAGGGAGCTGGAGTCCAGTCCCTTAGGGCCTGCTTCCGCCCCTCCCAGTGTGTCTGGGGGACACGGGGGCTCCCTGGCCTGGGCCTGGATGTACTGGGCCTCCACCGAGGACAAGAAGTCCACCTCGCCTTCCTGGCTGAGCACCCGCCAGTAGGCTTCAGAACCTCCATCCAAGAGGGCATCCGTGGCCAGCCGGGCACTCTCATTGTCACTAAAGTCAGCCCTGGCTGGCCGGACCCACTGGCTCCTGACATCTTCCAGACGCTTCTGGATTTTGCCCAGGTGCCTTGACCGGCTCATGCCGCCCGTCCCTGGGTGGTGCTGGGGGAGGCTGGCACGTCAGCTCCTCCAGATGTGGGAAGCAAATGGAACACACCACGGAGGATTGGGGCTCCCGCACCCCCGGGAGGCTGCCTGCTCCCAGGACCGGTGTGCAGGGCACCTCCAAGAAGTGATTTACCGCTGTCCTGAGCAATGCTTCTCAGAACTCCTCATCTGCAGCCGCGGGATTGGCTTATCTCTCAGGGCCACCTGCCCTGCCCTCGGGCCGGGAGAGCTGGCTCAGACATCGCCTTGGCACAGTCAGCCATGGGATATTTCCTCTCCTCCCAGCCGCAGGGGGAGGCGAAGGTGAGCCGGCTTTCCTGCTGGGTTTCACAACTCCCCCTCAGGCCTTCGTTACCAAGCAGGGAGCCTCCCTGGCACCACCAGCCCAGCTGGAGGATGGGCCTGAAGGAGGCCTGCCTGCCTCTGCTCCCCTCCTGGGTGCCTCGATTCCCATGCTGTTTCAAAGATAGGACTTTCCCTGTGGGGGGAAAGATGCCATCCCTGAGATGCCCCTCTACGTGAGGAGGGAGCTGGACACGGACCAGGGAGAGCTGTTGACCAGGCGCGCCTCCTCTCCTTGGTCACACCCAAGTGCCCACCCCTCCCTGCCCTATAAAGGAGCTCGTTTCTCCCGTGCCCTCTCAAGTGTTTGTCATTGTCGTGTTTGCAGAGACCGCAAACAGGTTCCAGTTCTCAGGCCAATGCTTCCTCGCTGGAAGTGGCTGCTTGGAACACTGTCTGGAGAACGAGCCGAGGCTGCCGGCGGCCCACGAGCCCGGGGGACCTGTGGGTCTTGGCGCTGGAGTGGGAGGAGCAGCACGTGGGTGTGAAATCGATGAACTCTGAGGGGAGTGACCACGTGTTCTTTCCAGATCAGATCGTGGTCTGACAATGGGATGGACTGCCTAAAACCCCGACTGTCTTTGGTTGGGCTCTGCTGGAAACAGGCTCTGAGACTAGGATTTGAGTACAAGTGGTTAATCGGAAGATCATTCTGAGAAGCACAGAGAGAAGTGGGGAAGAGAAACGGGAAGGGAAGGAAGCCAGGCCAGGTGAAGTTGAGGAGCAGGCCACTGTTGTGGACATCTGGGTTCATGGACATCTCTGGGGACATCAGGGGGGTCCAGCCTGTGGGAACCTCTGGGTGATGGTGCCAAATACATCTCAAGGTTTTCCTGCCCAAGGGTGAGAAAGCTGTGGAGCTTATCTAAGGAGTCCTGGTTATCATTGGCTGAGGGCTGCTCCCGGGGCCAGTTCACCAAGCACAGCCCTGAACACAGAGAAAGCCTTCAGGCAGCATCAGGTGCTACAGGCAGAGAGTGCTGTGGGAGTGGTGAGGAGCGAATAAATGAAAGTAAAGAAATGAAAGCAAGGCCCTGACGCTGTCTGCTCAGGGACGACACCAAGAAATCAGGATTGTGTGGTCTTCAAAGAGCCAGGATCTGGTAAGAACCTGATGTCTCTGTGGCATAGCCATTCTTTGGAGAAAAACAGCTATGAACACCTGTAACCCTACTGTAGCTGTGGCCCTCGTGCCTCAGCCCAGCAGTACCACAGTATTTTTTAAAGTGTGGCGCGGCTGGGTGCAGTGACTCACACCTGTAATCCCAGCACTTTGGGAGGCCGAGGCAGGTGGATCACTTGAGGTCAGGAGTTCAAGACCAGCCTGGCCAACATGGTGAAGCACTGTTGCTACTAAAAATACAAAAATTAGCCAGGCCTGGTGGCATGCGCCTGTAGTCCCAGCTACTTGGGCAGGAGATCGGGCAGGAGATCAGGCAGGAGAATCGCTTCAACCCAGGAGGCAGAGGCTGCAATGAGCCAAGATCGCACCATTGCACTCCATCCTGGGCAACAGGGCGAAACTCTGTCTCAAAAAATAAAATAATTAAAAAAAATAAAATAAAAGGAATCTCTTGTCTCTCTCTTTTTTTTGGGGGGGGGGGATCATTGAAGGAATCCAATTCACAATCTTGAGCAATCCTCTCTTTATTCCATTTTATCTCCTCCCTACAATCCCTGGAGGTCAAAGAGGACAAACCCAATAAACCCTCTCTCCCATTGCTTTTTTGGATCTATGCCTTTTCCCTTCTGCCTTTTGCCAACTCTTGCTTCTGGAGATTGATGTAAGCCCTTTTCCCACATCCTTCTCCCATCTTCCCTCCTCTCTGGTCTGGTCTGTGTCCTTCTCAGGCCATTGTCTGTTCCTGAATCACCCAAGTCCTGTCCCCAGTCTAGCGAGATAGACCCGGGAACAGGGCAGTAGTCCATGGATTTGCTCGGCTTCACTCCATGGCTCCGAAGCTGTCCATAGAAACTATACTCGTGGTGACCAGTTCCCGAGTTCATTACTAGACAAGTTTCTCTGAACGTGTTTCTCCTGGGAACCAGGAGGGGGAGGTGAGCGTTTTCTCCTGAGCATGAGGTGGCTTTAGGTATTGCTTCATGGCAATTTGGCAACTGCCATGTGCCATTGAAGATGGTTCTTATCTTCCTCTGGAAGAGGAAGAGGAAGAGGACACACAGTCTAAGTGGTTCCCATTTATGTTACTTTTTTTTTTAAGTTGTCAGTGGCTCCCCATTGCATGTTAAACTAAGTACCAAGTCTTGAGCCTACCTAAGAACCTGCACAAAATGGTCCCATATGTTCATTCCAGCCTGGCTTCTCCCGTACTTGGCCACCACTGAGTGCTCACTGCATGCTGTCTGTCTGTACTGAGGGAGAAATGGATTATTAGTCCTCATTTCACCAAAGAGGAAACCAAGGCTCAGAAAGGTTGAGTTACTTGCCCAAGATCACACAGCTGGTAAATGGCAGAGCCCATGTACTTTCCACCATTCCAGGCTTCACTCTTTTCTTTCCCATTCCCCTTCCCTTTCTACTCACAACGCATTACAAATCCTCTTATTGGTTCCTGAATATGCACAGGGGAGAATTTTAAAAGTAGGTGGTTATTCTGGGGTTCTCCTTTCACCTGGACCTAATTCTCTTTCTTGGTTGAATAAATGCTTGAGTGTCTCCCTGAGACAGAAGTGAGTACCCGAGACCTGTAGGGACCATTTTCTCCTTGTCTTCTCACAGAATAGCTCTTTAAAACAAAATAAAAAAAGGGAATCTGAATGAAACTTTTCCCTCTAGAGCCCTGCTTCTGTCCCCAGCTCTTGGTCCTCACACAGACCCAGAGATTCTAGTTGAATCCTGTAGAACAGTCAGCAAACACACCATACATGTTAATGCCACTCATCCTCCATCCCTGGGAGACATTACTAGTTGATCATAGGATTCTGCCAGTGAGCTGGGAACTGTTCTGTTGCCACTCTTTATAGGGATTATCTTAGTCCATTTTATGCTGCTCTAACAGGATGCCACAGACTGGGTGATTTATAATGAACAGAAATTTATTTGGCTCATGGTTCTGGAGGCTGAGAAGTCCAAAAGCATGGTGCCAGTATCTGGTGAGACCTTCTGCACTGTGCATTCCATAGTGCAGGGCAGAAGAAAGAGAGAGAAAGAAGGTGCCGAACTCATTTTAACAAACTCACTCCCATGATAATGACATTAATCTCATGAATACATGAGGGCAGAATACTCATGGCCTAATTACTTCTCCTTAGGCCCCACCTCCCAACACTTTTGCCCTGGGGATTAGGCTTCCAACACATGAACTTTAGGAGACACATTCAAACCATAGCAGGGATCAAAGAGAAGTCCTCACCTGAAGGAATGTTGAAGGTACTGCAAGCTCTTCAGTTACTGATGAGAAAACTGTAGCCCAGAAAGAGGAAGTGACTGTTCTCTAAGTCATCAAACTGGTTGGTGATTCTCATCAGCTTAGTCTCTCATCTCTCCTCGGCAGCCCAGCCCTGTGAAGTGTCCTCGTTCTTGCCGGCTGTAATAACAAACTTCCCCACCTAGGATTACACTTCTGAACCAGGAAGTCTGGCCAGCTGTTGAACTGCACGTTCATACCTTGAAAAACCCTTATCAAGGAGCCTTCAGTGACAGGCAATGTGTATTATGGAGGACTCCACTTCCCTTCTTCCTTCCTGTGGCCATCTGAAGTGTGGTTGTCTCCTTTTCATGAGGTCATCCAACAATAAGAGAAAGGATGAGAAGCCAGGCTCCTGTTAATAAATGAGTGGCATTGGGACTTCCTGAAGATTCCATTTATCTAGGACAGTGGCACTCAGCTGGAGGTGATTTTGGACCCCCATCCAGGGGACATCAGGCAACGTCTGTAGCCATTTTTGGTTGTCATTCTGGGGGCCTGGGTTGCTAACTGGCATTAGTGAGAATAAGCCAGGGGTGTTGCTACATCCAACAACGCACTGGAAAGTCCCCCACAATACAGAGCTGCCTGGCCCAAAACACCTGCAGCGCTGAGGCTGAGGAACACCCTTACAGGTGATGGGCCGTCACCCGGTGACTGATGTGGGGATCCCAGTCCCCTGCCATTGTTCAGTCTGTTCCCCCAGTCCTTCACTCCACCATCACAACTTATTCAAATCTTTCCCAGTGTCCGAGGTCTATATCCTGAATCCGACCTATGCTGGGAAGCCCTCCTGGTGAATTACCAAGCAGCTGTAGCTGCTCCTCTTCTGGTCCGCAAGGCACTTGTAGAATATGTTTCAGGGGGTCTTGTCCTGATCACGGGTGTATTGCCCTATCTCCCACTGCTTCTAATTCCTTGAGCAGTGCAACGGCAAAAGGCTTACATGAACTTTGAGTTGGGCACAACTGTGTCCAGACTGTGCCTATGATAGGGAACCTCAGGAAGGTAACATAGAGGACCTTACTGAACTTCACTTTTCTCGTCCCTATAGTCACAGCTAACATTTGTGTGGCACGTCCTATGTGTGTGTGGTGGTGTTCTATGTGCTTTTCATGTGTTAACTCACTTCGGCCTCATGACAACCCTGTGAGTAAGTGCTATTACCATTCCGTTTCATGGATGAAGGAAATAAGGCACAGCGGTAACCTCAAAGGGCGTGAGATCTAAGGGCGCTGCATTGGGTGGTCAGTGAACAAACCTTGTCCAGTTTCTGCTTGGCTCTTTAGCTTAGAGAGTGCCAATGTCTCTTTCTGAGCTTTCTACATCATTGATATTGTACTCTCTGTGCAATTTTATATATCTTGCCTTCTTTTTTGCTTAGCATTACTCAGAAGTGTATTTTCCATGTCATTAAAAGTGTGCACGCTTCCCTGCTCCACACCTCCTCTCTCTTTTCTTCTGTAACAATTCAGTCCTAAAGCCACTGGGTGGGTCAGAGCAAGGTGGGTGTCAGTGGTGGGAATGGGCTTGTTGGCTCAGAGCATGTATCAGAGCCCAGGCCACGTGAGGAGGTGCAGGAGGCTGAGGGGGTGAGGGAATGCCTGCATAGGGTGTGAGGGTGTGGCCTCACAGGGGCCAGTCAGAGCCCAAACAGGGCAAAGAGGGTGTCCATATGGGCAGGGGAGCTGCCTGTAAGGGGTATCAGAGCTCTAGCTGGAGGAGGTGGGGGAAGATGGGAGATTGGTTACATACAGGAGCATTGATCAAATAAACAGATTAAAGGTAAAGGAAACCAGGTTTCTTATTATCAGAGCAGGGAGCACACATAGAGAAAAGGAGGAAACTGAAATGGACTTGTTAGATATGAATTGGAGGCACTTATTTGAACTCGCAGCTTTCAATACAGATAGATAAACTTAGATAAAAAATAA
Source organism: Symphalangus syndactylus (assembly GCF_028878055.3). Classification (NCBI taxonomy): domain Eukaryota; kingdom Metazoa; phylum Chordata; class Mammalia; order Primates; family Hylobatidae; genus Symphalangus; species Symphalangus syndactylus. Next base: position 122,027,626 of record NC_072429.2, on the reverse strand, counting down.
ATCTGAATATATAATAGATATTATAAATGAATAGAATATAAATACAGCAGACAAATTCTAGAAATATTATATATACACATATATGTGTGTGTGTATATATATATATATATTCTCCTGTTCTGTCTGCTGACAGCGATGCTCAGACTGCAATGTGTGTGCCTAGTGCCCAGGGCTTCTTGGAGAAATGGCCAATTTCAAGTCCAGAGCAGACAAAATACAAAGTGATCACGGAGCATCTCATGCCAGAAAGCAGGAAAGAGCTCGAAGAGTGATGAGGCCATGTCAAAAAGGCATGGAAGCCAACTTGAAGGGGTTCCCACTGGCTTACCTGGGACAATCTGAGCATGAAAATCATGGCCATAAAGGATTACAATGCGTGAAATAAAGTAGGAAACCACAAGACCAGACTAACACAAATGAATACATATTTTTAAAGTTTGAGAAGGAATGGGATAAAGTTTCAAATAAACTCCCGACAGGGCGTGGTGGCTCACACCTGTAATCCCAGAATTTGGGGAGGCCAAGGTGGGTGGATTGCTTGAGCTTAGGAGTTCGAGACCAGCCTGAGCAACAGGGCAAGACCTCGACTCTACCAAAAAAAAATTAATGTGATGGTGCACGATGGTAGTCCCAGCTACTCAGGCAGCTGGGGCAGGAGGATCGCTTGAGCCCAGGAGGTCCAGGTTGCAGTGAGCCGTGTTTGTGCAAGGCACTCCAGCCTGGGCAACAGAATGAGACCTTGTCTCAAAAAAATAAAATAAAATAAAAATAAACTCCCCATAAAATATTTGATAATTACAAAGGGGAACAAGTAACTTTACAAGCCTGGGCGCGGTGGCTCAAGCCTGTAATCCCAGCACTTTGGGAGGCCGAGGCGGGCGGATCACGAGGTCAGAAGATCGAGACCATCCTGGCTAACACGGTGAAACCCCGTCTCTACTAAAAATACAAAAAATTAGCCGGGCGTGTTGGTGGGTGCCTGTAGTCCCAGCTACTCGGGAGGCTGAGGCAGGAGAATGGCGTGAACCCGGGAGGCGGAGCTTGCAGTGAGCCAAGATCGTGCCACTGCACTCCAGCCTGGGGGACAGAGAAAGACTCCGTCTCAAAAAAAAAAAAAAAAAAGAAACTTTACAAGACAGACACTTATCAGACACCACCCTAATCAAGTGATCAAAGTGACCCTCATCAAAAAGGGACAAACTGAAATCTTGAGCCACCTGAGAGGATGCAACAAGATGACAGAATAGCTTCTGTGATGTTCCTGGCAAAGATACGTGATCAGAATAGAATTAGGAGGAAATATCAGACAAAGCCAAATGCAACGACATACTACAAAGTAACTGCCCTCTCATCTCAGAACTATCAAAGCCATTATCTTAGGGAGGTCTGGGGAACTGCTCCATGTTGAAGGAGACTAAAGAGCTCTGATAAGTAAATGTGACGTGTGATTCTGCACTGGATTCTTTTGCTTCGAAAGACATATTGGGACAGTTGGCAGAACTTGCAGGGGACCTGAGGATTAAATGGCAGCAATTTATCACTGTTGATTTCCCAATATTGATGGTTGATTTGTGGTTGTAAGAGAGAATCCCAGCTTGTAGAAAACACACAAAAAATAATAGGGATGATGGCACATTCTGTCAGCAGCTTTCTCTCAATGGTTCAAAAGAAAGGAAATGGCTGGGCGCAGTGGCTCATACATGTAATCCCAGCACTTTGGGAGGCTTGGGCCAGGAGTTCCAGACCAGCCTGGTAATATAGTGAAACCCCCATATCTACAATTTTTTTTTTTTTAATTAACCAGGTGTGGTGGTGCATGCACCTGTAGTCCCATCAACTTGGGAGGCTTAAGTGGGAGGACTGCTTGAGTCGTGGAGGGTGAGGCTGCAGAGAGCCATGATCACACCACCACCCTCCAGCCTGGGTGGCAGAGTGAGACCCTATCTCAGAAAAAAGAAGCAAGACACTGTCTCAAAAAGAAGAAGAAGAAGAAAAAGAAGCAAGAGGAGGAGGAGGAGGAGAAGGAGAAAGGAAATACTTTGTATTGGTTTTGCACTGCTTCAATAAGCTTTTGATTTTAAAAAAATGTTTTTTAGGCTGGGCGTGGTGGCTCACGCCTGTAATCCCAGCACTTTGGGAGGCCGAGACGGACAGATCACGAGGTCAGGAGATCGAGACCATCCTGGCTAACACGGTGAAACCCCGTCTCTACTAAAAATACAAAAAATTAGCCGGGTGTGGCGGCGGGCGCCTGTAGTCCCAGCTACTCGGGAGGCTGAGGCAGGAGAGTGGCGTGAACCCGGGAGGCAGAGCTTGCAGTGAGCCGAGATCGCACCACTGCACTCCAGCCTGGGGGACAGAGCGAGACTCCGTCTCAAAAAAAAAAAAATGTTTTTTAGGTCATCCCATGAGAAGGAAACAATCAGAAAAATCCGGAACATGGGACAATCTACAAGACAACGGGCAGGGCAGGTAAAGAGGGCAGCAGCAGGGACGGATAGTCCTGTTGCACATACTCCACATCCTGGCGCAGCCCGGTAATGTTTTTCTAGATGAAGAAACTGAGGCACAGGGAGGTTAAGTAAATTCCTTAAGGGCCCCATGACAGAGGCTGGATTGGGTTTGTCTGTAACTGCTGGTGTAAGCGGGAATCTCCTCCTTTAGGCTGTAAGCAATTCGGGGTGGCGGTGGGGTCACGCATGACTTAGCTTCTTGGAACTCCAAGTGCCTATTCCAGTTTGGGGCTGGCACGTCGAAGGCACCGAATGCGCACTTAGGTGAATAGACAGCAAAGAGCTCTTGAATCACAGGCCAGCTCATGCGGATAGAATGCACACAAATAGGACTCCAGAGCTTGTCCACCGGGCAGGAGTCAGGCCAGGGACACAGCGACCTGAAGGAACAGGGTGCCTGTTTGACCTCCAGGGGCAGCTGCCACCCTCTCCTGCCACTTCCTCATCAAGGCCTGCAGCAGCATGAAAATCATACAGTCCCCTTACCCAATGACCCGAGAAGTGCAATTAAGTTGAAAATTAGTTGGCATAATTAATTAGACGGGTAAATAGCTCCCTGTCAACATCAATCAATACATTCTGCCTAAAATCAGCTCAGCGAAGGTAGGCCAAGGAGCCCCTGCAGCGCTGGCCTCTGCTGGCAGGCAAGGTCAGAAAGTGGCAGCTGGAACAGGCCAGGGTGTCCTGCCGGGCAGCCTAGACCCCACTCCCTCGTCCACAGGTCCTTTACAGTTGCTTTTTTTCTTTTCTTTTTTGAGACAGAGTCTCACTCTGTTGCCCAGGCTGGAGTGCAGTGGCATGATCTAGGCTCACTGAAGCCTCTGCCTACCAGGTTCAAGTGACTCTCTTGCCTCAGTCTCCTGAGCAGCTGGGATTACAGACAGGTGCCACCATGCCCAGCTAATTTTTGTATTTTTAGTTGAGACAAGGTTTCACCATGTTGGCCGGGCTGGGCTCGAACTCCTGACCTCAAATGATCTGCCCACATCGGCCTCCCAAAGTGCTGGGATTACAGGCGTGAGCCACCACACCTGGCCTTACAGATGCTTTTCATGGGAACGGTGTCTCTGCAGGGTCATCCTTAGTGATTCCATCTTCAGCATCTGGTAAAAACACTGCTCCATTCCCAGAGAGCCACAGCTGCAAATGCCTTTGCCCTCTCGAGTTTCCTACTTCAGAGTCCCCATTCCATTCCTCAGGATTTCCGACATGCATAAAAACCATGGGACCTCTGATGGTTTGGTTAGGACATTGCAGAAAACTTAAAAAATCAAAGTATAACTTATGGGCAATAAAATGTACTCTCGTTAGTGTACAGCTCTCTGAGTTTTGAGAAACACATACAGTCGTGTAACCACCATCATGGTCGAGATACAGAATATGGCGGGGCATGGTGGCTCATGCCTGTAATCCCAGCACTTTAGGAGGCTGAGGCAGGCAGATTACCTGAGGTCAGGAGTTCGAGACCAGCCTGGCCAACATGGTGAAACCCCATCTCTACTAAAAAAACACAAATTAGCTGGGCATGATGGCACGTGCCTGTAATCCCAGCTACTCGGGAGGCTGAGGCTAGAGAATCTCTTGAACCCGGGAGGCAGAGATTACAGTGAGATGAGATCATGCCACTGCACTCCAGCCTGGGCAACAGAGCAAGACTCCATCTCATTAAAAAAAAAAAAAAGATACAGACTATTTACATCTTCCCCCTGCCCTTTGTAGTCACTGCTTCCCCTACCCCATCACCTGGCAAGAACTGATGCGTTATCTGTCCCTAAATTTCTGCCTGTCCCAGAATGTCATATAAATGGAACCACATAGTATAAGCCTTTTGAGTTCTGCTTCTTTCTCTTGGCATAACGCGCTTGGGATTCATCCACACTGTGGCATGTGTTGGTAGCTAGCTGCTTTTTATTGCTGAGTAGCATTTTATTGCATGGATGTACCACAGTTTGTTTATCTGCTTCCCAGCTGAAGGATGTTGGGCTGTTTCTAATTTGGGGAGTTTATGACTAAAGCCCTATAAATATTTATATACCGGTTTTTGTAAGAACATGCTTTCATTTCACTTAGGTCAACACCTGGACGTGAGATTGCTGGGTCTTATGATAGGTGTCTGTATAACTCAATAAAAAACTGCCACAGCGCTTGCTGAGGTGCCTGTAACATTTTGTATCCCCAGCAGCAATTTCAGTTGCTCCACATCTTTGCCAATGCATAACTTTAAGAAATGATAATATGCATTGCTGGTCATAGCAGGGCTGGCTGAATAATTTTCTTTTTTCTTTCTTTCTTTTTTTTTTTTTTGAAATAGAGTCTTGCTGTGTTGCCCAGGCTGGAGTGCAGTGGCACGATCTCGGCTCACTGCAAGCTCTGCCTCCCGGGTTCACGCCATTCTCCTGCCTCAGCCTCCCGAGTAGCTGGCACTATAGGCGCCCACCACCACGCCTGGCTAAGTTTTTGTATTTTTAGTAGAGACGGGGTTTCACCGTGTTAGCCAGGATGGTCTCGATCTCCTGACCTCGTGATCTGCCCGCCTCGGCCTCTCAAAGTGCTGGGATAACAGGCGTGAGCCACCGCGCCCGGCCTGGCTGCATAATTTTCAAGGCCTAATGCAAAATGAAAATGTGCATCCTTTTGCTCAAAACAAAAGGAAAAAAATGCCATGAAATGTATGAAAACAGAAAGGGTTTCCCTTTCTTCTGCACTCTTTCTCTTGACTTTTTGTAGTGTTTTTATTTGCTCTTGATGTTTTAAGTAAAGAAAACTTAAAATTTAAGATTATTAGCAGTCCAGGTGCAGTGGCTCATGCCTGTAATCCCGACACTTTGGGAGGCTGAGGCAGGCGGATCACTTGAGGTCAGGAGCTCGGGACCAGCCTGACCAACATGGTGAAGCCCCGTCTCTACTAAAAATACAAAAAATTAGCTGGGTGTGGTGGCGCATGTTTGTAATCCCAGCTACTCAGGAAGCTGAGGCAGGAGAATCGCTTGAACCCGGGGGGTGGAGGTGGCAGTGAGCAGAGATTGCACCGCTGCACTCCAGCCTGGGCGATAGAGCAAGACTCCATCTCAGAAAAAAAAAAAAAAAAAGATTGTTAGCATTCATGTTTACATTGTGCAATGACATTTTAAATGCAAAGATGAGAGTGTTTAACTTGTACATGGAATTACTGAAATTACACAACCCATATTTTGTTTGTACATGCATATGTATTTCATTCTTACCAGAAAGTAGAAATGCTGCACAAAACGAACTCAACTATTTTTATTTCACTTCTTGATATGCACACATTCTACCAACACTCTCTACCTTTGGCTTACTGATGAATAGGAAGGGCAGAGCAGAAAAGAAACTGTGGGTTGCCTTATCTTTTTTATTTTTTTTTGAGACAGAGTCTCGTTCTGTCACCCGGGCTGGAGTGCAGTGGCATGACTTCGGCTCACTGCAACCTCCACCTCCTGGGTTCAAGCGATTCTCCTGCCTCAGCCTCCCGAGTAGCTGGGATTACAGGCACGAGCCACCAGGCCCGGCTAATTTTTGTTATTTTTAGTAGAGATGGGAATTCACCATGTTGGCCAGGCTGGTCTCGAACTGCTGACCTCAGGTGATCTGCCTGTCTCAGCCTCCCAAAGTGCTGGGAATACGGGCGTGAGCCACCAGGCCTGGCCACCTTATCTTTCTTGGTCTTTCTGTGTCATCATTTTGAGTGTAACCTGGTTGGTCAGTGTGAGGAAACGACACAAGTAAGAATGCATACGGTAGAATTCCTTGGTCATTTATGTTTCTCAGAACGCCATTGCCTTTTTTCTGCATTTAGGCAAGTTGTGGTTTGAACAGAAAGTGTGGCTTCTCAGCTCTGTCACCCCCACTGAATCACAGAGTTAAGACACTTACCTTGTGCTCACTTTGAGTCTTGCTGACCTCCCATGCATCGTGGGTCTCCTGGAATTAAGTGCTCACAGGACAATGTGAAGCTATATGGGGATGGGTCAGCAAGGGACTCTAGATGCCCAAGTTCACTTATCCTTCTGTTCACACCAGCACCAGACCTCACTTATGAAATCCAAGTTCAATGATCAAATCATCAAGAATTTTGAGACAATTGCAACAGAGCGTTAAACCAAGTGTGGGGTCCTTCTGAATGTGGGGCCTGTGGGACTGCACACATGAAGCCAGCCCTGGGTGGCAGCATAAGGAAATTAGTTTTCTCACGTTGCATTATTTGTGAATCCAAGTTAAAATATTTTTTGTAATATGAAAATATTCAATCCCCGAAGTCCCATCTAGTTGCATCAATTGGGGAGTTTTTTGTTTTTATCGATCTAACTTGTGTCTTGTCTCTCTGGTGAAATTGTCTCTTTTTCTAGAACGAAGATCATAACTTCTGCTCTTTTATATCCAGCACAGCACCTGGCTGAGGCCAGGGGACCCAGTTCAGAAGCTCAGGAGTTCAGAAGGGACGAATTGCTTTTTGGGGAAGTCCACTAAAGGAAGACCGTTTCTCCACCCACAGCATACTTCTGACACCAAAGGTGTGGGCTTTTCCACACCAAGCAATTATCCAGTTCTCTGCAGACACCAACTGGGTGTCCTGCAATTTATTTTTATTTTTTAGATAGAGTCTCGCTCTGTCACCCAGGCTGGAGTGCAATGGTGTAATCTTGGCTCACTGCAGCCTCCGCCTCCTGGCTTCAAGCAATTCTCCTGCCTCAGCCTCCAGAGTAGCTGGGACTACAGGCGCCCACCACTAAGCCTGGCTAAGTTTTTATATTTTTGGTAGAGACAGGGTTTCATTATGTTGGCCAGGCTGGTCTTGAACTCCTGACCTCAGGTGATCCACCCACCTCAGCCTCCTAAAGTGCCGGGATTACAGGCATGAGCCACGGCACCCAGACGTGTCCTGCAATTTAATTCAACTCTGACACTAAGTACCTGGACTTAGCACAGACCCCACAGGTTAAGGGCTCAGTCCGATAAGACCACTCCCACTTCGGATGCCAGCTGCAAGCAGTGGGGCCTCAGGTTTTCCCACACTTCTGTCTGGCTTGGCTACAAATCAGGGTTCCTACAACCCTCTCTTCTCATTTGGTTGTTTGCTATAATGGCTCACAGAACTCAAGGAAACACTTTACTTATGCTTACTAGATTATCATAAGGGATACGAATGAACTGTCCGATGAAAAGGTACGAAGGGTGAGGTGCAGAAGGGTCCCACCCACGGGAGTTTCTGCCCCTGTGGAGCTGGGGTGCACCCTACTCCTCAAATATGGATGTGTTTACCAACTGGGTTCAGGGTTTTTGTGGAGCCTCTGTCCTCCCCAGAGGGTAGGGGTAGGAACTGAAAGTTCCAGCTTTCTAATCATGTCTTGATATTTCTCATGACCAGCTCCCATTCTGAAGCTATCTAGGGGCCCCCAGCTACCAGTCATCTTGCTATCATCAAAAAGGTACCCTTGTCACTCTGGAGATTCCTAGGGTCTTAGAAGCTCTTGTATCAGGAACGGAGGACTAAGACCAATTACAACAAAAGGTACTCCTATCACCCCTGTCACTCAGGAAATTCCGGGGTTTTAGGAGCTCTGTGCTGGGAAGTGGAAACAAAGACCAAATATGTCTTTCTTATTGTATCACAACGTCACACACGCTGTACTGGAATAAGCTCCCAGAGCCACCCCAGCTTTGTCTGGGTGCTGGGTGGGGAGCAAGAGCACTGAAGGCCCCTGCACCACACACACACATACAGCTGTGAGTGGGTGGGGAGGAAAGGTTGAAGATGTCAGACGGCACAGGAAGGAATGTATAAGGAGCTCATCCCAACGCCATCTCTTTAACAACTTAGAGATAATTCTCATGAATAGTAAATAGTTCAGGCCATCAAACAGTCAGAAACTGCCCAAAGTGGCCCTCAGGCTGGCAGGGGTAATCAGAAGGCCCATCCCTCCAAGCTGGGCTAGGAAACCCTTCTTCCATGGGACTCCATTGTGTCTCCTTTCCTTGAAAATAACACTACTGGCGTTTGCACTTTGTTTTGTAAATATTACATGTTCATTGTAAAAATTTGGGAAAAACAGACAAGCAAAAAGAAATAAAATAAAAAATTTAAAAAGCAACAGAACATCTTTCATAGCCACACCACTGGACATCAAAATAGGCTAGGTGTGGTGGCTCACGCCTGTAATCCCAGCACTTTGGGAGGCTGAGGCGGGTGGATCACCTGAGGTCGGGAATTTGAGACCAGCCTGACCAACATGGAGAAACCCTGTCTCTACTAAGAAATACAAAATTAACCGGGCGTGGTGGCACGTGCCTGTAATCCCAGCTACTTGGGAGGCTGAAGCAGGAGAATTGCTTGAACCTGGGTAGCAGAGGTTGTGGTGAGCCGAGATCGCACCATTGCACTCCAGCCTGGGCAACAAGAGCAAAATTTTGTCTTAAAAAAAAAAAAAAAAAAAACAGGCCGGGTGTGGTGGCTCACGCCTGTAATTCCAGCACTTTGGGAGGCCAAGGAAGGTGGATCATGAAGTCAGGAGATCGAGACCATCCTGGCTAACATGGTGAAACACTGTCTCTACTAAAAATACAAAAAATTAGCTGGGCGTGGTGGTGGGCGCCTGTAGTCCCAACTACTCGGGGGGCTGAGGCAGGAGAATGGCGTGAACCCGGGAGGCGGAGCTTGCAGTGAGCTGAGATCGTGCCATTGCACTCCAGCCTGGGCAACAGAGCGAGACTCCGTCTCAAAAAAAAAAAAAAAACCTGTTACCATTTTGTTGTGTGTTGCAGCAACAATGTAGATTACATACCTTGGAGTTCCCTGCAACCTCCCTCGAGTGTTCTCTTCCAAGGCATCTGAGAAGCTCAAAATGTCTTTCCCCTGGCTCGGCACTGAGGCTGATGCCTGTATTCCGAGCACTTTGGGAGGCTGAGACAGGTGGATCACCTGAGGTCAGGAGTTCAAGACTAGCCTGGCTAACATGGTGAAACCCCATCTCTACTAAATATACAAAAATTAGCTGGGCGTGGTGGCGCATGCCTGTAATCCTGTCTACTTGGGAGGCTGAGTCAGGAGAATCGCTTGAACCTGGGAGGCAGAGGTTGCAGTGAGCTAAGATCGCACCATTGCATTCCAGCCTGGGCCGCAGAGCAAGACTCCATAGAAAAAAAAGAAAAAGGCCTTTTCCCAGCCCTCCCCAAAGCCAGAGCTCTTCTAGGAACCTGGGTCTGACAAGCGGGAGCATCCCCACATGACTTGGAAGGCATACATGAGCCATCTGAGCAGGCCACATGCAGAGACTGGTTCTTCTTCAGCAGCTTAGACAGGAGCAAGTGCTGGTGCCAGACCGTGTGTCAGAGGGGGAGGTGAGGGTCGCAGCAGGGAGGTCCCACGGTGTGGCTGGGCCTCCTCCTGGCTGGGTTGTCCTTGTTTTGTGGCATCCAAGCATGGTTCCCTGATCCTCCTGGAAATTCTGTAATGAATTAACACTCTGTAACAAATCCCTTTCTGCGTAGCTAGCTAGAGTGGATTCTGTTGTCTGCAGCAAAGAACTTATTCATTAGGCTTCAGCTTAACTCTCATCACCTCCTTCACAGCACTTACCATAATGTGGAATTAGCTCATTTATGTATTTGTTTACCTACTCAATGTCTCTTAATGAGGGAGGAACCATGTCTGTCTTGTTCACCAGTTTAATCCCAGTGGCTGTCTCATAGCTGCACTTCATCAATGTCTGTTGAGTGAAACATCTGGTCACCTTCCAGCAGCCTCTGTCCCAAGCGAGAACAGAATACCAGCTTTAGCCCTTTCTGTGGACCAAATGGGTTGTATTCCTTTTATGCATACTGTACGACCTCTCGCCAACCCCATTGCCAACTCTTGCTGACTGCCTCTTTTTGCAGAGAAAGGCAATGTTCCATAACAGGGGTGTCCAATCTTTTGGCTGCCCTGGGCCACATTGGAAGAAGGAGAATTGTCTTGGGACACACATAAAATACACTGATACTAACAATAGCTGATGAGCTAAAAAAAAAAAAAGGGTCCATGCATAAATCTCATTATGTTTTAATAAAGTTTATTAATTTATGTTGGGCAGCATTCAAAGCTGTCCTGGGCTGCATGCAGTCCTCATGCCATGGATTGGACAAGCTTGCTCTAGAAGATTCTGGTTTACACCCCTCTTTGGTTTTAGTCACTTACAAATTGTAAGGATGAATCAACTCACTGTGACCAATTCCCTGCTTCCCTTCAATAAGCAAAGACCTGCTCTCTCTCTCTCTCTCTCTCTCTCTGTGTGTATGTGTGTGTGTGTGTGTGTGTGTAAAGTGGGGGAAGATGTTTGAATATTAAAAGGTTGACGGACTTACATCATGCATTCACTTATAAACTTATATCATGCATTCATTCCACATTCAGTGAGTGCCTACTGTGTATGTATGTGGGGGCTGCTGGAGTCCCGGTTCTGGGACCCCCAGATCAATCCCTTTTGGGGGCCTGGACCTCTCAGTAAATGCCACTTTGTAATCAGACTTTCTCCCTTGGACCATCGAGCTGTCATCTAAAGTAGTGAAACCTCTAAGCCTTAAACTATGAGCCAGATGATGCAACTGCCACAATCCAATTGTGCAATTTCAGGCACAAACGCTATGTTTGAGATATAGGCTCAGGGGTAGATTTTCGTGATATGATTTCAAAGGCTTGGTGTTCAGACAGCCCAGTCCCTGTGTGCCTGGCTCCTGCAGATAAGAACCATGAGACCCAGTAGCCCTGTAAAGGAGGGGGCCTCATGGCTCTGTGTCCTCATGGCTCTGGCCTGGGGTGATGGGGACACACACTATTACCCCGTTGCTGTTATACCTGTTGGAACTGTGGGCAGAACCACTGTGTTGTTCTAGGCCTGAACTTGGAAGGAGCAGGCCCACAGTTCCTTGGGGCCCCAGGGCTGCTGGGAACACACCCACTCCGACTTATCTCATCTGTCAGTAGGAGCAGAGTGGAAGGGCGCTGTGAGGTGAGTCCTGTAACTCTTTCCTCTCCTCTGGCTGGGGGGCCTCGCTGTCTCCCCACCAAGTATACTGAGAGAGGGCAATGGCCTTACAGCCCACTCTCGGCCAGTCCATGGATAGGTTCACTCAGTTACAGAAATCAGAGCCTGCATGCCTTTGGAACTAGAAAATAAGTCTTTGATCAGACTAATACCTGGGGATGCAGAAATGAATCAACAACAGTCCCTGCCCTCAAGAAAAGCTGAGCCATTACAGTGCAGGGTGGGAAATGTTGCATGCAGTCATCAAACACACAAATGCTCCAGGGCCCACCATCGCTCTGCACAGTGGGTGCCGCACAGCCCCTGCTGCGTGCCTGGTGCTTGTGATCCAGTGGGAACGACAGTAACTGAGAAATCATGGCACCGCACGGTGATGAGGCTAAGGTCTGGGGAGTATGGGGCTGGGAGGGTGAGCAGCAGGGAGCCAGCTCAGGAGGCCTCTCTGTGGCCACAGAGGAGAGCAGAGGGACAGTCATCAGCCGGATGGGTGGGGTGGAGGGAATGGGGTGTCCGTGGAGTATGGGGTGGGGGAGGAGTGGGAAGAGATGGGCTAGGAGGTGAGCCTGCAAGAAGCTCAGGCGGGCACCCTGGCTTCTATGTCATGGTCAGCGGGAGCTTCCGAGGCTGTTTAGCAGGACACGTTAGCATTTATGACGGCTCCCTCTGGCCACAGTGTGGGGACAATGGAGCCTCTCTGGGAGCATCTGGGCCTGCAGGGGTGAGGCCTTCCTTCTTGTTCTGGGTGCTGTCAGCACCACGCAGAGCGATGGCTCTCAGACCCGTCCAGCAACAACAGGCTGACTCACACCTCGCCGGCCACTTGTTGAGTAGGAAATTGAGCTGGGAAGACCATGACCTTCCGCTCCCCTGCACAGATGACAAAAGAGCTGCTGGCTGCATCCTGCAGGGCACATCTGGAGAAAACGCTGCTCCCTGCTCTCTACATCCAGGCTCCCTGGGCCTCCCTCGGCTTGCCCAGCTGGCTTGTCACAGCCAGAATGAGGAGCTGAGACACTTGGGCTTACCACCAAGTCCTGCCATGTCACCAACGCCTGCGGGGAAAAGGCCAGACCCGGGAAAACTTCGCTGCTTCCCAAAGCACGACGGGAGAACTGCAACCCACCACAGGCCCTTCCTCACCAGCCTCCCCCTGGCTCTGATAAGCCTTCCCCTCACCCAGCCCCCGACTCCCTCTTTATCTTTATTATTTTTATTATTTTATTTTATTTTTGGAGATGGGGTCTTGCTCTGTCGCCCAGGCTGGAGTGCAGTGTTGCGATCTCGGCTCACTGCAACCTCCGCCTCCCGAGTTCAGGCAGTTCTCCTGCCTCAGCCTCCTGAGTAGCTGGGACCACAGGCGCACGCTGCCACACCCAGCTAATTTTTTGTATTTTTAGTAGAGACGGGGTTTCACCGTGTTGCCCAGGCTGGTTTTGAAAGCTTGAGTTCAGGCAATCCATCTGCCTTGGCCTCCCAAAATGCTGGGATTACAGGTGTGAGCCACCGCGCCTGGCTATTATTTTTATTTTAAGCAGAGAGAACTGGAAAGGAGAGGGGAGTCACGGTGTGCATAGATTCTGGAGCCAACTCACCCTGACGTCCCTCCAGCTGGAGCAGCCCCTGCAGAGAACTGTTTCAAGAAAGCCAGGCTGTGGCTGTGGCTGTGGCCAGGACAGATGCAGCCCACAGTACAGCTGTGACCTCTGCCAAGCAGATGGAGACAGTGACCTGTGGGTGGGTGGGATGGAAGTGCAGGAAGAGGCCAGGAGTGAAAAGAAAAGCCGCAGCTCCTGATGCCTGTGAATGCCCTGGCTCGGCTCAGGCCATTCTCGGGACTTCTGGTCCTCACCCTCAGGGAGATGGAAAATTCTTCTGGGTTCCCTAGGGTGAAACAGCAAACCTGCCGAATCTAGGACAGGCAGATTTTTTGGCTGTCCACAAGCTCCTCAGACATTTGTTATCACATACATGCATAAGATGTTCACTTAGTATTTGTTACTAATTGGGAAGAATGAGATGTTCTAGAATTAGAAGACCTAGGGCCGCCAGGGCTAACATAACAAAAATGCTACAGCCCAGGTGGCTTAAACAACAGAAATTTATTCCCGCGCGATGCTGGAGGCTAAGACGAAGGTGTTGACAGGACTGGTTTCTTCTGCGTTCTGTCTCCTTGGCTTGTAGATGGCCATCTTCCTCCTGGGTCTCCTTATCGTCTTCTCTCTGTGTGTATCTGTGTCCAGATCTCCTCTCCCCAGAGACACTACTGCAGTTACTAAGAACAGGGAAGATATCTATGTATCGGCAAGGAAAGAGGTCCAGCTTACTGTTAAGTGGAAAATGTCACAGAACAATAAGTACCATATGATCTTATGTAGATACCTAAAACCCAAGTGTTTATTTTTATGTTTGTGTATAGGAAGACCACTCACAGGGCTTCCCTCTGGAGGGGGAACAGGATTAGGAGTGACTTGAGGGGACTTGACTTGTGTACATCTATATGCGTGGCACGTTGGATTATTCTTTTTTTTTTTTTTTTTTTGAGATGGAGTCTCGCTCTGTTGCCCAGGCTGCAGTACACTGGCGCTATCTCAGCTCACTGCAACCTCCACGTCCCGGGTTCAAGCGATTCTCTTGTCTCAGCCTCCTGAGTAGCTAGGATTACAGGCACATGCCACCATGTCCGGCTAATTTTTGTATTTTTAGTAGAGGTGGGGTTTCACCACGCTGGCCAGGCTGATCTCAAATTCCTGACCTCAAACTATCTGCCCACCTCAACCTCCTGAAGTGCTGGGATTACAGACGTGAGCCACTGCGCCTGGCCTGGATTATTCTTCATTCTTTTTCATTTCCTTTGGCCTGAGACTCTGCACCCTCTGCCACAGTAAGCTGAGTATTTTTCCCTGCCCCACTGATGTTGAACTTGGCCATGTGACTTGCTTGGGCCAAGGGAGTTTTGATGTATGTACCCAGAGCAGGGGCCTTAAATGTGCCTCCTTGGCATGGCCTGGTCCCTTGGGCTGTTGTGACTCTCTCAGAAGAATATGCCTTAGTGAATGGCTGGTCCAAGGAGAATGCGAAGACTTGAAGAGCAGACTGAACCCAGCCTCAGCCTGGAGCTGAACCCAGCTAATACACAGATCCATGAGCAAGAAAAAGACGTGCTTACCTGAAGCTGAGTGAAATAAGTCAGACACAAAAAGACAAATATGGCAAGCTTCTACTTATATAAAATATCTAGAATACATACATAGAGATGGAAAATAGATCAGAGGCTACCAGGGACTAAGGGAGGAGGAATGAGGAGTTATTGCTTAATGAGCACAGAGTTTCTGTCTGGGGTGATGAAAAAGTTTTGGAGCTAGAAAGTAGCAATGGTTTCACAATGCTGTGAATGTACTTAGTGTCACTGAATTATAAACTTTAAAAGTGGTTAAAATGGTGACGGATAAAAGACTACACTTTGGGTACACTCCTTCGGCTGATGGATGCAACAAAATCTCAGAAATCACCACTAAGGAACTTATCCATGTAACCAAAAACCACCTGTATCCCCCAAAGATATTGAAATAAAAAATTTTTTAAAATGGTTAAAATGGGCTGGGTGTGGTAGCTCACACCTGTAATCCCAGCACTTTGGGAGACTGAGGTGGGCAAATGGCTTGAGCTTAGGAGTTCAAGATCAGCCTAAGCAACATGGCAAAAAATCTGTCTCTGCAAAAAATACAAAAATTAACCGGGTGTGGTGGCACGCCCATGTGGTCCCAGCTACTTGGGAGGCTGAGGTGGGAGGATCGCTAAAGCTGGGGAGGTGGAGGTTGCAGTGAGCTGTGATCACACCACTGCACTCCAGCCTGGGTGAGAGAGCAAGACTCTATCTCAAAAAAAAAAAAAGGTTAAAGTGATAAATTATGTGTTACATATATTTACCACAATTTAAAAAACATATAGGATAACCAAACTCATTTAATTGTACACTTAAAATGGGTGAATTATATGGTCTGTGAATTATATGTCAGTAAGACTGTTTAAAAAATAAAAGGCCAGGTGCGGTGACTCATGTCTGTAATCCCAGCACTTTGGGAGGCCGAGTATATATAAAACTGAGTATATGACATTTAAAAATATACCCAATGGGCCGGGCGCAGTGGCTCACACCTGTAATTCCAACACTTTGGGAGGCTGAGGCGGGCAGATCACGAGGTCAGGAGTTCGAGACCAGCCTGACTAACATGGTGAAACCCCATCTCTACTAAAAATACAAAAATTAGCTGAGTATGGTGGCGTGCGTCTGTAATCCCAGCTACTCAGGAGACTGAGGCAGGAGAATCGCTTGAACCTGGGAGGCGGAGGTTGCAGTGAGCTGAGATTGCACCACTGCACTCCAACCTGGGCGACAGAGTGAGACTCTGTCTAAAAAAAAAAAAAGAAAAGAAAAGAAAAAGGAAAACACATGCTTGCTGTTTAAGCCATTATGTTTTGGGCGGTTTGTTAAGCAGCACTAGCACAGTGATAGCTGACTAATACAGCATGGCTGTATGCATATATTTTATAATTAGTACAAATTATTCGTGCAATTGAAAATAAGCAAAACCAGAATTTATTGCATTCATCCAAACAGGCCCCTCTTTCCTGCTTTCCTCCTCGGCGGTGGCACTGGAATGTTTCTGGGCATTGCTCAACCCAGTTTGGAGTAACTTGGCTTCTCTTGACAGCCAGACCCAAGTCCTGTGTCTGTGGAATGTGCCTCCGTGTGGCTCCCTCCTTTAGCTCTCTGTAACCACCTGCCAGGATGTGTTTTCATCGCCCAGGCCTGGATGGTTGCCTGGGTGTCCTGGGGGTCTCCCTGCCTGGGTCCATTTGGCACAAGGGAGGAGGAATCACTCTCAACAGGTTTCCATTAAGTTACCCTGCTCGGTCAGCCTGGAGCCCGCCTCCCAGAACACACACACGTACACACACACACACAGAGATACACTTTCCACTCTGTAAAATGGGCTTCTAATAAACTCTATTTTTTGTTGCTCAGAGGCATGCTAGGTGATCAATGAACGCATTCAAACATAAAATATGTACTGTAGGGGGATAGTATTCTGTGGGGGGAAGTAGAATGGAAATGAGTTCAAGGAGGCAATTAAATGTAAACTTTCCAAATGTTGGAAGACATATTTGTATATATTCAAAATAGATTTTGGTTTGTATGGAATCCATAGGATATATAGATGTCATTGGGTACTTTTTTTTTTTTTTGAGTCAGACTCTCACACTGTCATCCAGGCTGGAGTGCAGTGGCACAATCTCGGCTCACTGCAACCTCTGCCTCCCGGGTTCAAGCCATTCTCCTGTCTCAGCCTCCTGAGTAGCTGGTATTACAGGTGCCCACCACCACGCCCGGCTAATTTTTTGTATTTTTAGTAGAGACGGGGTTTCACCATGTTGGCCAGGCTGGTCTCAAACTTCTGACCTCAGGTGATCCGCCCGCCTCGGCCTCCCAAAGCATTGGGATTACAGACAGGTGTGAGCCAATGCACCCGGCCCATTGGATATATTTTTAAATGTCATATACTCAATTTTATATTAAAAAAATAATCATTTACATACACTGGTAATTACGTCTTTTGCAATTGTTTATAATGAAATTGTTTTGATATCAACTTAACATTATGAGAGGAGATGCCCAGAAGTTCTTCAACATTATTTTAGGGAATGCACGTGAGGAAAAGGATTTGGAAACTGCTGAGAAGGGGGGCGGTGATCATTTGAACTTGGTTAGGTCGCCTGACCTTGAGTTTGAGTTTCACTCCGTAAGTGAGGGGCAATTGAAGCACTGAGCCCTTTGGGTTGCTCTAAGAGTGGAAGTAATTGAGCCACCGCGGGAAAGGCGGTTAGCTGGGAGGAAGGAGCCCGTTCAGCCTGGGGAGGAGGGTGGGAGAAGGAGGCAGATGAAGGCAATGGTGATCAGGTTTTCGGGGGGCGGGGGGGTAGGTGACATCCGACCCGGCTGACGTAGGGCAAGGAAGAGATTCCCGTCTCTACAGAGGGGCCTGAGGGCAGGACACATCAGGCCTTGAGCTGCCGTACAAAGGCCTGGGGGCCGGAAGGTCTTGGTCGGGGAGCCCCGGCGCAGGCGCAGGCTGAGGCCCTCAGGTCCCCAGCGGGTCCTCGGCATCAGTCACTCTCTACGGGCCAGACCTGGGGGTCACTGCCTGCAGGAGCCTCCGTGCGCGGCCCCACTCCCTCACCTGCGACCCCGTGGGGAGGCGACCCCAACCTCCCTCGTTCCGGACTCCAGCAGGGCGCCCGCAGCCAGCGGTCCCCTCCCGAGTCTCCGCTCCTGCCGGGATTCTGCAGGAGGGGGACCTCATCGCCGCGGCTGGGAAGCCGTGCGAGTTTCAGTCCACTCGAAGGCTCAGAAGGTCTTGGAAAATTGGGGACATACATCTTTAAAAGCTGGAGACACTTTACGGAGCGAAATATCTGCACCGCCCCCGCCCCCGCCCTCGCCCTCGCCCCCGCCCCCGCCCCCAACTCCTGTTCTACCTCCCTTCCCTGGGCAGGTCTGGGTGATGGGGCCACCTTGGCGTGGGGATCGGGCCTGGTACCCTGCACCGGGTAGTGGCGCGGTGTGTCCCTAGGCAAATTTGGAAAAAGCCGAAACCTGCGGGGCAGCGGCGGCGACCCCTGGGCACAGCGTCCCCTGGCGGCCGCCGGGCTCAGCCAGTTCTGGGAGCCGGGAGGTCGCCGGGAGGTCGCCGGGAGAGTGGGCCCAAGGCAGGATCAGCCCAGCGCCTCCAGGTAGCCTGCTCCTCCTCCTCCCCTGCCCCCTTCCTCTCTCTCTTTCTCCTTCTCCTCCCCAACTTCTCTTTTTCCTCTCCCTCCTCCCCCTTCCTCTCCTCCTCTCCTCCCTTTTCTTCTAATTCCTACAG
Source organism: Symphalangus syndactylus (assembly GCF_028878055.3). Lineage (NCBI taxonomy): Eukaryota > Metazoa > Chordata > Mammalia > Primates > Hylobatidae > Symphalangus > Symphalangus syndactylus. The sequence goes on along the minus strand of NC_072429.2, from coordinate 122,009,152 downwards.
TTCGCCTTTTAAATTAATGTACGTCAACATTTAAATAGTTTATAGATTAACATAGTTCAAGTATGTTTTTTAAAAAACTGTTCAAAGGTATACAGTGAAAAGTCTTCATCCCAGAAAAACTGTCAGCCAAATGTTAAAATTGAGGCACATTCTACAAAATACCCGACTAGTACTCCTCAGAACAGTCAAAGTCATCAAAACCCAGGAAGAATCTGAGAAATTGTCATAGCCAAGAACAGCCTAAGGAGACAGGACCATTAAATGTAATGTTGTGTCATGGATGAGGTCCTGGAGCAGAAAAACGGACATCTGGTGAAAACTAAGGAAATCCGAGTCAAGACGGACTTTAGTTAAAGCATCAACACCGGTTCACTATTTGTAACAAACAACCCATACTAACTACCAATGCTAATAATATGGGAACCTGGGTGCAGGCTTTATGGAGACTCTTATTATCTTTGCAATTTTTCTGTGACGCTAAAACTGTTTAGAAAATAAAGTTTATTTTTTTAAAAAGAGTCTTCCTCTCACCCCTACCTCCAACCATACAGTTTCCACCCTTCAGCGTATTAATCATCGATCTTAGCTTTTTTTTTTTTTTTTTTTTTTTGAGACGGTGTTTCGCTCTTGTTGCCCAGGCTGGAATGCAGTGGTGCGATCTCTGTTCACGGCAACCTCTCCCTCCCGGGTTCAAGCAATTCTCCTGCTTCAGTCTCCTGAGTAGCTGCGATTACAGGTATGCGCCACTACACCCGGCTAATTTTGTATTAGTAGAGATGGGGTTTCTTCCATGTTGGTCAGGCTGGTCTCGAACTCTCGACCTCAGGTGGTCCTCCCGCCTATGCCTCCCAAAATGCTGGGATTACAGACGTGAGCCACTGCGTCTGGCGATCTTAGCTTTTTGTGTGCAAATACTAGCAAATATAAACATCTACACCTTTCTACAGAAATAGTCTCATACTGTTGTTACTTCTGAAGTTGTGTTTTTCGCTCATTTCATATCACAACATACAGCATCCCTTTTTCTTGTTTACAGCCTGGACAGACCATTATGCCTGTGACCAGTTAGTTCCCTGTTGTACACTTGGGTTGTTTCCTTTTCCTTTTTTCTTTTTTTTTTTCCTGTTCAAATACGACTTCAGGGAATAACTGTGGAAGTGGTGAGTTAATATGTTGGGTAGCTTGCCAGTCCTGGGACTGCTACACCCGAAAGTGGGGCTGTTTGTAATTGTGGTAGACAGGACCGTTGGGATTTAATCTGCATGTTAATCAGCACCTCCTCGGGCCTGCAGATCTGGAAGAAACAGCTGGATCTAGGTGACACTCCCAGTCCGCAGTCCGCAGTCCGCAGGGGATGCCCCAGCAACCTTACCAGGGAGCAAGCCCCGTGGGTCGGATTCCCGCCGGTGCGTGTGGATGCGCGCTTCCCGAGGCTGGCAGAGGTCCTGGGATTCCCACCCTAGACTGTGGGATCCAGGAGCTTCCCGAGGAATGGGTGTCAGTCTCCGGGTCTGGGGTCCCGGCAGCCTGCCCCACCTCCAACTCCTACTTCCTCACCCCTTGGCCACCAGCCAGGCAGCTCCCAGTTCTTCTCCCACTGGGAGGTCGAGCAGGCCCCACCCCCATCCACTCCGAGATTCCCTTTCGCCTACCCTCAGCAATTGTGGTGCCTGCTGTCAAGATGGTATGTCCCTACCTGCTTGTACTCATACTGCCTTTTGCCCCATTAACACCCCGCCGTATCTCTCAAATTCTAGGTGATTAACAAAATTCCACCCCCAATATTTTCTAAGGAAAAACTTCAGACAAATGGAAAAGTTGACAGAGTTGTGCCGTGAATATCCGCACACCCATCTAGGTCCACACGAACCTCTCCCCACTCCCTGTCCTTCCGTCAGCCTGTCCCATCACTCGTCCTTTCCCTGGGAGGCACCCAGACCCGCGGGCATCCACACACTCCCCCCAGGGGTCCCCACTCCCGGCCTTGCCCAGAGTTCCGTCTCAATTTCCTTTTTATAAGGTGAAATTTACATACGGTGAAACGTACAAATCCTCAATGTGACACTGTCTGGCTGATTTTAGACAGTACGTGGAAGAGTCTTTTTTTTATTATAATAGTTATGTATTTATCTGAACATGTGTTAGGGAAAAACCCTTACCTGTTTTCCATTTATGATACGGGCACGAAGTTTCCTTTAGCAATAATGTAGGTAAGTGAGCTTATATAAAGGGCTGGGAGGAAGGCGAGGGGAGTGAAAGGGAAGGGAGAGCGGGCTTCCCAGTTAACATATTAATTCACCGCTTCCACGGTTATTCCCTGAAGTCCTGTTTGAACAGCAAAAAGAAAAAAAGGAAGAAGAAATCAGAACTAGCTCAAGTGTGCAACAGGGCACCGGCCACAGGAATCGTGGTCTGTCCTGGGTATAAACAAGAAAAAGACTGCAGGACTGCGTCCCGGAGCCCGGCAGCCCCTACGAAGCGCAGCCTCAGCCGAGGAGCTGCAGGCAGCCGTGGAAACCTGGGGCGCAGGGAGGAGGCCCGGGACTGGCGGGATCTGGGGTCTGCGGTGGGGGCCGTAACAGCGGGTGTGTGTGTGTGTGTGTGTGTGTGTGTGTGTGTGTGTGTGTGTGTGTGTGTGTTTTCCAGTCATTATACATCTTAGCCCAACTCCTTGAGCCTGGGTTTGTTCCTGTGAACGCAGCACCCAGAACAGGGCCGGGAACACAGTAGGTGCCTAATAAGTGTTTCATGCGTTCACGAGTGTGCAAACGGTTTGTACGCACTACACAAAAATAACTGTTCACAACAGTAGGAGGAAAAATCCCCCTTCTCCGTGTCGCCGCTACCCAGTGAGGCACTGATAAGCCAGCCACAGTGTTTGTTAATTGACAAACGGGACAGCGGGAGGACGCAGCGGAACTAGAATTCCGAGTATTCTGGACGGGATTTACAGCAGCAGTAAAAGTAAAACTGAGCATGCGCATCAGACCAGCTGTATAGCCTCATAAATCTCCGTCCGGAAACGCTTGCTAGGTGCCTCGTTAGCGCAGTAGGTAGCGCGTCAGTCTCATAATCTGAAGGTCGTGAGTTCGATCCTCACACGGGGCACAATACTTTTGTTTTCTGTCCTTACAACCCCGTCGTTTGCTGTCCTTACAACCCCGTCGTAAAGAAACGTTTTGTTTGCTTGTCAAAGTCCCGGGGTGAAAATAAGGGGAAAAGACATGTCTGCGACGAGTGTCCTGGGACCAGGTGAACCTGTTAAGAAGAACCTCCGCCAAGACCATCCTCGCGCTGCGGCCCGAGTGTCCAGGAAAGAGCACGTGTAGGGGCCTGGAGCAGCCCCCGACTCCTCGACCTGCCCTCGCCCTCGCCCTTGCCCTTGGGCACTGGCCGTCGCGGGGCGGTCGCGCACAGCTCTGGGTTAGGGTAGGAGTCCGGGTGGTTACAGTTCAGTACGGCCTGCGAGCGCGGCCGAGTTCAAGGCTAACTTTTGTGTTTTTAGTAGAGACGGAGTTTCACCACTTTGGCCAGGCTGGTCTTGAACTCCTGACCTCAGGTGATCCGCCCACCTCGGCCTCCCAAAGTGCTGGGATTACAGGTGTGAGCCACCGTGCCTGGCCCCTGGGGATAATTGCGATAACTTTTTACTAACCAGGTTTACTATCCTGGTAAGGAGGAAATTCCAGGGGCTTTCACTTGAATCTTTCTAGGATAATAGCTCTTACTCAATGGGTCTTAGTGCCAACGGGGAGAGTCTGCCATTTTTCATGTATGTTTATTTCAATGATATATTCAGGTACTCAGAAAATAACCACAGGTTGGTTTAATGGCCCTATTCACCCTCTGTAATTCAAACTTTGCTCAAGACTCCTTTGATCAACTGACCACCGTTAGCTGTGACTTTTACTGGTAGGCCATAGTAATTAGTGTCAATTCAGAACCCATGTTTAGTAATCCCCGTGAGATGTGGGTGTTTTCTTTTCCCTAGTACACAATCCTTCTAGTAACTGGCAAGAGGTTTCTTTGGGGAAGGGTTAAAGAATACTCGTAAGCATGTATATGTGGCACTGCTTCAGGGTCCTTCCTCAGAGGAATCTGGCCTCCCCTTCAATCAAGAGGCTTTGGATCTGGGAATCATCTTCGTACTGGAAACTGGGTGACAGGTATGACTCTCCATGGTGATGACTCGAGTCAGTTTTTCGGCTACCAGGTCTGGAGTTTTTCCTGTTACATATCTCAAGCAACATTTTAGTAGGCTGCCTATCTATTTCATTCTTAGGGACAGTGTAGTCAATTACCAGTAGCCAAAAATCCTTTAATACTACTACCGCCCTGCTGCCCTTTACTGTAAATGGTTGTCTGGTAATTAAATGCTTCTACCTGGCCTCTGCTGCCCCAGAATTCCATTATTCCCACTGAAACCAGGGAGCACATCTGTGGTGGTGGCATCTCTCACCATCACGTCTTGTTGCATGAGCCACCGCGCACCACAGAGCTTTTCAGGTTTGCAGGTGCTCCCTTGCTCAGTGCCTTCATAAAGGAAGTAGCTTTTGGGCCCAGAGCATGGCATTGGGAGGTGAGTGAGGAGGCCAGATGTGATCAATCCACCCCTACATTCCTACCTCCCTGAGCCTTTGGATACCTGCATCCACATCATGCCAGGGAAATTCTGGCATCTGTCTCATTAGATAGAGGCCAACATTGAGTCCACATTCCTGTCAACCAACCACGTAAACTGTGGAGCCACTTTCAATGGTATGAGCGTGGCAGTTATCAGTCATCTCAGTTCTGCAGTGATGGGCCGGGCTCTTGAGGCATTTCTCCTTACAGTGCGCATGATGCTGAGCTGTCAATAGAGGGTGCTGGAAGGACACTGCAGGAGAAACAAGGCTTCTCTTCCTTGCTCCAGTGTGCTGTTTGGCTTACTCTTGCTCTTGCTTCATGGCCCACCAGCGGTGCGTGTGCATGGGGGACATCTAGTCGTGCTCTGCCCCAACCATGTGCCTAGTGTGCACAATTGCTTTATGACTTCACAGTCCTAGCCCAATGACCATGTCACTATAGTCTTCCCAGCATGGACACTGGCATGTTCCAGGTCTCATGCCAGCAGTACCACCCTGATGCACTCTTGAGCACCTGCCTGCTGGCCTGTTTGCCTGTGCCTGAGGGTGGTTTCCTGTGGCTCTCTGGATATGGCCAGCCTGCACACCAACCTGACAAGCGGGGTCCTTATGCCCTGCCTCCTTGTGCATTTTTACCAGCCTCGGATTGTCTGTGCCCAGGAGATTTGTTTCCTGCTGCCTGGGGACATGGACTACCCCTGGCCTGGCCAACTCTGAGGCCCTCCCCAGTATCCAGTGGTCTGCAACCACACCTTCTTTGACCAGGTCTGACCTAACCCCGGGGGAGGGAGGAGCCTCCCTTCCAAGTCTGTCCTTCCTTGAGTACTCTCCTCAGTCCTACGTACCCCGTAGAGTTCTCTGTACGTCTTCATAGTTGCTCCCATCATAGTCTAATAAGTCTTTACGTTAAACTTTCCCTATCCAAACAACTGTGTGGTTTGCTTCCTGACTGGATCCAGACTGATACAATGAGATTAAACATTAAATCTAGACTCTCGGTAAGCACACCCATATTAATAAATTAAGCCTTATGCGGTCCTTGTAGTCAACAGCTGTAACGACCCACATGCAATGACTGTGGAAAGACCTTTAGCAAATGCTGAAATCTTGCTCAACCTGGGAGAATTCATGCTAGAGAAAAACTCTATGAATGTAAATAAATTCGAAAAGGCCCCTAACCAACTTAATAACTTATTTAGCACCACCGAATTCATATTGGAAAACAACTTTCCAAATGTAGCCCAATGTGGAAAGGGATTTAGCTGAAGCCCAACATTTAGTGAACATTGCAGAATTCACACCAGAGAGAAACTTTATGGATGTAATAAATATGAAAAGGCCTACAGGGACTGCTCTTCTTTAACCAACTCAAGGGAGTAATGGAGAGAAACTTTTTGAATGTAGCAAGGAATTTTAGCCAAGTTCAGCCCTTATTCAATTCCAGAGAATTCACATTATAAAGAAATTGAAGATTGAAGATATAATGTCAAGAAGCAGGAAGAAATAATCAGAAATGTATTTCATATATTTCATTAAATGTGATAACCTTTGCAATACCAACCAAGCACATATGACTGAGGGGATTCAACCAAGTGTCTGAAATCTGCTAAGGCAGTGAATGTATCAAGATTACTGGAGAAACGTAGGCTTAGAGAAAACTGGAAGCATGTGATAAAAAGAACTTCATTTGGGTGACAGCATTCATAGTGCACTTTCACTGAATGAACAGGAACTTTTTTCAAAAATTAACTACTGCAGTTCTATATATAAAAAAGAGGGTTTTGTATGTGTATGTGGTGTGTGTAGCTCCAAAACAGACCTGACTAGGTGTAAATCCTAGTCAAAGAGGACCTGAAATAGAGGTAAAAAAGTGCAATAGACAGCTGTTTCTGGGTGGCAGAACCACAGAATTTTAGAATTTCAATGCTTTCTGGTGAGCAAGCAATTCTAGTCTACCAAAGTTCCCATCACACTCTACATATTCTATATCCTGGGATTCCTGTTGTCAAAAAACACACACCAGCTTGGCCCATGCAGGCATATGTTTGCAGCCACCTAAAAACTACAGAAAACTAGGCTGAGGAAAATACTCTTGGGAAACCAATGGCTGTGTATAATGCCAGGATATCATTTTAGAACTTTGCTTATTGGGCAAGAGAGCACTTTGCTGAAAATATTTGACAACCCATAAGATTATGCTTCATGGCCCCAGAAAAAATAATTAGTACTACATATTGTACACTTACTATGTGTCAATCACTGGGCCAGGAACTTTCTAGGTCTGATCTTTTTTTGTTTTTGTTTTGAGATGGAGTCTCACTCTGTTGCTCAGGCTGGAGTGTGGTGGCGTGATCTTGGCTCACTGCAACCTACACCTCCTGGGTTCAAGTGATTCTCCTGCCCCTGCCTTCCAAGTAGCTAGGATTACAGGCGTGTGCCACCACACTCGGCTAATTTTTGTATTTTTAGTAGAGAAAGGGTTTCGCCATGTTGGCCAGGCTGGTCTTGAACTCCTGACCTCAAGTGATCCACCCACCACAGCCTCCCAAAGTGCTGGGATTACAGGTGTGAGCCACCATGTCTGGCCTGCCTGATCTTACTTAATCCTCCTATCAAGTATTTCTGCCCTCCTTTTAGAGAGTAAGGTTCGGGAAGTCACAAGCAGCCCCACTCTGGAGCCAGGAAGCGGAGGGAGGAAGAGCAGTCAGTGCTGCCAGAAGAAGTAGGCTGAGGGCAGAAGGAGCTGGGTCAGAGATGAGATGTTACGAGTCCAGTGGGGTCCCTGACAAAGAGGAGGTCCCACTGGCAGAGGAGGGGGTGGGCAGGAAGATGGTGATATAGGCCACTCCACGATACTGGCGCTCTCCACCTGCTGCTGAGTTCTCTCCCAGTCCAGGCTATAGAGCTGTTGAGATGGTTTCCTGTTCTTTATTTCTCCATTCATCTTTAAGATAAATCTGTATCAACTAAAGTTACTGAGGTTTATGCCGGTCCCTGCAACCTGAAAGCTTAACACAGTTTAACAGTTTCTAAAACATTTTTATTGTAAAAAGTTCAAGAAGCCATTTACAAGCCAAAAAGTATCAGAATTAAATAACACATAATTTTTATAGACACATTTTTCTGTACAAAGGGCTGATCTTTATAGGAATTTTAAATAAATAATCCAAAAATCAGTGTCACTGATTGCAAAATAGGTCTCTCTCTCGACCGTCTCAAGGTGACATGCATTCTATGCAGCCAAAAGATGAGGGGTTTGACATCTGTGACGAGCCCGAGCAGTGAGTCTCTGGCGAAGATTTCTCACTTTCTCGATAAGATTCTGTCCCGTGGTGTCCCATTCTACTGCTCTTCTATTTAAAGAAACTTGAAAATGAAATTCAAAATTTAGAAAAGCTTAGTTTTCTGATGTTAGCAAGGATACAGCATTTATTTTAAAGATAAATGTGTTGTAAAAATAAATAACGAAATGCAATTCTAAAACCTAAATTTTACATATTACCTGGCCCTAGGTGGTTCCATTTACAAGCCAAATAATTATTTGTTGGACTGAATGAATGCTATCAGAGAACTTCTCTGCTTTGAAATACTTGGGATACAAACAATCTTAAGTTAGAAACAAAGCTTATTTAAGAGAGAATTTGAGTTTTTGCAATGGTAAGCTTCCTCAAAGTGATGCTTAATGGTAATGAGAAAAGGCATTCCAAGTCATAATACTGTGAAATATATACCATGACTACCTTTCCAATAAGTAAATAGAAATAAGTAATTCAAATGCTTTTTAATACTGGCTAATATCAGGAAGGTCCAGAATCAAGATTAAAATACTACATGTCCAAGTGTAAGAGTGTTACTGATTTAGAGGGGCTAGTGAACACTGAAATTTTTTTTAAAAGCCCTTAAAAATATACTTCTCTGAAATTTAGTTACATATTCAAACAGTCAGTCAGCTTCAATTTCTGGAAAACTGTTTTTCCTCCCAAAGAAATACAACTTTTATGCTTTTGTATTTTGCTGCCAAATAACCTAAGGTTACCAAATAACCATTGGATATGTCAGAACAGAGAACAGCTGAGAATCTCTCATACTTCATCGGACTCTTGAATGATTTTTGGTTTAATTCATATTCTGGCACAGAATTTATAGATGCATATAAAAATATCAGTTAGCAAAAATATTTTACACAATACTGGAATTTCATGACTTGGTATTAGGAATATTTCTTATAAAGCTCTTCTTTTTGGGACATTGTATAAAAGTTTGTTCTTCCAAAAGAACTCAAAAGATCTTGTTAAATTCTGCTTCATCTATATAGCAGTTTTATTGAAAAAAATTAGTTGAAAGAAAGTTTAACGGAGTGTCTTGTCTCCTCCTCCCTTTTAAAAATAAATAATACACTTTACTGGGAAGATTGTTAGCTTCTTTATGGATGGCCTAATGCTGTGACTACATTTCTGTAAGATGCTTCTACCCTGTCCCTTCTAAAAACCCCAAACCCTCCAATGAACCACATCCAGGGATCAAAAGTCAGCTCATCAGCATGAAGCCATTTGCATTTGGCAGTTCTACTGCTGCTGGGGCCCAGAATTCCATCGGAGTGCCCAGGGCAGACACATGTTTTCGATGGTTGTTGGAGGGAGCCCAGCCCAGATGAACAGAGTCAAGAAAATTCAACTATGCAATAGCTTTGAAAAACAACGCTGAGATTTTTTTCATAATGATGTCAAAATAGTTATGAATCTCATATTATCAACCTAGTTAGAGACTTCTGTTAGAACCTCCAACTATGTTTTTGGGCAGCAGTGCTGGTGCTCAAGAACTGGAGTGGCTTTAGTGGATCCAGCACATTTGCTTTACTTGGAATTTGGTCTGCACCCAGTTCTCCCACTGGGAAATCTGAGAGCATCTTGCTGCCTCCCTTTTAGGATTTTCATTATCAGTGCCCTGGGAAAATGGCATCCACATGCTATAAACATAATTTAAGCCACAATTTTGCTTAAATATTGTTAAATTTAAAATGGCAGAATAACATTTTCTTGCTTATCAACTTACTCTGTGTTGAGGGATCCATTTCAGAAGAGTCATTTAATTGTGAGGTTCTAGGCAAACAGCTTAAGTCCTCCTGTTCATTTTGGAACCTGGGTTCTTCTGTTATAAAAGTGAGGAGATCAAGATGATGTTTGGGAGTGAGTAGAAAGGCTTACTAATTCCAAATGGTCCCTAGTAAGTTAAAATCACCAAGGATGGCTAAAAACTCCTTTCTTTTCTATTTTAAGAAGAATGCGGTCAACATTCAAAAAGGCAAGGAAGTGTCATTAGTGAGAAGAGCTGAGCTGACTTCTGTAAAACGTACTTTAAAAACACTTTCAGCTAAAACAAAAAGCCAACAAATTCGAAAATACAGATATTGAGAAAGAGATTACAAAATGTGATTAGCAAGGCTTCCCTGGAAACTATTATGAGCTGATCACTACTGGTTTTAGCTAGGCAGGGCCTCATCACAACATACAGCAAATCAGAGCCAGCCACAGGCAAGTTTTACCTGAACCCTTCTTAGAGTAGTAGGCAGGGCAGTGCCCTAGCAACTAGCGGTGCCTCCCCCTACTTTTTTTTTTTTTTTTTTGAGATGGAGTCTCGCTCTCTCGCCCGGGCTGGAGTGCAGTGGCGCGATCTCGGCTCACTGCAAGCTCCGCCTCCTGGGTTCACGTCATTCTCCTGCCTCAGCCTCCCAAGTAGCTGGGACTACAGGTGCCCGCCACCATGCCCGGCTAAGTTTTTGTATTTTTAGTGGAGATGGGGTTTCACTGTGTTAGCCAGGATGGTCTCGATCTCCTGACCTCATGATCCACCCGCCTTGGCCTCCCAAACTTCTGGGATTACAGGCGCCTCCCCCTACTTTTATCAATTACTCTCCTCATCTCAAACCTTACACTCACCCTCAGCTGTGTTTTCACTGTTCCCTAACTCCTACAGCAGCACATCCAGTATGACACCAAGGTGTTTTTAAAAATATTTGCATCCTGACATTCCTTATAACAGTCCCTTCCTTTCTACTCCCACCACTAGCGTCTAAGCCTCCATGTGTCGAGCCCAGAATGCTGGGAGTCTCATTGAATTGGTAAGATGTCTGCCTTTTACCTCTCTGAAAAGCTTTAGCTAATGGTTTTAACTCATAGTTTTAGCTCAATGAGTCATTAAGGTAATGTGACTAATCACCAAATGACTAATTTGAACTGGTGGGGAACTAACTGGAATCTAAGAGTCATCTTCAAACATCTGAAGGGCGGGACATGGCGGAGGTAGTAAACATAATCTGCAATCTGCACTGTTCCAGAGAACGGTTTCTGCGGACAGAACTCAGCAGAAAAAGAGAAAAGAAAAAGCAGATTGAACTATTTTACTGAGAAATAACACATTTTTTTTTTTTTTTAGAAGGAATCTTGCTCTGTCACCCCAGGCTGGAGTGCAGTGGCGTGATCTCGGCTTACCGCAACCTCCACCTCCTGGGCTCAAGCAGGTTCAAGCGATTCTCCTGCCTCAGTTTCTGGACTAGCTGGGATTACAGGCGCACGCCACCATGCCCGGCTATTTTTAGTAGAGACGAGGTTTCACCAGGTTGGTCATGTTGGCCATGTCGGCCAGGTCGCACTCCTGACCTCAGGTGTATGAGCAGTTTTAAAAGTAGGCATGATTTGGCCTCCCAAAGTGCTGGGATTAGAGGCGTAAGCCACTGCGCCTGGCCAGAAATAACTGTGAAATAAAATACTTGTAGCAAATGGAATCAGATCATGAGCTTCCCAGTCTACCAGCATTCTGGCGCAAGCAGGCTGGCCACTGCTACATCTGCTGCACAGATAAGACGCGAATCAGGTGTGGTTCCTCAGATCTTTTTGTTTCTTTATTTTTTAGGGACAGAGTCTCACTATGTTGCCCAGGCTGGTCTTGAACTCCTGGGCTCAAGCCATCCTCCCGCCTCAGTCTCCCAAATTGCTAGGATTACAGGTGCCACCGTGCCCACCCAGAGCTGAGATCTCACAGCTCCCTCTCATCTGTCCTCCAAAATTCAACCTGCCCACTCCTGTTCAATTCATCTTCCCAAAGGGCTGTGTTGTAAATATTATCTCTGTTCAAACAACTAATGATTCCCTTTAGTCTCCAGCAATGTTTCAAACACTGGCTGGGGAGATTCACCTGTGAAACTTTAAAACAAAAATCTAGCTCCCTAGTTTCTACCCTAGAGCTACTGACGGAATTATTACTATTATTAGATCTACTGAATTAAATCACTGTTGGTGAGGTCCTGAACACGTGTATGTTTTGAACATGTATACTTTTTTTTTTTTTTTTGAGACAGAGTCTTGCTCTGTCGCCCAGGCTGTAGTGCAGTGGTGCGATCTGGGTGCACTGCAACCTCCACCTCCTGGGTTCAAGTAATTCTCCTGCCTCAGCCTCCTGAGTAGCTGTCATTACAGGTGTGTACCACCACGCCTGGCTAATTTTTGTATTTTTAGTAGACACGGGGTTTTACCATATTGGCCAGGCTGGTCTCAAACTCCTGACCTCGTGATCTGCCCACTTTGGCCTCCCAAAGTGCTGGGATTACAGGAGTGAGCCACCTCGCCAGGCCCAAAAATGTCATTTTCTTGATGGTAGGTGTTTATCTCCTGCTTTTAGGATTAAATGAATCTGATTAAATCTATATACCCTGATTAAGAAAATGACTGACACATCATTCAGTCATAAACTTAAGACTTTTGAAAACTGGATGTTTATTAATCAAATTACCTCTATTGGTGAAATTTAGCAAGGTTAAAAAATATACATGGTTGACTGGTCTGCCAAAAAAAATTTAGTTAGCACAGAGGGAAGACATCATGGAGGCAGAGGGGCAAACGTGTAGGAAAACTACTGATGAGGAAAGCTTTTTAGTTTCTTACCTTTCTCTATTTCTACATAGATAGCTCTCTAAAGATTTTCTATTTTTCTTTCTAAAACAAGGGTAAGGCTGGGTGCGGTGGCTCACGCCTGTAATCCCAGCACTTTGGGAGGGCCACACAGGAGGATCACCAGGTCAAGAGATCGAGACCATCCTGGCCAACATGGTGAAACTTTGTCTCTACTAAAAATACAAAAATTAGCTGGGCGTGGTGGTGGGCGCCTGTTGTCCCAGCTACTCGGGAGGCTGAGGCAGGAGAATCGCTTGAACCCAGGAGGTGGAGGTTGCAGTGAGCCGAGATTGTGCCACTGCACTCTAGCCTTGCAACAAAGCGAGACTCCGTCTCAAAAAAGCAAACAACCAAAAAGAAAAACAAGCGTAAGTGTGAGAGGGTGAGGGAGAAGTGACAGCTCCCATGGTTAGTATCTTTTGTAAGCCACTTTTAAATATTTAATTTGTGCTGAGTCACATTCTACTCCTCTCCACCTCCCTGAAGTACTCTTGGTGCTATTTGGGACCACTAAATCTCAAGTATGAGTGGTAATGAGGGGTTTTAAAAGTAGGCATAATTTGGCCGGGTGAGGTATAATCCCAGCACTTTGGGAGGTCAAAGGGGCCAGATCACTCGAGGCCAGGAGTTCGAGACAAGCCTGCGCAACATGGCGAAACCCCGTCTCTACTAAAGATTAGCTGGGCATGGTGGCATGCGCCTGTAGTCCCAGCGACTCAGGAGGCTGAGGCAGGAGAATTTCTTGAATGCAGGAGGCAGAGGTTGCGGTAAGCCAAGATTGTGCCACTGCATTCCAACCTGGGCAACAGAGAGAAGTTCTACCTTTAAAAAAAAAAAAAAGGTAGGCATAATTAAATGACCTAACCTATATTTTCACTCTTCAAACTTGTGAAATGAAAAAGTAATGCACATAGCATATTCATGAAGCCAAAAATTGGAAAGAATCCAAATGTCCATCAACTGATGAATAGATTAAAAAAATACATAATATCCACACAATGGAATATTATTCAGCAATAAAAAGGAACGAAGTACTGGTATATGCTACAACATGGTTGAATCTCAAGACATTATGCCAAATACAAGAAACCAGACACAGAAGACCATATATTACATGATTGCATTTACATGAAACTTCCTGAATAGGTGAATGGACACAAGGTAGTGGCTGCCAGGGGCTTGGGGGAGTGAGCGGAAATGGGGAGTGACTGCTAATGGGTACTGGGTTTATTTTGGAGTGGTGAAAAATGCTCTAAACTTACTTGTGGTGATGGCTGCATGACTATGTAAGTGTATTTTTTAGTACGTGATAATATAATGACATTGAATAATACACTTTAAATAGGTGAATTAGGCTGCGTGCAGTGCTGGGCACGCCTGTAATCCCAGCACTTTGGGAGGCTGAGGCGGGTGGATCACCTGAGGTCAGGAGTTCGAGACCAGCATGGCCAACATGTCGAAACCCCATCTCTACTAAAAATACAAAAATCAGCCAGGCATGGTGGCATAGGCCTGTAATCCCAGCTACTCAGGAGGCTAAGGCAGGAGAATACTTGAACCTGGGAGGTGGAGGTTGCAGTGAGCTGAGATCACACCACTGCACTCCAGCCTGGGAGACAAGAGCGAAACTCTGTCTCAAAAAAAAAAAAAAAAAAAAAAGAAAAAAGGTGAATTATAGGGCATGTGAATTATGTATCAACAAAGCTATTATTTTAAAAAGCAATGTATACACATTATAAAAGGCTGAAACAAAATAAAACATAGTAACATAAAAGCTCCTTGTTAACTGTACTCTTTAATTTTATGGAAATCTTTTTTTTTTTTTTTTTTTTTTTTTAAAGAGACAGGGTCTTGTCTGTTGCCCAGGCTAGAGTTCAGTGGCATGATAATAGCTCACTACAGCCTCAAACTCCTGGGCTCAAAGAGATCCTCCCACCTCAGCCTCCAGAGTATTTTACAGTTTTAAATTATAATTTTGATTTTTCAGTTGATGCCACTATAAGCCTCGTACCGAAACCTAATGTTGGATCAAATCCTATGAGAAGTTTCCATGTGATACTTGAATATACTGTTGTTCTGAGGATCAGCTTTTGGCAAAGTACATATTTTACCTTGGAGCAACAGAATCAAACAGAACTCCACAGGACAGTCTGCACAAACTTTTTCCTCGACTGGAACTCTGTTTCTGTAATAGTCCCACCTCAGCCCACCCTTTCCCACCAAAAATGTGGTAACCAGTGATTACCTTTTACTTGAGCAGTAGATTGAAGTGCCAAAATACATCCCAATAATTTATTCACTGGCCAGGCACAGTGGCTCACGCCTATAATCCCAGCACTTTGAGAGGCAAGGCAGGAGGATGGTTTGAACCCAGCAGTTTGAGACCAGCTTCGGCAACATAGTGAGATCTCATCTCTACAAATAATTTAACAAATTAGCTAGGTGTGGGGATACACGCCTATGGTCCCAGCTACTTGGGAGGCTGAGATGGGAGAATTGCTTGAGCTCAGGAGGTCAAGGCAGCACTGAACCATGATTGCATCACTACACTCCAGCCTGGGTGACAGAACAAGACCCTGTCTCAAAAAAAAAAAAAATCATAATAATAGACCCTACTAAAAGAATAAATCTGGGCCGGGCGCGGTGGCTCATGCTTGTAATCCCAGCACTTTGGGAGGCCGAGGCAGGCGGATCACGAGGTCAGGAGATCGAGACCACGGTGAAACCCCGTCTCTACTAAAAATACAAAAAAATTAGCTGGGCGTGGTGGCGGGCGCCTGTAGTCCCAGCTACTCGGAGAGGCTGAGGCAGGAGAATGGCGTGAACCCGGGAGGCGGAGCTTGCAGTGAGCCGAGATTGTGCCACTGCACTCCAGCCTGGGCGACAGAGCAAGACTCTGTCTCAAAAAAAAAAAAAAAAAAAAAAAAAGAATAAATCTGTAACATCATGGAGAGAAAGGCCTCTCAGACACTCACCTTTATGACATGGATTTTCAGCATGTTCTACAGCCGCATTTATCTCTTGCTTTAAAAACCACTTTCTAGATGCATCTGAAAGAGCAGAAGCTTTCTTTGCTGATCTCAAACGGAGCTCTTTTCCTTCAGCTTCCTTCCACTAAATTCAAATAAATGGAAGAAAAATTACATAAAAAGTATAGTAATACACATTTCATAGTGGAATGAGCCCCTTCTGTCTTCTCTATCCACTTTCCTTTATATTTCCATGGCAAGTAGGATCTGTTTGGTGTTATGGTAATTGGGGTGCCTGTGTTGGCCCAAGGCTATTAAGAGCCTTGAAAGCAGAGACAGGTTTTATCCAACCCCTGGTATTGCAGAGTGCCACAAAGCACACAACTATATCCCAATAGTTGCTGAAATAATAATGCATTTCAATAAGTTTCAAATCTCAAATCTTATGAGACTAAGCTAGTTTTGTATTAGTGGCAATTGCATTTATTTAATTTGAATGCTCTATCTTAATAATAAAATCTACAAAATTCAGAGAATGAACTCTCTGCCCAGCTCTGGTCCACATGATGACCACAGGGAAGTCAATTGATTTCTGTTCACCCCTATTTTCTTCTCCATAAAATGAGAAAATAATAATCTTAAAGTTAGCTCAGAAGGTAACTAAAATAAATTTAAAATCCAACTCCTAAAGTTTTCCAAAATTCTGGAAAAGCTACAGCTTTTACATGGAAACACATAATTTTTATGTTATAGAAATAATAATGCATTAAATAACAAAAACTTTAAAAAAAAATCACAAAATAGGGCAAGGAAGGATTACAGAAATCCATCCCTTTCACATTACTGATGAGGGGGCTGATTCTGAGCAATTTCCCAAGGCCACGCAGTAGTCAAGTCAGCTTTACAACACAAGACACTAGACACAAGGAAGGATTTCTGCAGAACGTGAAAGGTCCCTACAATGATTCTCAGCCAACTCTCAAAAGTACCATTTTACCCAAAGTCCAGCAGCAGTGAATTTCACACAGTCTAGCCCTAATGTCAGCAATATTTATGTTGAGAATGTGAGCTTCCACCCCAGTTTTCCTGAGAACAGCCTCAGGGTTCTGGATATTACCCCCACCCTCTCCAAGCCCTTCTTTCCTGTCCTGGAATGGAAAGGTTATAAGATAAGGCTCCATGCCACTGGGATGGGGTAGGAGGAAAATGAATCTGGAATAGTGACTTGAAGGAAATACACTGTAAGAAGCCAGCTTTCAGAATAGACACTGTGATACAGCAACAGAGAGAAGCAATTAAGCCAGGTATCTAGATCTTGATCTTTCCCCAGCTCCTCGGTGTCCTTAGGAAAGTCCATGGTACCTGTGATAATATCTCCAAAGCACAGATCCCAGAGTCTGTGCGAGCATCAACCAAAAGATACATACGTGTGACATATGCTATTAATTACCTCCTCGAACTCCATTCTTTGATTCTTCTTTAGCAGTAGAATCTTTTGTTTTTATTTTTAACTATCTTATTAACTGATAGGAACAGAATCTTAATTTTATTTGGGATGATAATGCTCCCTGTGAAGAATACTATTTTTCTCAGCATCCTTTGCTGACAAATGTGGCTTGAAATACGATATGGAACTCCTGGAAAGAAGTTAGAAGGGAGTGTGACTCAAATGGGATGCAGAACATTCGCACTTGTGCTCTCCCTTCTCCCTGCTGCCTGGAATGTGTATGTGATGGCTGGAACCCTAGGAGTCATCTTGGATGGTAAGGTAACCTTGAAAATGAAAGCCATACACTAAGAAGAGGTGCAGAAAGGCTGAAAGAGGGCATTTCCCTGATAACTTTGGAGCACAATACTAACCCTAGACTCCCTACCTCCAGACTATATTTCTATCCTGTTCATAGTCATTGTAATTGGGGTTTTGTTACTAGCAGCTACATACCGTTTCTACCTATTCAGCATCTTTTACATTGTAAGTATAAAGAATTAGCTAAGTTAAAGTACTAATATTATTCAATCAGCCAGAACAAAAATCCAGGAAGTTGAGAAATTGAAGCACACTCATGTAAATGAGAAAGACGCTTAGTCATTTTTAGGTAGAGTCAGTATTAGACGACGTCTCTGACAAACACCTATTAAAATTAGATTATCTTTTCCAGCAAAAACGACTTGGTTTGATGCTTTTGTCATTTTACTCTGTACTATTTCAAAATTTCAGTGCTTAGGCTGGGTAAAGGGGCTGACGTCTGTAATCCCAGCACTTTGAGAGGCTGACACAGGCAGATTGCTTAAGGCCCCGAGTTTGAATTTTGAGGCTGTGCAACAAAGTGAGACTTTGTCTCTTTAAAAAAAAAAAAAATCAATGCTTGATATTAAAAAGTTTATAACACTGTTTTTACCTTCTTGGCTTCCTCCTCCACCATTGCATTTATTATCTCTATTTCTTTCCTTCTGTTTTCCCTAAGGAGTTTGGCTACTTCCTGGTAACATTTGTTTCGTTGTAGATCATCACATTTTTGTTTATGTAAAGACTGAATCTGCCAGTCAGTATTTAGGCATGCTTGTTCAGCCTTTGCCAAATTTTCTTTAATCACCTAGGAAAAAGTTATACATTTCAGAACAAGGTCAAACTACTAATATATAAAATGAAGGTATAACCATTCAATGTATCCAAGTGTCTGGGGCAGTTGTTCACAACTCCGGCTGCATATTAGAATTACCTGGGAGTGTTTAAAACAAGCTGATGTCTGGGCCCTACCACAAGCCAATTAAACCAATCACTGGACAGTGGGGTACCGGCACCTTTAAAAAGCTCTTCAAGTAGAAATTAGCCGGGCGTGGTGGCGTGCGCCTGTAGTCACAGCTACTCAGGAGGCTGAGGCAGGAGAATTGCTTGAACCCAGGAGGCAGAGGTTGCAGTGAGCTGAGATTGTGCCACTGCACTCCAGCCTGGGTGACAGAGTAAGACTCCGTCTCTAAGAGCTCTTCAAGTGATTCTAATTTACAGCCAAGGTTAAGAACTTATGGGCTAGAGTATGGGTGGGATTCAACAATTTCCATGTTTTCAGCACTCTGAAGAGGAGACTCTGAAGAAGAGCCCATTTTAACAGACTGGACAAAAGCCTATTTAAAAAAATGGAACATCTTGAGGAAATCACCTAAGAGACTGTTGTAGAACAGAAGGTATCTACTGTACACTATTCCTGGTTTTTGGAATAGGAGCAGACCGGTACACATACCCATTTAACATTTTGTTAAAGAGATAATAGAGAAAGCTCTTCTTTGAAAGTCTCAGGTTCTATTTCAATTCACTTAAGTCAGCATTTCTGAAAGCGTACTCCATAAGAAATTCTCTGAAATACGTCTGGGAAATTTTCTTAAATATTCACAAATGTACAGTATCCTCAAATTTGGCAAGAAAAATACCTCACTTTAAGACAGCATTTCCAATACTTATTTGACCATCCCCCATCTTATTGAATAATAGTTAATAGTCCACACAATACACTTGGAAGTGCTGGCTTACATACCAAGCAGGGACCTGATGCTTTGAACCTAATCAACTCAGGGACAATTTCAGAGGCAGAACACAGAAGGACAGTATAATTTGTAAAGTCACTATTCCTTTGCATTTTCTTCTAAGTCACTATTCCTTTGTATTTTCTAAGTCACTACTCCTTCGTATTTTCTTGTAAGTCACTATTCCTTTGTATTTTCTTTGAGGAAATTCCTTTGTATTTCCTCAAACTGTAGGAAAAAGACATGAATATCATGTGATTGTCAGTGAAGTAAGCATCCCATATACAAAAGGAAGCAATGTGAGATTCTAGGAACTGTGACAACTGAAGCAAAGAAACAAACTAACTCAACTTTACAGAGTTTAATTTCGATTTTGTTCTCTTAAGAGGGTGACAGATGAAAATTTCTCCTCTGCATGTACACTAAATAGATCATATTTTTACCTTCTGAGTTTTCTGACTCTGGGTTTCACCTGCTTCTATCAGCTTATGAAACATGTGTTCTTCAAGATCCACTTTTCGTCTATAGGCATCTGCATCTGCTCGCATTTCTTTTGCAACAGCTTCTTGATTTTCAGTAAGATTCTGTTAAAATCATTTGTAAAAAAAAAAAAAATCACCAATTTATATAATGCTAGAATACAAAAACAACTTTTTTCAGAATAGTAATATGCACACAAATAAAAGCTGTCATCATCTGATTTTCAAAGTAAAATTCTAAGACTGGAGACATCAGCAAAAATGGCAGAGTAAGGACCCCTGGAAATCCTCTCATCCATAAAAGCATTGAGAACACTGATTTAAAAAATGTCAAAATGAACTTTTTCAGCATTCTGGAAATTAACCAAAGGCTTGGAGCTATCTGGGGAGCATTTACTTACAAAAATGGCTGAATCTCGGTAAGAACGGCTAGCTCTCTGACATTTCATCTTGCATTTTTCCTGTTCCCACCCCACTCCCAAGCTATGCATTAGTCTTTTTTTTTTTTTTTTTTTTTTTTTTTTTTTGAGACAGAGTCTCACTCTGTCACCCAGGCTGGAGTGCAGTGGCGCGATCTCGGCTCACTGCAACCTCCACCTCCCGGGTTCAGGTGATTTTCCTGCCTCAGCCTCCTGAGTAGCTGGGATTACAGGTGCACACCACCACACCTGGTGAACTTTTTAAATTTTTAGTAGAGACGGGGTTTCACCATGTTGGCTAGGCTGGTCTCGAACTCCTGACCTCAAGTGATCGGCCTGCCTCGGCCTCCCAAAATGCTAGGATTACAGGTGTGAGCCACCATGTCCAGCCTATGCATTAGTCTTGAAAACCAGCAGCCTGGAAGCCAAGGAAGGAAGCCAAGCAAAATGCGGTTGGACGGAGCCCCTTCAAACCATCATTGCTGGAGAACTGTCACTGTTTGACCTGTCTGGTGGTTCCCTGAAAGACCCCTCCTAAGGCTGTCTTTTTTGATCTCACTCAGAGCTCACCTAGTACAGAATAGCCTTATCCCTGGGGAAGCTGTTGAAAACAATTAGAGCAAACTGTTGAATATCTTGGCTGCTTGGGGCAGTAGATCTTAGGAGAGCAACCAATAGGCTAAGCAAAAAGCTTAACAGGAAAAACTGGAGAATCAGATGTCCACAGGAGGCTTAAAAAAGCTCTGATAGGTTCCTGGAAGGTCATGTGCATGTGTAAGGCTGTGCATATGCTAAGGCTGTGTTCTCAGACCTGAGAAAGACCCAAGATCTCACACTTCTGGTTAACTCTGAGGTTTTGCATCACCAGGAAGTGGAATCTAAGAAGTATAAACTGCCTAGCTGAGTGATAAAGGCATGCCCTAACATGCACACAGAGCCCCTCCACAACTACTAGAAGCTTACTGGTTCAAAGAATCTATTAAAATCTCTGTCCAATCATTTGCTGACCCCCAAACTACCTGAGTAGAGACATCAGTGCCTACATACAACAAAGAATAGGGACTTTCAAAATTAGTTTAGAAAAGTCACTAAGCAAAGAAACAAGAAGAAACCCTGGGGAGGGGAGACAATCTTATTTCCAAAATTGCCACATTATATTCCAGACAGTCCTTGAATTGACATAATGATTTTTTGATTTTATGATGGGTCTATTAGGGTGTTACATGAATTTTCAACTTACAATATTTCTAACTTACGATGAGTTTATCAGGACATAACCCCATCACAAGTTGAGGAGCATTGTATTTAAAATGTCTAGTTTTCAACAAAAAATCACATGACTGTTTGAAAAAAAAAAAAAAAAAAACAAGAAATATGGGCCAGGCATAGTGGCTTATACGTATAATCCCAGCACTTTGGGAGGCCAAGGTGGGAGGACTGCTTGAGCCCAGGAGTTTGAAACCAGCATGGACAACATAGTAAAATCCTGTCTCTATAACAACTACAAAAATTAGCGGGGTGTGATGGTATGTGCCTGTAGTCCCAGCTACTTGGGAGGCTGAGGCAGGAAGATTGCAGGAGCCTGGGAGGCAGAAGTTGCAGTGAGCTGAGATCACGCCACTGCACTCCAGCCCGGGTGACAGAGTGGGACTCTGTCTCAAAAACAAAACAAAACAAGAAATATGACCCATACACACTTTAAGTAAACATTAATCACACTATCTCCAAAGAAAATATAAAATGGCCAATAAACATATGAAAAGATTCTTAACATGTTCAGTGAAAGAAGCCAGTCATAAAAAATCACACATTGTATGATTCCATTTATATGAAATATCCAGAATAGGCAAATCTATGGGCGCAGAAAGCAGCTTCGTGGCTGCCAGGGGCAGGATATAGGAGAGTAAATGCTAACAGGTACAGTAGTTGAGAGAAGGATAGTAAACAGCCTTCATGAAGAGGTAGGTTAAAAAAGCCAAATACAAATGGTATGTACCAAATAATCTCATATTACTATTAATGACATTAGCAGTTGTTATTTCTTGAGGGATTTTTTCTACTTTTCTAATCATCTATAGACAACATAATTACCTTTATAATTTGCTAAAAATAAAAATATCTTTCAATTATATTCAAAAAAGATATATATGTGAAGATGCTTATTATCAAAAATTGTAAACCACTTGAACATCTAACAACAGAAAAAAGCTTAAATAAGTTATGATTCACCAGCAGCCACTACCAATGACAGTTACAAAAATATGTAGCCATTTAGAAAAAGAATTTTATTAAGTGAAGAAGAAACATAGAATTTTAGCTACTCCATAAAGAAGTAAAACCATGTATGTGTAAAGATTAAGGACTAAGAGGAAACAATGGAACTCTAAAAATGGTGAAGAGGATCAAAGATTGGGTAATGGTATGAAGAAGCATATTGGACGACGTGTGCATACTGGAGTTGTCAATTAGCTTTTTAAAATAATAGAGCTTTTTAGGCCAAAGGGAAAAGAGGGAAACTAGTATCTATCCAATATGTATCATACATCAGACACTATGCAATACAGGGTTAACTCAGTAGGCCTGAGTAATTCAAAACCTGCACATTCTAAAGAAAAGACTGGCCCTTGATCAGTTCCTGGGAGATAACCTCTAAGCCCCTGGAATACTCTGCCTGATAAGAGTGTCTGTATACCTGGAGATATTGGCCATGCCAGCTGGTTTATGCTAAATGATGGGATCTGGTGGGAACCATGGTCCATGCTCTATCAGTTTGACCTTTGGAGGGGCTGTAGAGAAAGTAACTACAGTCAGCCACATATATACTCCATGTCTACGTGACCCCCAGTAAAACCCTGGACACCAAGGCTTGAGTGAGCTTGCCTGGTAGGCAATAGTCTTACATACCGTTGCACATCTTTGCGGGAAATTAAATGCTGTCTGTACACCTCCACTGGGAGAAGATAACTAGAAGCTTCTGCCTGGTCTCTCCTGGACTCCACCCTATGTGCCTTTTACCTTTACTGATTTTAATCGGTATTCCTCTACTATAATAAAATGTAACCATGAATATAAGAGCTTTTCTAGAGTTCTGTGAGTCCTAGTGAATCACTGAACCTGAGGGTGGTCTTGGGGACCCCTGACACAGACAAATACATATTCACTCATTTAATCTTTATAGCAATCTTTGCAAGACTGGTATTATGCCAAGGAGAAGGTACATACATATGAAAGAGAGACAGATAGAAAACAGACTTGATAAATGAGGTCCTAGAAGATGATGAGGGGATGAGATCTGGAGTACAGGTTAGTATTTACTTGTTTCTTTTAGTTTATACTTAGTTTCATTCTTTTGTTGAAAAATAATTTGATTCAAATTAGATACATATGGAATGTTGAGCTCATGTGGAGGTAATCATAATATTGTTGGTTTTCTGGGACATAATTTCTTTAGAAATAGACACATTTAATCAACCTAATGTAAGAGATAAATTGGGCAGGTAAAGTGTCAATCACTAAAGCCAATTTGAAAAAGGTAGTGGCAGCACATCCATACCTAACTGACCAGATAAAGTTCAGGATTTCATAAATTTGTTTTGGTGAATAGTTTAACTCTTCTCTACTCCTATTGGTTTTTTTAAATAAATACTTCCTTCAAAAGACAGCAAAAAGAGATTAACAAACATTTGCCTCCCATTCTGATACACAGAAAAAAAACTCAGCATAGGCTGGGCGTGGTCGCTCACCCCTGTAATCCCAGCTTTTGGGAGGCCGAGGTGGGTGGATTACCTGAGGTTAGGAGTTCGAAACCAGCCTGGCCAATATGGTGAAACCCCATCTCTATTAAAAATACAAAAATTAGCAGGGTGCGGTGGTGGGCGCCTGTAATCCCAGCTACTTGGGAGGCTGAGGCAGGAGAATTGCTTGAACCTGGGAGGCTGAGGTTGCAGTGAGCCGAGATCGCGCCATTGCACTCCAGCCTGGGTGACAGAGCGAGACTCCATCTCAAAATATAACTTCTGTTGCAGGAATGCCACAGATTAAAGTTATGCACTCCTATGGGTAACTTAAATCTTCTCATGAAGAAACAATAGCCAAATGCTAATTAAGGGACATTCCACAAATTATCTGGTTTACACACTTCAAAAAATATCAATGTCATAAAATACAAAGACAGTCAGGAACATTTCTTATTTTAAAGGAGACTAAACTGACAACAACAAAACAATGGATGAGATCTCAGATTTTCTTTTGCTCTAAAGGACATTTTGGATACAATGGATCAAATCTGAATAAGGTTTATATATCAGATCATATTATGTTAATTTCTGATTTTGAGAACTGTACTGTGGTTATATAAGAGGATTCCTTGGTTTTAGGAAATATACACTGAAGTATTTAGAGGTAAAGGAGCCTCGGGTCTATAACAGTTCAGAAAAACAAGTATATGTTTGTGTGTACATATCTGTATAGGTAGAGAAAAAGAGGAAGAGAAAGCAAATTTAGTAGAATGTTAGTGTTTAAAAATCTGAGAGACAAATATCTGGAAATTCTTAGTATTTTTCTTGCAAATTCCCTGTTAGTTCTAGAATTATACCCTTCGATTACCACTATCCTCCACCCCCAAAGAAAAGATAGTAAAAAGTAAAGCTTAGCTTAGTCCAAATGAATTACATCTAATTCCAAATCATGGGAGACTCAGCCAAACTGTAAATCCCTTGCTCAGTTCTAGAAGAAATTCAGTGTGGAGACTTTGAAAGTGTTATAGGTGTAAATGGATGCTATATGGTTTAAATCTCACCTAATGTGGATATCAAACATATATGTTACGTGTTATGAATTCAGTTATCACTAATTTCAAACTAAAACTATGTATGACATTTTTTTTGAGACAGGGTCTCACTCTGTCACCCAGGCTGCAGTGCACAATCTTGGCTCACTGCAGCCTCCGTCCCCCAGGCTCAAGTGATCCTCCCACCTCAGCCTCCTGAATAGCTGGCACCACAGCTGTACACCACCACATTTGGCTATTTCTTTGTATTTCTAGTAGAGATGGGGTCTTGCTGTGTTGTCCAGGCTAAAAAGTCTGTCTTTTTAAGTGGGCTGAAAGAAGTGAAAACTTACAGTTTCAACACTAAATGAGTAACAAAACATTTTTCCTAAATAATAAAAATTTATATTAACAAAGCTCCTTTCTTCCAGTGTCTTGAAAACTGAACAGTAAGTACTAAGCAGATATTTGCTGATTTAACTCCAGAAGATTCCAATTTAAAGTACTTTACAGGCCAGGTGCGGTGGCTCATGCCTGTAATCCTAGCACTTTGGGAGTCCGAGGTGTGCAGATGGCTTGAGCCCAGGAGTTTGGGACCAGCCTGGGCAACAAGGTGAAACCCTATCTCTACAACAAACACAAAAATTAGATAGGCGTGGTGGCGCATGTCTGTAGTCCCAGCTATTGGGGAGGCTGACGTGGGAGAATCACTGGAGCAGGGGAGGTGAAGGTTGTAGTGAGCTGAGATGGTGCCACTGCACTGCAGCCTGGGTGACTGAGTAAGACTGTCTCAAAAATAAATAAATAAAAATACAAATAAAGAAAGAAAGTACTTTACAGCTCCTGACTGATTTACCTTTCAGGATCCTTGTGAGGTATTGAGATAATTTTGTAGTCACTATTACGTAATTACAGGAAAATTTAGTAAGTTGGTAAAAAATCCTGAGGCAAAATCTGGGGCCTACATCTGGTGCTTCAGACACTAGACTAAGCTGCTAACAGAAACATGAATTAAATAATTACAACAAACTGTACATTCAGACATTTTGGCTACCTTACAATCCTGCATGGCACTATATTCTGCTTAAAAAGTGAATAAAATGAACACTAGAAAACCATGCATAAATACAGTCTAAAATGGGTTTATACAAACCCTGCTTTTCTTTTTCTTTCTTTTTTTTTGGAGATAGGGTCTTGCTCAGTTTGCCCAGGCTGGAGTACAGTGATGTGATTACGGTTCACTGCAGCCTCGAAATTCAGGGCTCAAGTGATCTTCCTGTCTCAGCCTCCTGAGTAGTTGGGACTACAGGTAAGCATACCCAGCCAAATTTTAAAATTTTTAGTAGAGATGGGGTCTCACTCTATTGCCCAGGTCTGGTCTGGAATTCCTTAGCTCAAGTGATCCTCCTCCCACCTCAGCCTCCCAAAGTGCTGGGATTACAGGTTTGAGCCACTGAGCCTGGCCAAAACCTGCTTTTCTTATGTTGGAAATAACTGAATTATACCTTCTCATAAAGTCTCTTTTGTGATTCGAGTTCCAGCTGTCTCATTTCTAGGTCTCTGGCTGTGGCAGCAATTTCTTGATCTCTCATATATACCTATGGCCAAACAACAAACTGTGAATACCAAAAATAATTTACAAAATAATTTTTAATATATTTAGTAATCCTGTAATCTGAACGACCTACTAACAGTATTTAAAATAACAGCAATTGGGTTTTTGAAACCAGAGTAACTGACAAAGATTAATATTCACTGCAGAATCTAGGAATAATCTCTCAGTTAAAGTTAAGTTTAATTTAAAAATAAAAAGCACAATACCATATGCCCATCTACTCAGACTGGAAGAACAGACAGCAGTTCTTACAGTATTACAGTAACCAATATCATGAGTTAGAAAAACTTGAACAATTTAAATCTGGGGTAGATAAAAATATAACATTTATTTAATGCTCTTTTTGACTAAACTTCTCTACTTTTATAAGTTTAGTTTGACAATTAACAATTCTATGTTTAAATTTCTTGCAGATGGTTCAACCTGTATGTGTTCTGCTCCAAGTGAATTAATTTAGAGTTCACCTATTTCCAAAATTTGATTAGTTGGAGGCTTTTTATTCCTATATACTAGAGGGTTTGGATATGGGATACGGCACTCTCTAGAGACTCTTAGAAATGATCTTAGAAATAAGGTGAAATGTTAGATATTGTCATTATGGTAAAAGACATGCTATCGAATACCTAAAATAGGAGAAACAGTAAATGAGAATATAGTTGGATGTGCAAACATATATATCTAAAGACTAAAAGAGAAACATGGGCCAGGACCAGTTCAATTTAAAGAGGTTATTGGGAAAGGAGCTAGCTCGAAGGTTGGGGGAAGCTCGATTGTATGAAGCAAGAACAATAATAATGCCAAGAAGTGGAGGAGAGGTGTGGCATAGCAAATCACACTTTTTAGGAATTTCAATTACAGAGCTCTTTTGTTTATGAATTTTCAGAGATACAAAGAGCTATGTACCACAGCAAAAACCGATCAGCTTTGCTTGCTGCTAATAGATGTTCACAGTCACATGTACTTGTCCCTTCAGATTCAAGCAGCCTTTCCTGCTAGAGTCTGAACCATGAGAAGAGCTTTTGCAGTTTGGCAGGGTCAGAGCACAACATCAGAACAGGCCGCTGGGAGGACAGGAGGCTGGAAGGGTAGGTGGAGGCCAGATCATATTGCTGAAAGGAGTTTATAGAATTCTTGGACCAAAAAATGCCTCCTCCTGTTTCAAAGGGGTTTGGAATAAAGACATCAGAGTTCTGAGCTTACTTTGCGGGAAGAACATACACTTTTCTACAGTAATGAAATATCAATCTCATTCACTAGACGAGAAAATTATAAGAAATCTTGGATTTTGAAAACCAATTTAAAATTAACAAGATTTAAACAAAACAAGAAATATCAGGCTATAAAGAGATAATAGATTTCTAATATATATGAATTAAAAATACTTTGAAAGACAAAGACTTAGGCCAGGCGCCTGTAATCCCAGCACTTTGGGAGGCTGAGGTGGGCAGACCACTTGAAGTCAGGAGTTTGAGATCAGCCTGACCAACATGGTGAAACCCCATCTCTACTAAAAATACAAAAATTAGCTGGGTGTTGTGGAGGGCACCTGTAATCCCATCTGCTCAGGAGGCTGAGACATGAGAATTGCTTGAATCCGGGAGGCGGAGGTTGCAGTGAGCCGGGATCACACCACTGTACTCCAGCCCAGGTGACGGAATGAGACCCTCTCTCCAAAAAAAAAAAAAAGAAAAAGAAAAAAAGAGAAAAGACTGAAAAAATACTTAGTATTTTATCAAAACTAGGCTTGAAACTCTAAATTAGTGCATAAAGTCAGTGCAATCCTAATAAAAATTCCAATAGGATTGGGAGAGGTGAGAATTCCAAAAGTGAAACAATTCTTAAAGTCTATTTGGAATGATAAACATTTGAGAATACTGAGGAAAACTCTGAAAAGGAAGACTAATGAGTGAGAATTAGGCCTAGTTAGTAAAACACTTCAAAGCTACTGTCATTCAAACAGTGTGGTACTGGCTTAGGAACAGAAAAAGCAAGGAAGGAGATCAAATATGTAAGACAATTTAATATGTAAAAACCATCAGTTGGCAAATGACTTGGCTAATAGTCAACAAATGGTGTTGGGACAATTGACTTACCTTTTGGAAATAAGTAAGCTAACCTGACAGAAAGTTTAGTCTAACTTGACAGAAAGATGGACAAATGATACAAATATGTAATATGTAATTCTACAAATGGAAGATAAGTAACAGAAAAGATACTTAACCTCACTAACAATAAAAAAAGTCAAATTAAAATAGACTATTTGTCATCTATCTGCTTGGCAAATATTAAGACTGATGCAGTACAACTGACTATACGAGAGGGTGGGTACTCTTACAGACTTAAAATAGCTGAAACTGTTTCATTTTTAGAGAAAAATTGGCATAATTTAGAAGTTACTCAACAAAAGTATGTGTGCAATTACCCAAAGACTTTTACAATGTAGCATGGTTTTGTTATTTGCAAAACACTGCAAATAACCGAAATGTCCAATAGCAAAGGATTAAATAAGCTATTAATTCAATGGAATATTATACAACCACAAAAAGAGAAATAGATACACATATAACAAATATGAAAAGATATTCAACATATGCAATTTTAAAAAGCAGGTCACAAAAACAATGTATAATGAGAATAATCCCATTTTTGTATAAATATAGGAAAACATGACTGTAATTACTTCTCTATCTATAGAACATACGTGAAAGGCTATGTAATTAACCTTTTTTTTTTTTTTTTTTTTTTTTTGAGACTGATTTCTCACTCTGTCGCTCAGGCTGGAGTGCAGTGGTGTGATCTCGGCTCACTGCAGCATCCACCTCCCGGGGTCAAGCAATTTTCCTGCCTCAGCCTCCCGCGTAGCTGGGATAACAAGCACCTGCCACCACGCCCAGCTAATTTTTGTATTTTTAGTAGAGACGGGGTTTCACCATGTTGGCCAGGGTGGTTCCGAACTCCTGACCTCAGGTGATCCACCCACCTCGGCCTCCCAAAGTGCTGGGATTACGGGCATGAGCCACTGTACCTGGCCAATTAATCTTTTTTTTTTTTTTTTTTTTTTTGAGATGGCGTCTCCCTCTGTCACCCAGGCTGGAGTGCACTGGCATGATCTCGGCTCACTGTAACATCTGCCTCTCGTGTTCAAGTGATTCTCCTCCTCAGCCTCCCGAGTGGCTGGGATTATAGGCACACGCCACCACGCCCAGCTAATTTTTGTATTTTTAGTAGAGACGGGGTTTCACCATGTTGGCCAGGCTGGTCTCGAACTACTGACCTCAGGTGATCCACCCGCCTCGGCTTCCCAAAGTGCTGGGATTACAGGCATGAGCTACCGCGCCCGGCCAATTAACCATTTTTTTAACAGTGTTCTCTGGGGGATGATATGAGAACTCATAGAGAAGGTCCATTTTTAATTCTGCATATTTTGTGCTAGAAATTATTTTTATACTGGCCACAGATAATTTTTATATGAAAAAAGAATAAGTCCCCTAATTAAAAATTAACTGCTGGGTATGGTGGCTCATGCCTGTAACCCCAGCACTTTGGGAGGCCAAGGTGGACAGATCACCTGAGGTCACGAGTTTGAGATCAGCCTAGTCAACATGGTGAAATCCCATCTCTACGAAAAATACAAAAATTAGCTGGGTGTGGTGGCGTGCACCTGTAATCCCAGCTACTTGGGAGGCTGAGGCAGGAGAATCGCTTGAACCCGGGAGGCGGAGGTTGCACTGAGCTGAGGTTGCGCCACTGCACTCCAGCCTGAGCAACAGAGCGAAGACTCCATCTCAAAAAAAAAAAAAAAAATTAACTTAATGGCCAACTGATACTGATATTTCTAGTTTTAGAGAAATAGTCACCAAGGACACTTGACTCATTTTCCTGGCATTTCTTAAATATTTAGCCATTCATCAAATACAAAAGAGAATGAGAAAGCTGAGGGGAAAAGTAAATAAAATTAAAGGGGCTATTTAGTATTCACGGTGAACTCTAAGAATATTATTTAATTTGAAGGTGTTCATTACATTTAAGTGAGAGTAAATGGAGATGATGAGAACTAAGGTAAGACTAATAAACCTTTCTCCCAATTTCATCATCCAGTCTTCTTAGTTCCATTTCCCGTTGATCTTGCTGAAGCTTCAGAAAACGCCTTCTTGCAGCATCTTGTAAGTGCATTTCCTTTACTTTCAGCTGTCTTTTCACAGCAGCTAGCCTTAAATACAAAATACATCAAGTGGAACAAATAAAGCAATTCCTAATATGATTTAGTTTTTTCATAACAGGTCTACCATGCCGATCATTTCAATACAATTGATATCCTTTATTTGAAAGAAGAATGCTAGAACTGCTCCACCATTACCAAAGATGATGTATACTTATGCTTTGAGAATTTTAATAGAAAGCTCACCGGCTCAGTTCAGTAATTCCTTTTAACCCACACTATAAATCTGTTACATAAAGTTCCATCTAAGAATAAGAATCAATAAACACAGAAGTGAGTTTCCCAACTATTGGGCTTAGTCTCAATGTTTATCCCATAACTTTACTTAATTTACACATTTTACCTTATTAACATACTTTTATGTATTTATTTTTAAGTTTTTTCTTTTTATTTTTTAAGAGACAGGGTCTCACTATGTTGCCCAGGCTGGCCTTGCCTCCTGGGCTCAAGTGATCCTACCTAGTAGCTGGGACTATAGGTATGCGGCCCCACACCCAGCTAACATACTTTTGAGTATGCATTTAATACTCATTCCCCTGGCCTCCAAAGTGTTAAATGGGTAATGACATAATCATTCTGTGTTACAGCTGTCAGGTCACACAGATATGTTTAAAACACAATTAAAAAAATTATACTCCACTAAAGGTGATGTGCCCAGCATTCTATTACAAAGCATTTCTGCCCACTATAGAATAATGTTTCTAAATAATGTCCTTCAAGGAACATTAATCCGTGCAAAGCTGTATTATATTCAGCATAGCTTTAGAATTACATTTTACTACATAGCAATTTTTTTGAAAAGTGGTATATAAAGATTCTTTTTATTAACTTAATAGTTGCTTAATAGAAATGCTACAGCTGGGTAATCCTATATATAATGTTGTTTCTAAAATGAAAAAATGAAAGAACATAAAAATTATTCAACTAATTTATATGTCCAGATTTTTTTTAAAGTGGTAACACATACCTCTGTCTTTGTTGTATCATTTTCTCCTCCTCTTGTAAGAGCATTTCTCTTCTTGTTTCTTCAGCTTGACGAAGCAGCTCCTGTTTCTGGTACCAAGCTTCATCTTCAACTCTTTGCTGGTCGACTTTAGCTTGCATATCTTCAACTGTCTGCCTTAAGTAGGTAATATTATTATGAAAACACAAAGAAGAAAGCTAAGAATCATCAAAACACAAAATGTATACCGATTAATGTATAATCCATTTTATTTCCATATGCAAGAATTAACTATCTTTAATATTTCTAGCCTTCAAACTCTGATTTTACAAAATACTCATAATTTAAACGCATTTATTTTTTTTTTGAGATGAAGTCTCACTCTGTCGCCCAGGCTGGAGTGCAATGGCGTGATGTCTGCTCACTGCAACCTCCTCCTCCTGGGTTCAAGTGATTGTCCTGCCTCAGCCTCATGAGTAGCTGAGACTACAGGCGCATGCCACCATGCCTGGCTAATTTTTTGTATTTTTAGTAGAGACAGGGTTTCACCATGTTGGCCAGGCTGGTCTCGAACTTCTGACCTTGTGATTCACCTGCCTTGGCCTCCCAAAGTGCTGGGACTATAGGCGTGAGCCACCGTGCCCAGCCAAATGTACTTTTCATTAAAAATTTCTTATTATGTTTATAACATATTTCATTGTATCAGAAAAAGAAAAACTATTCCATAATTACCTCTCTCTTAAGTAATCCAATTCATCATTCCTTATTCTTTCTTGTTCCTGTGTTTGATAGTCCACAATAAACTTTGGATATTGATTAAATACTGGATACTGCCCTTTGGTCAGTGCAACAAAAACATTAAGCATGCTGTCTGGATGAATGTCAGTAGGCGTGGTCTCCATGAGATGATAAACTTGTCTAATCACAACATTTATATCCAGGTTATTCCGATGGTGAAAAAAAAACTGTAAGAAAACTTGGTGTTTAAATCGAGATTTACCTGACAAAGCAATTATGAGGTAGAATTAAAACAAGAATTAAAAAAAAAGTGTATCTATCTTTAAGAATATACATTTTTTTGCAAATTCATTAAAGCTTTTCTTTACTTATGTTTTAAAACGAAGACTATTTAAAAAATGTAAGAGTTTCACAATCATAAGAAATTCTGACATAAAATTAAAAAATGAAGGCTTTTCTTACAATAGAAAAAGAATGCTTCAACGATGGAACAAACTCTGCTTGGATTTTTTTTTCTTCAAAATCCAAAATAAATGATAAATTAGCCTTTGAGAATAAATTAGCTTGATTCTTTAAAAATATCTGAAATGTCTCCACATTATCTTGTTTTGCTGGAAGATCCAAATTAATGTATTACAGGATCATCAAGTAAAAATAAAGTTTACTTGGACAGTAACCACTAAATAAGTAACACACACACACACACACACACAAGAACCCAGCTAATTTATCTTGTCTACCAAAAGAGCATCTACTTTTTATAATGATCTTAATGCTTTCTTTCAGACACTTTTCTGCCAAGTCTCAAAACTTTCATGTTACCTTTTGCATGTGTAATAAGCATTCAGACCATCTAAGACCAGATGGGTCATGATAAGATTATGCACAGAATAACAACCCTCTACCTGTTAAACATCCTTTATAAAAGCAAAAAGTGGCCGGGCGTGGTGGCTCACGCCTGTAATCCCAGCACTTTGGGAGGCCGAGGTGGGTGGATCACCTGAGGTCAGGGGTTTCAGACAAGTCTGGGTAACCTAGTGAAACCCCATCTCTATTAAAAATACAAAAAACTTAGCTGGGCGTGGTGGCGGGCACCTGTAATCCCAGCTACTTGGGAGGCTGAGGCAGGAGAATCTCTTGAACCTGGGAGGTGGAGGTTGCAGTGAGCTGGGATTGCGCCATTGCACTCCAGCTTGGGTGACAAAGCGAGACTCTGTCTCAAAAAAAAAAAAAAAAAAAAAAAGCAAAAAGCACAAACCCCAATATTATCATGATTCTTTTCTTAAGCTATGATTATAACACTACTAGCCTGCTATAATTGCCTACTTTATTGTCTATAAACTGTACACGGGTAGGGATGTGGTCTAACTTGTTATCCTTTATATTCCTACCACCTAGCACCAGTGTCTGACATATAACAGGGACTCAGTAAATAAATGGATTTTTCAACTGAAATAACTGATATGGCCTGGTGCAGTGGCTCACGCCTGTAATCCCAGCACTTTGGGAGGCCAAGGTGGGTGGATCACGAGGTCAGGAGTTTGAGACCAGCCTGACAACATGGTGAAACCCCATCTCTAATAAAAATACAAAAATTAGCTGGGCATGATGGTGTGCACCTGTAATCCCAGCTACTCAGGAGGCTGAGGCAGGAGAATCACTTGAACTCGGGAGGCGGAAGTTGCAGTGAGCTGAGATCGCGTCATTGCACTCCAGCCTGGGCAACATAGCAAGACTCTGTCTCAAAAAATTAAAAAAAAAAATAGAGAGAAATAACTGATATTTGAGAACCTTCTCTTGAGAACAAGGACCATTACCTCAAAGTCATCTTTAAGATTACAGTTGAGCAGAGGCGCTCTAGAACACATGTTGTAGGCTACAACAGTCATCAGAAGGAAGGAAGGATGGTTGGAAAAGATATTATCAAACAATTTCAGCCACTCCTCTCTTGTCAGCACTTCTGAGAACACAGTTTCAAGAAGAGGCCATGCATATAGCTAAAACAGATAAGGAAAAATTTATTATTTTTCTAGGGAAAAGTAAAAACGGAATCATTGGTAATATTCCCTTACATTTGATTTAAGCTATGAAAATCATATTAAATACATAATTATGAAAATAACTACCTTAATTTGGACCCTTCTTTATAGACTTTCAGGAAGGCAGTTTAATGAAGAAAAAGAATGGAATACTGTTAAAAATACATGTAGTATGTTTTTTATTATACTCCTTCAAGAAAATACTGTTTATACCAGAACCAATGTTAGCTTACAAAATAAGGCATGTTATTCTAAAAACCTTATGCTTCTTACCTGGGAGGTTATATCATGATCTATGAAGTGTTGCAGCAGTTCCTTGTCATGAAATGCCAAAACATTTTCTATCATACTAAGAATATTGATAGGAGGATTAGGAAAATATTCAAACCAGTGTTGACACCAATTGACTGAAGGAAAAAAAAGAAAACATATCTTTAAATATCTTTCTATGTTATCAAAACTCCTTGCAATTCTTAAATGTATCCAATCTTTATGTTCTCAATATGTCCATGAATAATAAAAAAAACTCTTTATATTGTACGACAATCGATTTTAAAATTCTATCATGTTAACATAGTATGTTTACAGAAATTTTGCAAATTTCCTTACAGTAGTCAATAAAAAAGTGTTGATTAAAACAATCACAACTTCTCAAAGTACTCCTGATGGCATTCTGGCTCCTGACTCCTGCTTTGTTCATCACCTGATTAACAAAACGATCTTTTTAAAAAGGGCCCCTATTTAACCCTTCATTAAATGTAATCAACGTTAGCATGCCAATCTCCTCAAATCTACTAAAATTCACATGTAATCACAATTAGCAAAACTTGAGGAAAATGTTCAAAATTACATCAGCAATATATAAAAACAAATGTGTATATACTGTATCCCTAATCCCTTAAACATTATAATGACAATAAAAATGTCCTCATTCTGAGGAAAAGACTGATTGTCCTATAACCATGGTAACAAGGAATAACCAGTAAATAGCCACCAGGACTGGTTTTATATCTAATTGATCATTGACAACTTGTTTCAGTAAACTTGACTTGAAAACCAACCAATCAGTAACAGTGGCATTCTTTGAAAGTCAGCTAGTCCAAAGTAGAATATATTCAACTAACTCTAAGGCTGACTTTGACTCACTTGTGCTCTGTAATCAGTAGAATGACCCACAGATTGTTCTCAAAACCGCATATAAGACCGTTGGTTTGTTTTGTTCAATAAGACTATGTTTAACTTCTCCTTTAGTTAATTTTTAAATTTTTAAAATTTTAAATATTGAGTTGTAGATTCATCCTTTGATAATAAGATCTCCTATCTCAAAATAGCAAAAGAAGGCTTTATCAGCAGAATATTAGATTACAGTGGTTTATAAGAACTTTCCAATTCTGGAGTTCCATTATTTCACTTATTATTGATCATTTAAATTTGAGTTAATAATGAAGTCATAAATAAAATCTTGCAAACACTGAGCTTTAAAAAATATTTCAAATTCTCTGTAGCTGTTAATTTTTTTTTTTTTTTTTCAAGACGGAGTGTCACTCTGTGGCCCAGGCTGGAGTGCAGCGGCGTGATCTTGGCTCACTGCAACCTCTGCCTCCTGGGTTCAAGTGATTCTCCTGTCTCAGCCTCCCAAGTAGTTGGGATTACCACCACGCCCAGCTCATTTTTTTTTTTTTTTTTGTATTTTCAGTAGAGACAGGGTTTCACTATGTTGGCCAGTTTGGTCTCGAACCCCTGACCTCAGGTGATCCACCCGCCTTGGCCTTCCCAAGTGCTGGGATTACAGGTGTGAGTCACCGCGCCCAGCCCAGCTCTTAATTTTAAGTGGAAAAATATGGTTCAGCATCTGAGTACTTGTTATGTCTCAGACACTGGTAGTTCTGAGAATTTAAACCACCACACATATACCCGAAGGCCTGATCCTTACAATCTTCATTAAGAGAGCACTGTTTTTCCTTAGCAAGAGGGTATCCTACTGCATACAGTAACTGTCTGCCCGCTCTTAAGTATTTTTATTCTGCTTTGATGCCACCACAAAAGCATGGGTAGAGGACCTAGAGAGAGAACTGACAGATAGCAAAATACAGAGAAATGATAATTGCGTGGAGATTCTTTGCTAAATCAAAAGACTTTATATCTGGTCATAAAAGATACTCTACTGTCTAAAAAAGACTTTTACAAATACATTCCAAATTATACATAGATGTGACTTTTCCTTCAAAATGTCAGTTCTAAGTCCCAACTAGCCTATAAACCTAAAAGCCAAAATGATGGCATATCCCAGCAGTGCTAGTACTTAGCCGAAGTTCAGTAAATTTTTTAAAATTATGCTTACTTAGAAGCATTCAGAATGTCAACAAAACAGTTGCAACTTTTTTTTTATAATTATAGAGTGGTATTCAGTTAACAAAACATTTATTTTGTATAAGCTACATCAGAGAAAACTGAAGATAAGAAAACTACTGTCCCCAAACAAAATAACTAATTTGTGCTGTGGATTAACAAAAACTTGCTTTTAAATTTCCACGCCAATTTATAATCCCCATAGTGTACCAAACAAAGTTAATCCTATTGAAAATATCACCAGGACAAGGCTACCTAAAGACATTCGATAGGGCGTTAACTATACAAAAAAAGACATTGTACAGTTTAAAAAAATGTTACACAGCCTTACATTTCAATTTTTTTCTTTAAAAGAAGTGAGTGTGTACAGGAGTGTTAAATCCTTTATAGACAAAAAGAAAAACCTGTGCTAGAACCAACTTATTCATCGTCTTCTTCATCTTCCTCATCCTCCTCCTTTTTCTTGCTTTTTTCAGCCTTGATGATTCTCATTTTTGCTGCATCAGGCTTTCCTTTAGCTTGGTATGCAGCAATATCCTTTTCGCATTTTTCCTTCGGTTTTGCAGCCTTCTTGTCAAAAGGCTGTTTGTCATCTGCAGTGGTGTCCCTCCATGTCTCTTCCAGTTTCTTTGCAGCATCGCCAATGGATAGGCTGAATCTTCTCCTTTGATTTCAAGGCAATATTAAGAACAGAACAAGAAAAAGGCCAAAGGAGGCCTCTTGTGAGATGCACTGGGATCCTTGAACTTCTTTGTTTCCCCTTTAGGAGGGATGTAGGTTTTCATTTCTTTCATGATGAAACTTGTCTGCCTTTGCCGTGTCTTCAACTTTTCCCTTCCCTTTAGCAGACGTGGCCTTCCATTTCTCTGAAGCCCTTCTTAGAAAACTCTGAGAAGATGACTGGAGTATCTGGATGCTTCTTGTGCTTCTCCTGGCAAATCTGCACAAAGAACGCATGTGATGACATTCTGCCTCTTAGCTTGTTGGAATTGCCTTGCCAGTGTTTAGTTCTTTTTCCTCAGCGAGGGTAGAGTCACCCAATGTCCATCAGGCTCGCACCTGCGCCAGTGGAGCTCCAGGTACTGCAATGGCCGTGAAAGCAGGAGTCAGACGCAGCCTCCTCACTCGCTCCCCTCTGAAATGTTACTCTTTAATAAATGTTTATTGAGTAAAACTAATTTGAGACCCTTGATAAAAATCCACCACTCATGCTGACCATCCAAGAGGAAATAATAATCTCCCAAATTTAGATTTCAGGCTTGTTTGTTTAGAAGAGAAAAATCAATTTCCTTAGTATAAAACATTTTAGCTATGTAACAAGATTTTACCAGAAATAAAAAATTTAGTTTTGCATGCATACCTAAATTAACTATTATCCATTTCTTTCTGTATTAATTATAGTAAAATAGATGTTATTTGCCACTTTAACCATTTTTAAGTATACAATTCAGAGGTATTAATCCCATTCAGGGTTATACAATGATTACCACTATCTATTCCCCAAATCCTTTCAATATCCCAAATAGAAACTCTGTATCCATTCAGGACTAGCTCTCTGTCCCACTTTCCCTAGCCCCTGTAACCTCTAATTTATTTTCTGTGTCTATGAATTTGCCTATTCTAGATATTTCCTAGGTGAAATCATACAATAACTGTCCTTTTGTATCTAGTGTATTTCACTAAGCATGATGTTCTCAAGGTTCACCCATGTCATAGCTAGCATGCGGCAGGACCTCATTGCTTTTGACAGCTGGATAACATTCCATTGCGTGTATTTACCACACGTTGCTTATCCATTAATCTGTTAATAGATTGTTTCCATCTTTTGGCTATTGGGAATAACGATGCTATGAACATTCACATGTAGGTATCTAAGTCTCAGTTTTCAATTCTTTTGGGTATATACCCAGGAGTGAAATTGTTGGGTTATTATATGGTAATTCTATGTTTGAATTTTTGAAGAAATGGCAAATTGTTTTTTCATAGTGACTGCACCATTTTACATTTCTACCAGCAATAAATGAAGGTCCCAATTTTCCCACATCCTCACTAACATGTATATAACATTGTTAAATTATAGCTATCCTAGTAGGTATGAAGTGGCATCTCACTGTGGTTTTGGTTTGCATTTCCCTAATGACTAATGATGCTGAGCATCTTTTCATGTGCTTGATGGTCATTTGTATACTGCCTATGGAGAAATGTCTATTCAAGTCCTTTACTCATTTTTTAATTGGCTTGTTTGTCTTTTTGTTATTGTGTTTCTTGTGCTTTTAAAACATGGTAGTGCTATTGGCAGGTAAACTAATACTTGTGTTAGTTTGATTTTCTATTGCTATAAAGAAATACCTGAGATTGGATAATTTATAAAGAAAAGGGTTGAATTGACTCATGGGTCTGCAGGCTGCGCAAGCAGGGCTCTAGCACCTGCTTCAGGAAGTGAAGGGAGCAGGAGCGACAGATGAGGTGAGGGCCTCTGGAAGAGGGCAGGAACGACAGCACAGGGCAGGTGGTGCCACACTCTTTTGAACAACTAGATCTTGTGTGAACTAAATAAGCGAGAACTCGCTTACAACCAAGGGAATGGTACTAAGCCATTTATGAATGATTCACCCTCATGGTCCAATACCTCCCACTAGGCCCCACCTCCAACATCAGGGATCACATTTCAACATGACATTTGGAGAGGACACACATCCAAACCATATGACAACCCTTTTGGGGAATCAATTATTCACATTTTATGACCCAATAACACCAATTCTGGGAATCTACCCAAAGGTAACTATTATGTTTGTATGCGAAGATAGTTATAACATTGTTACTTTTAATAGATAAAATGCTGGGTGCCGGGGCTTACGTCTGTAATCCCAGCACTTTGGGAGGCTGAGGTGGGCGGATCACTTGGGGTCAGGAGTTCAAGACCAGCCTGGCCAATGTGGTGAAACTCTGTCTCTACTAAAAAAATACAAAAATTAGCTGGGCATGGTGTGGCGGGTGCCTGTAATCCCAGCTACTCGGGAGGCTGAGGCAGGAGAATTACATGAACCCAGGAGGTGGAGGTTGCAGTGAGCACTACTGCACTCCAGCCTAGGTGACACAGTGAGACTCCTGACTCAAAAAAAAAAAAAAAAAAAAGGAGGTTACAATTAGAAACAATCTAAATATCCAAGAAGATTAAACTAGTACATGCACATTATGTAGTAACAGCCAATAAAAAATGTTCATGAAATTTATAAAAATAAGAGAAATATATATAACATGAAGTAAAAGTAGTATAACAACAAAAAAACTGCTTTACAAGTGTGGAAAAATTAGAAAAATAAAATTCTTGCACTTGGGGAATACATAAATGATATATCCATAAGATGAAATACTATATTATGCAGACAATAAATTATTATTATTATTATTTTTATTTTTGAGACGGGGTCTCACTCTGTCTTGCCCAAGCTGGAGTGCAGTAGAGCAATCTCAGCTCACTGCAGCCTCCGCCTCCTGGGTTCAAGTGATTCTCCTGCCTCAGCCTCCTGAGTAGCTGGGATTATAGGCATGCACCACCACACCCAGCTAATTTTTGTATTTTTAGTAGAGCTGGGATTTCACCATGTTGGCCAGGCTGGTCTCAAACTCCTGACCTAAGGTGATCCACCCTCCTCAGCCTCCCAAAGTGCTGGGACTACAGGTGTGAGCAACCGCGCCTGGCCTAAATTATGTTTTTCACGAATATTTAATGATTTGGGAAGAAATGCTCTTATAAGAAATCACCATTTTCAAAGATTATATTTGGAGAAGAGAAACATTGGTACATTTAATTTTCTTTTGTGTATTTTCCTATATTTTTCAAATTTTCTCCAATGATTAGTAAAAAAATTATCAAAACAAGTACAATGTAACAGAAGTGTAGAGAAAAATACAATAAAATATACAACATCTATACAATTGAAACTTTTCTTATTTCTACTTTTCAGAATTTTAAGTTAAATTACTTATCTCCTTTGTATAAGAAAAACACATTAAGTAACAAAGTACATATAAAATTGATTTTTGTTACACCAATCCATAATTTAGATCCAGTTTAAAAGACCTGATTTTACTAATATGAAAACAACGACTCACTTTTCAGTGTAAATGATGACGATAGAGAGTAAATACAATGGCTGCAAGTACAGACTACGAAGTCTGCCCGCCTGGGTTCAAACGCTTGCTCTGCCCTTAACCTAACCTTGGGTAATTTACACTGTCTGTGCCTCAGGCTCTTCATCTGTAAAAAGGGGATAAATAATACCTACAGCATAGGATTATTTGAAGGATTAAATGGATTAATAAAGGCAAAACACTGAGAATGGTGTCTGGTACACAGAAAATGCTCAATAAACATCAGCCATGGATGATGAGGATGAGGACAGAGGCCAACACTTGGGTATTAAACCACAGGAGCTATGTGCAATGCTTTACAATTATAACAGTTCTATGAAGAGTAACTGTCTTTCAGTAAGTGAAGGATCTGCTTCATTCTTACTAGCAAAATCCAGTCTATAATACTTTTAAAACTTAACTATCCAAATTTTCTTTTCTTTTTTTTTGAGATGGAGTTTCGCTCTTGGTGCCCAGGCTGGAGTGCAATGGCGTGATCTCGGTGCACTGCAACCTCCGCCTCCCAGGTTCAAGCAATTCTCCTGCCTCAGCCTCCCAAATAGCTGGGATTACAGGTGCCTGCCACCATGCCTGGCTAATTTTTGTATTTTTAGTAGAGACGGGGTTTCACCACATTGGCCAGGCTGGTCTCGAACTCCCGACTTCCAGTGATCCACCCACCTTGGCCTCCCAAAGTGCTGGGATTACAGGCGTGAGCCACCGTGACTGGCCTCCAAATTTTCTTCTAAATAAAAAGGTTTACATATAAATGCTTCAATTGTCTATTTTATGTTTGATACCTTATTGTTTCACATCTTTGTGACTTAAAAGTAGAGACATCTAGAATTGTTAAATGTTGCAAAGGTGCAAAGACATCAGGAAAATGTGTAAGAATCCATTCTTGATCTTATACTTTAATAAGTATTTACTTACTTATGAGAGTAGCAATAACTTCAAAACAGATGAGTTGGTTGTTCTGGAATAATTTTACAAATGGAAATGCCAAGAGTGGAAGATATGGTGTGTCACTAAAAATGACAGACCAGTGAGCTAATGCAGATAAGGTTCTGTGAATAAAATAACTTAGCATTAAAATTTATTTGAATAAATAATATCTTCACATGATAAAAATTTGACACAAAAAGTATATTTGGTGAAAATTCTTCCTTGTACCCCTATCATCTAGTTCACCTCCCCAGAAGTAACCACTGTTAAAAGTATAAATCCTTTCTTAAAAAACCACAAATGGTAGTATATTATAAAAATTGTTCTGTACTTTGCATTTTTCAATTAATGGTATCTTGGAAATAGTTTATATCAGTATATGCAGAACTTCCTTATGACATTTTACAGATGGATATAATAGCTTTGTACCGATACACCTTCATTTCTTTTTTTTCTTTCGTTTTCCCGAAACAGGGCCTGGCTCTGTCACCCAGACTGGAATGCAGTGGCATAATCATGGCTCACTGCAGCCTTAAACTCCTAGGCTCAAGTGGTCCTCCTGCCTCAGTCTCCTGAGTAGCTGGGCCTACAGGTGTGTACAGGTGCCACTATGCCTGGCTAATCTTTTTGGCAGGTAGAGACAGGGTCTCACTATATTACCCAGGCTGGTCTCAAACTCCTGGGCTCAAGCGATCTTCCCGCCCCAGCTTCCCAAAGTGCTGGGATTAGAGGCGTGAGCCACTGTGCCCAGCCACCTTCATTTCTTTAACATGATCTCTATTGTAAGGCATTCGTTTTCAGTCTTTTATAAGCAATGCTGTGTTAATGCCACTGTATGTATCATACAGTGTGTATCATTCTTCATATGAGAATACAGACTTAGGCTGGGCGTGGTGGCTCATGCCTGTAATCCCAGCACTTTGGGAGGCCAAGGCGGGCAGATCACAAGGTCAGGAGATCGAGACCATCCTGGCTAACACGGTGAAACCCCATCTCTACTAAAAATACAAAAAAATTAGCCGGGAGTGGTGGCTGGCGCCTGTAGGCCCAGCTACTCGGGAGGCTGAGGCAGGAGAATGGCGTGAACCCAGGAGGCGGAGCTTGCAGTGAGCAGAGATAGCGCTGCTGTACTCCAGCCTGGGCAACAGAGTGAGACTCCATCTCGAAAAAAAAAAAAAAGAGAATACAGACTTGGAAATTCCTAAAGTGGAATTGCTGAGTCAAGAATACGTGCATTTGTAATTTCGAAAGTCAGTGCCAAATTAGCCCCCACAAAAAGTGTCTATGTTCCTAGGACTTGCGTAAAGGTATGCCTGTTTTTCATACTCTTGCCAGCATATTATCAATGATTTTTAAAAAACCTTTAATCTAGGTGAGAAATGGTACTTCAGCATAGTTCCAATTGGCATTACTCTTTCTATGAGAAAGATTAAGCATCTTTTCATGTTTAAGAACCACTTCTAGGCTGGGCACAGTGACTCATGCATGTAATCCCAACATTTTGGGGGGTTGAGGCAGGAGGACTGCTTAAGCCCAGCAGTTTGAGACCAGCCTGGACAACAGAGTGAGACCTCATCTCTACAAAAAATTTCTAAAAATTAGCCAGGTGTGGTGGCGCACGCCTACTACTCAGGAGACAAGCAAGAGGATTGCCTGAGTCCAGGAGTTTGTGGCTGCAGTGAACTATAGTCACAAGACTGCACTCCAACCTGGGTGACAGAGCAAGATCCTGTCTCTAAAACAAAAAACAAAAATAAACAGAAAGAACCAATTTACCACTGTGAACTGTATATTAAATTGTTTATCCATTTTTTTTACTGGCTGGTCCTTTACGTTTATTTATATAAGCGCTTCATACATTAAAGAAACCAGCATTTCATTTGTCATGTTTTGCATATGTTTTTTCAGTTTTACATGAGTCTTTGTTTTGGGAATTATTTTTACATGTAGAGATTTTTATTCTTATCAACCTCTTCTGGATATGTCATACTTAGAAAGGCCTTCATTACCTCTGGGATTATAATCCTCCTACACGTACTTTTAATACCTTTACTGTTAATTTCCTTTTTTTAATTTTTTGTTTTGAAATAGTTTTAGATTTACAAGAAAAACTGCAAAAATAGTAGAGTTATTGTATACCTTTGACCTAAATTCCCCTAATGTTAACATCTTGCACATAGTACAATTATCAGTACTAAGAAATTAACACTGGCATGATGCTATTCACTAAATTATGGACTTTACTCAGATTTTACCATTTTTCCACTGATACCATTTTTCTGTTATTTCTTTCATTTCACCAACCCCAGATTCA
Organism: Symphalangus syndactylus; assembly: GCF_028878055.3. NCBI lineage: Eukaryota > Metazoa > Chordata > Mammalia > Primates > Hylobatidae > Symphalangus > Symphalangus syndactylus. The sequence goes on along the minus strand of NC_072429.2, from coordinate 121,965,128 downwards.
ACATTACATTTGTTTTGTCTCTCTAGTTTCTTCCAATGTGAGAGTTCCTTAGTCTTTCCTTATTTTTCATGACAATGCCATTTTTGAGGAATATCAGTTATTTTCTAGATTGTTCCTCAATTTGGGTTTGTCTGATACTTATGATTAGACTGAGGTTACACATTTTTGGCAAGAATATCACAAAAGTGATGTGAATCATATTGATGTCTTATTACCAGTAATTTTATTTATTTAATTTTTGAGACAGGTTCTCACACTGTTGCCCAGGCTGGAGTGTAGTGGTGCTATCATGGCTCACTGCAGCCTTGAATCTCCACGCTCAAGGAATTCTTCCACTTCAGCCACAAGTAGCTAGAACTATAGGTGTGTGCCACCACGCTCAATTAATTTTTAAAAATTTTTTGTAGAGGTGGGTTTCTGCCATGTTTCCCAGGCTGGTCTCGAACTCCTGGGGAAGTGATCGGCCTACCTTGCCTCTCAAAGTGCTGGGATTACAGGCATGAGCCACCATGCCTGGTGTACTAGTGATTTTAAATGTGCTTACTTGGTTAAGCTGGTATCTGCTGAGTTTATCTACTATAAAATTACTATTTTTCCATTTGCCATTAATAACTATCTTGGGGGAGATATTTTAAGACTATGCAAATATCCTGTTAATCCTAGAATTTTTTTTTTTTTTTTTTTGGAGACAGAGTCTCACTCTTTCAGCCAGGCCGAGTGCAGTGGCATGATCTTGGCTCACTGCAGCCTCCACCTCCCAGGTTCAAGTGATTTTCCTGCCTCAGCCTCCCAAGTAGCTGGGATTACAGGTGCGCATCACCATGCCCAGCGAATTTTTGGATTTTTAATAGAGACACAGTTTCACCATGTCAGCCAGGCTGGTCTCTAACTTCTGACCTCAGGTGATCCACCCATCTTGACCTCCCAAAGTGCTGGGATTGCAGGCATGAGCCACCGTGCCCGGGCACTCCGATAACTTTTGTCCAGTAATTTTAGCATCAATTGGTGGATCTTGCCTCCAACAGTTATGACTGTGATGTCCCAATGGTGATTTTCTATATCTCTAATTCCTTCTATATTTATTAGAACTGTCCCTTCTCCCTCATTTATATCTTTATTTATTCAATTATTTATGTCAGGATGAACTGATGGATATTTATTTTATTCTACAAGTTATAATTGATTGTTATTTATTTTGTTCCTCAAATTGTTCCAGCTTTGGCCACTGGAAACTTTTGAGTCATGTGCCCCTGTGACATGCCCATCCTTTCAGAGCATTTCCTTACTTTATGGCACTAAAAGATGCTTCAGGTTCATCTTGTATTTTCCCCACACCAGTAGGTGCGCTCACTGTTACCAGGGTGTCATTGCTAGGCCTTCTCGGTAGAAAGAGCTTGGAAATACATGCATGTATACTAATTCCTGCATACATACATTTCCATATTTCTTTCTGTGTCTATTTATCTGCATATACGTTAAGAACTAACACTATCGATTCCAATCAGCTACTGCAAGATTCATTCTAGCCCTTTTGCTTATTTATCTTCTTTCTCTGAGAGTAAGAAACCTGGCTCTCATCTCTATTTAGCTACTTGTATACAAAAAGTGGCTTCTACACATAAAGTAGTTTCAGACTTGCTAACTCCATATTTATTTCTAATACTTTGATGGTTTTGTTTTTTTAAAAAGGAATTAAATCTTTAGTTCAAGCAGAATTTATATGGTGTAAGATATGGGGTATGCTTTCAACTTTTTCTAGATGGCTAGCTAGTTATTCCATGTCATTTACTAAATAACCTATCTTTTCTTCATTACTTTGAAATGACATCTTTAAAAACAAGTCAATTTTGGAATGTAGCTGGGTCTATTGTTAGATTCTGCATATCTATTTATATGTCAGCAGCAATTTCAATGCTTTATAATAGCTTTTAATATTTTTAAGGCTAATTCCCTTTCATTACTGTTTAAATATAAATTATTTTTCTGAGTATACTTTATAGATAATGTGGCAAGCAGAATAATGCAAACTGCCCCCCTCCCCAAAAGATGTCCATGCTCTAATCCCTGTAATCCATGAAGATATTATTTTACATGGGATTTTGCAGATATGATTAAGTTAAGCACCTTGGGGTGAGGGCATTAATCCTGGACTACCTGGGTAGGTCCAATCTAATCACATAGGTCCTTAATATCAAAGAACCCCTTCCTGGTTGTGGTCAGAGGGAGATACGACTACAGAGGAATGGTTAGAGAGGCGCTTTGAAGACAGAGAAGGTGGGCCTGAGTCATGAAATATGGGAAACCTGCAGAAGCTGGATAAATCAGAGAAAAGGATTCTGCCCAGAGCCTCTAGAAAGGAATGTGGTCCTGCTGACACTCTGATTTTAGCCCAGTGAGATCCAACCCATGGTGAACTTCTGCCTACCAAACTCTAAGGATATATTTGTGTTGTTTTTAAGCCACTACATGTGTGGTAATTTGTTATAGCGGCAATAGAGAACTAATATAGTTAATGGAGTTAATAAGCTATGTCAGACATTTTTTATTATTCGATACAATACTCAGAACAACCCCAGGAGGGAGGGATTAGCATCATTACTGAGGCTAGGAAATGGAATTCCAGAGAATGTAAGGAAATCCTCATTTTTGGAAGGGCTAGAAATCAACCTAAATACAAGAACATGTTCTCCTAAGGATAGTACTTTCATAATTACAGAAGTTACATATTCAATGGTGAGTTCCCATCTTTTTACTGACTCTCAGACTGACAACAACTAAAGACTGATAACATCCAGTGTCAGTGAAAACACAGTAACACTGGCATTTCTCAGGGTTGGCAGAATTTTCTGAGAGAGAGAGAAAAAATGATTTGACCTAGTAGTTTCAATTCTAGAAGTCTACACAAAAATATTCACACAAGATATTTATGAGGGTATTTATTATAATATTGTCTGAAAAGCAAATAAACATAAAATAACCTAAATGTCAATTAACAAGATGAAGACTTAAATCCTGAAACGTCCATCCATGTGCATTTTTTAGAAGGAAGTAAACCTACATATACTGAGAGAAAGAGGTCCATGATAGACTTGAAAGTAAAAAACAAGATAAGCAGCAAAATAGTATGTATAGTACGGTTCCATTTTTGTTAAATGTGAATACTTTTGCATTATATACATACAAAAATATCTGTACAAAAGTAAACCAAACAATTACCTCTAGCAAGTCAAATTGGGGCTGGAAGAGGTGCTCATTTTTTCTTCATAATCTTCTGTACTGTTTGAATTATTTTACAAAGGAGGAATATTCTTTTTATCATTTAAAATGAATACTTTAAAGTTACTTTTAAAAATACTGTATCACAGGCCGGGCGCAGTGACTCACACCTGTAATCCCAGCACTTTGGGAGGCCGAGGTGAGCATATCACCTGAGGTCAGGAATTCCAGACCAGCCTGGCAAACTTGGTGAAACCCTTTCTCTATTAAAAACACAAAAAATCTGCCAGGTGTGGTGGGGGGTGCCTGTAGTCCCAGCTACTCTGGAGGCTGAAGCAGGAGAATCACCTGAACCTGGGAGGCACAGGTTACAGTGAGCCAAGATGGCACCACTGCACTTCAGCCTGGGCAGCAGAGTGGAAACTCTGTCTCAAAAACAACACAACAACAAAAACAAACAAACAAACAAAGAGAAAACAACAAAAAACTGTATCACAAAAAATTCCAAACATATATAAAACTAGAAAGCACAATCACGCCCCATGAGCCTGTCGCTTGGCTCCAACAATAAATCCATGTTTTATTATACTTCTTTCATTGACTATATCCCCTCAATTTTTGGCTAGACTATTATAAAGCAAATCCCAGACATCATGCCACTTTGCTCTTTAATACAGAAGTCTATAACTCTTTAAAAAAGTGGGGGAGGGATGATTTTCTTATATAGTCACAACACCACTGTAATGTAAATAAAATTAATGATTTTTTGTAGTATTGTTTTATAATCAGGCAAGACTATGTTGACTGACTCTCAGACTGACAACAAATAAAGACTGATAACATCCAGTGTCGGTGAAAACACAGTAACACTGGCATTTCTCAGGGTTGGCAGAATTTTCTGAGAGAGAGAGAAAAAATGATTTGACCTAGTAGTTTCAATTCTAGAAGTCTACACAAAAATATTCACACAAGATATTTATGAGGGTATTTATTATAATATTGTCTGAAAAGCAAATAAACATAAAATAACCTAAATTATTTCCCCAGTTGTCTAAACAAGAGTCACTCATTGATCCATTTTTGTAGCAGAAAAAAAAGGCTCACTCATTGAATTTGGTTATCACCCTTAAATCTCTATCTCTTTTAATGTAGAATAATCCCTCCCTTTTAAGCTGCAATTTTGAATTTTAGTAGAAACAGAAATGTAAAATTTAAATTTAAAAATTTAGAAAAACAAATTTAAGAAACAAAAAATTGCTGTGAAGCTTTAACTAAACTAGGATTATAATTTAAAGTACACATACACAGAATTAGAGTTACAATGGTAATTTTAATTGTAAATGTACTAGTAGGCATATAAGTGTATAAAGCATAACACCTTATTACATTTTATGAGAAACTTCAAATGATATGAGCAACCTCTTGTCACTTTAGGAAGATCTTTTGGAAAATACATCTCAAGAAGGTCCCCATGTATACACTGTATTTAGGTAGAAAACATCAAAATTATTTCTCTGATAATTTGAATTTTTAATCAAATTTATAGCTTATATTATGATATTAAAAGTGTTACCTCACTCTTTCCCAAAAAGCAGAGCAGTATTATAATTAAATTCATTTGCTCTTAATGTGAATGTGAACAGAACTTAATGAAAGAGTGAAAAAATCCTAAAATATTCTGTTTTTAAGTTGTACTACTGGGGATAAGGAAGAAGCATCAACAAGTACCCAAGAAAAGCATTCATAATTTAGAAAGTCTAAAATCCTAGGATATGCAAAAATTATAAGAAATTTTAGATACCTTAAACAGTTACTTGAGTAACTTTTACTTATTGATAAAATCAGTTCTTCATTCCCTACAGTGAGGGGGTCAACAGAAGGAGAAAATGTTTTCTACCTTGTCCTCTGAACTCAGGAAATTTATTATTTCAGAAGAATGCACAAAATCGTCATTTTTGAAGTAATGTACTCTCCTCTTTTAATTCCTTTGGCATGTGATGAGAGACTTCACTTTCTAACCAAGGTATTTACAGCTCTCAACCTAGAATATGAACCTAAAAAGCAAAGGCAAGGCACTGACGGTCTACACTGGTATTTTGACAAACGTCTGAACTGTGATGTTATCTTATACACAGACAGGAAGCATAGTAAGTGTGAAGACCAAATAGAAAAAGTAAGCAAATTCCCATCTCTAAGTCATCTCTTAACAAAGTTATCTGATGTTTTCTCTAATTGAAAAGGGCAGTATATTATGTATTTACCCTTTGACTCAGCATCTAAAATTTATGAATCTACTCCAAAGATACACTTAATAGAAAAAGACTAATGGGCCAAACTAATTAATGCAGCATGCTTGTGACAGCAGAAGATTGAAAATAATCTACATTTTCATTAATAAGGGACAGGCCAAATAAATAATGGTGCATTTGCACCATGGTGCATAATGCAGCTATAAAAAAAAGATGAATATTTCTGTACATTGCTTTAAAATGATATCCAGAATATGTTGTTAAATTTAAAAAGCAGAGTACAGAAAAGTGTAATAGTATACAACCATTTACCTAAGGAGGTAAATACAAATAAGATATTTGCTAAAAGGATGACTTACTGGGAGGAGAAGTAACAGGACAAAGGAAACAGAAGTCAGCCTGTTCTGAATGTACCTTATTTTGTAGATTTGATTTAGAAAACATGTAAATGTTGTATAAAAGTATAAAACAAATTAAATAAAATACAAAATTTTCTCAAAAAAACTGAAAACAAATGAAACAAATTAACCTGTGTAGTGAGCTAGTGGCATGATCATATGAAGAGGAGTTATTTCAAGTCATTTTAAAACAATAATTTGGGCTGGGTGTGGTGACTCACACCTGTAATACCAATACATTAATACCAATACATTGGTGGTAGAGGCAGAAAGATCACTTGAACCCAGGAGATCCAGATGAGCCCAGGCCACATAGTAAGACTTCATCTCTACTTAAAAAAAAAAAAAATAAACTAGCCAGGCATGGTGGTGCACACCTGTAGCAGCTACTTGGGAGGCTAAGGTGGGAGGATCGATTGAGCCCAGGAGTTCGAGGTTACAGTTAGCTATGATTATGCCATTGCACTCCAGCCTGGGTGACAGAGCGAGGCCCTGTCTCGAAAAACAAAAACAAAAAAAGAAAACAATAATTTGATTATATAAGCCTAGTGGGATATAACCTAAGGACAAAAAGAACTGTAAAAGATATTTTGGACTGCTTTCAATAATCATAATATTCACATTGTTATTATTTATAGTTGTATAGTTTTTATTATACAGCATACATGTATGGAGCTTAAAAACCATTGTGTGACTGTGTGTGTGTGTATGTGTGTTAAAGAAAATAAGGAATTATGTCAATGCTGTTAGAAATCAAGATTTTTAGCATAAGAAAAAAGATACAAATATAAAATCAAAGCAGTTATGCAAATTTGTAATCTTAAATCTGAACTGAAAATATTAGTATGAACTCCTGGTTCTATGCACTGAAAAGGTCTATATGTTCAATCTGAGTTCATAATCAATACACTGATCACTCTGGGGAGCTCCAAGGTAATCAGTTTACTATTCTGAAAACTGCTTTAAAAAAAAAGATACCAAGCATTTAACTTGCCTTTCCTACATGGGTTGTATCTTCCGGTAACCAGACAGTTGATCCTAAGAACTTTTTCTTTGGAGAAATTTCCCGGTTTATAAAATGAGAAGGAACAGAATTATATTATCACTATTTTGCTAATCTCTGGTGAAATAATGGATCTAGGCAATAATCATCAATGGACAACAACATCACCAAAAGAGAGACAGGCAGGTATTAATTATAATCCGCCTAACAGAAGTACATAAAACCACCTAGGAAGTTTTCTTGCAAGCCAAAGAAGCAAATACCAAAGGGGGGAAATAAAAACCTTGACTCAGATCAAGCCCCTCGCTCTGTCAGTTTATAGTAAATTCAGGAGAAAGAGAAACATGTTAAACAATACCATGAAATAAAATCAGCAAAATCCAGAACATAGAGGGCTGTATGGGTTAAATGACCTGGTTTCTTCCAACAAATAAATTGTAAGAAAAAAAGAGGTATCAGAGTCTATAGATTAATCTCAGCGGGGTATCAACCAAATGTAATGTGTACATGTTGTTTGAACCCTGATTTGAACAAGTTAACATAAGAAAATTTTTTAAGACAATCAGAGGAATACTGATTGAATATTTGAACATAATGAAGAGTTATTAATTCTTTTTTGTGTGTGAGTATGGTAGTGTACTTATGTTAAAGAAAAAGAGTCCTTATCCTTTAGGGATACATATGTATATATTTAGCAGGGGGAGTGTGTGTATGTTGGGATGTGGGGTGTAGAGTGAGTGGGAATATTCACCCAGCATGATTAGCTATGAGTTGGCAATTGTTGAACCTGGGTGATGGGCATGGGGATATTTGTTACATTATTTTTAATTCATGCTTGAAATTTTTCATAATAAAAATTATTTTAAAAAAAAGTCTTTGGCTGTGGAACCTGGGCTTAATCTTAGCTCTATCACTGCTGTGACTTGATCATATTTCCTAGTCTCTCTATGCCTTGGTTTCTTTACCTATAAGTTAAATGTGCCTAACACATGAAAAGCATGTTAAAGGATGAGCTACTGTTATTATTAACTTCACTGGATGCTTCCTAGGAATAGACTCTAGTATATGCATTCTAAAAGAGATTCTCATCTAATTTTCCCAATAGTCTCATGATGTTGGTGTTATTACCACCTTTAGATAAAAATTAAGGCTAAGAAGTAAAATAACACGTCCTACATCACAACCATTAAGTGGTAGAATAAGAATTCAAAACTAGGTCTTTTGCCTTCAAATTCAAAGCTCTTTCCACTATGCCTCTTTGTTCTTTTTTTTTTGAGACGGAGTCTTGCCCTGTCGCCCAGGCTGGAGTGCAATGGCGTGATCTCGGCTCATTGCAACCTCTGCCTCCCAGGTTCAACTGATTCTCCCTGCCTCAGCCTCCCGAGTAGCTGGGATTACAGGTGCCCGCTACCACACCCAGCTAATTTTTGTATTTTTAGTAGAGATAGGTTTCACCATGATGGCCAGGCTGGTCTCCAACTCCTGACTTCAGCTGATCTGCCCGCCTTGGCCTGCCAAAGTGCTGGGATGTTCTTTTAGATTAACTGAAAGAGTCCTATTTTCTAGAACACAACACAAACTAATATTCACATGTAATATATGTGTATATACCTTTTTAAAATTAAACCAACATATCACATAAGGATAATCAAACTGACAAAACAATATTTTATAAACAGGAGATTTTAAAACCTTGCAGGTCTCATACACATTGCTGCAATATACAGAACATACCTCTGTAATACTCTGAGTAGTTTCCTACTTTTGATGGGGTATTTCTTCTGAAGGTTGAGAAATGCCACATGAGTCCCCTTATCTATGAGGCTACTAAAAGCAGTATGATTTTCAGGCAGTTGTAGCAGAGAGCGCCAAATGAACATTCTGAAATAAAGATATATTTTAATCCCCCCAATTTTTTTTGAGCAAAACTGATGTAACATACAGAATTTAAATTGTACCTGTATTTTGTTGGATATTCACCATAGCCTTTTAATAAGATTTGTAAACGCTTTTTGTTTAATCCATCTGGTAATTCATTCTACAAAGAAAAAGATAATATTAATAAATGATCATTAAAACTGAAAAGGTGACAAATGGTAATCTAGTCCACAGTGACTTCCCAACTTCAGAAAACAACACACAGTAAGACATACTTGTGTATCATAGGTCTTTTCCCCACTCCCCTCTCTCCTTCTCTTGGGTATGCATATACATAGCCAATAAAGTTCATGATATAGTACCTTCCCTAAACGAGCTTGACAAACTCTTTCTGTAAAGGGCTATGATATGGTTTGGCTCTGTGTCCCCACCCAAATCTCATCTTGAATTATAATCCCCACAATCCCCACGCGTTGAAAGAGGGACCTGGTGGGAGGTGACTGGATCATGGGGGTAGTTTCCCCATGCTGTTCTCATGATAGTGAGTTCTCACGAGATCTGATGGTTTTGTTAAGTGTTTGACAGTCTCTCCTCCACCTATTCCTCTCTCTCCTTCTGCTGCCTTGTGAAGAAGGTGCCCGCTTCCCCTTCACCCTCTGCCATGATTGTAAGTTTCCAGAGGCCTCCACAGCCATGTGGAACTGTGAGTCAATTAATTCTCCTTTCTTTATAAATTGCTCAGTCTCAGGTAGTATTCTTTATAGCAGTGTGAAAACGGACTAATACAGGCCAGTTAGTAAATATTTTAGGTTTTGTGGGCCAAGAAGAAAAATCAAAATTATATATTTATATATAACCACTTAAAAATGCACAAACCATTCTTAGCTTGAATAGCCGAATTAGGCCCATCAGCTGTCATCTGGGACTCCTGCATCAAGAGCAATCCACTCTGACCACTCCTCCCCCATCTCTCTCTTTCCTTAAAATTCTAGGCAATTCCTAGCATTAAAGCATCAAGGACAAGTCTGGCAGAAAAACATGTGGGAGTTCATCATTTTATCCTAACAGACATCAGCCCCTGCTGATAGTCCCTTATATCTAAGACTTTTAAGTCAATTTTTACCTTAATAAAAAATATTTTATAGAATTTAGGATTATAAAGCTGTTTTAATATATTATCTCAACTGGATCTAACAACTATATGAAACAGATGAAATGTCTTCCTTTAGTTGAGAAAATGGGAAAATCAGAGAAGTTTGGTGAATTGCTTATGGTCACAAATCTGCTAAATCTTGGCTCAAGACTCGAAGCCAGACTTTCTGATTTAGTTTAGTGCTCTTTTTACAAGAAACAGGTAGTCCAGTGTAAGAGAAGGGTAAAGGGAAAACCCAAGATGATGGTGAATGAAGATACTTGAGTGCCACATTAAAGGTATAGAGGGCAGCTAGAGCAAATGAGAGCAATATGATCCAGGAAGACTGACTTCGTCATCAAGATACCTGCTGCCATTGAAGCCTCTTTTTAAACAAAGAAAAAGATGCCCTGGAGAGTCTGGCCTCAGTTTGATCTGTCCTTGTCTTGACCATGAGCTGATAAAGTTCCTTCTTTCCTTTCTACGTGCTAATGCAAAGATTAGTTGAGGACTTGCACTTCACCCCATCCAAGTGTTCTACTTTGACCTACTTTTTAGAGCTGGCTATGGTTTCCTTGGAAGCAGCTCTATTCCTTGACATATTTCTGTAGGATATCCAGATTTGATCCACACTACAATGCTGCCAGATACCCTGACATGATGAGCCTTTTACTTCCCGAAGTTACTCATGACCATTCCCACCAGTTTTCCCAGAAAAAGGTCCTGCAAACTCTGAAGCCAGAACATCTCAGAGATACCATTCAGCTTATCTTTGCATTGAAGCATTCATTAAATAGGAGCAATATTGCCCAATCTTTACACAACTAGGCTAGGCTTGTGTCTGCTATTCAGTTTTTTCTTTAAAGAAATAATATTTTGTTTAGTTACGTGAAGAGGTTATAATACTATAAAGAAAATCAAGGGCATAATTAACATAAAAATGAGGACAATGGTTATATATATGGGGTAGGGAGAAAAATGTGAGGGGGATAAGCACGCAGGGGCTCCAAAGCTACGGTAATGCTCTATTTCTTCATGTGGAAATGGCTATGTGCAGAAAAAAGTGAACACAAGCCGGTCTGAGCCTGCTACCCTTAGAAGGCTTACTTGCAAGGTCAGCCTTTGGCTGGTGTCTAGAAGTTGAATTTCAGGAAAGTTTTCACCACCCCCAGAACCAATAAAGAGTGGCTCATTGTGCTTAAACTGTTTGTACAATGTGGTTTATGCTGAATGCCCGCCTTCCTTCTGGGAGTCTGAAATTTGAAACCTGTTAAAACAGGGTACCTACAGAACCAGCCTCTAGTAAAAATCCTGGGCACCAGGTCTCTAATAAATTTCCCTGGTAGACAATACTTCACACATATTGCCACACATATTCATTGATGGAGGAATCAAGGATGTCCTGTGATTCCAGTGGGAGAAGACTGCTGGAAGCTTGTGCCTGGTTTTTTCTGGACTTTACCCCATGTGTCTTTTCCCTTTGCTGATTTTGCTTTGCATCCTTTCACTTTAACATATTATAGCAATGAATATGACTACATGCTGAGTCCTAATAAATCACCAAACCTAAGGATGGTCTTGCAGCCACCTGACACAGGATACATATGTAATCTTTTTATTACTTTTCATTAAGCTGTAATCTGTTTTAGACACTCTTCTGTGTTGCAAGATCCCTAGTGGACGCCTGAAACCTCAGATAACACTGAACCCTAAATATATTATGTTTTTCCCTATATATACATACCTATAATAAAGTTTAATTTATAAATTAGGCACAACAATAGATTAACAATCATAACTTATAATAAAATAGCACAATTCTGACAATATGTCAGTATCAGTACTTTTGTGCTCTACAGAAGTTTTTTAAGTAAAATAAAGGTTACTGGAACACAAGCACTGTGATACTGTGACAGTAGATCTGATAACCAAGAGGCTACTGAGTGACTATGCTAGACAAAATGATGCTTCATGTGCCAGGTGGAACAGAGCAAGATGGCAGGAGATTTCATCATGCTGCTCAGAACGGTGTGCAATTTGAAATTTATGAAGTGTTTATTTCTGAAATCTTCCTTTTAATATATTTGGACCACAGCTGATTACATGTAAACAAAACCATGGAAAGTAAAACCACGGATAAGGAAGGACACTGTATTAAAATCAATGTGAAAAATAACAGGTATTATTAGTGAGAATATGGAGCAACTAGAACTCTCAAATACTGCTGGTAGGAATGTAAATCAACTACTGTTCAATCAACCACTTAGGAAAACTGACAGTATTTACTAAGTTAATCTACAGTGTATCAGTCGAGTAGTTATTCTGGGATGGGCGGGGGTAAGGGAGAGAGAGCGTGGAATGGAGCAAGAAGCTGATGGTAATGTGCCAGTTTTTGATCTGGGTGCTGGTAACATGGTGTGTGCATTCTGTGAAAGTTCACTAAGCTCTATACTTAATGTGTACTTTGCATATGTGTGTGTATATATTTGTCATTAAAAAGTTTTAAAATCCCTTGAAAATAATGTAACTTCTCTATTAATAGCTATATTTTCTTTCTTTCTCAAAGTAATATGGCTGGGTGTGGCAGCTCATGCCTGTAATCACAGCACTTTGAGAGGCCAAGGTGGGAGGATCACTTGAGGCCAAGATTGAGACCAGCCTGTGCGTAATTTAGGTTACAACTTTATTCTCTTCATTTATTCTCTTTCTTTAATTCCCAAGAGAGGGAAGAGTGGTGATGACTTAGAAATCACAAGACTTGTCTACAGCAGAGTCATGACAAATAAAGTTTAATTACCAAATATTCTTACCTTTTTACTTTCAAAATCACCAGTCAGGTCTTGTTTTAATATTCTAGTTTGTATTTTGCTTTCTCTAGATTTTGCTGGCTGCTGTACTCTTCCTGATGTTACTTTCCTCTTAAGATCACTGGAACTCAGTTTATTCTTGGGCAAATCTTCAATAACTTTCACTAAAGGTGGAGGCGGCTAAATGGAAAAATAAATATATATATTCTAATGGATATCCTTGGAAGATAGGCCTGTTAATATATGATTTTCAAAATTTGCTTTAATAACATGCCATAGAATTATTCTTCAGGCAAAAAACCTAAGTAAAATATTAAGAACATTTGCTTTGACTAATAAATCGAAGCAAATTTCTGCTGAATCCTTTTGAAGAACATAATAAAGATACATGATTAACAATAGCAATAAATATAATTATTCCTTGAAAGCTGGCCTTAAATCATTTAATACCAAATCATGTTTACACATACATAGTAAAGTTAGTATGGTGATTATTATCTACAGCAAAAAAGGTACAGTTAGAGGTATGGCCCTCTAGAATTCTGACAGAAGTATCCTAATATTCTTTGGGGTCAAGTGAAATTTCTCAGAGGAAACTGCCAAATGACTTTCTTCTAGAAGCATGGAATCTCTGCCCCTCTATCCCTTGGTTAAATGTTTTAATCTGCTTAGCGATCACTATTAGTTCCTTACTGTATCAACAGCTTAAGCAGTTCAGACAATGTGACCTAGAACTTATACCTTCATTTTTATGGGGCTCATCAAACAGGGAAAAAAATCTGAACAACTTCAATTTACTTAAAGTAACATTACTCACTAGAACATTTTCTCCATAAATAATATTCTCTTTGAAATCAAAAGATCTTCCTCCTTCAAAGGAGCAAATAAGGTAACTCAGGCTTTCTAAGTTCTAAATACAATTCAAATACAATGACCATTTACAGTTTGTGATTCAATTCTTCAATTCATCTATGGGATGGGATTAATAGTGGCCTGACTTTTGAATATTACTCATCTTTAATATCCTTAAACTATTTTTTGACTTCAATCCATTCTTCTAAATTTTTATTAAAATTTCCATTGTAATGTCACAATTTCCTGTTTGAGCCTTTCCTCTACCATGAAGTATCACCTCCCAAAAAGAACCTGAGATATGACCTGACTTGACATACATTTGTAGTGTTAAACCTTCAACATGTAAGAATTCATTTACTCTATTACCACAATACCAGAAATTCTCCAATGACAAGAAAATAAAACTGGTAAAAATGGGACAAAGGTGAGTTATGATTTATAGAGAATATAGAGCTGAACATTAATGTAGCCTGGAACAGCCATAAAGACACTGATGGTACTGGGAATGTTTCCAAAAAATAAAAAAGATCATTCTACTTCAAAGCTAGCTTTTCTATTTATGTGATCTCAATTTGCTCAACAGATAACAAGCAGAAAGGAACTAAATGACTCATTTTTACCACAGTTTTTCTCAGATCTCTGCTTGCCTCTATTAAGGTTTGGCAAGGCCAGATGCGGTGGCTCATGCCTGTAATCCCAGCACTTTGGGAGGCCAAGGTGGGTGGATCACCAAGGTCAGGAGTTCAAGAGCAGCCTGGCCAACATGGTGAAACACCATCTCTACTAAAAATACAAAAATTAGCCGGGCGTGGTGGCATGCGCCTGTAATCCCAGCTACTAGGGAGGCTGAGGAAGGAGAATTGTTTGAACCCAGGAGGCAGAGGCTGCAGTGAGCCGAGATCACACCATTGCACTCCAGCCTGGGCGACAGAGTAAGACTCCATCTCAAAAAAAAAAAAAGAAAAGAAGGTTTAGCTAGTACTGTGAAACTGACTATTCAGAGGCTGAAAACTCTCACTAAGAACAGATATTAATACATTTCAAAAAATTTACTAATATATAGCACATATTATAATGTAAAAATATATTTATATAGTATATATAATGATATAAAGAGCAAAAGAGCAGCATAGTATAATCCCGTATGTTTAGAGACAAGTATGCATACACACACGTGCGCACGCACACACACAAACATATATGGATAGTTAATTCTCACCATTTGCAGTGGTTCTATAAAGTCACCATGAACACTCAATTAGTGAATACTAAAACACTGCTCCTAGGGGAAACACGGAGTCAGGTTCCTGAGAGCCTCATTAATCAATCAATACATATATGTGTGTTTTTGTTTAAAGACATCTTATTTAATACATATTGCTGATTCCTTATCATTGAACTCACAGCTTAGCACTATAACTCATTCCTAAATGAGTTTATCTAACACACGTATTTTCTCTGTAAGGTAAGCCACAGCCTTCCTGTGTTTAGAAACAATAAATAGCGCTTCAGCGCTACACTTGGGGACCACTTTAAGCAGTAAAATCTTAACAAAAAGCTTCAAAATGCAAAAAAAAAAAATGGTATTAAGTAGACCACAAAGAGGATACTTGTTTACACTATGAGAGCTGAAACAAGAGGACAGAGTGTTGCCTTGTTTGACTTCAGCTGGGAACAAGGGTGTCTGGTGACTCAAATTTTCACTGCTCTGTGCATGTCCCTGAATGACCATGAAAGCACTGCAACTATTAATTTTGAAGTTACAAATAAATTTTAGTGAGTAGGTGAATTCTCATGTATAGAATGCACAAATAATGAGGAGTGACTATATATATTTACACACATAGAAAAGAAATTGGGAACGTATAAATCAGAATCATCTGAGAATGGTAAGACTTTCAGTGATTTGTATTTGCCTATTTGCTATTCTGTATATTCTTATTTTTTTCTGCAATAAGACACTAACTACTTGTATAATTTTTTAAAAGATAAAGAAAACAAAAAGGAGGAGGCACAAACTTTTTTTTAGAATAAAAAAAGGTGGCAAACGCCACTCCAAATGCACCCAATCTCAAGTGATCTTGGAAGAATTGGAACACCCAGAACTGCTAGTTACTCGCTGTGTGATTAATTTTGAACATGAACTTCTTCCTGTGTAAAATGAAAGAGTTAAATCAGGTGATCATCAAAGTCTCTGTTAGAGCTACCAAGGTGCAATTCCAGACTGGAAGACACAGGACAATATGACTGGTTAGCCGGAGGAATTTTAGATAACCAGAGAAGAGAAGTGAGGCATGCATTTTAGTGAAATGGATGGTGTGGATAATAGATGCAGAAATAAGGATGGTGTCTATGGGGATAACGAGGGAAGCTGTAAGTTCGAGGAAATAAGTTAGACAGGTAGACAAGATTAGAGAGAACACAGAGAGCCAGGCAGAAGAGTCTGGACTTAATTCAACAGGCGAAGGAAGGAAGCCACTAAAGTAGCATTAGTTAAGAAATGATGATGAATTATTTTAGAAGATGGAAGGATGGGCAGGGCAAGCACTGAGGGCTCTGAGTTTAAGATATTTCTTTAAATTACCATTAGTCCAGAGTAGTTAATGAAGACCAATACAAGGATAGCAATTATGGAGGTGGAGAACAGACAGCACATTTATAGATATTTCAAATTTAAGAAGTTGGGCTGGGCGCAGTGGCTCACACCTGTAATCCCAGCACTTTGGGAAGCCAAGGCGGGCGGATCATGAGGTCAGGAGTTTGAGACCAGCCTGACCAACATGGTGAATCCCCATCTTTACTAAAAATACAAAAATTAGCTGGGCGTGGTGGCATGTGCCTGTAATCCCAGCTACTCAGGAGGCTGAGGCAGGAGAATCGCTTGAACCTGGGAGGCAGAGGTTGCAATGAGCCAAGATCGCACCATTGCACTCCAGCCTGGGCAATAAGAGCAAAACTCCATCTCAAAAAAAACCAAAAACAAACAAAAAAAAACCAAACAAGTTATATGACTTAGTATTGACTGGATTTAGAAAATAAAGGCATAGGAAGTCATAGAGCTTCAAGGTTTCTAGCTTATGAGATGGGAAGAAAACATGAGAGAGAATTGAAGAAAGTAGGACTGAAGAACTGTTTTGGGAAGGAGATAATGAGTAACACCTAAATGAGAGACATCAAACGGAGATGTCCCTCAGGAAGGCAGCAATTTAAGAATGGAGCATATGTGAGAAATCAAGGCCAGAGATGTGGCTTTGGGAGTAAGAGCAACAAAATATATCCAGAAAAATGGATAAGTTCCAGGTAAGTTAGAAATAGTGGCATGAAGATTTTATTCTTGATGATATAATATGTAAGTGTTTATAAAAAGCTGATGTTGATTACTTCATCATACATACCTTATTTATTTCTTGTGTTAAAGCCTGAACTGAATATATGTTTAGACTTCCATTTTCCATAATAGATGCAATGTACCGTCCATGTGGGCTAATTGCTGATGAGCTAATTCCTTCATCAAGGCTCCCAATCTCAAAGAGAAGTTTACAAGTCTGTATATTGATAAATCTCATAATACCATCTTGACTTAGTACTCCAAGCACCTAAGAGAGAAAAAATACAAATTCCTAAAAATATGTGATAGTCAATGTCTGAAAGTCATACTATATACACGTCTTTACATGTATGCAACGTTTGTTTATGTACGTGTGTGTATATGTGTGTGTGTGTGTATGTATAAATATATATATTTTGAGGGAGACACCCAGAGGAAATTCTATTCTCAGAGAGACATTATATGTTTTATTTTATTATTATTATTATTATTATTGTTTTGAGACGGAGTTTTATTCTTGTTGCCCAGGCTGGAATGCAGTGGCGTGATCTCCACTCACTGCGACCTCTGCCTCCTGGGTTCAAGCAATTCTCCAGCCTCACCCTGCTGAGTAGCTGGGATTATAGGCGTGTGTCACCACGCCTGGCTAATTTTTGTATTTTTAGTAGGGATGGCGTTTCACCATGTTGGCCAGGCTGCTCTCGAACTCCTGATGTCAGGTGATCTGCCTGCCTCGGCCTCCCAAAGTGCTGGGATTACAGGCATGAGCCACTGCACCTGGCCTGGTATTATATGTTTTAAAATCACAACTTATGGCTCATGTTGATTATGCCCTGGCTCTAATCAGAATCAGCAGGGAACCTATCATGGTAGACTATGGAAAGGTACCCTAAGAATCTTCCCTTCCCACAGGCAGATCATGCCCACTGACGACATACACAGGGGACAGAGAGGATTAGACAATGATATAATTTGAATGTGTCTATCCAACAGCAAATATTGAAAACTTGCTCAATGCAACAGTGTTGGCAGCTAGGGCCTAATGAGAGGTGATTAGGGCATGAGGGCTCTGCCCTCATGAAAAGATTAATGCTGTTATTGTGGGAGTGGGTTTGGTATAAAAGGATGAGTTTGGCTCCCTTTTGTCCCCTCTCATTCCTCCCTCCCTTTCTCACCTATATGAGGCCTTCTACTATATTATGACAGAGAACAAAGGCCTTCAAAACATGCCAACTTCTAGATCTTGGACTTCCCAGCCTCCAGAACTGTGAGAAATAAACTTATATTGTTTATAAATTACCCAGTCTGTGGTATTCCAATACAGCAGCACAAAACAGACTAAGACAGACAGTTCCTAACTTTTGCCTCCACACTGGCTATCAGAAACAAGGAGTGTGGAGGGTTTGCCTTCCTGTACTCTTTCCATAGCTAATTAAAGCTAACATCAGCCCTGCTGCCCCCACACAAACCTGTCACTCCCACTGAGGCTCCCCACTGTCTGCCTGTTTTCAGCAAATATTTTAAGTAACATTTGGAGAATGGAGAGTTTGTGAGTTGCAAGGGTAGTAGAGGGGTAGAAGGGAAGCTAGTCTTTTAAGGGGAGAGAAAAGTTTAAATTTTAACTCATAATTTCAAAAATTAAAAACATGTAATAAAGGCCAGGCACAGTGGCTCACACCTGTAATCCCAGCACTTCGGGAGGCAGACACGGGTGGATCACGAGGTCAGGAGATCAAGACCATCCTGGCTAACACAGTGAAACCCCGTCTCTACTAAAAAATACAAAAAATTAGCCGGGTGTGGTGGCGGGCGCCTGTAGTCCCAGCTACTCGGGAGGCTGAGGCAGGAGAATGGCGTGAACCCAGGAGGCGGAGCTCGCAGTGAGCCGAGATCGTGCCACTGCACTCCAGCCTGGGTGACAGAGTGAGGCTCCATCTCAAAACCAAAAACCAATAACCAAAACAAAACAAAAAAAACATGTAATAAAAAAGTTTAAGCAAAAAACCCCCATGCTGCCTTGTCTAAGTGCAGGTTCTCTTCCCAGTGGCAGTGGCTGGTAAGTGATGCCACCATGTGATTGCTTGAAATGCTGATGTCACTTATCATACAAAAGACGGTAAAAGGCAGTTTGGAGGTGACACTCTATAAAGTTGTCCTGTTGGTTGGCTTGTAGGAAACAAAGCCCCTCATCTGCAGTTGATGCAACTCCTCTGGAAGTCAACTGGAAGATCTACCCAAATTACAGATGCACATAACCCTTATGCCACTATTTTGACTCTGGGACTTAATCCTACAAAGAGGATGTGTGAAATGACTCTTGCGAAATGTCATTCAGTGAGCATTATTTGTAACAGAAAACGACTAAAAATAGGTTAACTGCCAATAGAAGACTGGTTTAAAAAATAAACTGCAACACTATGCAGTTGTGAAAAAGAAGTTCTGCACTGATACAGAACAATTTCCAATTTAAGAATAAAAGGTAGACTGGGGACAGTGGCTCACGCCTATAATCCCAGCACTTTGGGAGGCTGAGGTGGGTGGATCACTTGAGGTCAGGAGTTTGAGACTAGCCTGGCCAATATGGTGAAACCCTGTCTCTACTAAACATACAAAAATTAGCTGGGCATGGTGGTTCATGCCTGTAGTCCCAGCTTCTTGGGAGGCTGAGGCAGGAGAATCACTTGAGCCTGGGAGGCGGAGGTTGCAGTGAGCCGAGATTGCACCACTGCACTCCAGCCTGGGAGACAGAGCTAGACTCCATCTCAAAACAACAACAAAAATGGAAGAATAGAAGGTGCAAGGCTGTATAAAATAATGGGAAAAACATAACACTATATATAATAACAGTGGATATGGGGGGAGGTGAACAACTAGACAAATGGTAGAAAGGCATGACAGACTTCCTACTGTATGCTGTTTTATGTTTTCAACCATGTGAATATATTACCTAATCAAAAACGTAAGTAAAATGGACACGATATATACATACATGCATATGTATGTATGTATATAGAAAGTTGGATAGTGATAAGTGACTTTGAGATTATGCTATAAAATATAAGTGCTATGTAAAAAACCCACAATCAGGTCATTAAACAAATGTTTGGTAAACTGGTGCCTTAGCACAGTAGGTAAAAAAATATATACTATAAACCTGAGCTATCCATGCAAGTATTTGAACTAATACAAATTAAATAAAATTAAAAAATAAGGTCCTCATTAACATTGGCCACATTTCAAGTGCTTGGTAATCACATGGGACTAGTGTGACCATACTGGATAGCATAGCCACAGCACATTTCTGTCATCATAGAAAGTTATTAGATATATGTAAAACATATGTCTAATCTGTTAAAATACAAGATCCATGACAGTCTATTTGAAATAAGAAAGTTAAGGTTTGACAGAACTAAACTCTTAAAAAGGAATAAGCGAAGGGGGATGGGCAAAGAAGCCCTTTGTAAACTAAGGAAAGATACCAATAAAAACATGTCTCACAGGAGTGAGCAACCAGTTAGGGTAAATAAAATAACAACACAATGAAAACATTTTAGTTCTAGTCCAATCTTTAATCCTTACAATTAACAGGAATGTTGACGAGTCAATGTTTCTTGTTGTTAGTGTTATAATCTGTAAAATGGGGAGAATATCTTTCCTGCCTATGCCAAAGAAGTAAGGATCAAATGAAAGATAGCATGCTGAAGCACACTGCAAACCAGAAAGTACAATATAAATTTACAGTATGTTGATTTTATAAAAAGAGCAAATTGTCAATAGTATAAAGAATACAAGATTTTGAAATTTTTTTCAATTCTAGACTCTTCACAAAAATAACATATTTGTAATTTCAAACTCTTGTAACGGCCACGGTGTAAGTTAAATAAATAAGAGCTAATATAGTTCAGAGATGGATGTGTTCTTTCTCAAAAAGTACAGTGCCCTACATTTATGTTACTAACCTGATTAGAACCAGCATCAAAACTATCAGGAAGAAATTCTAGATGGCGAATGGCTCGAACTTTAGTGGGCATCTGGATAATTCTAAAGAGCTGCCTAGCTTCCAAGCACCACAAATGAAGATGATTTGACTTGCCTCCAGCAGCCAGGATTCGGCCATCTCTATATAAACAAAAAAGTGAGAAAGAAAAACGGGTTCAATTGTTTGTAGCAGCACTGTCCGACAGAACTTTCTATGATGACAGAAATGTGCTGTGTCTATGCTATCCAGTACGGTCACACTAGTCCCATGTGATTACCAAGCACTTGAAATGTGGCTAATGTTAATGAGGACCTTATTTTTTAATTTTATTTAATTTGTATTAATTCAAACACTTGCATGGACAGCTCAGGTTTATAGTATATATTTTTTTACCTACTGTGCTAAGGCACCAGTTTACCAAACATTTGTTTAATGACCTGATTGTGGGTTTTTTATATAACACTTATATTTTATAGCATAATCTCAAAGTCACTTATCACTATCCAACTTTCTATATTTCACATACAGCTATATAGAATTGGTGGTACATGGCTATATGAAAAAAACAAAACAGCCCAAACTTTTTTCCTGCTCAAAGAAAGCTACCTTAATAAGGTACAAAAAGAGTAAGTTGTTTTGACTTGCAAGGCTGTTGCTCATTCATTCAACAAGAACTTGTAAAGGACTTATTAATTTTTAAAAAGTGTGATAATACTATGGTTATGTTCAAAGTGTCTGCTATAAGCCAGGTATGGTCTCAGAAGCCAGGGACACAGTCAGTTAAGGCTGCACAAGTCAAGTAATCCTGCTCTTACAGGACTTTCGGTCTAGAGGAGGCAAACAAACAAATAAATGAACTTGATCTCAGCGGGTGATAAGTTCTATATAGAACTATAAAATAAAGTGATGAAAGCTGGGAAAGGAGGAAGATCTGCTACCTGAATGACACAAATAGGCCAGTCATTGGATGATTTGGAGGAAGAATTCTATCCTGATCAGTATTCCAGACTGGCTGGTACAAAAGTGCTGAAAAAGCAGTAAGGTTAGTATATAACGAAAAGTAAGTAAGAGGTCATACTCAAGTGCATTGCCATATGAAAGTACACTGCTATACTCGGATGTGGCTAGAGCAGACTAAGGAAGGAAATGAAATGAAGCGAGGGAGGCCTAGGCCAGATGACAGAAGGCCTCGGGAGAAATGAGGGGTGGGGGGTTGGATTTTACTCTAAGTGGTTAAATAGGAAAGTGACATGATCTGACTTACTGATTTATAAAAACCACTTTATCTGCTGTGCAGAGAATGACTATAGGAAATGAGACTGAAAACAGGGAGAACAAATAAGAAGGCTATTATAGTAGTCTAAAAGAGGCTAGGGTAGCTTGGATTAGGGTAATACCCACAGCAATGAATAAAAACAAATTGACCAATTTGATATATAGTTTGGTTGAGTTGATGGGATTTACTGATGACTTAGAAGAACAGGGTGAGAAAAGAGAGCAATTAACAATTATTTCGTAACTCTTTCCCCTGACTAGAAACAATGATCGGCCCAGTCAAAATGAGAACCCCTAGCATCCAGATTAGGGTCTTGAATTACCATTTCCCAAAAAAGAACCCAGACTCTTTAGGGAAATGGCTAATTCCAAGGTTAGGGCAGGGATTGTACAAGATAAGCTTGGAACATCTTGTCATACCAGAAAGCATGAAAGCTATCACAGGCAACTGGAGTTGTAGTAAAAGGATGCCAAAGCCAGCAAAAACAGGATCCTATTAGTCAAAGATGAGAGAACTGGAACATCTCTAAGAATGACAGCTGCAATGTATTAGAACATGTCAACTACTCTAAGCCTGTAAGTTTACAAAGATTGAAGACAAAAAACTTCATTGGCCACTTTTGAAAGATGACAATAAACCACTTCATTACTTCGAAAGCTAGTTTAAGAAAAAAGAAGGGAAAATTAAGCATTTATCCTGTCTTTCCTTTACAACTGTACATCAAATTAACCAAGGGGTTGATGAGAGGAAGTTTCTTTCTATAGAAGGTTATTAACTAATAAGTAAAGAAGAAATGAGAGAATTAGAACAGCAGCATTTTGCTAACTTCTAAGGCAGTACTGGATCTAGGGAATGATCACTAATGGCTACTGACATCACAAAAGAAAACTGTTCTATGTTGTTCCTGACGAAATTACACAAACCACCTATAATGTCTTCTCGTCCTTAAATCAGATCAAGCCTCCAGTTTTTAGAAAATACAGGTATAACCAGTATACAGGAAAAATACAGATAACAGAGGATCATATTAAACAATACCACATGAAAACAAGAGCAAAATCCAGAATATAGAAAACTCTAGAGGAGAAATGACCAGTTATTTAATGAATAAACTATAAGGAAAAAAAAGACGAATATATCCACAAAATACAATCTGTGAACCTTGTTTTCCTTCTTATTCAAACAAATAAATCATAAAAGCCAGTTATTAGACAAATCAAGGATGTTTGAACAATAACTAGATATATGACAATATTAAGACATTCTTATTAATCTTAAAAAAGTGTGATAATAGGTCGGGCGCAGTGGCTCACACCTGTAAACCCAGCATTTTGGGAGGCCAAGGCGGGCGGATCACCTGAGGTCAGAAGTTCGAGACCAGCCTGGCCAACATGGTGAAACTCCGTCTCTACTAAAAATACAAAAATTAGCCAGGCGTGGTGGCAGGCACCTGTAATCCCAGCTACTTGGGAGGCTGAGGCAGAAGAATTGCTTGAAGCTGGGACGCAGAGGTTGCAGTGAGCTGAGATTGTGCCATTGCACTCCAGCCTGGGGGACAAGAATGAGACTTCATCTCAAAAATAAATAAATAAATAAATAAATAAATGTGATAATACCATGGTTATATTTCCAAAAGGGTCCTTATCTTTCAGAGATAAACTGAAATATTTATGGATAAAATGATATGCTTAGGTTCTGCTTCAAACAATGCACTGGAGAAGTAGGTGAAGTTATTGATAAAACTAGAAATGGCCAGGCACAGTGGCTCATGCCTGTAATCCCAGCACTCAGGGAGGCCGAGGTGGGCAGATCACAAGGTCAGGAGTTCGAGACCAGCCTGACTAACATGGTGAAACCCTGTCTCTACTAAAAATAACAAAAATTAGCTGGTGTGGTGGCGCGTGCCTATAATCCCACCTACTCAGGAGGCTGAGGCAGGAGAATCGTGTGAACCCGGGAGACAGAGGTTGCAGTGAGCCGAGATCGTACCACTACACTCCAGCCTGGGCAACATAGCGAGACTCCATTAAAAAAAAAAAAAAAAGGGCCATTTGTTGATGATTATTGTAGCTTATGGAAATATTTAGTGGTTCTGATGGAGCAACGGCTGGTATAAATAAAACAACACAAAAAAAAAAAAAAAAAGAAGAAATTCTTAGGGGTTCATGTATTTTTCTATTTTTGTGTATATTTGATATTTTGCAAAATAAAAAAAGTCAGCAGATCATATCTAAATTTGAAGGTAACTTTTTCTAATATGACAAAAAGATACTGAATAAAAACTAAATGAAAATTTGTAATTTTTTACCAGAAATTAAATTTCTTAAATATTCCTAGTGTCTTAAAATGCACATTACCTGGTCACAGCAAACACTTTGTATAATATACTAGAGCTTTCAGGTGGAGCTGGCAATTGATATTTGCAAAAAAGTGTGTCACATTCCCAGGCAAAAATGGAATTATCTTTAAAACAGCTGAGGATGGTATTACTTAATGGTAGAAAGAAAACCTAAGGAGGAATAGAGAAAGTTAGTTTTCACATAAGGTTCACATAGTACTCTTTAAATTTAAAATTATACAAATAGTCTATTTTTCTTTATTAAAATATTCTTAAGCTGGAGAAAAATACATTTCTAATATATGACAAAGAGTAATACTGATTATTTCATAAATTATTATTAACTAAAAAAAAACCCTTCAAACGAAAACTAGGTACGCTATAATGACTAGGCAAGTCACAAAATTCTAAACGACAGTTTAAAAAATTTCACCTAATATTATTAAAGAGTTGAATGAAAACAAGATACAATTTTGAGTATCAATTTTACTTTAAAAATAAAGCACATTGGTCAGGTGTGGTGGCTCACCCCTGTAATCCCAGCATTTTGGGAGGCCGAAGCGGGCAGATCACTTGAGGACATGAGTTCGAGACCAGCCTGGCCAACATGGTGAAACCCTATCTCTATAAAAAGATACAAAAATTAGGCTGGGCGTGTTGACTCACACCTGTAATCCCAGCACTTTGGGAGGCCAAGGCGGGTGGATCACCTGAGGTCAGGAGTTCAAGACTAGCCTGACCAACAAGGTGAAACCTCATCTCTACTAAAAATACATAAATTACTCAGGCATGGTGGCAGGCATCTGTAGTCCCCACTACTTGGGAGGCTGAGACAGGAGAATTGTTTGAACCCGGGAGGTGGAGGTTGCAGTGAGCCAAGACCCTGCCACTGCACTTTAGCCTGGGTGAAGAAGTGAGCCTTCGTCTCAAAAAAAAAAAAAAAAAATTAGCCGGGCGTGTGCCTGTAGTCCCAGCTACTCAGGAGGCTGAGGCAGAAGAATCCCTTGAACCTGGGAGGCAGAGGTTGCAGTAAGTCAAGATTGCACCACTGCATTCCAGCCTGGGTGACAGAGCAAGACTCTGTCTTCAAAAAGAAAGCGCATATATGCATACACAAAATGGGGTGTGTGTATATATATATTACTCCCACAAAATGGGGTGTATGTATATATTACTCCCAGCGGCAGTGTATGACAGTGCCTTTTCCCTATACTTTCACCAACATTTGATATCTTTTAAACATCTATCAGTAGTATTTAATATAGTGTTTATATTAGTATATAGTGTTTATATTAGTATATAGTTCTATATATACTATATATATAGTAAAAAAAGGCACTGTCATACACTGCTGCTGGGAGTAAAAATTAGTTAAAGATACTATACAATATGTGTCAACAGCCTTAAAATATATATCTTCCCAAATTAGTCAGTTTGCTTTTAAAAGTTAGTCCTGGCTTGGCGCAGTGGCTCACACCTGTAATCCATAATCCCAGCACTTTGGGAGCCTGAGGTGGGCGGATCACCTGAGGTCAAGAGTTTGAGACCAGCCTGGCCAATGTGGTGAAACCCCATCTCTACTAAAAATACAAAAATTAGCCAGGTGTGGTGACAGACGCCTGTAATCCCAGCTACTTAAGAGGCTGAGGCATGAGAATCACTTGAACCCGGAGGGTGGAGGTTGCAATGAGCTGAGATTGCGCCACTGCACTCCAGCCTGGGTGACAAGAGTGAAACTCTATCTCAAGAAAAAAAAGTCCTTTGGGAATACTGGGCAAAGTGTTTCAAGATAAGTAAGTGTTAAGCCATTTTTTTATAAGAGTAAAAAGGTGCAAATGCATATATAATCCTATCTTATTACAGATTCAGTTCATGTAATGGACAACTGAGTGAAACTGATAGCAAAGTTGAAAATGTCATCACTTTATTCTCCTAATTTTCATTTTTCTATCACATAAGCATAAACAATGCTTCCTTTTGTTAATGCAAAATTATTAACGGAAATTAACCAATATTTTCTCACAAAAGTTTCAGTGGCCTCGAATATAATTTTGTGTGTCATCTGTACAACACACACACATACATAATGCACTAGAGAACATACTGGTTAGCAAAAATAATCTACTCAGGATTAATGCCAATAAGACAATAAAAAATACGAACTCAACTACATCAGATACTGACAGATCAGGCAAGGGCCTGTTCAAGCTCCTCACTTCTTCCTTGGCTCACTTTGCTAAAGACAATCTGTGGTAGATCTTTTGCTATCAGATTCACTGTTAGGAAGATTTATAATATGAAGGCCTTACAGATTTCTATAATCTATAATGAATACATTAAAACACTGTTTCAAAACTGATGTCAAAAAGTGACTTAAGAAAATTATTATTATAATTAGCAGTCATTTTTCTGGAAAAGTAATAAAGTTTATTCCTACTGGGAAAAGCAGAAGCTTAAAAGTTAATGAGCATCAACTGCTATTTTAGCAGAATAACTGTGATAGATTATTGCCTACATGATTATTCATTACTAGATTTGTGATTTTAATTGCCATATTTTAATGATTATAAAATTGTTCCTAATGAAGCATGTCATTATTATTTAGATAGTGTCATCTCTTGAGAAACATAAAAACCTTAGGAAAAACTTCAAAACATTAACAAAGTATACTTTTTGGGGGGTTAGGTTCAAGGACGGAGCTGTAGTTTTTCCTTGTAGGACACAAAAATCCTAAGCTTTCCAATTCAGTTTTAGGAGGTAGATGAACTCTTTTCAAGGTTTATTTTATCTATCTATCTATCTATCTATCTATCTATCTATCTATCTATCTATTTATTTTGAGACAGAGTCTTCCCTCTGTCACCCAGGCTGGAGTGCAGTGGCACGATCTTGGCTCACTACAACCTCCCAAACGATCCTCGTGCCTCAGCCTCCCAAGCAGCTGGGACTACGGCACGTGCCAACACGCTCAGCTAATTTTTGGTATATTTTAGTAGAGATGGGGTTTCACTATGTTGGTCAGGCTGGTCTAGAACTCCTGACCTCAAATGATCCGCCTGCCTTGGCCTCCCAAAGTGCTGGGATTACAGGGGTGAGCCACGGTGCCCAGCCCTTTTTCAAGGTTTAAAGAGTTTAGGATACTAATATTAGCAAGTTAAGGTCAAATGTATTATTTGGCAGAAATTTAGTGAGTGTCCTGGGTACACAGGCTGAATTAAGTTCAGCAAAACACTCTTTATTAGATGTTTTGTGGTATCCATCACAAAGCCTTTTCTGATACCTACTGAACCACAGTAATCACAAATCCCGGGGATTCCAAAATCCCTAACTAATGAGCTGAATATCTTACCTTCAAGCATCAACAAAAGAATAAAAATGTACTAATTTGAAGAGGTATAACTGGTTTACCTGAGAAGCAGTAAGGCTTTAGATAAAGACAGGTTTGAATTCCAACTGCAATTCTCTCCTAAACTATGTGATACTGAACAAATTACTTAATATTTCTGGACAAAGTACTTAATATTTCTGAACTTTGGTTTCCCTTCTTGTAAAACGGGGATAATAATATCCACCCTTTAGGATTAAAGCTTTAAAATATTTAAAATGAAGGTTCATGGAACATACTGAACAACAGGTATCTATTACTATTACTAATAATTACTACTATTACTGCTTACAAAAATCAGCGGAAAGAGGTTAGAGTGGTAGGTTCCTTAAAAACAGTCTGAAATCAAAGTTCCATAGTTCCTTTTCTGAAACCCTTGGGGCCGGATGTGTTTCAGAATGCAGATTTCCAATTTTAGATAGGTAGTATGATGTATATTCTATAACATTATGTAGAACTTTAGGAGACCTGGGGCAATGCCCCATACTCAAATATATTAATACTTCAGCCTCATGTCAATTCAGTTCAGATTTTGCTGCCAAATGAATTGAGGTCAGATCGCATTTTGCCGCTGAGTTATTTAAGTACTTTTGGGTTTCTGAATTGTTAATGTAGCTAAAAAATAAATAACAGTTACTCCATAGTTTTGTTTTTTTGAGACAGGAGCTCACTCTGTCGCCCAGGCTGCAGCACAGTGGTGTGATCTTGGCTCACTGCAACATCCACCTCCTGGGTTCAAGCGATTCTTATGCCTCAGCCTCTTAACTGGGACTACAGGCACACGCCAGCACACCACGCTATTTTTTGTAGAGACAGGTTTAGCCATGTTGCCCAGGCTGGTCTCAAACTCCTGGGCTCAAGCATCAGCCTGCCTCTTAAAGTGTTGGGATTACAGGTGTGAGCCCATGTGCCTGGCACCCTACCGCTTAAGCAAATTGTCTAATTGCACTGAGATAATCCTATCATAAGCTTGATTGTAACAACAGCAACAGATGCAATTTTACTAAGCACTTACTATACAACCAGCACTGTGCTAACTTTGCATAGATTATCACACTCAATGCTGAAACCAACCCTGAGGGAGGTACTATGGCTGAGTACTCCTTATGCAAAATGCTTGGAACCAGAAATGTTTTGGATTTTTTTGGACTTTGGAATATTTGCATTATACTTACCAACTGAGTATCCCTAATCTGAAAATCTGAAATCTTAAATGCTCCAATGAGCATTTCCTTTGAGCTTGATATTTGAGTATTATGTTGGCACTCAAAAAGTTTCAAAGTTTGGAGCATTTTGGATTTCAGATTTTCAAATTGGGAATCTTCAACCTGTATTGTTTACTATTTTTTCCTACACATAAGATAAATAACTTGTCAAAAATGTTTAACATGAATCTACTCAAGCCTTTAGACTTAATGTCTAGTTTACAGAAAATGCAGGTGAAAGACAGAGAAGTTAAACAATAATGATGAAACAGAAAAAACAACTCCAGAATGTGGGGCATTTTCTGAGATAACTGGTCTGATCTCTCCAGAAAATTAATGTCATGAGAAAAAAAGTAGAAGACTGTGTTAGATTAAAAGAGCCATCAAAAATGAAATCCATAACAAAAGACCCAAAGCAAGTTACTGAAGGGTCACATGTGTCATCAAAACAAATAAATAGGGCGACAGCGAGACTCCGTCTCAAAAAAAAAAAAAAAAAAAAAACAAATAAATAAAAGTTCTATTTAAAATATAGAATCAGAATCTGTAATAAAAATATGAGTTTAGTAAGAATTTGATAAGAATTAATGTTTTTAGGGGCACATGTTCTCAGGCTCTCTTGAGGGCTGCGTCATGGGAAAAAAACTTTTAAAAAAACTAACGTTTTACTTTAATATGAAGGTTACAGTTATTTCCTGTTTACAACTGAAGTGGTCATCACCTGGCCCATCTCTAGTCTTTGCACAGCCCAGGAGCTAAGAATGGTCACTTTTTTTTTTCTTTTTGAGATGGGTCTCACTGTGTTGCCCATCTTGGTCTTGAATTCTGGGGCTCAGAAGATTCTCCCACCTCAGCTTCCAGAGTAGCTGGGTACCTGGCTTTAAATGGTTACATTCTGAATGGTTATATAATTTTGCTCTTGAACTGCAAAGTCAAAAACATTTACTGGCCCTTTAAAAAAATTTGCTGATAACTTAGACTTTAGTGTTTTTTATTTTATTTTATATTTTATTTTATTTAATTTTTTGAGACAAAGTTGCGTTCTGTTGCCCAGGCTGGAGTGCAATGGTGCAATCTCGGCTCACTGCAACCTCTGTTTCCCAGGTTCAAGTGATTCTCCTGCCTCAGCCTCCCCAGTAGCTGAGATTACAGGCATGTGCCACCATGCCCAGCTCATTTTTGTATTTTTAGTAGAGATGAGGTTTCACCATGTTGGCCAGGCTGTTCTCCAACTCCTGACCTCAGGTGATCCACCCTCTTCGGACTCCCAAAGTGCTGGGATTACAGCCGTGAGCCACCGTACCTGGTCCTGTTTTATTATTTTAGAGCAATTTACTATATGCACATATCACACTATACATACATTTTCACATTTAATTTTATTCTTATAGCACTAACATTAATATACTTAGGTACACACCACACTATACATACATTTTCCACAGTCCTAATTTTTAAACTAAAATGTCTAAATGTCCAAGCAAGGTTTGCATTGGCAACTATTCAGCTTATACTCATTTTAATTTCATAGTAAAAAGAACAGATGCTTTTTGTGTCATGTGTCATTGTTTCATAACTGTTTCCATGTGGGTTCAACTCCCAGTGTTCTCTTCTTTGGAACTTAAAATTCAAAATGTAAGTACTAAAGCAATTAAAGAAGAAAAGACCTACTAAGACATTTGGCCTAAATCCCTAATGAATAAGCTGGTACAACTTTTATCTCTTTTTAATTATTAAAAGCACCTTAAAGAACTCTGGGATTTCCATGGAGACTACAAAGTAAATTTTTGGTTGACATGCATTGCTAGCTGTTCATGTTAATAACCTAGAAATTAAAAGCAGTACTGCATGTATAATATAACCTGAAGCAAAATAATTAATCACACAAGAGACTCAGATACGTCTGAAAATAATATTTAGCTAATGAAATAGAAAGAAAAAAAACCTGAAAAGCAAAAGACGGTGGGTGTTAAGGAGACAGGGCCTTCCTTGGACTAAAACAACCTAGCAATGCCACATTTGAAGTGGGTTTGAGGAATAGGGCCTGTGTGCTCATTTGAATAAAATCAGCCAAACAGAAAGTTTTGAAGAGGGAAGACCTATAATTCCATCTTCCTCTGACTTCTCCAATTCTAACATTTTTAACACCAAAGCCTGGCACAGAACAGGTGCCCAGGCTGGGCGCGGTGGCTCACACCTGTAATCCCAGCACTTTGGGAGACCAGGCAAGTGGATCACTTGAGGCCAGGAGTTTGAGACCAGCCTGGCTAACATGGCGAAACCCCGTCTCTACTAAAAATACAAAAATTAGCTGGCTGTCGTGGCACATGACTATAATCCCAGGTACTCAGGAGGCTGAGGCACGAGAATCGCTTGAATCTGGGAGGCAGAGGTTGTAGTGAGCTGAGATCGTGCCACTGCACTCCAGCCTGGGTGCCAGAGCCAGATTCCGTTTCAAAGGGAAAAAAAAAAAAAAGAACAGGGAGGAAGAAGGAACGGGAGAGAGGGAGGGAGAATCGGTGATGTGGACAATGTAGTGTGACACAAAGTGCCAGCTCCCTTAGGGTGTAAGTCACAGACAGACCCCTAGAGCTGAAGAGATATGACAGGCTTGGATGTGGGGGCTTGAAGGAGGAAGAGTCACCGGGGCACTGAAAAAGGGTGGGACAGCCAAAGGCTCCTTGACTCCATCCCAGGATTTGGGAGGTCTGACTCTGCAGAAAGGCTCCAGTCTGGCTTCACACCCTGACGGCTCTGGCGCTTGCAGCTGCCAGTGCTTCCAGTCTCCAGACCCCTGTGTCTTTGTGTTTGGGGAACAATAAACACTGCCTACTTCATTGAGGCAGTGTCAGGACTGAGTTGAGATAATGTATGGAAAGTTCTTAATACAATGCCTGAAGCATAGTAAATACTTCAGTAGCTATTATCATAATTGAAGAAAGGGTGAGATTTGACTAGGTGGAGAGAATGGGAAGGTTATTGGGTGTGGTAAGGAGGGAGGAGGGGGTAGCAGCGTGGAAACCCTATGAAAGAGACCAGTTTGGATGTCATATAGGAAATCACAGGAGATGACAGCCAGGGGACATAAAGGACAAAATAACAATGGGAGCTACTATATAAGGGCCTGGCACCTGGCCAAGCCCTTGACATGAATTATTTATTTTATCTCATTTTCTCACCAGCCCTGGTAAGGTGTTACCACAGACCCATTTTCCTGCTCAGGAAATGGAAGCCCAGAGAGGTTGGTTATGTGGCTTGTCTGTTAAAAGAAAGGATAGAACCAAACTGGGGCATTTGTGGGGCTCAGAACAAGAGTACAACTGGAGGCCCATATACCATATGTTGCTACATAGTTGGAAAAAAACAAAAGAAATGGATTTTTAAAAGGTGGTATATTTATACAATGGAATTCTAAACAGCAATAAGAAAGAACAAACTACTAATAAATATAATACGGATGGATCTCAGAAACATTATGCTGAGTGGGGCCCGGCACGGTGGCTCACGCCTGTAATCCCAGCACTTTGGGAGGCCAAAGCGGGTGGATCATGAGGTCAGGAGATCGAGACCATCCTGGCTAACATGGTGAAACCCCGTCTCTACTAAAAATGCAAAAAAAATTAGCCCGGCGTGGTGGCGGGCGCCTTAGTCTCAGCTACTCGGGAGGCTGAGTCAGGAGAATGGCATGAACCTGGGAGGCAGAGCCTGCAGTGAGCCGAGATCACACCACCGCACTCCAGCCTGGGCGACAGAGCAAGACTCCATCTCAAAAAAAAACAAAAAACAAAAAACAAAAACATTATGCTGAGTGAAAAAAGCCTTACATAAACTATTATTGTATAGTTCTATATATATGAAATTTTAGAATAGGCAACACCAATCCATGGTGGGAAAACGTAAGAGTGGTGGTCACCCAGGGAGGGAGAGGATGGAATTTTCTGGGATAATGGTAATGCTACAGCTGCACAGGTTACACAGGTGTGTGTATTTGTCAAATTTAACAAATGAATACTTAAGACTTACCTATTTCATTATATATAAATTTTACATCAACAAATATTGACCCCCTAGTCAATTAAGTACAGGCTTAAGTATTCACAGGGAAGTACGCTGATGACCGAAGTTTACTTTAAAACGCACACACAGCTGGGCACGGTGGCTCATGCCTGTAATCCCAGCACTTTGGGAGGCCGAGGCAAGAGGATTGCTTGAGCCCAGGAGTTTGAGACCAGCCTGGCCAACATGATGAAACCCTGTCTCTACTAAAAATACAAAAATTAGCTGGGCATGGTGGTACATGCCTGTAGTCCCAGCTATTTGGGTGGCTAAGGCAGGAGAATCGCTTGAACCTGGAAGGCAAAGGTTACAGTAAGTTGACATCATGCCAGTGCACTCCAGCCTAGGTGACAGCGAGATTCTGTCTCAAAACAACAACAAAGAAAAAAAAAAAAGAAAGATGGATAGACCCATAAGAGAGTATAGCACCATGTAGAGTAAAGGATAGTACAGTAACATGTTAATGGTAGAATCTAGATGTGTTCAAAAATTCTCACAAATCTACTGCATGTTTCAAATTTTTCATAATAAAATGTCAGAGGGTTAAAAATGAAAACAAAACCAATCAACTAAATAACTTTCGCCTTAGGACAGTTGAAGTTACACAGCTATAATTTTAGAAAAGAGCTCACTAAGTCATAAATTGTAGCTACAGGCAACATCTTTGTGTTGGCCACTTTGCTTTGCTTGTTGCTGAGTTACAGAGCTACAAGGACAAAGTAAATCATTACTCTTATATCATCTATACATCCTGTTGACCAAGAAATTAGCCCGAGAAGCACCACAGGCCAAGATGTCCCCCCTCACTGACCTTCTGTATACCCACAGACTGGAGAATATTCAGCTTTCTTTTTCTCTGAAAGGTATCCAAGTCCCATAATTGTGCTGTATCAGAAGAAGTGGTGATGGCATATTTCCCTGATGCATGCACAGAGATCGAAAATACTGATGACTCATGTCCTCTCATCCAGCTAACTAGCTCCTTGGTGACTGTGGTAAAAAATAAAAGTGTTACCCAGGTAAAACACTGTACGTCTAGAAGTAACGCTACGTATAAACCCCACAGATGAACTGATCCAATGGGTGGTTAGGTATTATATGAGGCACTCCCATTAATATCCATAAAAATGGAAGCCTGTGGCTAGTTGATAAAGTGTATGACGGGACATGTTAGCAACATCTCATTCATGTAGGAGACAAGGCTGACAAAGGCTTTGATGAAGAATAACCTCAAAATTGATGCTAGTGAGTTTGGGATTTCTCTTGCGGGTAATTTTATGTAAAAGAGTACCATATCTAGTCTGTGTTTTAGAAAGAGCACTTTGAGGATATCTGGTGGAGGGGAAGAGATTGAACAAGAAAGACTAATTTATATGTTGCTGTAATAATCCAGGCAGGAGATATGGAGGGCCTAAACTAAGAAAGTGGCAATGGAGAAAAGAACAAATCCAAGAGCTACTAAGGAGAAAAACAAAAAATATTAGTGATCAAGTTGATATCCTGAGATATAAGAGAAGTGAAGGCTCCGGTGGTTCCAGCTTAGTTATTTAGGCAGATGGTGATACTGTTAGTGGATGTAGGAAATACATGAGGAGGGGCTGGGTGGTGGCTCACGCCTGTAATCCCAGCACTTTGGGAGGCTGAGGCAGGTGAATCACTTCAGCCTAGGAGTTTGAGACCAACCTGGGCAACATGACAAAACTCTATCTCTAAAAAAAAAAAAAAAAAATAATAATAAATACATGAGGAGGAAGAGGTTTATCAATGTGAGATACTGACAATACATTTGGTTTTTAAACTTGATTCTGATGTACTTGTGTGTATCTGTGTAAGCAGAGAAAACAGTTTGGTAGGGAAAACACCAAAAACTATTCATGCTAATTATCACTGGGTAGTAAAAGCATAGGTGATTTTTATTTTCCTTTATAATTTTTTGTATGTTTGCAAGTTTTCTACAGTAGGCATGTTTTGCTTTTATGATCAGAATCCTCCCCCCAGAAAGATGGAACTTGAGAATAGTCAGAAAGCAAGATATAAATCTGGGAAACATTATGATACAAAGTAGGTCAAAACTGAAGACAGAGAAACAGACCAATCCCTTAGGGAAACAGCAGTGGTTTCCAAACACCATTCAGAGGTCTGGCATTAGTTAATGATATATTTTCCATTGGTCTTCAGTGAAAGAGAAAAATACAGATAACGCAGTGAGTTTTTCATAAAGTCAAATTTAAAGTACTACCTTTTCATCTGTATTATGTCACTCCCTGTTTATGTTGAAAGAAAATCCCTTGTTTTATGAAACTGTATTTTTTCCAATGTGAATTAGCAATATTAAAAGTTGACAAGCTATGTGAGTTCTTCCACTTTTTTAATGGGGTCAAAAATCCAAAAGTCTAGGAACCACTGAAAGAATTCAGGAGACATGATTAAGAAGCAGTTAGAAAGACAGGAGGAGAACCAAGGTAATAGAATGAAAACTAAAACAAAACAAAACAAAACAAAAAACTTTCAAAGTAATCCCAATTGTTAAATCCTATAGAGAGGTAGGATGAAAGGTATAAAGATGACTTAAACAATCAGGGGTTAGGGTTACTAAGGACCTTGGAGACGAAGTCTCAGTAGCATGGGGTAGGGGATGCAAGGGTCAGAATTAATTCATCAATGGATACTGCGAAGAAGCAGAATTTGGCAGAGAGGGGAAAGAAAGAAGGAGGGAGACAGTGTCTAAGGAAGGGGCTTCATGATGGGGGCTGAGTAAAGTAGAAGAAACTGTAAGAACACAGAACAAGGAAGAAAAAGAGGAGAAGAGTGGAATCTAAGGAAAGGTGAGTTATAAAGACCTCATTTTTCTGATATTTTGTCACAGCAATGTTTGTAATGGCAAAAATTGAAAACAGTTTGAAAGTCCAGCAATAGGTAATAGGTTAAAAAATTATGGTAAACATCTGTACAATGGAATGTTAGGTATTGATTTTACATATGCTGCATGAATTTTAATGAGGTAAAATTATCCCACAAAACAATATAGATAGGATAATTATGCATTTGTTAGAATATAAAAAAAGTATATACATAGAAAACAGACTGGAAAGAGAGAGCCCCATTCTGAAAACACTGTGTCTCTAGGCAGTACTACAGAATCACTGTTTTTTTTCTTCTTTGTATGCAGGATGAGAGTGTAGTACAGTGATTAACAGCAGTGACTCTGCAGCCAGACCACCTAGGCTGGAATTCTGGCTCCACTGCTTATAAACTGTGGGACTCTGATTAAGTTACCCATGTGCCTCTGTTTCCTCATCTGCAAAATGGGGATAATAACAGTATTCATCTCTGTGGGTTATGATGATGATTAAAATTAATTAATGTGTATAAAGTCATAGAAAGTCCCTGCCAAAGAGTAAACACTATGTGTTAGCTATCACTATCTTTACCATTATTATTTATACATCTGCTGAATATTAGAACACATTATTTTAATATGAAAAAATACAGTTGAGATATCTTTTTTAAGAGTAATATGTTTAGTCTATAGAACTCTGTGTTCTCAATTTAAAAACATGATATGGTAGAAAACACACAGGCTATATTAAAAAAAGATACTGTACCTGTGTAGTAAAGAATTTGACCTTTACAGAGAGGTCTGGCTTCTGTTTAGGCCCCTGGGAGGTAACCTCTAAACCCTTGACTTAGGGGTGTCTTTGTTATTCCTGGCGGGTCCCTCACACTATACCAGATAGCTTATGCTAAGAAGACTCAGAGTGGGAGATGGCCACACGAGAAAGGTCAACTGTGTGATTAGAAGTTTGGGGCTTTTGGGACAGGTGACATCAGACTAACTTCTTAGGAGGAGAGGAGGGCTGGAAACGGAGTCCAGCCATGTGGGGAATGATCCAATCAACCATGCCTATGTCATAGAGCCTCAGTAAAAACTCTCGACACCAAAGCTTGGGCCGACTCCCTGTGTCAACAGTGCTTGGCCCCGATGGCCAGCTATACACCAATGCTGGGAGGGTCGTCTGGGAGGGCAATGCGTCCCTAAGGACAATGGAGGCTTCTCTTTTGGAAGCCTCCCAAATTCCACCCTATGCTTCTCTTCCTTTGGCTAGTTATATTTTGTATCCTTTTGCTATATTAAAAATGTCATCGTTAAGTGTAGTGCTTTCCTGAGTTCTGTGAGTTGTTCTAGTGAATTATCAAACCTGACAGTAGTCAGGAAACCCTGACTTTGTAGTCAACTGATCTAAAGTGAGGCTGTTTCTAGGACCCCCAGCTTGCACCTAGTGTCTGAAGGGAGGGCTGTCATGGGGACTGCTCCCTCAAGCTGTACAGAGTGATAAACTTCTTGCAGTTCTTCAGTCTATATTTTACTCTGCTTCAAAAGAAAAATAGGAGAAATTCTTACCTGTATCAAAACATTTAACAGAATAATCAGCTAATGCCACAAGGAATTCAGATTTCCTACGAAGATTAAAGGCCAGAGCTGTGCAAGCTTGTGCTGTTCGCTGAACAAGATTGAACCTATTAAGAGATCATTGCATTAGTATCACATATTCTTCCAATAATTATAAATTCCATGTGAAAGGAGTCCGGAGAGACAAAGAAAATGAAACCGAGAAAAATGAGCTACCATTTTAGGCCAAAAATAGATTATGAAGGGTGCTATGTACCATATTAAGGAGTTTGGATGTTATCAGAATAGGAAACCACTGTAAGTGTTTAGCACAGCAGAATCACAATCAGGTATGTGTTTTAGGAAGATGATCCTGGCAGCAATGGCAAATGGACAGAGGGAAAAGGAATAAAGGAGATCACTAAGAAAGTTACTACAAAAAATCTCAGCCAGAGATATGGGAGCATAAATAGGAGAGGTTTCAGAAGCCAAGCAGAGGCTCGGTATGGATTAAGCATGGAGTGAAGAAGGGGGAATCAGGACTCGATCTTGTGTAAAATGAAGACAAGAATAGATATAAGGCTGTTGTGATGACTAAATGAAATAACACATGTTGAGTGCTCAGTAGAGTACAGGGCACCTAGCTAGAGTTTAATTTACAAAAAATTAAGCTTTTGAACTTAGGCAAGAGAGGAATAAGTTCGGGGGTAGGAAATAATAAACCTTTTAAACGTGGTGTTTAAGGCCCTTGTGAAACTGATCTAGAGTCATGCTGTCTGAAAGAAATACAACGTGGGCTACATATGTAATTTAAACTTTTCTAGTAGCCATATTAGAAAAGTAAGAAGAAACAGGTAAAATTAATCTTAATAATACATGACATGCTTTGGCTCTGTCCCCTCCAAGATGTCATCTTGAATTGTGGCTCCCATAATTCCCACGTTGTGGGAGGGACCCAGTGGGAGATAATTGAATCACGGGGGCAGTTTCCCCCACACTGCTCTCATGGTAGTGAATAAATCTCACGAGATCTGATGGTTTTATAAGGGGAAACCCCTTTCCCCGGTCTTCATTTCTCTCTTGCCACCACTATGTAAGAAGTACCTTTGCCTTCTGCTATGATTGTGAGGCCTCCCCACCTACATGGAACTGAGAGTCCATTAAACCTCTTTTTCTTTATAAATTACCCAGTCTCGGGTATGTCTTTATTAGCATGAGAACAGACTAATATACTTTATGAACTCGATATGTGTCTAAAACATTAGTATTTCAATATTTAATCAAAAATTATTGAGATATTTTACACTTTTTATCATATTAAGTCATCAAAATCCACTGTGTATTTTAATTTTACACGTGCTTCATATCTCAATTTGGACCAATCACTTTTCAAGGGCTCAAGAGTTACATGCAAGCTAGTGGCTCCTGGAGAGCCCAATCTAGAAGATTTCTAGTAGGTAGTAGTAGCAGAAGTAGGTCTAAGTCAACAGTGTTTACATGGCAGATGAAGCCTGAGGCTTGGTGGTGATGTGATTATCAAAAAAAGTACCTGAAATATGGAAGGAAGTAAGCCAAAGAAAGATGTCTGGGGAGCACAACATGAAAGGGGCAGGCACTGGAAGAAAAGTCAGTAAAACAAGGGGGAAAAATGATCAGAGAGGTAGAAAATTCAGCAAGAGCTGTACCATGAAGCCAAAGAAAATAATTTCAGGCAGGATGGGAAGATGAGTATTTACTGTTTTAGTAAAATGAGAATTGAAAAGTGACCAATGGATTGAACAATTGGGAAGATTTTGAGGGAGCCCAGTATACTGGGCTTTATGATCAAGTCTGATTTTAAGTCCCAGCTCTGCTGCTAACTGCTCAGCCGCAAATGTTTTTAGTGAAGGGTGGCAGAATATGCCATCCTGAACATCCCACTTTGGCATAGGATTACTTTGAGCTGAAGGCAAATGAGAAAAAGCAGATACAAGAAAAGCTCTCAGACAGGTGTGGTGGCTCACGCATCTAATCCCAACACTTTGGGAGGCCAAGGCGGGCGGGTCACGAGGTCAGGAGATCGAGACCATCCTGGCCAACATGATGAAACCCTGTCTCTACTAAAATACAAAAAATTAGCTGGGCATGGTGGCACACACATGTAGTCCCAGCTACTTGGGAGGCTGAGGCAGGAGAACTGCTTAAACCCAGGAGGCAGAGGTTGCAGTGAGCCGATCACGCCTGGGCAACAGGGTGAGACTCCATCTCAAAAAAAAAAAAGAAAAAAGAAAAAAAGAAAAGAAAAGAAAAGCTTTCTGCCCTTGTCTGAAAGTTTACATGAATTTGCATACATTTACAAAGGGGTCCCTCTTCCCTTCTCTACCAGGAAGGACAACGGTTGATCACAGGAGTTGACTTTAGATCTTTATCATCCTGGAAATAGCACCAGAGAAATGTATATAACTACCATTAGTTTCCCATATATTTGCCTTCCCACAATTTGCTGCCCCTGGAGACTCAAGATCCTCTTCTTTTGTCTTGTAACTTCTCTAAAAATGTATTGTTCTTCGTTGAAGATGCTATATAAGCCAGAGCATAAGCCACTTTTTGAGTTAGTAATACCTGGATATTGTCACGTGTTACATACATGATAC